>NC_066622.1:70789638-71481638 GCF_025201925.1 Gopherus flavomarginatus | reverse complement strand
GTCAGATTCTAGGTGTGTCTCCCTTAGGGGCTCTCTGTCCAAATCTCCATCTCTCTCCTCCCACTTCCAGTCCCAGTCTTCTTGCCCAGCCAGTCTGAGTTCCTCTCCCCCTAGCTCCTCATCCAATCTGTCTCTTCCTCCGACAATGGTTCTTCAACTACTCTTCCACTCACACACCCTCCAGTTCCTCACAGCTCCCAGTCTCCTTGCCCAGTGCCTGTGTCTCTCTCCCACCACTCAGTTCTAGTGCCCAGCCTAAGCTTGGCCCAGAGCTGGGCTGGAGTAGCTGTGTGTCAGTAGCTGTGCGGGGATGGCTCATGCACAGTCTGGTGAGCGCTAGGAGCTATGGGGGGAATGGCACATGCTCAGCAACGATGGAATATCTTCTTTTTTTTTTTTTTTTTTTTTTTTCTTTACTGAGCATATGTAAGCTTTGATTTTTCTCACTCTTCTCCCCCCCCCCCCATACACACACTCAAGCTTATAATTTGGCCAGATTTAGGCAGACTTTCACAGGGATACCACATCCCTGATGCAAAGGCCCACCCTCCTGCCATCTTTCAAGCCCATGCTCCAAAGCATGGAGGCCACTAGAGCTTTTCAGAGAAAAGATCACCAGAATTATTTTAATATGGCAAAACGTGTTTTTTCACTTATTCTCAGAAATGGCTGAACAGTTTGGGCTGAAACTTTTCAGAACAGTTCAGCCTGAGGCAGACACCTAACATGGAAAATTCCAGTCTGAAGGGTTAAAGAAGACATAATATATGGAGATATACCTATCTCAAAGAACTGGAAGGGACCCCGAAAGGTCATCTAGTCCAGCCCCCTGCCTTCACTAGCAGGACCAAGTACTGATTTTTACCCCAGATCCCTAAGTGGCCCCCGCCCCCACAAGGACTGAACTCACAACCCTGGGTTTAGCAGGCCAGTGCTCACTCCACTGAGCTATCCCTGCCATATTATTTTAATATGGCAAAGTTATGAGCGTCTAAAAACAAGGCCTTATAATAGGAGTGTGATGTTGCAGTCTATATATGATTTTATAAAAATATGCTAATAAGTGAATATCATGTAACGAATATACTTCATGCAAAAGGTCTCTTGTAAGGTATCATTACAAAGCTTATTATCTACTGAGTGTCATCATCCTATTTGTTTATATTTTAAATTTCCACTACATGCATCCAACGAAGTGGGTATTCACCCACGAAAGCTCATGCTCCAATACGTCCCTTAGTCTATAAGGTGCCACAGGACTCTTTGCTGCTATTTGTATAAATGTACCACTCTTGTATCTGAAATTAGAAATATTAAATATAACTCTGAGGGCCCATTGTAATTATGCAAAGTGTGGGCCATTAATGGTGGTTTGGAATCTTGATGACTCCCATTAACCAGGACAATTGACTGCAGATGGGTGTTTTACCTGTAAGTCTTCCTGTATACGTGTGTACTGGCAAGAGGGCAATGAAGTCTTGCAGTGACATGTGATCATGTCACCTGAACTGGAATCCATCTTTAACCTGGTGTCTTTCCATTGAGAAGGAGGGGGTGGGAACCCAGAGAGGGACAAAGAATTCACACCTTGTGCAAAAGATATATAAAGGGGTGGAAGAGAACAAAGCAAGAGGAGCCATCATGAAGAATCCTCTAGTGCCCACCTAAGCTGGAACAAGAGCTGTACCAGGGGAAAGAATTGTGCCCAGGCCTGGAAGGGGTCTAGTCTGAGGAAAAACCTTACTGAAGCATCTCTGAGGGTGAGATTATCTGTAGTCAGTTTGACTAGACATAGAGCTGTGCATTTTATTTTGCTTGGTGACTTACTTTGTTCTGTCTGTTACTACTTGGAACCACTTAAATCCTACTTTCTGTATTTAATAAAATCACTTTTTACTTATTCATTAACTCAGTATGTATTAATACCTGGGGAGGCAAACAGCTGTGCAATCTCTCTATCAGTGTTATAGAGGGCAAACAATTTTTGAGTTTACCCTGCATTAAGCTTTATACAGAGTAAAACAGATCTATTTGGGGTTTAGACCCCATTGGGAGTTGGGCATCTGAGAGTTAAAGACAAGCACGCTTCTGTTAGCTGCTTTCAGGTAAGCCTGAAGCTTTGGGGCAAGTAATTCAGATCCTGGGTCTTTGTTGGAGCAGACGGGTGTGTCTGGCTCAGCAAGACACAGTGCTGGGGCCCTGAGCTAGCAGGGGTAGAATTAGTCTTGGCACATCAGGTGGCAGCTCCCAAGAGGGGGTTTTGTGATCCAACCTGTCACAGAAGTGTCAGGCAACTTTAAGAACAGGTTGTGCTACCATCTGCACCTATTAATACAAAACATTTAAGACTACACAGTTCAGCACTGAAAACTCTGGCAATGCCAGTCTTATTTCAGCCCCTTGGTTCTCTTTTATAGTGAAAATAGAGGTCCCACTCTTGAGCCGGATGCTGGCTGCTTAGCCTTGCTGCACCAAAGGCCCTGTTCCTGACATGCCCTACCCAGCAGGGATCCTTACATAGCCTAAAACTGCTGTAGGCTGGCACAATAAGTGGAACTGGGTGGAAAGTGTTGTGACAAGTCCTCTCTGGCAATCCACAGCTTCTGCAATAGCCCCTTTGAGTCAATTGGCAGCAGGGGCCAGTAGGAACAGCCCAGCAGCTGCAGATCTGGTCTACACAGTTACATCGCCAATAATATTGTATGTGGATCACCAGTTCAGCAGCCAAGGGCTGAAGCAACCTGGGTTAAGTTCCTCCTTCCCATAACTGTAGTTAGCATCTCCAGGAGGACCTAAGGAAGTGGCTTCAGGAAGCATTCTTGCATTGCCTGCCTGCATAGGCAAGTTCAGCGATACCCTAAAATAGCCAACCGTGGCTCCCAGTCGTGAATTGCACAACAAAATACAGACTTCTCTGAAACTGTGCACAGCTTCCAAATGGAAAGCCTCTACTGGAGCGGGGCTAGGAAACAGCAAAACAAGGAATTTAGACAATGAGGAAACATCTTGGCCTGATCAGTACCAAAAGATGCTGATCTATTGGAGAAGGCCATCAGATATCATTAGGGAGGTAGTGGGTCTGAAATATTGGAGTAGGCTATTAATATTTTGGCCCCCTCTCTCTGTTCCCCCTGTGGTCTGCCCAGGATGTAGATGGCGATTATCCCTGAAATAGTGATATTGAGACACCATAGGTTTATTTTCTATCGTTGGTATATGAGTGACTCTTTCAATTCCTTCCTGACCCACCTACTGGCTAGTCCTATAGGCAATGATGGAAAACCAGAGGGGAAACTATGGCATCCTACTACTAGGGACAACGTTAAAGAAATAAGAATAACGCATCAGAAACTGAGATGCTGCCCTCTGTATTCTTAAAGGGCTTGGTACTCAGCTGGGTAAATTGGTGTAGCTCCATTGACTTCAATGGAGCTACATTCTCCTGGTGGCAATCTGACCCTAAATCAAGGGTGGGCAGCCTTTTTGGCCAGAGGGCCACATCTGGGTATGGAAATTGTATGGTGGGCCATGAATGCTCAGAAAATTGGGGGTTGTGATGCAGGAGGAGGTGAAGGCTCTGGGATTGTGCCAGAAATGAGGAGTTCAAGGTGTGGGAAGGGGCTCTTAGCTGGGGCAGGAGGTATGTAGGTGGGGTGAGGGCTCCAGCTGGGGGTGCAGGCTCCGGGGTGGGGTTGGGGGTGCAAGAGGGTACTTCAGGCTGGAACCTAGGGATTCAGAGGGCAGGAGGGGGATCAGGGCTGGGGAAAGAGGTTGGGGCATGGGAGAGGGAGCTCACACCCTGCAAGTGGCACTTTCCTCAAACAGCTCTTGGAAGCACTGACATGTACCCCCTCTGGCTCTTATGCAGAGGCACGGCCAGGTGGCTGTATGTGCTGTTCCATCTTCAGTTGCTGCCCTGCAGCTCCCATTGGCTGTAGTTCCTGGCCAATAGGAGCTGCAGGGATGGTGCTTGGCGGCAGCATGTGGAACCTCCCCTCCCCCGCCCCCCCCCCCGGTTGCCTCTACACATAGGAGCCAGAGGGGAGACATGCTACTGCTTCCAGGAGCTGTGTGAAGCCATGGCATGAACAGAGCGGGGCAAGCCCCAGACCCCACTTCCTGATGGGAGCTTGAGGGCCTGATTAAAACATCTGAAGGGCCGGATGTGGCCCACGCGCTGTACTTTGCCCATCCCTGCCCTAAATCTAGCCACAGTTGCCATCTTTTGGGTTACAGGTAAGACTAGATGATTGTAATAGTCCCTTCTGGCTTTAAGATCTAGGACTGTGGTGGCAGAACTTAGCTACAAGTAAGACCCTGTGTACCGTGTTGCAGGCCTAACCTAAATTGCACAGCAGTGGGCCTAGTGTCTGACACAGCTGTGCAACTAGTGGGAGACTGGGGCAGCTTCACCCATAGTATTCTTGCCAGCAAGTTAAAGTAAGGGCTGGATGAATGAACTATAAGGTGGATAGAAAACTGGCTAGATCGTTGGGCTCAACAGGTAGTGGTCAGTGGCTTCATGTCTAGCTGGCAGCTGGTATCAAGTGGAGTGCCCCAAGGGTCGGTCCTGTGGTCGGTTTTTTCAATATCTTCATTAATGATCTGGAGGAGGGCGTGGACTGCACCCTCAGCAAGTTTGCCAATGATGCTAAACTGGGAGGAGTTGTAGATAAGCTTGAGGGTAGGGATAGCATACAGAGGGACCTAGACAAATTAGAGGATTGGGCCAAAAGAAAGCTGATGAGGGTCAACAAGGACAAGTGTAGAGTTCTGCACTTAGGATGGAAGAATCCCATGGACTGCTACAGATTAGGGACCAAACTGCTAGGCAGTAGTTCTGCAGAAAAGGACCTAGAGGTTACAGTGGAGAAGAAGCTGGATATGAGTCGACAGTGTGCCCTTGTTGCCAAGAAGGCTAACAGCATATTAAGCTGTGTAAATAGGGGCATTGCCAGCAGATTGAGAGATGTGATCGTTCCCCTCTTTTGACATTGAGGCCTCATCTGGAGTACTGTGTCCAGTTTTGGGCCCTACAGCACAAGAAGGATATGGAAAAATTGGAAAGAGTCCAGCAGAGGGCAACAAAAATGATTTATGAGGAGAGGCTGAGGGAACTGGGATTGTTTAGTCTGCAGAAGAGAAGAATGAAGGAGGATTTGATAGCTGCTTTCGACTACCTGAAAGGGGGTTCCAAAGAGGATGGATCTAGACTGTTCTCAGTGGTAGCAGATGACAGAACAAGGAGTAATAGTCTCAAGTTGCAGTAGGGGAGGTTTAAGTTGGATATTAAGGAAAAACTTCTTCACAAGAAGGGTGATGAAGCACTGGATTGGGTAACCTAGGAAGGTGGTGGAATCTTCTTCCTTAAAGGTTTTTAAGGTCAGGCTTGACAAAACCCTGGTTGAGATGACTTAGTTGGGGACTGGTCCTGCTTTGAGCAGGGGGTTGGACTAGATGACCTCCTGAGGTCCCTTCCAACCCTAATCTTCTATGATACAGCTTAAAAGCAGAGGATTTTGAGTTCCCTGTAAAAGTAAATATGTCCTGGGTTCTGAGGCTGTGTTCTGTGTCTAGTTCTGTTTGTACGGCACCTCGTACAATGGGGTCAATCTCTTGACTCAGGCTTCTGAGTGCTAAGGTAATATCCGTAATAAATATTAAATTCTCAATGTGCCCTAGCTAGAACTACCAGCTCCTAAATGCAATGTAGAGAGGCTACAGTCCACTTCCCCACAATGGCATGAGCATGTCACTGTATTCTACATCTTGGTAGCCCCGCAGTCTAAACCCAGACTAGCAGTAGCCACACCTGGTGGCCTGTCTACGTTAGGTAAATGACCATGATGTAGACAACTGCCATCAGCAATGAGTCTCCCTTGCTAGTGTAGATAAGGCAAAACAGCTTCCAACACCAGCACAGGGAGCGTGACAGACTTCCAGCTCTCCGTCACTGCCACTGCAATGCTGCTGGGGAAGGCTTTGTCCCATCCCATCCACCCTAGCATTGTAAGCAATGGGACCTTTCATAGCACAGCTGTCCTGTATGGCCCGATCCAAAGCCCACTGAAAACAATAGAAGTCTTATCCATCAGACCCTTAAGGTTTGTCTATACAGCAGATTTAGTTCTACTGGTATAGTTATACCACTATAACTTCCCATGTTAGGCTAGAATAAGTGTCTGCACAAGGAGTTGTACTGATACAGCTATAGTGCTTTCATTTCACATCCTACTTCATACCAGTATAACTTCACCATGTAGACAGGCCCTTAGATGCTAATCTAGTAACAGATACTACTGAATTCAGTTAGCATGCATGAAACTTTCCATAGTAATTATGCTGAGTATCTTTTTTTTTTTTAACAGACCCTGATCCTCAGTTTGAGTGAATAGATGTATCTGCACTGATTTTGACAGAGATACATCAATTTACACCAGCTGAGAACGTGGCTCAGTAACACTATTTTCTGCATTCTGGTTCCTTTGCAGCACCTTAAAATAAAGACAGCTTTTGTTTGATGGAATCTGGTTTGCAACTGCCTGTTTCTAGCCAGGACAGTCCTGACTGTTATTGTCCCTGAGGAGAGCACTGTTTACCTGCTGTCAGTTCTGGAAGAAGGGGGTGGAGGGAGGATCAGCCACAAAGAAGGGGTCCCACCTCAGACTAAACTGAGGACTGACTAGGTCAGAAACAGATCAAGAGCAGAATAGCAATTTAACCCTTGACAAACATCAAGAAAGCTGCTTGGTTTGGAAGTCTCCCAAGAACATGCTTTGTCAGCCTCCTGGTTTTTCATGAGACTCAAATACTGCACAATCTCTTTGTCTCCACCCCAGCTGGAACCAGTGGAGGGATGTGAAAATGTAAATGCATTAACAAAATGATCCAGCAGGGCTCTGATATTTTAGTGCAATCCCATCTGCTAATTCAGCAACCATTGGAGACAAAGGAACTGCCCCTGAAGAAGTTAGATAGGTGTGTGACAGTGAGCCTAACAATGTGATCTGAACTCTGTTCATCAGTATGGCTTGGAGCATTGCCTGTGGCATCTACAGAAACCAGAAGAGACCAGAATTAAGAGGAGCTTTGAAATTCAGTGTGTGGCTGATTTGCATCTTGCTATTCTTCGTGTTGGTGGTTTTTTTTTTCTTTTTTAAGCACTTTCCCTTTATTATTCCCATGAAGGCCTCTGGGGCTTTGCATGGCAAGGCAGCCAAGAAACAGGCAGGTATTGCTGGATTGCACTATGTATGCACAAGGGATGGGGGTAGCATGCAAGAGAGAGATTCAGCACTTGTGCTGCCCAACGTAAAAATGTTCTGTGCTTAAGCAGAGGACTTCAGAGCCCACTGTGCAGTCCCTTTCCCCAGGATTTAAAAAACAAGCAAGCAAGTGCCTGTGCAGTGCTAGGTCAGCCTAATGTCATAGCAGCAGCATGGGGGGAGCATATGTATTGCCAGACAGAGTCCTAAAGAGCTCCTGTCCCGTGTTTGAAACCACCTTCATTTGGAGGGTAACTCTAAGGCTGTGACTTCACTGCAGCGTTAGCCTAGGATCTTAGTTGGATGTTGTCCTGAAGTCCCTTCAGATCCACACACACACTCTCTGAGGGGAGTATGATGATGGTTTTTAACTCTGGCTAGATGGCCTGGCTGGGGGTATAGTCTAATGCCTGGACTAGTAACCTGCCCACTTTGCAGTGAGGATGCAGGCTAAACCACTCAGTGCTGATAGCCCTCCAGTGCCTGCCCATATTCTTCCCCCTCTCCCCCAGCTGCCCAGAAGGACAGACAAGTTCTCCCACAATTCACTGGGAAAGTATCATAGAGCAGCTTGGTTCAGTGCAGCACAAAGAACCCTGGCATATGCCCCCAAATGTCCTAGGGGGACCAGGGCCGGTGCAACCATTTATGTGGACTAGGTGGTTGCCTAGGGTGCTGAGATTTGAGGGCACCAAAAAGCGCCCCCCAATTTTTTTAAATGGTTGAGCAGCCGCTGCTGCTGGGAGAGAGAGGGAGTCTGAGCTGCCGGCGGCAGCCGGCAGCCCAGGGGTGGGTGTCCCCCGGGTCAGGGCGCCGCCCCGGCAGCCGGCAGCCCAGGGGTGGGTGTCCCCCGGGTCAGGGCGCCGCCCCGGCAGCCGGCAGCCCAGGGGCGGGTGTCCCCCGGGTCAGGGAAACCCCGGGCTGCCGGCTGCCGCTGCGGCAGCCAGCAGTCCAAGGTGTCCAGAGGGGGCGGCAGGCAGCTCCCGTGGAGCTGCCGCAGTCATGCCTGTGGACGGTTGGCTGCTCGCGCGGCTCCGGTGGACTTCCCGCAGACACGACTGCGGCAGCTCCACCGGAGCCACGGGACCAGCGCGCGGGGCGGCAAAATTGCCGTCCGCCTAGGGCGCTCAAAACTCTAGTGCCGGTCATAAGGGGGACAGAAGTGCAGCACTAGTGAGAACACAATACACGAATGGGAAGGTGGTCGGGGCAGCCAGCTTCCTTAGTATGTCATTCTGGTATGAGTGGGTCTGAGCCAAACCTCCTGATATGAACCACTCAAACAGAATCCAGATTTATGCTTTCTGGTGGGGCCTCTCTTGATGAATGGGCAGCTGCCTAGGTAGCACCCTGTCCAGACCTAGGAAAAGTGCAGATCTGGATTGAGACCTAAAAGTTGCAGCTTAGGCAGAACTCTGCTTTTAATACATATTCCGCAAGAGCTGAATCCACAGAAATTGCAAGGGGGTGGTCAGAAGACAGCAAGAAGGCAACTTAGAAACAACATGGCCAATTCTTTTTTCTTTCTTAAATCCCTAGCTCCTGGAGTCATGTTATTAAACTACAAATACCTTTTTTTGGAGAGTGGGGTTTTTAGTTTTCCTGGTTCCAGAGAAAAGCTTGAAAACATGACCCCAAAATGGCCCAGAAACTATCAGGGAAATAAAAACACACTCATGATTTTTGGGGCCTGACTCAAGATTTTGGAATGTCTGGGGTTAGCCATAGTGCAGAAGCCAGATTCTGCAGGAGGAGAACAGACTCTAGCTTGTCACTGTTCATTTAGAAACACACCATTTAAATATAGATCAAGATAAAAATTCTGGCTGAAAATTTTAAATGCACTTCACACTCTGTCTTAATCTTCGGTATCAAAGGGGTTTTCAACACACCGTCGTCTTCATCTTAGGGAGCCTTAGGCAGTGAAAGAAAGTAAAGGGGGGCGGGGGAGGCTGTCCTGGGGAGTGTCTTACATTGCTTTTCTTCTTTAAATCTTTAAGAAAATATGGGCCAAATTCTTCTGTTCTTATCCAGGGAAAACTTCCAGGAATGTCAGTGAGATGCTAATAAGGAGGACAGGAGTTAGTCCAAAATTTTAATTCCAGTTTTCAGATGGATAGCTTTGCAAAGATGGTTAAGGGAGTTAGGAATCCCCATGGAATTCATTGGGATTTGGCCACCTAACTCCCATAAATCTCAGCCCCAGTGTCCTGCAAATGTCCTCTAGATCATCACCCAGGACTTTGCAACAGCCAGCAAAAATTGTCTATAGCTTTGGTTTTACTCTGTGCCCATGAGGATGCAGCTTTGGGAGTTTGGTCATGAATCCACATGCATTCAGATAGGAACAGTGCAGACCTTAGATCCCAGGCTTGCTACTGGAGCCACACAGGTGCCAGGGTTCCAACTGTGTGGATCTGTTTGCAGGATCAAAGACACAATTATGTCACTCACTGTTGAGTCGCAGTGCATTGCTGTAAGGAAGCCCTAGTAAATTATAACTGTTACACACCAATAAGGCAGCCTTTCTAAATTGCTATGAATTTTTGTAAGTCCAGACATCTCAACCACAGTGGCTGGAATCAATGATGCTAAAAACATATATTATTTTTACTTGCCTTTCATAAACTGTTACTTGCCCTAGGCAAATAATTGAGCAGGAGTTTGCAAGGCAATGGTAAGGACATATAGATCCAGGCTTCCCAGAAGTATATTGTAGTCACAGTAGTTGAACTGAGTCTGAGATTCTTTTGTTCTATCAATACTATTTATACATAACTACAGAGTAAAACTATCCTGATTTTGAAATGTAATGTGTACACACATTATTGCACAGGTTATAAAAACACCTCTAAGTACAATCAGAAGACACTTGTAAATTATTAGAATGAGTGAGGTAATATATTTTATTGGACCAACTTCTGTTGGTAAAAGAGACAAGCTTTCCAGCTACGCAGAGCTCTTCTTTGGGTCTCTAATATCCTGGGACCAATGCAGCTACAACAACCCTGCAGATTGCTAATTATTTGGCAGTTTCGGACAATGAGAAATCTTTGCAAATGATTCTCCTCCCTCATTTCCCCCCCATCACCCCCACCCAGTGCATACATTTATTCCATTCAATAACATATGCCTCTAGGGGAGGGCTGCTGAATGACAGGCCAGGGAGAGCCTTGCTGCAATCATCTTCCTCTATGGCTGTCTCAGAGCTCACTTAGCTCTTTCACACAGCATGTACCCTCTCAATCAGGCTGCTCCTTTACCAGGCATCCTGCTTCAAAGACTCTGTACCTCCCTCTACAGTCATCCTATAAGCTAGAGTGACCAGGTGTCTGGTTTTCAACCGGAACGCTGGTCGAAAAGGGACCTTGGTGGCTCCACTCAGCATTGCTGACCAGGCCATTAAACGTCCTGTCAGCAGTGCTGCGGGGCTAAGGCAAACTAGTCCCTACCTGACCTGGCACTGCACTGCACCGCACCCCGGAAGCGGCCAGCAAGTCCAACTCCTAGACAGGGGGGCCACTCCTGCCCCGAGCACCATCTCTGCACTCCCAATGGCCAGGAACCCCAAACCTCTCATCCCCAGCACCACCCCAGAGCCAGCACCCAGAACCCTCACCCCAACCCACAGCCCCCTCCCACACTCTGAATCCTTGGCCCCACCCCCAGTCTGGCGCCCCTTCTGCAACCCAAACCCCTTGCCCTTAGCCCCACCACAGAGCCCACACCTCCGAGCCCGTACCCCCCTCCCTCACCCCAATCCCCTGTCTCATCCTGAAGCCCCCTCCCGCATTCCGAATCCCTCAGCCTCACCCCCCAGCCTGGAGCCCCTTCCTGCACCCTGACCCCCTCAGACCCACCCCAGAGCCCACACCCCCAGCCGGAGCCCTCATGCACTGCAACCCCCTACCCCAGCCCAGTGAAAGTGAGTGAGGGTGGGGGACAGCGAGCCATCAAGGGAGGGGGAATGTAGTGAGTAGGGTCAGGGCCTCAGGGAAGGGCTGGGGCTAGGATGTTCACTTTTGTGTGATTTAGAAAGTTGGGAACCTTACTACAAGCCCTTGTTGCTGAGGGACAGAGGGCACTTGTCCCGTCCCCCCCCCCCCACCCACACACACTCATCTTCACTCTTCTCCCTTCCTCTTCAGTTGATTTGCATCCTGCTGTGGTAATGGTTGGAAGATGAGTCAGCGAGAAGCACATGGACACGTTGCCTAGCTATGGAGCTTCTCAGATGTAAAAAATCCCAGGCCTTATTCTCCAGTGCCTGGTACCTAGATGTTCACACTCACTTTGCACAGTGGGAAATAACAACAGAAAGTCCCCCACTGCTGGGTTTCAGTGAAAAATTCCCATGTCTGGGTGCAACCATGTGGCTATAATGGATGGGGATAATTCTCATGCCTGTACCACTATCTCAATCAGCCACTTCTCTCTTCCTCTCAAGCAGTGAAGTAGTCTTGTGTAGTGGTTACAGCGTGGAGTCTGGGAATCGAGACCACCACCCCCAGTTATGTTCCTTGCTCACTAGTAACTCACCACATAACCGTAGGCAAATAATGTCAGCTCTGTGTGCAGCAGGATCTCCCTCTGTGAAATGGGGGGTAATTGTGCTTAACCCCCTCAGCAGAGCTAGCGGAGCTGGATTCATCACAAATGGTGCTTTGAAATCTCTGGAGTGATGGGGCCACGTGATCCCATTACGTAGCACAGGGATATTCAGATCCCAAGGGACTTCTGTTACATGGAGCCCTTTCTAAAAACACCTGTGGCATCTGTTAAGTGAATCAGTGATCAGCAAGGGGAGCCCATACAGGGTGGGGTAAACTTCAGAGTTCAAATCTTTCCCTGAAACCTGCAGATTTCAGCAGAATAGTGTTTCTGACGTGATTGCTGGCATGTCAGATGGCTGGAAGTACACAGCTGCGCCAGCGCAAACAAAATAGACACAAAGTGTAACTCCCACTCCCCAGGGCATAGGCCCCCATGGCCCTTAAAGTGGTATATACGGACAGTGTATGTATATTACTGTCCTGATTTAAATGTATGTGATGGCTGACTGTTCTTGTTTGATGGAGACTGTCATGGTATAATTCCCCACTCTGAACCTTGGTGTCCAAAAGATGGGGTACCAGCATGAATTCCTCAAGGTCAATTACCAGCTTAGTTCTTGTAGCACTGCCACCAACCAGGAATTCCAGTGCCTGGTACACTCTGGTCCCCCCAAAACCTTTCCCGGGGACCCCCAAGACTCAGTCCCTCTGGATCTTAACACAAGGAAAGTAACCCTTTCCCTCACTGTTGCCTCTCCCAGGCTTCGCCTCCCTGGGTTACCCTGGAAGATTACTGTGATTCAAACTCCTTGAAGCTTAAAACAGAGAGGGAAAATTCACCTTCTCCTCTCCTTTTCCCTCGCCCTCCCAGACTCTCCCTGAGAGAGAAAGTAATCCTAACACAGAGAGAAATTAACCTCTCTCTCCCCATTCCCTCCTTTCTCCCCACCAATTCCCTGGTGGATCCAGACCCAGTCTCCTGGGGTCTCACCAGAATGAAAAAAACAATCAGGTTCTTAAACAAGAAAAGCTTTTAATTTTTACTGTTTTCTTTCTTTAATTATCTTTGTAAATTTTAGATGGAATATGTTACAGGGTCTTTCAGCTATAGACACTGGAATACCCTCCCAGCCTAAGTATACAAGTACAAATTAAAATCCTTTCAGCAAAATACAAATTTGAACTCCTTCCAGCCAAATACACGTTTGCAAATAAAGAAAACAAACATAAGCCTAACTCGCCTGATCTACCTAGTACTTACTATTCTGGACATATAAGAGACTGTATCAGAGAGATTGGAGAGAAACCTGGTTGCACGTCTGGTCCCTCTGAGAACCCAGAGAGAACACCAATCAAAATCTAACAGCACACACACAAACTTCCCTCCCTCAAGATTTGAAAGTATCCTGTCCCCTGATTGGTACTCTGGTCAGGTGACAGCCAGGCTCCCTGATCTTGTTAATCCTTTACAGGCAAAAGAGATATGAAGTACTTCTGTTCTATTAACTCTTACTTATCTGTTTATGACAGAGACAAACCAAGTTCTCTCTGGAAATCTCAGGGTGGTGCCCCATTCTGGGAAGCAAGCAGTGCAGCAGTAATGGGGGGTATGGAGGTAACTCCAGGAATTCAGCTTCTGCCCGCTAGATCCAGCGTCAGCTGCAGGTGGGGATATGGGGTAGGCCCTCTGGCTGGCAAGTGTAGGGGGCATGTGGTAATAGATCCTTGGAAAGGCAGGTCCCTAGAACCTAAAATAGGTCTAAATTTGGCCCTGACCAAAGTGCAGAGTGAGAAATTCCCTTCTGGTTGCTGTGGTTTCAGCTGAACTTTTTTTGCCAGGAGTAAAATGTAGATGGCTTTCTCCAGCAAAAGTCCCATTTGCTGCATCGCTGTGTGGGAGGATAATAGGTAGCGATGGGATGACGAAGAAGCCAAAGGATAAAGGGGAAGTTATAGTTGTACTTTTGTTCTCTGAATCTCCCCGTCTGCTGTGCTGTGCTGTGACAGCTGGGAGGAGGAGGAGGAGATGTGGGGATCGGGAGTGAAGTTTGCAGAGAAATGGTCTAATTAGTTCTTTAAAATAGCCTGATTCTGAGATAAACACATTGGTTGTTTGGGGTGGGGGGAGGTGTTGCAAATCCCAAAAATGTTTCCAGCCATCTGTAGGAAGAGGCATCTGCACTGGATGGTGTCTGCCATGGGGGAGGTTTGGATTTAATTCTCATTTTAGAGGAAAGAAATCTCTCTCCATTAAACCTAAAAAAGGAGGATGGCGGGGGGAAAGTAAAGGGAGAGCTACTAATCATGGCCTGGCAGGGCTGTAGGCAGGGAGGAGTGAGAGAAAAGGCAGCACCTGTCTGGAGGAAGGAGGGTGCAGTGGTTAGATGCTAACCTGGGACTCAGGAGACCTCAGCTGAGTTCCCTGCTCTGTAGACACTTCCTGGGTGACCTTGGATAAGTCACTTAGGTCAGGTCTACTCCAAACAGTTAGGGTGATACAACTATGTTGTCACTCAGGAGTGTGAAAAATCCACACCCATGAGTGATACAATTAAGGCAACCTAGTCTCTGGTTTAGACATTGTTAGGTATATGGAATTCTTCCGTCCATCTAGCTACCACCTTTTGAAAGTGGATTAACTACAGCAACAGGAGGGGTTTTATGCTGAATAGTGAGTGTCTACACTGCAGTGTTTCTAGGGGAAACATAGCCTTAATCTCTGTTTGCTGCAATTCCCATTGTGTAAAATGGGGAGAGTAGTACCCCATAGAGAGGTGTTGTGAGGATAAATACATGTGAAAAGATTGTGAGGGGCTCAAGTACTACAGTAATAAGTACCATACATAGACTGTGTGTATTGGGCTTTATGAAACTGGTGCTCTTTGGTGCGTGCTGTACCTTTACATTTTCTAGGTATTCTGTGTGCACAGTTCAGCAGGCTTCCTATTCTCAGAGCCCAGTGCAGAGTGCCAGAGGAAACCACACACTGTGCTCTCTTGTGCAAGGAGACCACTTTTGTTCTTTCTTGTTTTGTTGTTCTCGTAATTTAAAATAGAGATCATTGTGTCTGAAAGCACCATTTTGCCCTTTGTATGTGAGGGAACATAATGGACCAGGGCATAGCTCCTGGTTTGAAATGAGGACAGACAGAGACTCATGGAATAATGGACAACACTTCATGCCTCCCCATCCCAATATCCCCATCATCACCTGTCATAAGGTGGCTTGCCCAGTAAGGGGAGTTGGATCCAGATTCGCTGGTGATGGATCAGCTGCCTCCAGGCTGAGACTGATCAGCTAGAGATTAGGTGATTAAAAGAGCCAGCAAGGGGCTCAGTTAAGGAGAGAGCTGTCAGCAGCAAGGAGGCTCTGGCAGGAAGCTCCTGGGCCAGGGGAGAAAGGAAGCAGGTTGGCTCCCATGGCAGACCCTGAAGCAGGGTATGACTCTTAGGCATGTGGCCTATAGAGTGGAAACCTGCAGGGAATAGATAGTCCCCTGCAAAAGATCCTTGTTAGAGGAAAGGGATGATTGATGTGCTGTGCTAGCTTTTATGTGGAAGAAATAAAGCTGGAGCCCTGGGAAAAGAGCCTGGCCAGATTCTGGGCATGGTCCTTCCTGGCCTGGGGATAGATGGCTACCACTGCACATGGTCTGACTTTGAGTGCAACAGGTGCAGTTAGAGGTGGTTACTGATTAAAAAACTAGATTTTCCAGCTTGAGAAGCCCGAAGTATCAGCAGCTCCCAGGAGCAGCAGCTAGCAAGGCTGATGCTCTGTTCTGGTACAGTGAATCCAACAGATCCCTATTCACCATATCATTGAACTACCTGGGTTCCTCCTAGATGCGGAAGCTGCTAAACAGCGGGAAGATCTTCTAATAAAGGGCAGAGCACCTCTAATTATCTGGGTTTTCTTAGGACCTTGGAGCTTGAATTTATGAAGCTCTAGGGTACACAGTGACCCCGCCAGGAACAGAATCCAAATCTCCCAACCCAATCCTGTGTTCTGTTCACGGGGTAACATTGCTGCTCCTTGCATCTGAACTGCGTTCTGTGATGTAAGTAGGCAGCTGAACTCCAAAGAGAGGCAGTGAAGTCCAATGAATGAAAAGCACATGGGTGGAGTACTTTCCTTGCCACAGTGTGTGCTGTCTCTCTTGACTGGAAATGGAAGACTTTAGGTTCTGGGGTGCCAAACTAGGTCTGGACTCCATGAAGTTCTCTAGGGAAGTAGAGGAGACGGTGATGATAATCTCTTAGGGCTTGCCTACCTGGCCATTTCATGCTCAGCAAGCCAGGGTGCGAATATGTCATGGTATAATTCCCTACTCTGAACCTTAGGCCATGGCTACACTGGCGCTTTACAGCGCTGCAACTTTCTCGCTCAGGGGTGTGAAAAAACACCCCCCTGAGCGCTGCAAGATACAGCGCTGTAAAGCCTCAGTGTAATCAGTGCCGCAGCGCTGGGAGCACGGCTCCCAGCGCTGCAAGCTACACCCGTAAGGGATGTGGTTTACGTGCAGCGCTGGGAGAGCTCTCTCCCAGCGCTGGCGCTCCGACCACACTCACACTTCAAAGCGCTGTCGCGGCAGCGCTTTGAAATGTCAAGTGTAATCATACCCTTAGCATCCAAAAAATGGGGTACCAGCATGAATTCCTCTAAGATCAATTACCAGCTTAGTTCTTGTAGCGCTGCCACCAACCAGGAATTCCAGTGCCTGGTACACTCTGGTCTCCCCAAAACCTTGCCCGAGGACCCCCAAGACCCAGTCCCTCTGGATCTTAACACAAGGAAAGTAAACCCTTTCCCTCACCGTTGCCTCTCCCAGGCTTCCCCTCCCTGGGTTACCCTGGAAGATTACTGTGATTCAAACTCCTTGAAGCTTAAAACACAGAGGAAAATCCACCTTCCCCTCCTCCTTCTCTCTCCCCCTCCCAGACTCTCCCTGAGAGAGAAAGTAACCCTAACACAGAGAGAAATTAACCTTTCTCTCCCCCTTCCCTCCTTTCTCCCTACCAATTCCCTGGTGGATCCAGACCCAGTCCCCTGGGGTCTCACCAGAATAAAAAAAAATCAGGTTCTTAAACAAGAAAAGCTTTTAATTAAAGAAAGAAAAAAACAGTAAAAAATTATCTTTGTAAACTTAAGATAGAATATGTTACAGGGTCTTTCAGCTATAGACACTGGGAATACCCTCCCAGCCTAAGTATACAAGTAGAAATTAAAATCCTTTCAGCAAAATACAAATTTGAACTCCTTCCAGCCAAATACATATTTGCAAATAAAGAAAACAAACATAAGCCTAACTCGCCTTATCTATCTAGTACTCACTATTCTGAACTTATAAGAGCCTGTATCGGAGAGATTGGAGAGAAACCCGGTTGCACATCTGGTCCCTCTGAGCCCCCAGAGTGAACAACCACCAAACACTAACAGCACACACAAAAACTTCCCTCCCTCAAGTTTTCAAAGTATCCTGTCCCCTGATTGGTCCTCTGGTCAGGTAACAGCCAGGCTCACAGATCTTGTTAACCATTTACAGGCAAAAGAGACATGAAGTACTTCTGTTCTATTAACTCTTAACTATCCGTTTATGACAGAATGTATTGTGCACTAACCTGTCACTCACGCACTCGCCCAGTGGACACTGCTACCGCATGCTAAAAAGTCATATTGTGTGCTTTGAAACAGGAATACGTCAAAGCTCTAGGGAACTCTAATGCGTAGTAACAGAGACCACATGGCCAGTGAACACATGGCAGGCTAGTGTGTGGTCCATTCACACCCCGGCTTGCCGCATACTAACTGATCACATAGATGAGTCCTAGACAAAGTTAGGGGATGTAGGTGAGTAAGAAAAAAGATACACTACATGGCATTTTATTCTAAATGTTAGCAGTAAAAACAGACATGCTGATGGAGCGCAAACACCATGGATCTATTATTGATCACGATTTGTACCTTTATATTGTGTTCCACCCAAGATTCTCAAAGCCCTTTATGAACTTTAATGAACTAAGCAGTACAGTATTCACATGAGTCAGGGTGGTGGTATTACTGTGAATTTAAAGGAGTGAGAAACTGAGGCAGAAAGAGGTGAATTGACTTGTCCCAGATCACAGAGCAAATCTGTAGCAGAGCCAGGAATCAATTGGCTGACTCTCAGCTCTTGACAATGCTTCCTTTTTCGAGAGGTTTCTAAGAACAAACAAGACGATATTCCAGTATGCTAGTATGAAGGTGTGTGGCAGCACATTTTCCACTGGGGACAAGACCTGGTTAATAGGCTCAGTTTTTACTCTTCCCAGACTTGATGGATTTTTTTCCTCCTCCTTTCTTTCCTTCTCAACATACTGCTGGTTGCTGTGGCAGCTGAGTAATGCAGAAGTTCTGCCTGAAAAAATGCTTCCTCCTTATATGATACTGTACATATTGTCATGGAAATTGTCCTCATTTCCCCTGAGCGCACTTTAAATAACTCGAACAGCAGTGCTAATGAGCAGAAAGATATCTGCAATCCCCACTGTGCAACTTGACATACTTTACCCCACTCTGAATTCCCTATGCTCATCATTGAGCATTTTAAAGATCTGGTATAATAATTGGCTCTCTCTCTTTGGTCCAGTCATTTTGGTCTTAGCACTTGGTAATAAAAGGTCAGCTTTGGCTGAAACCTTGCTACTGCAGCTATGCCATTTTTCACTGCCAAATATCTTAAGAAAAGCAAGTGTCTCCGAAAGGGTAAGTCATGATATTTTTGGTGTGTTCAGTGTTGTGCGTTTTACTTTAAATCACAGGAAAGGATTTATCTTGTATTAACATGCAGAGGGAATGGAGCTATGCATGCAGCAGTTCGGTTAGCAAAGGGGGCTTTATTCTGCTCTGTGCATTTTTGATCTGAGATATGGTATGTGTTGTTGTTTATGCTTTCTATATTCAGTAAAGCAGACTAATCAGAAGAATGTTTAACCCTGTAAACACTGCATGCATTTTCTGCCACATGGACTGATTTTCTATTTCAGAACAAAAAACCTATATGGTGTGTGTTCTGTTTTTGTCTTTTTCGTGTAAGTTAGCTATGCATCTGGACAGGGATAACACTCTCTAGCATTTTCATTTGTGTTAACAAAAAGGAGTTGCATGTTTCTCTGGATTGAGATGATAACCTCCAACACCACAAAACGGAAAAATCGCATTTCCTCTAAGCACCTTCACTATATTTGGGAGACATGAGTGCATGGTTGTACGTAGATTTTTGGGTGGCTGTGTTGATGTTTGCATTCAGAATGGCTGTCTGTGTCTTCCCCAGCAATGTAATTGTTCTGCATTCAGGTAGATGTATAACTGTTTGAGAGCCACTTGCTTCTAGCATTGTAAAAATTAATAAGGCTATAGCCTTCACCATGAGAAATCACATTAAAAATGGATTTGACTCATTCTGCTGCTTGTCTCTGTATTGTGACAGTGGTTATCTAGCTGTCAGTCTGGATGTGAGTTCTGCAATAAGGAGAACAGCAATGATTTCTCATAGTAGGGAATCAACCATCAGTTCCCAGATATTTGTCTTAGGTACCTAACTAAGCGTTTATACCACACTCATCCCCATGCGATCCCGTGGGATCCTCTCTTGAATGGACATTGGCTCTAGGGCGAAACTCAGAGGCAGAATTGTGGATTTTAAACGGTGATTTTAAAGTTGGGCAAAGGATTTTGAACATGAATATTGTCTTGTCCTCAAGCTGCCTTTCCTCTCAGGCTGGTGTGGAATAGGTGACCATGCAGTCAGAACTAGTGGAGTCAAGGAATGAGAATTAACCAGTCTGTACCAAGCAAACTTACTGCCACTGGCTGACTTTTTAGGGATGACGTTAAATTTTTTAGGGATCCAATTTTGTTCAATGTATATTTCTTGGAATTCAGGAAGCTTTTAAGGTGTTCTGTTCAGAGAAGGGGAGAGCGCGTGTGTTTTGTTAAGGCTTTCTATCTGCACTGTTATCTGGAGCTATCACTTGACTTTTATCTATAATGACCAGGCAGCAAGTGTGAAAAATCGAGACTGGGATGGAGGAGGGGGGGTAATAGGAGCCTATATAAGAAAAAGACCCCAAATTGGGACTGTCCATATAAAATCAGAACATCTGGTCACTCTACTCTTATCTGTATCTTAACTCCCGTTCTCTCACACACGTTTCTAGCTTGAGTTAAGTATTGGTTTAAATCCGAGCTATCTGGCCCATCAAGGGGGTAGGATGAAATCTGAGTGCTGCTGACACTGGAGCTAGTGATGCAGTGAGGATGCATCAGCTGGAATTACAGTCTGAGAGTGGGTGGGGTGGGAAGGGGCAGTGTGGCTGCTCTCCCTGGAGCTAGGTTAGCTGGAGTGGAGTGACTGCAGTGTAGTCACTCAAGTTGACTGTTGCAGTGAGCACAAGCCACGGGGGGTGGGGAGGGGGGAATTACTTCAGTCACATTCTGACCTGAATTGTAATAAGTGTTTTGACCCAGGTTCTTGCTGTATCAGTGTGTGAGTGTGAATGCCCAGAAGAGGGTCCTGGGAACAACCCGCACCCCTCTGCTGTAGGATAGTTTATCCCAGCCTGCTTCACCAAAATAGGAGCCAAGGTTCAGGGAGGTTACAATGAGCATTCCCAGACATGGAGGTAGGATTGCCAGGCATCCAGTTTTCAACCGGAACACTCAGTCAAAAAGGGACCCTGGCAGCTCCGGTCAGTACTGCTGACCAGGCCGCTGAAAGTCCAGTCATTGGCGCAGCAGGGCTAAGGCAGGCTCCCTGCCTGCCCTGGTTCCACATGGCTCCTGGTTCCTTCCCAAGAATCTAGGGAGCAGTGGACATGATTTTATTGGCCCCATAACCCAGCCCTGGGAGGCTGTAAGATGCTGTGACTAACCTGGCATCGTTGGGAAGAGCCAGTGGCAGGCAATGGGCTTGCAGCATTGAATACCTTGCTGAGGCTCATTGCAAGGAAACACTCAGTGTTGAACTGGAAGGTGAGATTAGCTGTTACATTCCTGGTCCCTTGCGTGTGGCAGGGCTGGCTGTGACCTCAGGCTTTCTGGGACTGCCATGGCTGGCTCAGCCAACAATGCAGGACTCTTGTACCCAGTGAGTCAGTAATGCTGTGCAAATCCTCAGGAAGCAGCACCCCAAACGCCTTTTCCTGGGCATGCAAGCGCTCTGATTCTTCCTGGGCCAACCACTGATTCCTCTCTCTGCATTGAGTGCACAAACTCATCAGTCTCTGTCTCAGAATAGCCCCTGCTTACAGATGTGGCTCAGGAAGAATCAGAACCGCCCATCCTTCACCCATCGCTGGGCCTAAACCCAAATTAGCTCCATTTGCTCATTCATCCCCTTCTCATCCTGCTCTGCCTCCGTCTGCTCCAGTTCCTGGAGAGGAGCCACCAAAACACCATGTGAGAGTCCATTGCTTCCCTACTCACAGCTAGTTAGGTGTCCCTCTGCCCCATCACGAGGGGTATCAGAGGGAAACTGGATTCCTGCCAGTGTTGAGGAGCTCCATCCAGTTCCTGTGTGCTTCCCAGCTGTGCTCCCTCCAGAACTCATTTTGATAGCAAAGGGCTTTTACTGCCGTCTGAGGCAGGAGGTTGTCAGTCGTTGCAGTACGTAAATGTAGCTGTTAAAAGGCATTAAACTATTCTAAAGTGTCCTGGGCTTTGTGTCAAAAGTGTGGTTGCATTAAAGCTAGTGTCACCACAGGCTCCATTGGGTCTGTCCTCGCTCACTGCTCTCAAACCTCTGGGCAGAAACATCTGTAGTGAGAAGTGGCAGCTACCATCCCACACGCCTAGGAATGGCCAGAGAGCAAGGAATGGTTTTTGGGCAAGAAGCCAACCTAGTCAGTACCCGGTGGGGGAGGGGAGATGCCTTGTGCGTTGGAAAGGTCAGTCCTCTCTGGAGCCAGAGGGAGGACCCCTGGATCCTGATCCTGCTGTGATGGGATCTTGCCCAGGGTCACACAGGGATTAAATCCAGCTCTCCTGTGTCCTGTTCCAGTGCCTCAGCCAGAAGGCCAGCCAACCTCATCTGGCCCATTCCTGGGGAGCAGGGCAGAGTTGAGATCCCAAGGCCAAAAGAGACCATTGTGATGATTTAGTCTGACTTTCAGTATAACACAGCCCAGAGAACCGCCCCCAAATAATTCCTACAGAAGCTCTTGTAGAAACACATCCAATCCTGATTTATCAAATGTCAGAAATGGAGAATCCACCATGACCCTTGGTAAATTGTTCCAATGGTTAAGTACCCTCACTGTTTAAAAATGTACTCCTTGTTTCCAGTTTGAATTTGTCTAGCTTCAATTTACAGCAATTGGATGGTGTTAGACCTTCCTCTGCTAGACGGAAGAGCCCATTATTAAATATTTGCTCCCCATGTAGGTACTTCCAGACTTAACCTTCTCTTTGTTAGTCTAACGAGATAGAACTCTTTGAGTCTATCACTATAAGGCAAGTTTTCTAATCCTTTAATCATTGTCGTGGCTATTCTGTGAACCCTCTCCAATTTATCATCATCCTTTTTGAATTGTGGGCACCAGAACTGGACACAGGATCCTAGCAGCAGTTGCACCAATGCCAAATTCAGAAGTAAAATAATCTTTCTATTCTTACTTGAGATTCCCCTATTTATGCATCCCAGGATTGTATTGGCTCTTCTGGCCACAGCATCCCACTGTAAGATCACATTCAGCTGATTATCCACTATGACACCCAAATCTTTTTCAGAATCCCTGCTTCCCAGGATAGAGTCCCCCCGTCCTATAAATATGGCTTACTCTCTTTGTTCCTAGATAGCTACATTGACATTTAGCCATATTGTTTGCTTGCACCCAATTTACCAAGCGATCCCAATCACTCTATCTGTGACCTGTTCTCTTCATTATTTACCACTCCCCCAATTTTTGTGTCGTCTGCAAACTTCATCAGTGACTATTTTATCTTTTCTTGCAGGTCATTGCTAAAAATGTGGAATAGCATAGGCTGAGAACCAGTCCCTGTGGGACCCTACTGGAAACACATCAACTCGACAATTTGTTACATTTACATCGTTTTCAGACCTATCAGATAGCCAGTTGTCCCCTGTAGCATGTATTTCCAGGGCTTTGTGAGTGAAGTTCTAAACTGTACTTAAGTGTGTACATGTCCCATGGTGAACTTTGCTCTCATCTCATCCTACATCACCCTTGCTCCCTTAGGCAATTCCACATCCCCCCTCTCCTTGGGACTGATCCCAGCTGTGACAGGAGCCAGGGCTGCTATGTACCTCTTGCGATCAGGCCCTTTGTCTTTGTCCTGCTCTCGGCTTTGTGCCTCTGCTGCCACTTGGACTCAGCTGCCATTTCTCATGGGTAGAGCATCCATCCTTCCCTCCTTAAAGGGGAACCGCAACCCAAAAGCACAGGGCCCTTTCTTGCTGCCTTCTCTCCCACAAACAGTCATGGGTGGTGAATAAAGAAAGGGGTCATTGCTTCCCACAGATTCCACCCAAAAGTGTGTTTTTAGGCCTCTGTAGCATGCACCTATAAACCCGCCAGCATTAGAGAGTCTGGAAACACACAGTTCAGGGGTCCAGTTACTTCACCCTGGCTTGGTGGAAAGTGACACTTCACTGGCATCTCAACCAGTCTCAACTCCTGTCAGCCTCTGCCAGCTACACACAAACACCCCACTATAGGTGCTGTCAAGGCCAAGAGCAACAACGTTTTCCTCTTTGCAATTTGCCATTAAAACCCACTTCTTTTTCCAACCTTTCAGAGCTCCAGCCTCAGCAATAATATCTCTGCCTTCTCTTGCCTGAGCAGTTTAATGAATTGTACAGTATTTGCTGGCTTTTGGGGGCAAGATCCCTCTGTCTCTATGTATCTTGTGCAGCCCTGTGTACACTTGCAATGCTGTAACATGGGCCACATCCTGAGCGATGCTGGGCACCTGCAATCCCCACTGGAGTTGGTAGGAGTGGTGAAATTTCAGGGTGGGGTCCTGCAACAGTCAAATCATGAAAATCTTCATTGATTTTCTCCTGTCTGTTGATTCCAAAGGGAGCAGTCATTTCATCTTCTCCAAAGATATTGTTTCCTTGTCCTCCTCAATTCAGAAAATTAATAATGCATCTTCTGTTGCCAAGTGATTCCAACTCTGCTGCAGCTGTAGATTTGTAGGACTTAAAAGTCGGATGATTAAGACACAGCTTCAGTTCCTAGCCAGACAAGCAAAACAATCACTTCTCTAAAAGGAGGGGACGCATTCACTTGTGCTCTTTCATGTTGTGGGCACACTCATTGTGTTCAGCAAATGGGTCTGACAGAGAGATGCTGTGTGTGTTAGACAAGTGATGGGACTGCTGATGATGATAGAAGCTCTGGCTGCTAGTTGGGAGGAGTGGTGGGCCAGGGCCTCAGAAGTTCTAGTGATTCCCACTGCAAATCAGTGCTGATGCTGGATGCTCCCAGTGTCCCCACCATGTGGACAAGAGATTGGAGGCACTGAGTGTTCATCTCTAAGGACACAGGGGCATCCTGGCTCCTAGGTCTGTGCTCCACCCTCTCAACTGCACCTTTCTCTCTCCCTCACTGATATGGCCTGGTTGTTCCCTTCCCCTTGTGTTTGCAGAGGCGTGTTTATGTGCAAGGAAGTGGGTGTGGGGGGATTTCACTAAGGCAAGCGTTGGTTCTGCTGCTCAGCCAGCAGAAGCCCAGTACTTTGGGAGCTCTGGTGTGTGAAAGGGTGGGTGGCCAGGACTGGAGCTCAAGAGAATCGAGAAGCAACTGCTGTTCTCATCATGATCTCTTGGGAAGGGGGCCTAAAGACTACGGCTATTGCGATTCAACATGAGTACCAGTCTAGCCAACAGCACAAGAGCAATCCATTGTCATGGGTAGCTGGGCTGGGGGTTGAATGGCAACCGAATGCCAACGCGAGCTCTGCTGCTACGAAGGCCCAGGTGGCACTCATGGGGTTGGGGCATTATTTTCCAGGCTGGATCGCTCGGGTCCCTTCTACCTCACTGTTTTCCCCATGCACCTGGGGGATGAAGCAGAGCAGGACCCTTACTGTTAATGGTGAGTGGGGGATGATTGTACCTCCGTTATGTAAATGTGCCTTCAGGCCCAGACTAAGATCAGAAGGTTTGGGTAAAGCTTGCCTTGCTGCTGCTCCCTGAGTCATCCCTGTTCTGTGGATGCAGGGAATAACTTTCTAGGATTCTTAGGCTGGCCCTTCTCACTCAAAACAAATGTAAAAACTCCAGCCTGACAGGAACCCTTAGGTGAAACGTAATACTGGGAGACCCTTGACTCCTTCCAAATCCTGACTGCTGGATTCTGCATGATTGGCCGCTGCAATGCTGAGGGAGGCCAGGAGGCAGGGCTCAGCGCTCCTGGCCCCCAGGGATTCTGAAAGGAGTTGGCGGGGCGCCTTTGAGCAGCTCAGGCAGTCAGGTGGCTCCAGCATGAGTCCCCACCGTGAGGGCTGTTAAAATGTTAGCAGTTTCTTTCTCCAGGCAGCAGTGAGCAGCCGACCATGTGGGATTCAGGCCACTCTCTCAGCGGGGCCCTGCGACTCAGCTGCTAGCGAGCCCAGCACTGCCAAGAAGCACAGCACTGGGGAAGTGGTGTTGGTAATACATTCCTATGCCACTCAGTGAACCGTGCATGTGCTGCTGAGAGAACAGTGACTCTGGCTCATGAGTTAAAGCTCTCCAAGCAGGGGAGGAGCCAGCTTTTAAGAAAGTGATGGGCTCCCTTGACTATTTATTTATTTATTTATTTATTTATTTATTTAAAGGACTTCACCATTGTCCAGAGCACTCCTTTGGTTAGCAAGCTGCCTGCTTCCCATCCCGTGCTGTGGGTGCTTCCCTGATATCCCCAGGCCTTGCTTGTCTTGCCTGTTGCTCTGCCCCATGTCATGCCCTCCCACACTGGCATTGTGCATTTACAGCATGTGTCACTGGGCATGGCCCAGGGCAAGATCAAAGCTCCCGCAGCATTATTCCTATCCTGCCAGGAAGTGGCATTTGGTTAAAGGAAGGCAGTAGGACTTGGCAGAGCTGGGGTCCATTCCTGGTCCTGCCACCGATTGCTAGGTGACCTTGGGCAAGTCACTTAAGGCCAGATTTTTAAAGATGTGTAAGTGCCCAAAGAGGCAGATGGGCTCCTAGGTGCGCCTCATATTTTAAAACCACCAATCAGCCATGTTTAATCCTTCTGTGCCTCAGTTCCCTTTCTGTAAAATTAGGATGATGATAATTAGAACTAAGTGAATAATCCATAGCACATAATAGACTCCCTCAGTGTAGCCTTGTTTTCCAACTTTCATTGTGCATGACCAGTCTTGGATTCCTCAGAGGTATTTGTTGTTCTAAACTATTACCCAGCTCATTTCTGTTAATGGAGCTTGGTCTTTAGGTTGTCTGTGATCAGTGTGGTGTTGCTATTCACTCTCCGAAGTGTGCCATTTGAGCTGTGTTTGTTATCTACCCATCCAATCAAAAATATCCAAGTATTGTTCATATTTTCTGATTGGATAAGTCTGACTCTTAGGGTGGGCCTATGCTTAAGTTAGGTTGACAGAGCTATGTCAGGCAGGGGCAAGAAAAAACCACAGCCCTGAGCGATACAGCTATGCAGGCTAACCCCCAGTGTGGACTCAGCTGTGTCGACAGAAGAATGCTTTCATTGATGTAGCTACTGTTGTCAGGGGAGGGGGTGTTTCTACATTGATGGGAAAAATCCCTTCCCTCAGTGTGCTCTGCGTCTACCCTACGCAGGCATAGCTATAGTGCCCTAGTAATGCCAGTACAGTCTCCAGAGTGTAAACTAGAGCCCTGCAGAGGGACTGGGATCCCGCAGGCCCTGCTGCCATAATAGTGGGAGTGGGTAAAATGTACTTTGTTGCGGGTGGGATTGGGTGGGCAAAAAAACAGACTTCAGTAATTCGTGGGAAAACACTAAATCTCTCGTCAGTTTGTCATAAATAGAATTTCAGTGATGTAAAGCATAAATAACGGTTTTATTACTTACATTTAAATGAGGGATAGAAAGAGATTTGACGTCTATTATAACAGGAATTAAAGGGTTTTCTTACATGATTTAAGCAAGATTTGTTTTTTTCTTTCAGTGGTAAAAATTGTGTCTGAATTCCATTTATATATAATCAACTTTTTTTTTAATCATGAAGGAATTTTTTTTTTAATTGAAGATATACGTATCTCCTAGAACTGGAAGGGACTTTGAAAGGTCATTGAGTCCAGCCCCCTGCCTTCACTAGCAGGACCAAGTACTGATTTTTGCCCCAGATCCCTAAGTGGTCCCTTCAAGGATTGAACTCTCAACCCTGGGTTTAGCAGGCCAATGCTCAAACCACTGAGCAATCCCTCCCCCCCTTCTTGAGGGATCTAAGGTTTTTGCAGGTGGGAGTGGGATAAAAATGCAAGAAACAATACAGGATGGGTGGGAGTGGGTATTTGTGGGGTGGGTTGGGATGGGAGCGGGATTTAACAAATAGTCCCGCGCAGGGCTCTAATGTAGACCAGCCCTTAGAATCGAGCTGGCGTGAAGAGCTGTTTTTACTGTGTGCCTGCTTCTGAGTAGGGTTTTATTCAGTCCCAAGCTTTAACACAGACTTTTCAGCATCTGGGGAGCTATTGAACGGAATGGTCTGTAGACAAAGCCTGCTGACAATGTATTATGAATATTTATTCTTAAATAATAATCATTATTGGTAACTACTGTTTTAATGCATAGCTATCCAAAGCCAAAACCCTCTGAGTATAAGAAACAAAGGCAGGATGACTGTGAAATCCACTGAGCCTGGCTGGAGTGTGGAGTCAGGGGCCCTGCTGTGTAACAACGTGGGGTGTAGCTTCAGTCTGGGGCTGAAGGCCATTCTTCACTTTGGGCGGCTGGGCTGGGGATTTGCAGGGAAGAGCAGATTGTGGCTGGCTGCAGCTGACAGCCTGCTCTCGCTGCTGTGAATCTTTAAATAAAAATACTCGTTAAATAGAAGCTCTCAGTTTCTTTAACGAGAGCCCAACGCAAGTGACTGTCTGTGGCCCTGTCATTTTTACTTTAAAGTCACATGCTTCCTTAGCAACTCACACCAGCCTGATTTCCATCTATAGATACAAGATTGGGAGGGCACAATTAAAAGGCTTCTTATGGCCCCCCACCTTTGCGGGTCAGACAAATCACAAAGCTGGCAGTAGTTCTCTCTCCAGCAGCACCAGCAGTTATTGCATCTCCTTGCTCCCTGTGTCCCAGTGCTTGGACTGCAGATGTATAATTCATTTTTCGGAAAGCCACTTTTTTAATGTATTATTAAAGAGGCAGTGCCCAGCAGGTATCCTCGAGGTAGAGAAGGCAGCGCACGGAAAGCAGAGGCTGCTGTCTTAAGATTGCTCAAGAGCTCTTTGTTTTGAAACAGAACTCGGAAGGTTTTTTGATATACCATGTCATTGGCTGTGCAGATCTGGTCTCCCTGTTGTCATCCTGCCGTTAAATGTGGAGACACAAATCCTATAAAAAGCGCCATCCCTTGGGCAAAATATTATTAAATTCTCTCTGCTCAGCCTGAGCCTTTTCAAGGCAGAGAAAGCCCTCTCCAAAGATTTTCTTTGTTTCTTGCTCGCAATGTATTCAGTGCACCAACTAGGCCAGATTCCTCTCTGGTGCAACTCCAGTGAGTTTGCTCCAGGCACCGGTGCTCCAGGCGGGAGGAGGCCTGCTGGTCCCTGCGAGGGCGGCAGTCTGGCAGCCTTTGGCGGCTTGCCTGTGGGAGGTCCGCTGGTCCCGAAGATTCAGCGGCAATTCGGTGGCAGGTACGCCGAAGCCATGGG
Organism: Gopherus flavomarginatus; assembly: GCF_025201925.1. NCBI lineage: Eukaryota > Metazoa > Chordata > Testudines > Testudinidae > Gopherus > Gopherus flavomarginatus. Next base: position 71,452,947 of record NC_066622.1, on the reverse strand, counting down.
ACCGGCGGACCTCCCGCAGGCAAGCCGCCAAAGGCTGCCTGACTGCTGTGCTTGGGGCTGCAAAAAAGCTAGAACCGTCCCTGCACCAGAAGTTGATCGTTCAGCTGTGTATAGAAAGACATGAGTCTCTCATATGTACAGTGGCTTTCTCGGTTGGCAATCTGGAGGATGCTTTCCCAATTTCTCTCAAGTGCTGGATCTGTCTGATCTAATCGGTGTAGCTAATCTTTTATACATTTTGTCATGCGGATGAAAGGTGCCCGACTGTCAGCCGTGGAGTTTTCTTCTGTAGAACTAGCGCAGCACAGGCTGCAAAGATCCAGCTGATGACAATGACCTGTTCCAGTTGTTGGCCTTAATGCAACTTTCGTTTTGGCAACAGGAGCCCAATACTGGGTGCAAGATGCTGTGGAGGTCACTTCAGCAGCAACTTGTCACCATAAGAAGGTGGTTGCATGCCCTGCTGGGGAGATCGCACAGGCTGCATGCACTGGAGACAGCTGATGCAGTTTTTAATAGCTGACTGGAGGTTCTGGAATAGGGCCGCAAGCACAGAGTGGGGGAATCACAGTGTTGCACAGCCTTGAGCAGCAGTGGCTCCAAAACATCTGTATAAGGAAGGCCACTTTCCTGGAGCTGTATAAGGAGCTTGCCCGAGTGTTGGAGTGCCAGGACATGCAAATGAGGGTGGCTGCACCAGTCCAGAAGCAGGTTGCTATAACCCACTGGAAGCTGGCTATTCTAAACTGCTGGGAGTTTGTGGCTAATCAGCTTGGTGTTGGTGAGTCACTTGCCGGTGCTGTGGTGATGGAGGTTTGGGCCACCCACAGGCAATGAAGATTCCTAATGTCCCTGAAATAATAGTGGGCTTTGAACGAATGGGGTACCCAAATTGTGCTGGGGCCATTGATGACACCTGTGTCCATTGTCTGCCCTCTACCCTCACCCAAGGTACATGTGAACCTGTCAACCAAAAAGGATCATCACGCAGGCCTTAGAGGTCGGCCATAGAGGGAGATTCATGAACATCAATGTGGGATGCATTGCTGGTGTCCAACCCGATGGTGGCGGTAAAATGCTGTGGCCGTTTCTCTAGGGAAGCCGGGCTGCTTGTGGCAGCATTAAATCCCAGTGTGACTTCCAGTGGGAAATCTGAGGTGCAAGGAGAACATGCTGTGGAGAAAAGCTACTCTACAGCTGTGTCTCTTCCTGAATTTCTGTGGGATTCAGGCCACAAGGGGAATCCAGCTGAAGAGCTGTTGCAGGGCATGAGGGAGCAGGGAGCATACAACATAACTGGCACCCTCCCCTCACCCAGTCTGGACTCCTCACACCCTGTGGGCTCCCATCTGTTCCTGGATGGGCATAGGAGAATATTTTTCTACATAGGGACTGCAGGATTTTCATCATGCAGATTGGGGATGGGGCAGCCCTGGAAGTGTGTGAAGTTCCTCAAACCACTTGGATGCCTGTCTTTGCTTGGTGGGGAGGGGGTGGTTTGCAAAAATTCTCTTGAGTTTAATGAGCCATTTTTCCTTTTATTCTACCCTGTGGATTTTCATTGGAAGTTTAATGTAAAAAACAGATTCTTGTATCAAGTCTCCTGATCATGGATGCCTTGACCACACAAAATTCCCACTGGTTCAGCTGGGAGTTTTGAGTATGCAAGTCTTTTTTGGACAGAAACCATATAAAACATGGCCCAGCAAAGGCCTGGAGCAACCCAGAAAATACTGCAGCAGAGACAACCAGAACCCAAATCTCAGTAGTTTGGAGAGCTCATCTAAATATAAACCCACGATTTGAATGGGCTTTACATTTGGCAGAATGAGACTCCCAATGGCTAGCAGAGATATAAGGGTATTACCGGCAGGCATTGTTATGTTTAGGAAAGGTAGCATCGGTTTCAGAGAGAACAGAGGACTATGGAGGAGATGAGTGTGATGCAACCTACCCGTGGGAATGGAAGGGCTTCCCAGGAGGCACCTTGACAAGTTAAATAGTTAAGTACACCAGTCCTTCAGGCTATTCTGGCCTATGCCATCAGACAGAACTGAATCCTTCTAGTGATGACCTCAGGAGTGGCTAGAGAGGGGGCTGATGTGTTTGAGGCTGTATTGACATGTCTTTGGGTGGGTGTTGATACATGCACATCTGGACGGGTCTTTGTGTATGGATGAGTGTAGGTTTCTTAGTTCCATGGTAAAGCAGGAAGGGAACATTAGATCATCCAGACTGACCTGCACAGCACAGGCCATTAAATTTTGAAACCTTTTTTTTTTCCTTTCAAATATTTTCAGAATGGAAAATTCATCAAAGCAGACCCTTTCCTGTAAATAATTTTGGGTTTTGACCAGTCAGATTTTTCCAACACCTTTTGTTGTCGATTTTCTGATGGCTTTATTTTATACTGCAAGTATATGGTTGCTTTCTGCTTATAGGTGATAAAACGCACAACCAACAGGCCAAATTCTCAGCTGGTTAAAGTGGTGTAGTGCCATAGACTTCAATAGAACTATGCCAATATTAATTCAACAGTCTAAACCTACCAAACCTCAGAATTGGCAATATTTAGCAGACTTGCTTATTAGATCTGGAGTACCGGTAAGTCCTTGCTAAAAATTCTAGGCACACTCTGTTTCTGGTCATGCTGGAAACCAAAATTCTGCAGGAAGAGACTTTCTTATTTAAACCCCTTTTGTTCCTCTTCTGGTCATAATGAGGAAGCCCAGAAGTGTGCAGGAATAATCTCAGTGCAGAAAAAGGAATTCAAAGCTGTGCTTACTTCATTATCAAGACATCATCATCAGGTCTGCGGCTTTGGTGCAGGCCCATCTTTGATATGCAGTCCCTTCTGTGGTGGAGAGGAGTGGCCTTCTGTAGCATTGTCTCTTTCAGCACAGTTTGTAGGAAGGCCTTTTCCGCCTAGAATTGTGAGGGGATTTACCCGAGTTTGGAATTTGGCCAAGGTACCAAAGCTAATACTTTTTACCTGTGGTGTGTATGTCAGCCATAAAAAGGTTAATCATCTCTCAGTAGTTGCTAGCCAGCAGTGGTCTCAGTTCAGGATTCACCAATGAGAGACAATGTTCTGATGTAATGTTTACTTATGTGCTGTGATGCTGAATCATTGATGGATACTACAGTTAATGTCACTCATTCCTTTGTTGGGGAGGGGTGGCTTTCATGAATCTGGGAGGAGACTCCATATTGGGTGCATGTTGTGTCACTTATATTTAATAGAAGTTAGTCTCTTTTAATAAACCCAGTTGTTGTTGTTTTTAGTTCATTGTTTCATAGAGTTTAAGGCCAGAAGGGACCATTATGATCGAGTCTGACCTCCTGTATATCACAGGCCAGCAGATCTCACTCAATAACTTCTGCATCAAGCCTATAACTTCTGTTTGAACTAGAGAAGGACATCCAGTCTTGATTTAAGACTTCATGTGATAGAGAGTTCATCATATCCCTTTGTAAGTTGTTCTTGTGGTGAATTATGCTCACTGTTAAAAATCTGTGCCTTATTTCTAGTCTGAATTGTCTAGCTTCAGCTTCCAGCCACTTGATCTTGTTATGCCATTTTCTGAAAGATTAAAGAGTTGTCTGCTGTCAGAAGTCTTCCCCTTGTAGATCATGAACGAGTCACCACTTAACCTTCCCGTTGGTAAACTAAGTAGCTTGAGCTTCTTTGGTCCCTCATTATAAGGCATATTTTTCCAGACCTCAAATCATTCTTGTAGCTAGTTTCTGACCTCTTTCCAATTTTTCAACATCCTTTTTGAAATACAGACACCAGAACTGGACAAAGTATCCAGTGATGGTCTCTCTAATCCCATATATAGCGGTAACACCACTAGGGTGACCAGACAGCAAATATGAAAAATCGGGACAGGGGATGGGAAGTAATAGGAGCTTATATAAGAAAAAGATCCAAAAATCGGGACTGTCTGTATAAAATTGAGACATCTGGTCACCCTAAACACCACTTGCCTCCACTTACATGATAGTCCCCTGCTTATATGTCCAAGGATCACATTTGCCCTCTTAGCTACAGCAGCATACTGGGAGCTCATGTTCAGCTGGTTATCTACCATGATCCCTAGTTGACCTCTGGACTGTTAAATATGTTTTCTCTCTCACTCTTGCAAAGAGTGCCATAAGGTCTGTAATGATCACAAACAGTAAGGAGGAACCTCAGGAAAGCCCAGCACTATGGGGTAGCACTGATTTAGAATTGACTTCCAACTACTGCACCCTGCCCATCTCTCTACACAAGGACTGACTAGGTCCAGCCCTGCTTAAGATTAAATCTCAAGGGGCACTTTGCTTCCTCTGTGATGCCTGGATAATAGAGTGTGCGATGCTTTAATTGATTCTGCTGGTTTGGGATTTATATCCAGGATCCATTAGTCTTCTTTAAATATTTTGCTCCAGGGGCACTGTACTTCTGTTTTGAGAGGTATATGCATATTCCTTTGTTATGCCTTGTCTCTCTCTGGTCTGTGGCTGGTTGGTTCTTGTTCACGTGCTCAGAGTTTAGCTGATCACCATATGTGAGGTCGGGAAGGAATTTCCCTCCAGGTCAGATTGACAGCGAGCTTGGGGAGTTTTCGCCTTTCTCTCCAGTGTGGGGGTGTGGGTCATTTGCCTAGATTACCTGCATATCTCTCACTTAATCATTTCCCTGCCATTCTGGGGTCCTCGGGCATTGGTGCACCTCAGTCTCTCCTATTCTCTGCCTGGGATTCGCAATTTCTTTCTTTCTGAGCCCTCCCCACCTGTGCCACAACAATTAGTTTTCTTCATATAAAAGCCAGGGTCAGCAAACAGGGAAATTGCCTGGGGCCTCATGCTGGGGGCGGAGGCACTAAGGTACATTGTTCAGGATTCAGCTGCAGCCCCAGGGGTTTCAGCCCATGTGGTGGGGCTTTGGCTTTCTGCTCTGGGCCCCAGCAGGTCTAACGCTGGCCATGCTTGGCAGCCCCCCTGAAACCTACTTGTGGCCCACTAGGGGGTCCCGGACCGTTGGTTGAGAGCCACCACTCTGGGCTGTAATACTTAGGTCTCACTTTGGTTGCTGGGTTTAGTATGCCAGTGCTGTGTGGTGTTGGTGGCCTCTGATCTACAGATGAACTGGTGGCTGCTTCTGGCCTTAAACACTCTGACTCTATAAGAACTTCACAATGTCACCAGCACTCATGATTTTTTATTTATATATTTATTTGCGAGTCATATGAGATCTGATATCCATCTTAAAGTGCCAGTTCCTGGAGTCATGTGATCATGAGACTCCCTTTTTTTGAAGAATTAAAACTGAGAGTTTCTGTTCCTCGTGATTGCTGAGAAAATCTGGAAAATGTAATAATCTCTAAAGGTCAAAAAAATCCCTAAACTTCTGAGTTTTTTAATTTGCCTTCTCTTTTGTCATTAAAAATCATGATTTTTTTTTTAGCTGTTCTCATGATTGCAGAGAGGCAGAGGGCTGACTCATGATATTTGAATGCTTAGTAATGGGAATTTTGTGCACAGCACAACAGGGTGTTATGGACCCAATCTACAATTGTTACTGTATTGGGGCACCATATTAAAACACAATAGATTGTGTCATAACACAGTTTGGTCTTGTCTCTGTGGCCTGGTTCTCCTTTCATTTGCGATGGCTTTAACATTAGCGACCTCAGTGGAGTTATTCCTGATTTATATTGGCACAAGTAGGGTTGCCAGGTGTCCGGTTTTCGACTGAAATGCCTGGTCAAAAAGGGACCCTGGCGGCTTCGGTCAGCACTGCTGACCGGGCTGTGAAAAATCCGGTCAGAGACGCAGTGGGGCTAAGGAAGGCTCCCTGTCTGCTGTGGTTCCACATGGCTCACAGAAGCAGGGGCATGTCCCCCCTCTGGGGGGCTCCATGTGCTGCCCCTGCCCCAAGTGCAAGCCCTGCAGCTTCCATTGGCTAGGAACCACAGCCAATGAGAGCTGCGGGGGTGGTGCCTGCGGATAGGGCAACATGCAGAGCTGCCTGGCCATCCCTCCCCTTAGGAGTTGGAGAGGGACATGCCGCTGCTTCCAGGAGCTGCATGAGGTAAGCACTGCCCAGAGCCTGCACCCCTGACCCCCTCCTGAGCTCCGACCCCCTGCCCCAGCCCTCATCCCCTTCTGAACCCCTCAATCCCAGCCCAGAGTACCCTTCTGCTCTGCAAATCTCTTATCCCCGGCCCCATCCCAGAGCCCACACCCCCAGACAGAGCCCTCACTACCACCCCTGTGCCCCACCACCCTGCCCCAGCCCTGATCCCACGCCTGCCTTCCAAGCCCCTCAGCCCCAGATTGGAACTCCCTCCTGCACCCCAAATCCCCACACCAGAGCCTGCACCCCCAGCTGGAGTCCTCAGCCCCCCCTGCATCCCAACCCCTCATTTCTGGCCCCACCCTGGAACCCACACCCCCAGCCAGACCCCAGACCCTCTCCCACACCCATCCCTCAGCCCAGAACCCTCTCCCATACTCCGAATCCCTCTACTTCATGTCCCCCATCCAGAGCCCTCACCCCCTCCTGCAACCTAACCCCCTGAGCCAGCCCAGTGAAAATGAGCGAATGAGTGAGGGTGGGGAGAGTAAGTGACAGATATGGGGGGGATGAAGTAAGCGGGAGCGGGGCCTCTGAGGAGGGGTGGGGCAAGGGTGCTCAGTTTTGTGTGAGTAGAAAGTTGGCAACCCTAGGCACAAGTGAGAACAGGATCTGGCCCCAAGGTCTTCGTATGCTTCCAGAATAGGGCTATAACAGATTAGCACTGCCCACAAAGGCAAGTCCGAACTGTGGTACAAGATGATCAGGGCACCGCTGTGTTAAACTAGCCTGCGCCAACACAGTAACATTTATATTGCAGACAGGGCCTTAATTTGGTACATGGAGACTATTAACATAAGAACAGCCATGCTGGATCAGACCAAAGGTCCATCTAGCCCAATGCCCTGTCTTCCCACAGTGGCCAGTGCCAGCTGCCCCAGAGGGAATGAACAGAACAGGTAATCATCAAGTGATCCATCTCCTATTTCCCATTTCCAGCTCCTGGCAAACAAAGGCTAGGGCAGGGGTTGGCAAACTATGGCATGGGAGCTGCATCCAGCCCTTCAGATGTCCTCAGGCTCCCACTAGGGAGGGGAGTCCATGGCTTGCCCCACTCCATGCATGCCATGGCTCCGCGCAGCTCCTGGAAGCAGCAGCATGTCCCCCTTCTGGCTCCTACATGTAAGGGCAGCCAGGGGGCTCTGCACGCTGCATCCTCCCAAAGCGCCGCCCCTGCGGCTCCTATTGGCCAGGAACCACTACCAATGGGAGCTGCGTGGGTGGCCCCTGTGGACAGGGCAGCAAGTAAAGCCCCCTGGTCATGCTTCTGCATAGGAGTTAGAGGGGGAACATGCTGCTGCTTCCAGGAGCTGCTTGAGATAAGCGCCACCCGGAGCCCGCACCCCATACTGTACCCCAACCCCCAATTTTGTTAGTGTTCATGGCCTGCCATATAATTTCCATGCCCAGATGTGTCCCATGGGCCAAAACATTTGCCCACCCCTGGGCTAGGGACACCATCCCTGCCCATCCTGGCTATAGTCTTGGCCTTCACAACATCCTTTGGCAAAGAGTTCCAGAGACTGACTGTGTGTTGTGTGAAAAAATACTTCCTTTTGTTTGTTTTAAACCTGCTGCCTATTAATTTCATTTGGTGACCCCTAGTTCTTGTGTTATGAGGAGTAAATAACACTTCCTTATTTACTTTCTCCACCCCAGTCATGATTTTATAGACCTCTATCATATCCCCCCTTAGTCGACTTTTCCAAGCTGAAAAGTCCCAATCTTATTAATCTCTCCTGATACAGAAGTTGTTCTATCCTCTAATAGTTTTTGTTGCCCTTTCCTGAACCTTTTCGAATCCCAATATATATATTTTTGAGATGGGATAACCACATCTGCATGCAGTATTCAAGATGTGGGTATACCATGGATTTATATATAGGCAATATGATATTTTCTATCTAAGGCTTCGTCTACACTACATACCTTTTAGAAAAAACATGGCCATGTTGACAGGAGAGTTTTCTCTCTGCCTTTATTGCTCCAACTAGAGGTAAATCTTGAGACTGGTTGTTCCCTGGGAGCTGTTCATAGGTGTTGGGCTGAGAAGATTCTTGAGAGAGAGGATTGCCTGCATGTTGTTTATGACTGCCTCTGTTCCAGGGCTGGTGTATGTTTAAATAAAACAAGTTACATTAAGAATATACCAAGATTCAATGTCATTGATCTCTCCTCCAATGGGAAGCCAACTTATCATACAATATCAGGGTTGGAAGGGACCTCAGGAGGTCATCTAGTCCAGCCCCTGCTCAAAGCAGGACCAATCCTCAGACAGATTTCTGCCCCAGATCCCTATATGGCCCCCTCAAGGATTGAACTCAAAACCCTGGGTTTAGCAGGCCAATGCTGAAACCACTGAGCTATCCTCCTCTTGGAAGGCTGTGGATATGTGTTGGCGTTCAGCAGGGAGACAACACTGGTGTTAGCAGTGACCTACTAATGCTGGAAGAGGGGCAACAATATCTTCTAGTCTATTCCTTATGCAGATGCCTCTTTAAAAGGTTGCCACAGTGCCCAGTTTATAGTGAAATCTGTAGCTAAGAAGCTAGCACATCATGCTGCCAATTCCATTAATGAACACATTTGCACTGTGTTAGCAGTTCCCTATCAGGAAACCTATTATTCCAGTTTTCAGCCACAAGAGTTTAATTGACTTGAGTGAGCCATCACTTATTTGATGATCCAAGCCCTGAAGCATCCTCATTGGAGATAATTGGAATGTAAGCGCTAGTGTTCATGCTCAGGATGAAGCACTCAAGTCAAGGCAGGGAAAGAATAGTGTCATGCAGTTACCAGTAAATGCTGCATTAATCAATTTAGCACTTGCTCCTAGTGCTAATTAGCATTGTTTAGTTTATATTTGGAGTAGGTCAGGGTTTCTCAAACAGAGGTCGTCGCTGCAGCTCCCATTGGCCTGGAGCAGCGATCTGCAGCCAGTGGGAGCCACGATCGGCTGGACCTGCGGACAGGGCAGGTAAACGAACCGGCCCAGCCCTCCAGTGGCTTTCCCTACAGAAGCGGTGACCCCCAGTTTGAGAAACCCTGGAATAGGTGCTGTCTGGCTTCCTGAGTTAGCTATCACTGTGTTTGTGGGGCTTTCATCTCTTGCAGCTAGTTAACTGTACTTGATACGGTCAAAGCCCAGAGCAGTACAAATGAAGGTCTTTGTTTAACTGGGAACTACTGACAGCACTGGCAGTAGATATTTTCCTGCCGTGGGCACCCTAGTTCCTGAAACCTCTCTGGGGAAGGGGCCAACTGGGTCTGTGCTGATGCTGGTGAAAGGGCAATGCCCTTTAAGTAGAGTTGCCAGGTGTCCAGTTTTTGACCCGAACACATGGTCACTGACTGGGCCATTAAAAGTCCAGTTGGCAGCACAGCGAGGCTGAGACCCTAGTCCTGCTTATCAGCGAATTCAGCTCTAGTATTCACTGACCAGAAACAAGGATCTCCATGAAGTCCCATCACCACTGTCTTTATATACTGGAGAGGGCCAAGTGGCATCTACAAGTGACATCTAGGACTCTTTAGAAACACCTTCCCCCCCACACCCTTTTCATCTTCAGGAGAATTTGGCATCTCTACTCCCTGCTTAGCAAGTGAGGTTCAGTTTAAGGTGACTCCCTCAATCAGGACAGACTAAGCACAGTCCTGCTTCCCTTTATTCGTACGCTAAGGGTAACAATATTTCATTACCCCTGCCTAAAGTGAACTGTAACCCCAGAACAGCCAAAATAGATCACTTTGGCAAAGCAGCTCCATCTGCTGAGCAGGTAGGCAGTGTAAGTTTCTATATGCAAATATAGTCTGTTCCTGAAGTCTTTTCCCTCGGTGCATCACTAGATGTCAGGGGAGAGCTCATTCAAACCCTGCTTGTATTTGGTTAACTGGATATATCAATTTATCTTAATTCAGTGTAAAAAAAAAAAAAGAGATTAAGCTAAAGCAATATTAGCCACTCTTACACTCAAAGAAAGAGTGTCTGTCTAAACAGGGTTTTGTACCAGATTAACAGTTTAAAAAAGGATTTAAATTGAACTGGTACAACTTTCATGGTAAGTCAAGGCCTAAGCATAGGCTGCAAGTTATATGGGCTCATGATGCCCGGGCTTCAGCAATATTCAGATCCTGGAAGCCCAGCCTGCCCTTCCCCCTCAGACCCTTTCATTTTCCAATGGGACACTCCCACCCCAGCAGTCACCAGTCCTGCCCCATGCTGGACAAGGGGCAGCCACACCCCCAGTGAGGCTACAGTGAGGGGCAACAGCAGGGGAGGAGGCGCACATGTGATAGCAGCCCCTCGGAACCCACCGCAGGGGAGACATGGGTTTCATGTTCCACTTGTAATCACTTCCTGTATCTTATGTGCTAGTACAATTCTAGTGAGGCTGAGTTTCTGTTCGTGTTAGGTTTTGTCCAACTCTTTGTCAATCAGACCACAGTTCTGTGGCCTAAGCATGTTGTTGATGCTTCTCTAAAGCAGTTCTAGGGAATTTGAAATTCCCAGAAATATTGCTCTGAAAGCACCAGACAGAAAAGTTAGCTCCTGCAGACTGGTGAGTTTATGGAGAGAGCACTACGGAGTGTGTGTGTTTTGCACTCTGTCCTCTGGCACTTGGGGCTGGGACTTGTGCTCCTAAATCACTTGGGTGTTTTTGGAAATACCACCCAAAGGGCTTCCAGTGGGAACCTGGCCATCACCCATTTGTGGAGATCAGCGTTAAGGCTGTGGTTGCCAAAAGAGCCCACGAGAGCTAGGGCCCACATTCCATGGAAAGTTAGTGGGAGTTGAGTATCCAGGCTTTTTTTGAATACCCCAGCGGATGTAAATGTGAACCATGTCAGTTTGTGACCAGGCAGACTCTCAGCTGGAGTTAGTGAACGCTCCCACACAACAACAGGGGTTTGATTTTGCAACATATTTTTCCCCAGTTTTGACACACAACAGAAAAGGTCTCATGGAGAAACCCGTTAAACCCATCCCAAGCCCCAGGCATAGAGAGTCCCTGATTATGTGACATGTCCTGAGGTAGCTTTTCAGCAAATCCCCCTAAGTGGCTATATAAATAACTTGCGTATTTCTTTAGAAAAGGCTGCTGCTATGTTACCCACCAGAACTGAGACAGATAATACCATTAGGCTCCTGTAGCTCATCTGTTTCACTCGACCCTTTCGGTGTATTTGAAAAATCCCAAAGCTCGTATCTTGGTTTCATAAGTTTTGCGAAGTGTGATCGAGAGCAAAACAGCAAGCCAACCAACTTCCAGAAACCCACTCCAGCAGCTCCCAGATCAGCTCTGCCTCCAAATGGATTGAGTCAAAACAAGTGTAGGATGGGACATTTACTGCAACAGCAAGTCACCTCCTACTGTCTATTCTTTGGTCAGGTCTCCACTGCAAAGTTCTGCCAGCATAGCAATCAGCCACAGGTGTGAAAAATTCTCACTCCTCAGTGACATAGTTCTGCCAGCAGAACCCCGGGATAGATGTGGCTCTGCTGACAGAAACTGGGGAGATGGTGTTACTGTGTCTGCAGACAAGCTGCTTCTGTCAAAACAGACAGCATCTACAGGATGGGGCTGTGCGGCCATAGCTATGGCGACATGTGCTCTGTACTGTAGACATAGCCTTAGCTCTTCACAGAGCTCTTCCAATCCACATACCCGCTGCTTGTTCCCCTGTCCCTGCCGCTCCCTTAGGGCCTTCCTGCTCCTCGTACTTTTTTCAGATGATTTCAGCCTGCCCTAATGGAACTTTCCAAGATCAGCTTCCTATTGACCTCTCACCCCACGGATGCTTCTGTTTCCAGCTTCCTTCTGTCAAAGGGCTAACATACAGAATAAGCAGCAGTGGAGAGGAAAAGTCACCCACTCCATGATCATCCCATTATGGTTAGAGATGGGCCAAAATCCCACATCCCACTCCTCTAGCTGTGGGTTATCTGGATCTGGGAACTGCAGCCTGAGTCCATCTTTAGCCATAATGGTGTTTGGTGGGGGATCAATGCCAGCCATAATCCAAGGCAGTGAATGGCAGGATTGAAATAGTTGCTCATGTGACCATTCCAAACGCTGTGACTGACCCGCTCCATTGCAACCATGCATCTCTTGCTCGCACTGGAGACACCTAATAGTTCATCTGTCCTTTTCTGAAATCCAAGATCAAGGCTGGTTTTGTGCCACTGCAGAAACAGATTCCCCAATCTAGTCAGCTAACCTTGGAGAATTTGTTCACCTCATTATTCATCCTCTCTTCTTAGCAATGCGATCTTCAAGCCCTGAATGTGTTAGTCGCCTTGCTGGCACAAAGAGCAGGCCCGGGATGAGGAAACCGTGCAACCCATCTTTCTAGCTATGGACACTAGTTTTGCCCATTTGTCAAGATCATCACTGCTGCTTGCCTGCAATCAAAGGCAGCCTGTGCAGCTTCCCCAGCCTACACAGCAAACAAGTCATCAAGATGTGACCATTTTCTTCCTTCCTTCCCCCCCCCCCCCCAAGCCAACACTTTGATATGCAGCCTGTGGCTTCCATTCACTTCCTACCAGGTTGCAATAGTACGTGTGTTTGCAGGTACGCGAATGCGCGCGCGCGCACACACACACACACACACACACACACACACACACAAAACTAGCCCCCTGCAATCCACCTACGAACCAGTGCGCACAGCCATCCATGTGTAATGCAGAAATACACACACACGCACACATATACATGCATATACAAATGCTCAAAACCTCTGATACACAAACATACATGTAAACATAGCAGAGCTTTGTGAGTAATGGGGGTGTGGCGAAATCAGTTGGAAAATTTATTCTGAAAATATAGTGGAACCCTTTAAATACATTCAAATATTACTCTGTTTGCTCAAATATCGGCATTAAAGTGCATGCAGTCTCAGGCATGCACACACACGCAGACCTAGGTGTGCACACACACAGGTGTGCAAATACACACAGACACATTCTAGGTTGGGACAGGCAAAGCTTAGTGGATATAAAAGGAATGTAGCTGCCTTTTCATCTCAACCTTGAACTCTACCTGACCCTGAAGCTGTACTGAGCAGTAGAAGTGTTCTACTAACTCCCCTTTATTTTCCATTTCCACGTACAATGGGCCCAATCCTGTTCCCACTGCTGGCTCGCAAGAGAACTTCTTGGAAGAGCCAAGTTCGTCGTGGGTGCATGGCAGGTGAAGTCATGCTGTGGTGGTTGGAAAGTGGATGAGGAATGACTCCAGCTGTGTGAATCTATTCTTATGATTATCCCTTGTGGGAAATAGCTCTGTGAAGAGAGACACCCAGTGGAGTTCCTGCTGTAGCTAGCTTGGAACAGGAGCACAGAGCAGGGCAGTTCTGATAGGGGGTGATGGCAGACTTGTGCTTTGTTCTGTAGTTCCTAGTGAATTTACAGCTGGTTTCACAGCTCTGGAGATATAAAGAGGAACAATGGTCCAGTGAGAAGAAAGAAGGATGGTCCAGTGGTTAGCTTGCTGGCCTGTGGCTCAGGGTTCATGACCCTGGTTCTGCCACTTACTCTCTGTGTGACCTTGGGTAACTCACTTTGTCTTTCTGTGCCTCGGTTCCCATCTGTGTAATGGGATGATAGCCCTGCCCCACCACACAGGGGAATGTGATGATACATACAGTAAAGACTGAGATGCCTAGCTACTGTGGTAATGAGGGCTGTATATATACCATAGATAGATCTACTGAACAGTGCAGCACTGGCAATGTTAGAGAAAGCTTCCCCTCCATGCAGACCATGAAGGGACCATCTCTAGGAATCTGATCTCCTTGCTGTTCTGGCAAGGGCTTCTGTACTGAAATGGCAATAAGGGCGCCAGTTGACTCCAGCTGCTGGCGTGGCTTTGTGATGTGTTGTGGCTATCCACTTGCTGACAAAAGCTTTGAGGTCACCAGCCAGCAGCTGAGAACACTGCTAACTAGGATGACTCTGTTACCTAGAGATGAAAGGCTCCATATCCCATTACTAGTGCTCCTAGGGCATCCAGTCCCTTAAGGTAATGTCAATCTAACTAAGGGAGTGGGTGTTGTGCATGAATTGTGCATTTATGGCTGTTTACACAGTGACTGCTGATGTTTACCAGAGTACACAGAAGCAATGAGTCTGTAGACTCCCCAGGCAGGGCTGGGAACGCGTTCATGTCTGGTGACATCTGCAGATCAAGCCAATGTATCCTGTTGTGGACTCAAGCATGCTGGTGGAAAGCTTCTATCTAAGGTACATCTGTAGCCCCCATTAGTGCAGTACCTAGAGCACCTCATGCTTGATAATGGATTTGTCTTCACAAAACCCCTGCGAGATAAGGCAGGGCTATCATCCCCATTGTAGGCACAGAGCAACCAAGGATGGTGTCCAAGGTCACACAGGAAATTGAACCCAGGTCTTCCAAATCCTAGGCTAGTGCCCTAACTACTGGACAGTGCTTCCTTTCCTTCCCCTCTGTAAGTGCAGGCAAGACTGCCCTGTCACCCACCCCCATTGAGCTGCCCATGCTCCCAGACTGTGTTTGTAACAAGGTTCTTTATAAATCTAGCAGTGAAAATGACTCTTAGCCAAAGCGCTGGGAATGTCTGCTGTGGTGAACCCTGGCCCAGCTAAGGAGAGATGGCTGTGTGTGCACAAGGACCGGTCGTATTTGGACAGGAAATTGATTAAGGATGCTGTGACAAGTTCTGTTCAGGTGGGGATGGGAGTTGGTGTCTGCATTTACCTGTGTCTAACAGGGTATTTCTTCCCTCTACATGAGGCAATGCAGTCAGCACCCTGTTCATTCCACACAGTAAGAAGTAATGGCTGTACACAGTTACCTTAAAGCAGGGATTTTGAATCTGAGGGTTGGGACCCCTCAGGGGGTCAAGAGGTTATTACATGTCAGCCTCCACTCCAAACCCTGCTTTGCCTCCAGCATTTATAATGGTGTTAAATATATAAAAAATGTGTTTTTAATTTATAAGGGAGGTTGCACTCAGAAGCTTGCTATGTGAAAGGAGTCACCGGTATAAAAATTTGAGATCCACTGCCTTAAAGTCTCCACTGAGGGGAGTGGACAGCTCAGGGCAAGACTATTCTAACTTCTATGGGCTTGAATGTGTGCCCTGAGCATTGCAGCTGAACATTAGTTTATATTAGCAATGGACCTTTTCCACAAAGTGCAGGTTCCAGTCTAGAGCTGAATGAGGACTTTTTGATAAGTGTTTTCAGTTCAGCCTGTTACAGAGAGAGATGAGGCTTGAGCTCAATATCTGGATCCAAACTTCATATATCTATAATGAGCAGAACTGAAACAACTAACTCCGAACATCGCCAGACAAAGAAGTTTGAATGCCAGATCCTAATCAGAGTTTTCCCAAAGACCCCGGAGTGTTTGGATTTGTACCATTATAAATATAGCTTGGAGCTACAAACTGTGATCTGAAACCCCAGAACCAGATCCATTTTTGGCTTGGGGCCAGGAAAAGGAGCAGTTGTGAATTTCCGGCTAGGATGTGGACTCCAAAAGTTTGTGGGGTTCTAGCTCTGTGGGTTTGAAACTTGCTACCATCTCTAGTTCTTGTGAATCCCAAGCCTCCCAAAAGCTGATGCATATTACAACAAAATAAAAACACATGTCTGACTCCTGCCCTTGTCTGGACAAGTAGTGAGGTATAATTGTCAGAGACTCTGGGGAACCGTCTAACCCAGGGTAGGCAACCTATGGCACGCATGCCAAAGGTGACACGCGAGTTGATTTTTCAGTGGCACTCACAGTGCCCAGGTCCTGGCGGCTCTGTATTTTAATTTAATTTTATATGAAGCTTCTTAAACATTTTAAAAACCTTATTAACTAAACTATTGTTGTATGTAAAGTAATATATTATAGATTTACAGAAAGAGACCTCCTAAAAGCGTTAAAATGTATTACTGGCACGTGAAACTTTAAATTAGAGTGAATAAATGAAGACTTGGCACAACACTTCTGAAAGGTTGCCGACCCCCGCTCTAACCTGTCCTGCTTGCTGCACGTAGGCTGCAGTGAGAAGAGCCAGCAGTGAGTGGGAAGAAAAGGAACATGTCCAAAATGTCATGACAGAAAAGTCCCCTGTAGATAGGGAAGCAGGCACTCCACTGCCGTGCATGAGCCTTAAACTAACATGTCCTCTTCTAACAACCGTTTCTGAAGCACAGTCTATTTTTTTTCTGCCTTGTGTGCAGCTATAATTACTCTGCCCAACCCCAAGTGACTAGTGATGATGGGTTTTCCCACAAACAGCCGTAGGTTCACAACCGTGCTCCTATTTAAATACCCCTAGGAATTTTCACTCACTTTTCACAATTGAGCTCCCAATTAGAGTAAATTTGTAGGCCTAGTTATCACAACAGGAGATTGTAGCCTGATCCTCCTAGCTCCAAGGACAGGCTCTATGACAGTTGCCCAAGCAAGCCAAGACCCTTGAAAATGAAGCTCCCTTTCTAAAAATGTCTACTCTGTTGGGGGAAGCTGGGTTACACTGCCAGCAAATAGCCCTTGCTGGAAGCCCAGGCCATTTAAAAGCCACCTCCTTTCTGATGGCTGGGGTGAGAAGTCCAGCCCTGAACCTCTGCTTTTATGTGCACTGTGGGCTATAAGAGGCCACCTAATAGTAATCTGCACTCCAGCAGGGAATCTGGCCAACGTAACCCATTGATCCCCCAGCAGAGGGCCTAGAAATGTAGCCCTGGTGCTAATGGAGGAGTCGGGCTACATAAGGAATTCCTCATCCTTCGTTTTTCTGCTCTGGCGGGTGTGTGTATATGGGAGAGGGTATCCTTGAGGCCCCCCTGCATCCAAGCACAGTGATGTAGAGCCTCCTCTTTGAGAGCCAATTCCCACTAATGCAGGGGTGGGCAAACTTTTTGGCTCAAGGGCCACATTGGGGTTGCAAAACTATATCGAGGGCTGGGTAGGGAAGACTGTGCCTCCCCAAACAGCCTGGCCCCTGCCCCTTATCCGACCCCTGACTGCCCCCCTCAGCAGGGGCGGCTCTAGCTTTTTTGCCGCCCTAAGCATGGCAGGCAGGCTGCCTTCTGCAGCTTGCCTGCGGGAGGTCCCTGGTCCCGCAGATTCAGCGGCATGCCTGCGGGAGGTCCGCTGGTCTCACGGCTTCGGTGTACCCACCGCCGAATTACCACCAAATCCGCAGAACTGGTGCCTGGAGCCGCCGCTGCCCCTCAGAATCTCCGACCCATACAACCCCCTCCAACCCATAACTTCCCCCTCCCAGGACCCCATGCCCTAAACACCCCCTGGGACCTCACCCCCTATCCAACCCCCTGCTCCCAGTCCCCTGACTGCCCCAACCCCTATTCACACCCCTGCCCCCGACAGACCCGGGACTCCATGCCTATCCAACCCCCACTGTTCCCCGTCCCCTGACCCCTATCCACTCCCCTGCCCCCTGAGACTCTCTCACTTATCCAACTCCACACACACATTCCCTGTCCCAACTGCCCCTCAGAACCTCTGCCACATCCAACCGCCCCCTGCTCCCTGTCCCCTGTCTGCCCCCTGAGATCGCCTGCCCCTTATCTAACCCCCCGGCCCCACCCCTAGCCCCCTTACCATGCTGCTCAGAGCAGCATGTCTGGCAGCCGTGCCGTGCCGCCCAGCTGGAGCCAGACATGCTGCCGCACCACTCGGCAGGAACGCGTAACCCTGTCACCCAGAGCGCTACCTGCGTGGTGGTGTGGCTGCAGGGGAGAGGGCACAGCGGGGGAGCTCAAGGGCCGGGCAGGATGGTCCCGCGGGCCGGATGTGACTTGTGAGCCATAGTTTGCCCAACTCTGCGTTAATGCCTACCTCCTGCGCTCTATCCCAACCGCCAAAGCTGCAGGCAGCAGCAACTTTGGCTTCTGTTCCTGAACTCTTGCCTGCCTTTGTAACCTGCGAGACTCCCAGTTACCACGGTGATGGGTATGAGGGTCAGTGCTTCAAGTAACAGTCAGGCATGAACACTAAGGAAGGGACCTGGGCTCCCCGAAGATCAGCAGGAAAAGGACAGGTAGGTTGTCTAGTCCAGCGGTCGGCAGCCTTTCAGAAGTGTTGTGCCGAGTCTTCATTTATTCACTTTAGAAGGTCCCTTTCTATAAATCTAATATATAATTAAACTATTCTTGTATGTAAAGTAAATAAGGTTACTCAAAAGTTTAAGAAGCTTCAATTAAAATTAAATTAAAATGCAGAACCCCCCCAAACCAGTGGCCAGGACCCAGGCAGTGTGAGTGCCACTGAAAATCAGCTCGTGTGCCGCCTTTGGCACACATGCCATAGGTTGCCTGCCCCTGGTCTAGCCTGTTGTCCGTGGCGGGAGGGGGCAGGGCAGGTTACTCAGAAAGGAAGCGACTGAAGGGAAATAAGAAGTGGCTTGTGGCAGGGCGAGCTGGCTTTTTACGAGGGTTGGGGCTCAGCTGCACCTTTGCTATGGCTAACTTGTCTCCCCAGGTGGAGGGGGTGAGTGTTCAGGTCATCTGACTATACCAGGCCAGGTTGGGGGTTGGGATTGAGAGGAGAACAGAGTGGGAATCCCTGTCCTGACCTTTATAAAGAGTGGGAGGACAGGTGGGGGGTTGGGAAGAAGCAAAGCAGGTAGAGACTGTGGCATCAGATAGAGCAGTTCTGACCATCGGAAGACGACAAGAAGGGGGCATAAAAACCAGAGCTGTATCTGGGCTTGGTGCCTGATTCTCCCCTCTAAGAGGAATCCTAGTTCATAGATTGCACAGGACATAAATCATCTGAAAAATCCGCACTGTGAAGCTTGCTAAAATGCTGGTGTGAGAAGGGTCAGAACTAGGTTGCATGTGGGGAGGGGAACCCAGGCTTTAATTTCGCTTGCAGTATCTACGCTGCCATGCTGCCTTATTCTATTCACTAAGATTCCATTGGCTTCTTGGTTCAAATTAATTCCTTTTTAGAAAACAACGAAACCCTAGGAGTTTGGATTCATGCAGCCCCTTTCGTTTTGCAAATCAGTGCCTGGCCTGTGAGTTTGTTTAAGCTAAGCAACAATTAATAGCAAGAACAAGCATTTCCTTGGCTTACAGGCAGCTTGTAGCCCTTCCAACACACTCCCTTCCCCAGATTAACTAGGATTTAGTAGGGTTAAATTCTGTTTATATTAAGGTAGTTCCATAGAAACCAGCGCATACCATTGTCCCTATTCTTATCTGTGAATTCCATGAACAAGCCATCTCGGCAGCTCAGCTCAGGGCAACAGTTCCTGCTTTTCCAATAGACCTAATATTCCAGAGACAAGTGAGTATGGAGGTGGCAGTGACGAAACAATGAAGACACTGTCCATAGAACAAAGTCAAAGGCAGTCTCTGTGGAAGGGGGAAACTCCAAGCCATTAATGACAGCTGATGGGTTGGCCAGTCTCTTCAGCCTCTAGATAGAAGTTGCTCCAATACACCTATTATGTGTCCTCACGTGGGCCCTCACTGAAGTGTATCCAAGTCTAGGGCACAAGGTGGGCGGAGGGGAAGATTCTCACTGACTGCAGTGGGCATTGCGTTGGGCCTTGTGTACTGCAGCAGAGATGAAAATTGGAATAGGAGAATGGGCATAGATGGTGGTAGTTTGAGCATCCCTGGGTGAACAGCATACAGGGAAGGCTGTGTGTATTTGACGTCCTGGCCAATAACTTTTCTGGGGTGTCACCCATCAATCGTGTATGAAATAGAAGTAGGCTTGGATCTGAATTCCAAATTGGACCCCATCCGCTGAATTTCTGACAGGAGAGTCAGGTTCAAATAATAAGCTCCCTAAAATGCTGGTTCTGGGGTGGATCCAAAATCAGAAGGAGTGGGAATGTGGGGGCACACTCTTCCAGCTCCAGATTCAGAAGTGGCTCCAGATGTTGGAAATCTCATGAGAACAGCTGGTCGTGTGAGATTTCTGCTGCTCAAGTTGTTAAAATCTCATAATCTCTCAGTCTCCAGGCTCCTTGATGACAGCTCCAGAGGTTCCAATGGCCATCCAGCCTTAAACTGAGCTGTAGATCTGGTTCAGATCAAAGCTGGAGTCTAGATTTGATCTGGATCCTCCTGGACATGGCAGATTTCAAATTCTGCCGGTACTCTCATCATGCATAATGTCTAGCTTTCTGATTTGCTCCAGTGATGATCTTGATTGTTAAATCTATCACTGGGGTAATCATAGCCAGATGCTCACACCTTGATTCCTCTCTCATGCAGCATGTGAAGCCTACAACTAGATTGTCCAGCACTGTCTTCCCTCTGGCACCTCAAGGGCACTGAATCACCCTAAAGAGGGTGGAGCCAACCCTCTCCGTATGTCAGCACAGACATGAATAGCTGGCCTCTGGCAGGAAGGCTGGGCTGCACTGTCCTTAGGATAATGCAGTTTACACCTATCCCCATGTATGTTGGTGAGCCTAGTGGAACGTTCTGCCAGCAGCACCCACTGGGACAGTGGCTTCACGTCAGGCCACGGACCTGCACCCTACATGATCCTGTACATCAGTGCAAAGTGGGCATCAAGCGAACCCAGCGAGGCTGGATTGAGTGATGCCAGTCATGGTCTTAGAGACAAGGGTTCACTGCTGGGCTAGATGTTAACCGAGATGTGTGTTTTGTCTTTTCAGGTAGTGCGGGAGACCGAGAAAAGATGCCTGTCAATCATGAAGCCTTCTTGCTCATGGCTAATTCCCAGAATGAGATGGAAGATTGGGTGAAAGCCATCCGGCGGGTCATATGGGCTCCCTTTGGTGGAGGTATTGCACATAGCTCACATGCACGTAAATTAAAACTGTTGCCTCAAGGTAAAACATATTCTTGTGATACTAGGATACACGGAAAGCACAATTTGGGGGTGGGGGTGAACCCACATTTCTCCCCCTCTGCAGTATGTAAAACTGCCCCCACCAAAGAAGCTGATTGGTGAAAGAAATAACATTGTATTATTTATTATTATTTTTATTATTTTAACTCTCGTGGTTTACAGCTATTTTATTCCCTTGTCTCTGACTCCGTCTCCTTTTTCCTTTTTTGCTGAGCAGGAGAGTGTCCAGTCACCTCCATTCTCCACCACTGGGCCAGATGCCCATTTCCAAACTCTCAGAACATCTGAAAGGCAGCGTCACCTTCCACTTGACAAAGATAGGGCCCAACTCTGCAGCCTGTGTGCAAGTGAAGCTCCCATTGACTTCAGTGGGTATCTTTGTCTGTGTAAGGACTGCACGGTCAGACCCAGGACGCACCTGAGAGGGTAATAAGTGTTGCCAACTTGTGTGATTTTTTTTTTTTTATCTTCAGTCTCATGATTTTGAGTACTGTGATTACACAAGACTTTTTAATGCTGAGATTAAGTTTCTGTCCCTTCTGGCTGTGGGGAAAAGCTTGAGAATGTGACCCTTGTCTATCCAGAAGCCTCTGCCATCACAAGGCCAACAAAAAACCCAACTTTTTTCTAATCTCATGATTTTATGCCAATCTGCTGATTTTTGGTGGGAACTGACTCATGTTTTGGAATGCCCAGGTTCGGCTGTATTAGGAATGTCGGGAGCCAGTGGTTGTCTCACTGGTAATGTCTCCCTTTCTCTGAGGCCCTGCCTACCCTAGGCAGAAGCATCCAGATTCTCAAGGGTATTTTGGTGCCTAACTTACATCAACATCAATGGGACTTGGGCAGCTAAATCCCTCTGACAAGCTAGGTCAGAGGCCTTGCTGCCTATCTGACTGTAGTCTATGCTTGCTGTATCTGTATAGTGCCCTGGAACAGATGATGTACCACGGGCACAAGTGTCCATTGCAACATCTAGGACAAGGCCTCTGCCCCAGTTCAGTTGGATGTAATCTTATGTGGTGCGGGGTCCCCACAAGCAGCAGGATGCACTGATTCAGCTGCTCCTCCTAAGCCCAGCCCACAGTGCCATGCCCACATTTTCAGTTTACCTCAAAGACGCCTCCTCCAAGGGTGTCAGGAATCCCAGAATGCACCAGTGCAACCACAGCTAGAGACTGTGCTTTTAGTAGAGCCTGTGTAGGTCTGTTAGAGGCAACTTTAGCTGGGCCACACAGCAAACACTGCAAGAAAAACTGAGACAAGCAGCAATTCAATGAAGGAGATGTGTCTGTGACAGTCTCCTCCTCCAGGGCAGATGGCATCAGTGCTCCTGCTGTCGTGTGTTTGGGTATTTTTATTGTCAAAGTGACCAAGGACTTACCAGTCTCTTGAAATAATACCAGGCTGACATCTACACTTAGGCCATGGCTACACTGGCGCTTTACAGCGCTGCAACTTTCGCACTCAGGGGCCCCCCTGAGCGCTGCAAGATACAGCACTGTAAAGCCTCAGTGTAAACAGCGCTGCAAGCTACACCTATAGAGGATGTGGAGTACGTGCAGCGCTGGGAGAGCTCTCTCCCAGTGCTGGCGCTTGCGACCACACTTGAAACTTCAAAGCGCTGCCGTGGCAGCGCTTTGAAGTGCAAGTGTAGCCATACCCTTAGGGGTAAATCCACTGGCTCTGGACTCAGCATTGCCAACCCTAAAGGAATCCAAAGATCTGCATTTAGGCCTCAAAAGCTCAAGATTGATTTCAAAATCAAGAAGTTTTTTTAATACATTTTGGAGTTTTTTTGCTTGGCCTTCTGGTTTTGAGCCTCTGAGGTGCACACAAGCTTCCAGGTTTTCCTCTACAACCACGAGGGCTAGAAACTTATGGGGATTTTTAAAGAATGGAAATCTGATGTTCTCCCATAATCCCATGACTCCAGGAGTTGGAGCTTTAAGAAAAAACACCAACTATCATCAGACTGAGAATAAATCATGAGAGGTGGCGACACTGTAGACTAGGAGCTGGATAATAAAGAAGGAAAGGCAGCTTCCCAGCTACTAGGGATGTCAATGAGAGCTGGATCAGGCCCTGTAATAATATTAATATCTAGCTCTCATCATCAGTAGATCTCAAAGCACTTTACAAAGGAGGTCAGTATCACCATCTCCATTGTATAGATGAGGAAACTGAGGCACAGAGCAGGGAAATGACTTGCCCAAGGTTACCCAATAGGCCAACGGCAGAGCCAAGACTAGAACCAGGACTCCTGAGCCCCATTGCACTACCCTATTTGCTAGGTCAGAGAGCCATAACAATTTAATTGCAAGTAGTTGAATTTTTTTTTTTTTTTTTTTTTTTGAAATTCTGGTCATTTCACTTCAGCTCATTGACCAGTATTAATTTTAAATAATGCCTAACCCCATTCTGGCTATCATGCCTGCCTGTTTTATCTCTGTCTCTCTTCCTTTCTCTCAAATTTATATCATGCCAGTCTCCAGGAGATCTAGTCGCTACATTCGTTTCTGAAGTATTTCATCAGGCTTTGAGGAAATGACCAAATTCACCCATACCCCTTCCCTGGAATCAGAGCAGGGCTCTTTGCACGTGGTATTTCAGCCTAGCTCACTATATGGGAAGGCTGTAAACAAAGCTGTCTCTTTGTGTTTTAAGTTAACCAAATAATTTTAACTCCGCTTCACTGCCACCGCTCCTAATTTAAGAGACAAGTCTTATCAGTCGACACGTTTTAATATTTGAAACTGGGGAGGAAAAAAATCAGGCTTTATTATTAATATGTAAATATCCAGCCCTGGAGAAGGTTGATAGGATGTGAAAATGAATTATGCCAAGATAAAAGGGGTGGCTTAGCCACACACTTTCATCTTTGCTGATGTATTGAAGAAAG
Source organism: Gopherus flavomarginatus (assembly GCF_025201925.1). Classification (NCBI taxonomy): domain Eukaryota; kingdom Metazoa; phylum Chordata; order Testudines; family Testudinidae; genus Gopherus; species Gopherus flavomarginatus. Next base: position 71,429,069 of record NC_066622.1, on the reverse strand, counting down.
TCCTAAATCAAAGAGGATGGGGGACATGTTGGTGCGGGCACACGAACCGGCACAGCCTTTCAAAAAAGAATCCGAAAACTCCCCAAAGCTGCTGAGGATCCCAAGTCATTAACTGGAGACAGGTGCAGACTTAAAAGCCACACAGAGTTATGCTTTGAAACAACTTTTAAATTTGGCCTTAAAATAAAATCCATGGGTTCCTGAGCCTGTTGGAGAAGGCTGGCTTGCTTAGTGCCAATGTGGTTTCTAAGATTCCCCTGGCTTTCAGGGCCTGGGATCAGTGCGTCTAGTCAGTTGCAGCCAGAAGAGAGGTTTTGTGGAGCTCAGCTTTGGAAAGGAGTTGTGTGCATTGAGTTTGTTTGTGGCTGGTTTTTATTTTAAAGAGCAGACATTTAAAATGAATGGATACAGCTGCGCTGTGAAGTGTTAGCCAGGCTTGATTAAAACTCCAGCTGACCCTGCCTCACTCTCTCAGAAACAAATCTCTTGTTTGCACCACTGCTGTTCATGGAGTTACTTTGCATTTACTCCCCATAGCCAAGAGCAGAATCTGCCTGCTGTCGGGCACCTGTGTGTCACTCCATGACAGACATGCAAGTCAGACCCACAAATGCTGCTGCATGCCTCCTCTCCTTGCCACTAGGGGTGCCCTTCTCTTTCAATGGAGAGTTGCCTCCAGTCCCCAAAGTCCTGGTGTTTTCTTCCTACTGTCCCTTACAGTGTGTTTGCTGCAGCACTGCAGAATGGTGCAGTGTGGTCTAATGGTTGCAGCACAGGCCTGCAGGGTACCACGGACTTGCTGTGCAATGCTGGGTTTAGCTGCACCTCCCAGCATCCACCAAAGCCAGCTGTGTGATGCTGCTTTGGCAGAGGGGAAGAGTGAGGTTATCACTTCAGTGGGCATGGCAATACTTGCTCATTTCAGCAAAAGCCAGCGAGTATTGGCTGCTTTAAGCAGGGCTTGGCTGGTTGTTCACTTCCCCTGGGGTTCTTGTTCCTTCATTGTCTCACCTAATGAAGTCCCACTCAGGTTGGCTGAGGGATTGAAGCTAGGGCCTGTGCTTCTGAAAGCATGAGCCTCTATTGCCTGAGCTGAAAACTCGGGCATGGGAGCTGTGAGGCTACAGCTAATGTGTAGACCTCTCTGCTGGATCAGTGCTAGCTTGGCAGAGAGCCAGACTTTGCTAGGCTGGGCTGCATGGCTATTTATTTCCTTTTCTCACTGGACATGAGTGGCTCCCTGCTCCCCTTGCTCTCTCCCCTCAGCTCAGCCGACAGGGGCTCCAGATCCTCTAATATGGAATCTGTCCAGGGAAATGCAGGAATTCCCAGAAACGGTGGAGCAGCTGAGTGACCTCCCTGGACCAACTGGGTCTCTGTGTCTGTGCCCTCACTGCTGACATGGGGATTGCCCCACCCAGGCTGAATCAATGACTCTGTCTTGCATGGAAGTTGTTGTATGAAGGCAAAACACAGTTATTCTGGAGTGCGAAATATTCCCATCAGATTCACATGCCCACTGGGAAGCTGGGCAGTTTAGTGGCTCGGACACTGTGATGGGATTTGTTGGAGGGTTCAGCTCCTGGATTAGCCCTAGACTCAGTGTGATCTGGGGTAAATTATTTAAACTGTCTTGTGCCTCTTCTTTTCCTTGTGTACAATGGGGATTTTCCGGTGGGACCGTTCTGAGCACAGAGTCCATTCATGATTGTGGGTGCACACGGTACTGCAGCGATACTGGCCAGGTAGATGACTCCTCTTATCTTCACAATGCCAAGTGGCATTACACAGCTGAGATGCTGCCCCGGAAGTGGAGGTCAGCCTCCTCTAGCCTTGTTCCGTCCATGTCTCTGTCGTGCAGGCACCGCCTATGCCAGGTTTTCCTTCCTTCACACAGGGCAGGGAAGGGCACGCTGGGAGGCGGGCTAAAACCTGGTTTGCTCCCTGAACAGCTGCTGGGTGTTTGCCTTGCCTCCCGTGTGTGCTGTTATCTCTGCACAGAGATACAAGTGGCGCCCGGCTAGTTTTATCAGTGTTTGTTCTTCCAACCCAGAGTCAGTGTTGTCTGGTGGTGGGAGACAGACTCAGGCAATGGAAGAGGAACAGAGGAGGGGTCTATCTTAAGGGAATGGATGAATTCAGAAAGATCCACCTGGGACAAGAAGGACAAAATATCTGTGAGGAGGTTATGATCAGCTTAACCCCAGTCAGTATTTGTAGCAGCAGAAGTCAGGATCTCCTCTTTTCAGATAGGGAAACTGAGGCACGGGACTAAGAGAAGACTGAGTCAGGTATGGGGCCTAGCTATCTGCACCTTGCCCCCCAAACACAGCAGTCTGCTCAGCATCATCTTTGTCTCTCACATCTGCCCCTGGGATATGACGAGACCTGACTTACCTAATGTCTAAGGTACCCCTATGGGCTCATTGTCATAGTGTCTGGGCACCTCACCATGTATTTATCCTCACAACACTCCTGTGAGGCAGGGAGGGCTGTTATCCTCATTGTACAGATGGGGAAACTGAGGCACAGAGCGGCCAAGTGACTTGCCTGACATCACACAGGCCGTCTGTGATGGAGCAGGCCTAGATCTCTGGCTAGCACCCTCACCATGGGGCTGTCCTTCCCTTTGGCTACTCTCTCTGATCTGTACTAGAGAAGAGACAAAGATGGACCCATTAATCAGACCCTGCATAGACTTCAAACGTGCAGAAAACATGAGCCCTGGATCTGATCATGCTCTGGTACACTGCAGAGGTGGTTACAGCTACTGGAACAGGGCATATAGACTCTTACAAGGCTAAGACCATGCTTGGGGTGAACATCAATGGGACTTGTGTTCCTAAGTGACCCTAGGGGGCTTTGACAGCCATGATCCCTAGAGCAGGGGTTCTCAAACTGGGGGTTGTGACCCCTCAGGGGGTTGCAAGGTGGTTACATGGGGGTCGTGGGCTTTCAGCTCTGTGGGGCTGACAACCCTGAGCCCCCATTAAATTAAATTACCCCCAGTTTTAATTTATATAGGGGGAGGGATAACAGTCAGAGGCTTGCTTTGTGAAAAGGGTCATCAACACAAAACGTTTGAAAACCACTGCCCTAGAGCTTACTGTCTGGAGATGAACCAGAGCCGTTACATTTCTCAGGGCTTCGTGAGACACTCCTAGGTTTCTGCCCTGTGAGGTTCACTCCCTCCACACGTATGACTTGTAAGATACTAGAAAACAATTAACCAAGAGCCAGGGTGGATCTCCATCACTGGCCATTTTAAAATCAAGATGGGATGTTTTTCTGAAACATCTGCGCTAGGAATTAATTCAGGGAAGTTCTCTGACTTGTGCTACCCAGGAGCTCAGACTTGGTGGTCACAGTGGACCCTTCTGGCTTTAGAGCTATGACTTTGCAACTCAGCTCAAACATCCAAGCTTTGCCTGGCTCCAGACTGAGATGAGTGACATCTCAGGACTATGGAAGGTCCAGAGCAGCGCCCAGCAGTGTGTGGCACCATGTGAAGTGTGTTAGCACCACTCTATCCAGGGAAGGACATGCACCCCCAGAACCTTGGAGCTGAAGGCTGCCGGTGAGGCTAGTGTTAGTGCTGCTGCAAAGGGTGGAAACAATGAGCCAGATCCCTCAGGTGCTGTAAATTGGACTCGCTCTATGGCTTCCACCAGCTGGCGTTTTGGCTCGTTGTCTCTTAGCTCATGAGGTCATGGGCACCAGGGGCCAAGAATGGTATCTGCTGGGCAATATAGTAGCTTCTTTATATATAGTGGCAAGTATCGCCACAGTGCTGCATGTAAGCCCTTAGGGCCCATGAAAGGACAAGGGCTTGTACTGTTAGAGGGCGTGCTGGACTCGCCCACAAACCAGAAGCTCCCTCTATTGGCTAGAAGTAGAAGTACATTGTTTCTGTGCCACGTGGCCTCTTCTGCACTACTACAGTGCTAATAAATTATTAATATGACAGTAGCTCCTGATATAGGAGTGTTCAAACAAGATGTCTGAATGCATATATGTAAATAAGGTGCCAACAGATGGCACTCAAGAATGTGTAGCATAGTGCCTGGATTTTGTGGGACCAATAACATTTCTTGTGCCCTGCAAAGAGGCTCCTCTTTACATGGAGCTTTTAGCAGCAGCCAAAGGCCTCAGGCCCTATTGTGCTGGGTGAACACAGAAATTACAATCCCTTCCCTGAAGATAGTGTGACTATAAGCATATTTGTTCCCAAAAGAGCCCCTATTGCGTTACAAACTCTCATCAACAGGCTTGTATGTATATTTGCACCTCAACCCTCTACTGGAGACAATTAGAACTGCTCATCTCTGTTTCATATGCCCTTTACTGCTGATGGTGATTCTCCTCTAGATCAAGTATGAAGGAGCCAGTGTTCATCAGCAGACTGATCTGAATTCCATTCCTGTTGGCCATAGTGTGCCACCGCCAAGTGATAACGGTGAAATCTTAGATGGCCACAGATTTGTTACATTGGACTGTTTAATGTCTCCCTCCAGCCCTGATGGGGGCAGTGCCTGGGGGGGCTGACTTAGAAGAGGAAGTGCCCCCCGACTGAGTCACCCACATCACTTCCTGCCACACTCTTGGTTTCCCGCACAGGCCTCCTCTGTGAGCTATGGCCATGTTTGTGCTAGGTTTATGAAAGCTGACAGACTCAAAGCCCCCCTGGCTTTCAGAGCAGGCCATGGCAGTGGGTGATTAATAGGTCAAATATGTACCTGTGGTGTTTCTCAGCTTGCAGGCAAGTTTTTTAATATCTCTGTGTTGTTTCTTTGATGAATATTGCGAGAATCTGTGTTAAAGGAGAAAGGCAGCTAGCTGCCTGCAGGCGGCAGATTTAACCCTTTGAGAGACCCTCCAATCTCTTCAGCTCCTCTAGGACGCTCATTAAGTGCTGGAAGTTCCTCCTTCCCTCCCCCCCGTAGTAGACCTTCAGCTTTACAGTCCTCACCCACCTGCTATCTTTTGGGCTGCAGGTTTGTCTGCCGTGGCCGACTCCGTCCTGGGTCGCTGCTGAGATGGCTCAGAAAAGTTTTGTTAACTTATTTAAACAGAATTCCTCATGTTCTGGTTCAGGAATGCCTGAATGCCACAAGAAAGGGCAGCTTCCCCACTCTTTCCATCCCCACGATGTTTGACTAAACCTCTGAACCTTCCAGTGCTTTTCCAGCTCCTCTGAGGGGCTTCCTTGCTTGCTGCTAAGGGCTCTGGCCGGAATCCAGCTGTTGCCCTCGGGGTGAAAGCCACTGTGTATCTCTGTGCTGTAACATTCCTGACCCATCCAGGCTCAGTGGCCACTTGAGTTTAAGCTCCAGGAAGTTGTCCTCCTTTTTCCTGATTCCCAGGTTAATTCTGGATCACCTGGCCTAGTGGAGGAGGTACAGGAACTGCAGCAAGCAGCTCACCTGTGTACAGGAGTTTCGGGGGGAGCAGCAATGGGCCTGTTACTGATCTGATTCTGATCTAACTTTACAGATTCTAGATGAATTGAGCATGTCAGTCCTGAGACATATTTGTTCCTGCCTCAGTAGTAAATGCCACCTGAATAAGAACGTGTGCCGCTTTGTTGTTGTTAAAATAGCAAGCAGAGGCCCTGTTGGGCTGTGTATACCCCAAGTGAGAGCTCACACTCAAAATAGACCAGACAGATAATAGGTAGGAAGAAGACCTAAGCCACAGAGAGTGACTTCCCTAAAGTCATATAGGGTGACCCGATGTCCTGATTTTATAGGGACAGTCCCGATATTTGGGGCTTTTTTTTTAATATGGGCTCCTATTACTCCCCATTCCCATCCCAATTTTTCACACTTGCTATCTGGTCACCCTAAAGTCATACAGCAGGTCTGTGATTAGAACCCAGGTCTGACTCCCAGGCCAGTACTTTAGCCAGTAGACCAGCCTTTCTCCTGATTCCCAGACTCCTCCGCTGGCCGTTTATGCCCCAGACTGCAGCACGGGGCAGGGGGCACAGTGCTAACTCTGTGTGTTCTCTTCTCCACTACCACATCCACCCTGTGGGGGATTCGACAAGGACACTATCTGAGCCAAGGGTCAGTCCTCATTTTCAGCATCAAGCTGGACACTGCTGCTCAGTCAGGACATGTGGTTTCTCAGTGCAGGTTGGTAGCTTCACCATGAGCAGTGAGTGACTCGACTTCGCTTGTCCCAGTCTCAGAGAATAGGATTTTTCCTAGCTGGACAGACAGAGATGCAGTGGAGTTAGTTGCCCACAAATATCTTTAGCAGAAGGCAAGCTATGAACACCTTTCATCAGAGGATCTTAGTTTGGATGGAGAGCACCACTGGTAAATCAGCTTCCCTACCCTCCGGTGAGCTAGAGAAGTATTAGTAGGCACAGAGCAGTCACACAGGGGAAGTCACTGGAAGAATTGGAAATGAGTCTCCACTGATACCCAGTTTTGTGCTTCCTTCTAAAGGGAAGGGAAGGCCAGCAGTTCAGAATCAGTTCACACATGGGAGGAGTTCGGGACTCCTTTGTAAATGCAGATCTCAGAGGAATCATCAATATCTATTGCAATCTTTTTGCAATTCAAAGTGCCAAATGGCAGCCATTCCAGGCTCCCAAGCACAAACCGCTCCATAGCTGGGAAGAGTAGGTTACTGCATTGCATGTCATGGTTATACTAGATTTTGTTTGTTTGTTTGTTTGTTTTTTACCCTATACTCACCCTTCACATGTAAGGATGGAGGTTTTGGTTGTTCAGTTATGCTTTGTGTTCGTTGCAACTTAAATTTAGATGTAAAAGATAAGACCATGCATGAGAATTAGCAAATGGATTGGATTCTCTTGCTGAGCCTGAATTATGTAGCAAAGTGAAACGATGAATGTGAAATTGACTCAGCAATGAGAGGTTTATGGAGGCGTGCTACCAGCAGAGCTGGACACTCCTGAGGTTTGGTTTGGAGAAGCACTCCAATGATCACTCCATTCATTTCCCAGGTACCTAAGCTGCTGAGGTCTGGGGTTCTGGCAAGGCTTGGGGGCACTGGTTTTGACTGGTACTTTATGTGAACTGATCTACATATCACTGGTCTGAATAAATATTCCCTAGCTCTTACCTATTGCCTTTCATCCCCAGATCACAAAGCAAGTTACAAAGGAAGTCAGTATGATTATCCCCAGTTTGAATATGTCCAACTTCAACTTCCAGCCATTGGGTCGTGTTAAACCTTTGCCTGCTAGACTGAAGAGCCATTTACCAAATGTATGTTTCCCCATGTTGTTATAGCATTGTGTGGAGAATCAAGTTTTCCAAGGGATATTTGCTCAGATCAGATCAGATCACTGCCTGTTAATGTGAAAGGTATTTTTATGTTGCTCTCGACATTTCATTCTCCAAATATTTCTTCTTGTCGTTGTTTAGAGAGAAGCAGACTAATAAGTGGCTAGTTTTGGCGCGGCACTCTGGATGTTGTGGCTAAGCAATGCTCAGGGCTGTTTATCATCTTTTTGTTTTCTCCGTGCAAACAGTTATAAGCTCAGTTCAGAGAATAAGCCGTGCAGAGTCCGCTGCAGTGTCATTTACTGCGCTGTTTAATGAGGCTCCTTCCCGTCATACTTCAGAGAGATGGAAAAACTGTTTAGACAGGATTAGTTGAGTCCCCCCTACTGCTAAGGGAAGATGAGCAGTGATGTTTAATAATCTTTCAATGCTTGCGCCATGTCTCATGTTGTCCTAAATTCAGGTCCGGTTGACACAGCTGAAAATCAGTGTGATCTGGTTATTTCAGTCAGCATGCAGAGGACTCTTTACTTTGAGGCTTTGATTTTCATTCAGACTACAGTAAATGGCTCCCTGGTCCAGAATACTAGACCAAGGCGGGGTGGAGTTTTGTTAAGAGGATCTGTCCCAAACATCTGGGAGAGCAGGGAATAGAAGGGAATTGTTCTGTGCCCAGGGAAGGAGGATTGCTAGATGATTTTCTGCTGAGTTTAGCAGTATGACTGATTGTCCTTAATTATTTGAGTGCCAGCTTTCTTTCGGCATAAGGAAGTGACCCATCCACTTGAGTTTGGCTGGATAAGAAATGGGCCTGAAGTGAAAATTCTGGATCTGAATGTGCCCAAACTTTGAGTGAGGTCAGATCTGGATTAAAACTTTAAGACTAGGCCCTACCTCTAAAACAGGGGCAAGCAAACTTTTTGGCCTGAGGCCGCATCGGGTTTCGTAAATTGTATGGAGGGCTGGTTAGAGGAGAGGGTCATGGCCCAGCCCCCACCTCCTATCTGCTCCCCCCCCCCAGGACTCCTGCCCCCATCCAACCCGGCCCCCTCTGGTTCCCTGATGGGCCCTTTAGGATCTTGCCCCATCCACGCACCCCTACTCCCTGACCCCTCCTCGGACGTCCACCGCCCCATCCACGCACCCCTACTCCCTGACCCCTCCTCGGACGTCCACCGCCCCATCCAAACCCTCCTATCATTCCTGACAGCGCCCCCCCACCCCTGGGGACCCTTGTCCCATCCAACCACCCCTTCTCCCTGTCCCCTGAGTGCCCCCCGAACCCCTGCCCCTGGCTGCTCCCTGCCGCCTCATCCAACCCCCTCTTCTTTCTGACTGTCCCCCTCGGGACCTCTGCCCCCTTTGGACCCCTGTTCCCCCTCGCCCCCGGACCACCACCCTGCACTCCCCTGCCTTCTATTCAACGCCCTGGGTGTGGCCCACGGGCCGTAGTTTGCCCACCTCTGCTCTAAAAAGAAGCAAACCAAACCCCAGGATCTTACATCCCTGAATATAGCTGCTTGGGCCCAGAATCAGTTTACTTGCTTCCCCCTGGGGAGCTGTGTGAAGGCAGGCAGGTTCCATTCCCACAGTGGGTTGGACTGGTACCTTACAGCAGTTCCTGGGGGCTCACCGTCCCTGAGTTCTGCTGTCGGTTTCAGGGTTGAATTTGGCCTGTGACAGATGCCAAGCTAGAAACCTACCCAGGTTTTCAGGGGGGGTTATGAGCCTGAGTGAGCTTCCCAGCAAGCCTGGGTTGAGTCTGAAGGCTTGTAAAGACATGTGCAGCCAGGTCTCTTTCCCACAGCTCTAGCCCCTACGGTCTAACTGCTCATGAGCGCATACCGGGAGACTCCACCCCCAGCCACACATAGCCCTGGAGATCAAGACTCTAGCAACAGAACAAAAGCAGCCCGGTAGCGGCAGCATACACATCCCCCCTCCCCCCCCAGCAACCCCATTCCCTTGAGGAGAGAGGTGGTCAGTCTCCATTGGAGCCCCCCCACCCAGCAACCCCATTCCCTTGGGGAGAGAGGTGGTCAGTCTCCATTGGAGCACCTAGTGACAGTTGTGATGGTAATTTGTATGCAGTGATGCCAGCAGAGAGATGCTGCTGTTAGCAGCTAGAAATGAGCCCTTTGGAAGACAGTACCCAGGTCAGTGAAAACACAAAGGGCTCTGGCTGTAGTTAGAGCAGGAGGGACTTGGTTAGTTTGAGCTTGGAAGGGAACACTTGCACCAGTAGGGAGCCTGATGAGCTAATGAGGTAACTGGATAGCTCTGAGAAGAAAGCAAGCAGTATGAAAGGCTGAGCCAGGGGTCAGGAAGGGGACTCCATACAGCTGCTGCTATGTTATGATGTACCTGGAGCATAAGCAGTAATAAAGAGTTGGTATCCTGGTGGACTGCGTGTGTCTGCTCAATTCCCAAAGAAGTCCTGCCAGCCAAGAATTCCAGGAGCTGAACGGAGAACCCATTCATACCAACTCTCAAATCCTTCTTATGAGTCTAGCAATATTGGGTGTCCTTCATCAATCCACAGCTCCTGGGACTGGGACTGGAGCTTTCATTTTGATTTAAAAGTGTTTCTTGCCCTTGTGGTGGCCCAGAAAAGCTTGGAAGTGTGATCCACATCCAGCCTAGTGTCTCAAAACCCAGAAGGCAAATTAAAAGAAAAATCTCATGATTTTGAAGCCAATCTCATGGCAGTTTGGCCTTTGATTCACGATTTCTGAGTGCTTTGGATTAGGAATGCTGTATTCAACATGCGCCCCATCCTTATGATTTAGACTGAGACCTACTTCTCGTGGGCCACCCAATGGAGATCAGATGGTAACTGTGGCAGAGGTAACTGCAATATGACATTGTCCTGCTGTTCCCATGCCCCTGTACTGTACCTTGAAGTGTAGGGTGGTCTCCTGCAGGCAACAGCTGGAACTATTAGACTCCTCAGTTCAGGTAACATAAGCTGTATGAATGACTGTATATGCGGTATTTTGACCTCAGATATCCAGAAGCAAATAGGCAGCTGCATCCATGGGAGTTCTTGGGGTGGGAGGATAGCTAGCCAAACTTCGGCACGTCTCACAAGTTTGGGGTGATGGTGCCGGTGCGTTATGGGTCACTGATCTGCAGTCCTATGATCCATTTTTTAAATGGAGTGAAGTAAAGCTATTGTATTGTGCCCAAGATCTGTGGGACCCACTGGTCAGTGTGTTACACATTCTCCTGCTGTGCTTGATCTAGAAGGTGGGTGGATCTCTGGGCTCAAGCTGCAGTGACTTCTGCCTCTAGCCCTGGAGGCTGCTGGTTCAATACCTGGTGTTTGCCTTCATATTTGCAAACCCCTCCCTTCCCCATGTGGCTGGGCCCCTTAGTTGGTTCTGTCCTGTTGACTATCCTGCTCAGTTCTTCGCAGTAACATTGGGTAGCTTCTGTGGGGATGGCTAAAGCAAATAAGGCTATGGCTGGGCCTGCTGCTCAGACTCTACCATGTGAGAAGCTACAAATTAACCTGGAGCTGAGCGGATGTCCCGTGACTGATTCAGGTGGGGAGGGATGCATGTCTGAGGTCTAGCACTTGGGATTCAATCAAAATGTCAGGTGGGGGCAACGGACTGTCTGTGCGGCAGCTAATAGCATGAAGGGACCAAGAGCATGGCATGCAGACAGCAACTGTTGCTGAGTTCCCCTGACTATCAGGCATAGATCTGACAAGCAATTAGAGCATGAATATATTACACAGCCTATAGGGGATGCCTTTGTTAAAACTTGCGACCCATACTTAGCTGTTTACACAGGCTGCAGCATGGAGGGTGAGCAAGATCCTACCTGCCTGTCTGTCTCTCTTTCCACTTGCTGAGGTTGCTGGCTAGCTCAGCATCTCATTGGATATTTCAAATGCTTTCTGCACAAGTCATAATTAATGCCGAGTCGTGGAGCTGAGACCAGATGTGCTGCTGAGATTATCTCCCAGGGCAGACCGGCTGCTCTGTGCTCTCCAGCGTTGGGTGCATGGAAGACTGCCAGTGCTGGGACTCAGAATGTGTCTGATGCCTGAAGTCAGGACTTTCTTTCTCTGCCGCTCCTGCTGTCTGACGCTGCCTGGCTTCTGCTTGAAGCTGAGTGCCTGCCATGTAGCTGAGTGCTGCACAAGAACCAGAGGTACGCAACAGTTTTCCAGAGCTTCCTGTTGTTATGGTTTCCTTTTGCTAGAGGAAATGCAGATCTTTGCATTAATACTTGGGTAAGCTCAGACACAGGCTAAATATACCTTCAGTCTTTACAGCAGTAAAACAGTGAGGAGGGTATGGTCTAGGGCCAGAAATGCTGTCTTCAACCCCCAGACACAAAGCTAACTGCTAAGTAGGTTTTCAGGGGAGTTTTTTGCAGCTGAATTTGTGTGTGTACGTATGTACATATGTACGTACGTATGTATATGCATGAGTGAACATGTCTTAACATGTCTGAAGGATGGTCTTTTGTTGAAGGGACTAGAACTAAGGAGATCAGAGTTCAGTTCCCAGCTCCACCAGGGATTCCCAGTTTGACCTTGGGCATGTCTGATAATCTCTCTGTTCCTTCAGTCCTGATAGTCGTGTCCCTTTCTCCCACTCTGTCTGCCTTGTCTAGTTAGAGCATAAGCTCTTAGGAGCAGGAACTTCCTCTGTTTGTGCATGTGCATCCTTGCACAATTGGGCCTGTAGCTGCTACTGAAATACTAATGATGTGCACTGGAGGGTGTGTGTTGATGTACACAAGTGAGGAAAACTAGTCTGTGCATGATGGTGAATATGTGTTCATGTGTCCACATGCGTGGAGGTGAGCATGCATGATGGTGTGTGGAAATGAGAGGTGTGTGTGTGGCTGACCCTGTGCCCATCCATGATTTTGTGTATGTGAGAGTGACAGATCGGGTGGGGGAGGAGTGTATGAGATAGATAGAGCAGATGTCCATATGTTGGTTAGCATATATGTAACCCTGTGCAAGCTCTTGGGTCTCCATGGGTTTGTGGTAATGTATGTCTGAGGCTGACAGCTGTGTGAGAGTATGCATGTCCGTGGTGAGAATGTACGTGCATGCAAGGGTGAGCGTGTGTGCCTGAATCTGTCTCCCTGTGTGTGTAACAACACATACGTGTGTTAGTTACACATATCTGCTTTGATCTTTCCACTCTTAAGCGTTGTGTTCTCCTGGAGCAGCGATCTGAGCTAAAGGGAACCAAGATCTGCCTTTCTTGTTTCTCTCTGTAGTTTAGTTGGGATGGAGAAGAATGAAACCAGGAGAAGGATGTATTTCCTGCCCACTGCATGTCTGAACAGCATGTTTGAATGCATAGGCACTGTGTGCCTGGAGCTGGTGGGGGAGCTCTTTAGACAGGGACAGAAAGCCAGTCTGTGAGTCAGTGAATCCTTGCTGGCTTGGTTTTCTGCAGAGATCCACCTAACTCTTTAAAGAACAGAGGCAGCGTGTTGGAACTCCCCACCCCCCCAATTGTTCTAACCCATTTGTCTGGTATCTATTGGATCTTCCAGAGAGTAAAGATGTGGTCCCAGGCATGTTCTTTTACTGCTTTGAAACCAAACAAAACGCCTGACACTAGATAAGGATAGGACAAGAGGAGTTAACTGTTTGGGTGCCAATAGCTTTGGGCCTGATTTCTAGTCTAACCTTGGCCGGTGGGTCTTTAGGCTGAGTGGCATTGGCTCCCACATCTGCTGGGATGGGAAGAGAGAGCAGCGCAGGGCAGTAATGTCTTCCAACCGGATGATCAAAGACTGAGAGCAAAGCTCTGCCAAATTCAGTGGGAGCTGCAGGCACCGGTGATTAAAAACAGGCCTGAGCCTCCAGGAGCCAACAGATTGAGCTGTGTGGAATTGGCTCCTAGTTTGCTTTTTGTTTCAAAGTTAGGACAAAGCCAATCCAGCCTTGGGGTGGGGGAGGCAACGGGACCATGTGGCTGCCTCCTTTTCACAAGCCCTTGTTGGGCAGGGCTGGATGAGTTAGGAGATGCAGAAGGGAGACCAATTCAAAGACAGTGCGGTAGCACCTCGCTCTGTACCCTCCGCGTCTGTACCCATGCTCAGGCGCTGGATCTGAAAGCTCCAGCCAACACTGCCTGGGGGTGTTAACTGGAGGTCAGTAGCAGACCCCTGAACTGCTGTATGGTCTAGCCATTAGGGGCAGCGCATAGTGCAACATCGTGTATATGTGTGTGGGGTGGGGGAGAGGCCTCGAGTCTGTTCTGGAGCAGCAATAAAGTAGCTTTAATCCCATCCGCTCTGCCCAAGAGGTGGCCGAATCCTCACCTCCTACCCAGCAGTGTCCATATTGCCTCTTTTCTTCCTCCCAACCCCATGCATGTAACCAGAAAGAGAAAAGGCCCTGAAAATCACTGGCAAGTTATGTGGGGGGAAGGGGATGTGTAGGCATGGGGGTGGGAAGGGGAGAGATTTGGGAAGACAGGGCTGGTGGTAGAAGACAATCTGATTTCTGATAGAGGCTGGAGCTCCCTGGCAGGAACACTGCCGTCCTGTGACACTGCCTCCGAAGTCTCCCATAGCTTGAGCATCCTGTGAACATGGGTCCTTTCCCGGAAGAAAGCAATTGTCACACAAGATCCTCAGTTCCAAGAGGAAGAGGTGTGCTTGTGGGAGATAATGGGAGATGGAGCCTTTCATCTCTCAGCTGCTGCCTGGAACCTGGCAAAAGCCAGAAATGATTAAGGAAGAGGGGGAATGGTCTGGGGTGATTTTGCACCCACTCAGCTGGGATCAAAAGTTCAACTCAAAACCAGGTCGTACTAGGAAAGGAAGCCTGGAAACTGGCTCAGAGAGGAGGCAGAGTGGAAAATAAACAGAGGCTGTGAAGGGAGCTGCAATGACCTACTGGGAACAGAGTCTAGCAGAGTAAATGTCTCTGCTCCTCTGTTCATAGCTAATGAGCAGCCTTATTATTGGGGAGCTCCAGTAACTGGAGATTCCCCTTCTGTGTCCATTTGTGTGTAGACAAAACCTACCTTCCTGAGAGAGGCCAAATGCATCCTGCTTGTTGGCAGCCTCAGCAGGGAAGTCAAGACTGTATGGGGCTATGCAGACATGCCCTTTCACCTGGAGAGTGGGAGTTGAGCTGTGGCTATAGGATAGTGTAGGGAAGCATGTTTTGCTGCTGCCCATGCTAAAAGTGTCAGGTGCTGTGGGGACTCTGGACACCAGAGCTGTCAGTCCGTCACAAAATTCACTTAAAAACATTGTTTTTGGTTTTCGAAAGAAGACCTCTTCTAGAACCACATACAGTGCTGCGTGTCATAGAATAGGCACTTCTGTTTACCCTGAGCTATAACACAAGAACAAGGGGACAGGCTGCTCAATTAGTTTAAAAAGCAACAGCTAAAAAAAAAAAGAGAGAGAGAGAGATTAGTTTTTACAGAATGTATTGTTAACCTTTGGAACTCCCTGCCCTGGGATATTATTGAGACATATAGCTCAGCTAAGCTTCACAAGTTGATTAGACACTGATACAAATAAGAATTTAAATTAGCATGGACACTGGCTAGGATTAGATTGACAAAGGTGATCGATCCCCATTCTTCAGTAAACTGATCACTAGTTGGTGTCAGCAGGGGAGTTCCTTCCTGCACACCAACCATGATACAGTAATGCACAATTAGGTATATTACTGAGGGAGGTTAACCCTTATTCTGAAACCTCAACTACTGATCATGAGCCGAGACAGCATCCTGGACTAGAGGGCCCAATCATGCACACTATTCAGGCATATCTTCCTTGAAGTCAGTGGGAAGAATCTCAGCAAGGAATGTACAGGATTGGGCCAAATATGGCTCATATATCTGATCTAGTATGGCTGCTCCATTGAAAGACAGTGAATGGTGGTTGGGAAAACTTCCTGCTAGGAGTTCTGTACCTACCATGAAAGCATTAGTAAAATAAACAAAGAACATGAAGTCCTGTGGTTAATATTGGGATAGTAAGTGAGATGTTAAAAACAACAAAACATCTCATAATCTAACAATGCTGACTATCTGGCATAGTATGCTCTTATGCACAGAACATACCTGACATTATTCCTAGGAAATTGGCTCTGAGTACAGTATGAACCCGGTTCTGTATGCTTTTGTATCTTCAGAGCCATAAGATTAATTATGGGTACAATGGAAAGTCTATTGACATTAGTGGGCTTGGGATCAGGCTGCATATGTGCCATGGTCTGGCTGCATCTGAAATTGAATAGATTTGGGGATTATACCTTTATCTGAAATCGCTGTTCTGAGCAGGGTCAATTGCTTGAATGCTGCTTCTCCTACGCTCCCACGGCCACATCTTGAGCAGCAGAACTAAGGGTTCACAATCCATATGTTAGGCCACGCAGCTGGATGGGGCCCTAGCAGTGGGGATTGATCCTGGGATCTTTGAATCTAAAAGCATGAGGCTGTAGTATCTGAGCTAAGGAATCATGCTTTGCTAGCTCAGGCTATAGCAGGCCCAGCCACCACTAGAGGGAGACAGAGTTCCACATGGTGTGAGTTACATACATGGTGCAGGTGTGGCTTACATTTACACATGACCATACAGGAGCATACTGTATGTACGGCGCATTAGGGTGCATTCAATGTGTGGTAAGTAAAGGTGCTCATGATTGAATAGCGTGGGTAGCTGTTTCTTCTAGAAAGGCAGCTTAATTGGGTTTCTGATGGAGTGTTTCTGTTAATTTTCAGTGTGTGTGCAGTGGAACAGGTCCATGGAGAGGCAGCATTTCTCCATGGCATTCAGTGCTTTCATGGCCTGCACCCCCAGAGCCCCCTTCCATATTCTTTGGGTTGGAGGATTTGATCTGCACAGATATTACACTAGGGATTTTCTCTTGAGAAAACATGACTCCATTTATAGAGCACGTGCATTAATTACTGTACAGCACAGTGCAGGACTGTCACTTGCTATATGTTTGTACAGTACTTAGCACCCTGGGGCCCAAGTGGGTGGTAGCCTGAGGTGCTACTGCAAATACATGGTAAATAATCCCCGTGAAGGCCGCAAAGGAGACTGATTAGTTAGCTGAAATGGTTGAAAATGAAATGTAAAAGTAAAGGCCTTGGTCAGGAAGGATCTTTCACAGCAGCGTTACCACTAATTCCTGGGTCTGTGGCTAGGTCCAGCGTGGGTTATTACATCCTGCCTGCTTACCGCTCCCCTGGCAGTGTCAGTGGGGGACATTAGTCTTCGCTTCCTGTCCCAAGCTTCATTTCTTTTCCTAGCCATTAGGCTGAGTTGCTGTGAGCTGTTAAATAGCAGCTGTGTCCCTTTCCAGAGGTGGGTGTGCTCCAGTGGTAGATTCTGATGTGCCAAGTCAGTGCATCCATTTTAAAATGGGGCTTTATTATCCTTTGGATCAAAGGCACTGTGTCAACACAATCACCCGGTCTACCATAAAGATGGAGAACAGCTGCAAGTCATCAAAACCAATGTTGAATTCTTTTATACCTTTCTTGGGAGGAAAATTTTTGCCCTTAGTTGGGCACCTGCCAGTGACCTCAGTGGAAGCTCTGGTTGAATATGTCAGGGCAGAATTTGGCCTATAGTATTTTTCATTCTAAGTAGAAGAAAATTATGAGTTTGTAATTTTTCCTGGTTGATTTTTTGCTGATTCTGGTAATAAGTGGATTCATGTTCCAGTTTTGCTCCCTTCATGTTAAATATAACTCCCACCCTGACCCCATCCCATCCACTGGCTTGTGGCGAATAAAAACTAATGCCAGGGTGCGTCTCTCATTGGCAGGGATCTTTGGGCAGCGATTGGAAGACACGGTGCAGTACGAGCGGAAGTATGGCCTGCGTCTGGCCCCACTGCTGGTGGAGCAATGTGTGGATTTTATCCGGGAGCGAGGCCTCACCGAAGAAGGGCTTTTTCGCATGCCTGGTCAAGCCAACCTTGTCAAGGACCTGCAGGATTCATTTGATTGTGGAGAGAAGCCCCTCTTTGACAGGTGAGTTGGTATCTTAGTTGCTCAAGGCGAGCGCCAAACTCTTGATCGTTAACACATGTTTCTGTAACATCCCTGGCTTCTGATAACGTCCCAGATGTGGCAGTCTTGGGAGATGCTCATTTCCGACTGTGGTTCCGTTTATTTAACATGCTGTCTATAGGCTAGTCCTGCAAGGTCCACTGGGCTCTGGTCCAAGGTGCTTAAGCATGACCTGAAATTTGAGCATGTGCCTAGTTGATGAGACTGCTCATGTGTTTAAAGTTAGGCACACACTGAAGTGCTTTTCTGGGCCAGAGTGCTCAGCAGCTTACGGGAGGATCAAGACATGGAACAGATATCACATGTATGACACTCTGTCTGGGCAGGGTGTCTGACCACCTGTTCCCATAGGGTCCTCTCAACATGCGCTAGATCTCCAGCAAGACCTAGGCTGGTTTTTTCTTCCCCTTTGACTGGTCTGAAGTCTCGGTCAGAAGCACCAAAGGGATGTCCCCTGGCCATTACACTTGAAGTATGGAGAGCTGGTTAACAATTTTCCACCAAAACAATTTTTTTTTCAACAAAAATGGCTTCTCGATAAAAATGGAAATGTTTGCCTTGAAATTCCAGCAACTAGAACAGTTTTGGGTTGAAAACTGAAAAATGGTTGCTTTTGGTTGAGAGAAAATTGAAACATTTCTCCATGTACAATCGTCCCCCACACCCCCAAAAATAAAAAGTCGGAGAATTTTGACAAAAATATTGATGATTTCCAGTTTTCTTGAAAATTGTCACAGGGGGAAAACTAATTTCCTGTCCAGGAACAAGGAGTACACGCTGTGCTGGGGGTGGGTGAGGGTGGGGGAAGCAGGCCCACCCAGACATGCCAAGTAACTTTTATAGTATCATCAAATTTAAGACCAGATCCTCTAGCCTGACCTCCTTTATATCACAGGCCACCAGCCCCTGCACACTAAACCCAGGACCAAAATGAGACCAAATATTACAACCTGCAGGAGACTAGATTATTATGTGTCACAGGCAGAGACTAGGAGGGACCGAGGTGCAGCAGGCCTGAGGCCCCGTAATGGCTGGGAAATAATTGACATAATCCTGACAAGTGACCCGCACCCCACACTGCAAGGGAAGGTGAACCCCTCCTCCCCACCCCCCTCCAAGCTCGTTGCCAATCTGACCTGGGGGGAAATTCCATCCAATCCCACCTATGGCGATGGGTTAGACGCTGCCCATGTGAGCAGGAACTAGTCAGCCATGCACCTGAGAGAGAATGCTCAGTGCCCCCTCAGAGCCCTGTCCCATCCTGTCCAATTTCCCATCCCCAGCCGTGGCCACCCCTGATGCTTCAGAGGAAAGAGATTTTAAAGACCCTCCCAGAATACGGGCGAGGGGGGAAACATCTAGCCAAATATGCCCAACATTGCAGCCCTGAGCCTCTCCTGAAGATATGTGCAGTTTGCCAAACTGCACAGTGCTTTTAGAAATGGGCCCCCCAGCAGTAACTCTGCGCAGCTGAACTCCAGGAAGATTTGATCCAAGTCCAGATGCTGTGGGAGTTTGGATCCTAATATCAGGACCGTGACCTGTTGCCAGTGATTTTGCTGGGTGAGATAATTTTCACTGGTGATCTAAGCAGCACTTGAACCCAGGTCTTGTGGCCAGACCTCTAAGCAATGATGCCACCATCTCCTTGCCCCTGCAAGCCAGCTTACACTTTGTCTGTCTGTGCCCCTCATGCTCACTGCTGCAGGAAGAGGTAGCATGGGCCTGAGTGGGAGACGCAGGGTTGCTCATTTCCAGCCTGGGAGGAATGTCTTTAAGAATTTACTGAAGACATTCTTCCAATTCTTCCCTCCCCATCTCCACTTCCGGGCCACCCATCCTTCTTCTTTGATTCTTAACTACAGTCAATATTTGCTCGCTCAATGGCACTATCCAAGTGGAGTCCACCCCCTCCTCCACATGGCTGGATGACTCCTTACATTGTGGTTCAGCTTCCTGCTGCGAAGGGGGAATGGGGTGGGGGAAAGGCACGTGGCTCCCATCCTCCAGCTCAGCAGATGGGAAAAATCAACTTGCCACTGTTCTGGGTGCCCACGATAGTGCTGCTGGGAATGAAACCCCATGAAATCATCTCTGCACTTTGCTTTGGGGAAGCTTCGATTGAGTGCATGCCATCCTCTTGCGTCTCCTAGGGCTTGTCTGTACGGGGATACTCATGAACGTGAAGATGAATTAGCTAAAGGCGTAAAGTTAATTTAATTTGCTTTAGCTTCAGCCTCCTTCAAAGGGAATTCAGCTGCAATGAACTGAGGTCATTTTACTTCTGAATGAGAGTGTCCACACAGGACATTAATGCATTTTAACTTCACACCTTTAGTTAATTCAGCTTGTCCCCTGGTACACGAGCCCTAAGATAGCTGTAGCTCCAGGAAGGTGCAGCCCTGGCAGTGTTAGGGCAAGCTTCCCCAGCACCCTGATACTGCTCCCACTGAATTCAATCCTACTTGCAGGTGCCTATCAGAGGGCAGAAGTTGGCTCTTCATGTAGGGAGAAGTGACTCTGTTTGCTTGTGCAGAAGAGACTTGGGTCTTGTACTTTCCAAGGGGAAGGGAGAAGGGGTGGGGGAGGCAGAGGCTGTGATAACACAGCTTGTGAGCTCAGTTGGTTCTAGGAGTTTTTTCTGCCTTCTTGGGCCTGGTGAGAATTTGCTGCCGGCATATCTGAACCTAAAGCCAGATTTGGAATTGAGCCCAAACTGTGAACCCCAATTTCAGCCTACTTTGACTCTGACCACCCATTTGCTGGCCCACCTGTGCTGCATAGATACTGTTGTCCTGAGTCAGACCTTTCTTTACATGTGCTCAAGAAGCAGAGGCCTAGCTATGGTGGAGACTGTCATTGTCCAAACCAGTGCAAGCTTGGGAGTAAACTGGTGTAAACTCCTGTTTTGATGCCCTTATCTTAGGGCTTGTCTTCACTGTGGGGGTAAGTGGACCCAAGTTTTGCTACTCCAGCTAGCGGTGTCTTCACTGCGCTGCGTTGATGGGAGACACTCTCTGGTCGAATTCCCTTACTCTTCTCAGAGAGCTGGAGTACCGGGGTCGATCAGAGAGTGCTTGCCGTCGATTTAGCGGATCCCTGCTGCATCGATTGCAGCAACGTCGATCTCTGAGTGAAGACCAGCCCTTAGTTTTGAATAGCTTACTTCAGTTTAGCATGAACCTCTTCCTAGTCAACTCAAGTTACACTAAAAAAAAAAAAAAAAAAGAAGGCGGCCACAGTTAACCAAAATAAGTGTCTAGACAGGGGTTTGCACGGGTTTAGCTAAACTGGTTTAAAATCACACCTTTAGCTAAATTGACGTAACTCTCCATATCAGTCCTCTTAATACTGAACATCCTGCCTTTGGCCAATTAAAGTCTGAAACACATCCATTAGCATTGTTTTTTCATAGAATTAGATCAGCTAACATGCCCAGTGTAGCTAAGGCTCAGGTAGCGCACCGGTAATGAGAGTGTACAGTATAGCTAAGGCTGGTGGGAGCAGACAGGCAATGAAAGACCACATTGTATAGCTAAAGCTGAAGGAAGAGGATGGGGAACAGGCTGACCAGCTCCTTACACATCTAACTATAATATGTAGGCAAAAAAGGTGCATGATCCTCAAGGACTTCAGTTTGTGTGATATATGCTGGCAGTCTCATGCCGCGAGTACTAAAACATCCCTGGAATTTCTAAATATTGTAGGAAATTGTCCTCTAACTCAAAAAGTGTTAATCCGGGGGAACTCTATATTAGACCTTGTTGTAACAGATAAAAAGGAACTGATCACAGAACTAAAAATTAATGGTAGCGTAGGTACAAGTAATCATGACTTGATCACATTTATAATGTGTAAACAGAATAAAGTCCAGTCCAATGATTATATATACACACACACACACACACACACACACAGTGCTTTACAAAGGCCAATTTTACAAAGCAGGAAACAATTTTGAGTCAGATCTGCTGACAGGAATAATTTAATCATAAATTGTTTTAAGAACATTGTACTTAGACGCCCAAAAAGCCAGCGTTGAGGAATATAATTATAGCTGCTTTCACTGCCCCTTTAAACCATGTCATTTTTTAAACTAATATAGCCTTCTTCCTCACCGTTGGCTTTTTGGACATCTAAGTAAAATGTTCTTATAACAATTCCCAACTACCACTCCCATTTTTCTGATTAAATTATTCCTGTCAGCAGATCTGACTCAAAATTGTTTCCTGCTTTGTAAAATTGGCCTTTTTAAAGCACCACGTGTGTGTGTGTGTGTGTATATAATATAAAATCACTGGACTGGACTTTATTCTGTTTGCACATTATAAATGTGATCAAGTCATGATTACTTATGTACATTGTGTGTATGTATGTATGTATAAAACAAATAGAAGAAAGGGGAAAGTTGATAGTAAGGAATATAAATCAGAAGCTAAGAATTGTAGAAAATTGATAAGGGAAGCAAAGCTATGGCCAGCAGAGTAAAGGACTCCAAGGCATTATACACGTATATTAGGAACAAAAAAATTCCTGACAATAGTACTGGCCTATAACTAGATGGAAATGGTAGAATTATCAATAATAAAACAGAAAAGGCGGAAGTGTTGAATAAATATTTTTGTTCTGTATGTGGATAAAAACCAGATGATGTAGTCTCATCATGTGATGATAACACCTTTACCATTAGTATCTCAGGAAAATGTTACACGGCAGCTACTAAAGTTACCAATTTTAAAAATTTTAAATTGGTAGATCCAGATAACTTTCTTCCAGGAGTTTTAAAAGAATTGCCTGAGGGGCTTGCTTAACATTTGTTGTTGATTAGAATACTGGGGAAGTTCCAGAAGATTAGAAGAGAGCCCATTTTGTGCCAGTATTTAAAACATGTAAATAAGATGACCCAGGTATTTATACTCATGTCAGTCTAACACTGATCCAGGGCAAGATAATGGAGGGGCTGCAATGGGATACAATGAATAAAGAATTAAAGGGAGTTAATATAATTAATGCCCATTAACAGGGGCTAATGGAAAATAGATCCTTTCAAACAAATCTGATTTTTTTATTACAAGTTTGGTTGATAATGGTAATAGTGTACTGTTGTATGCTTAGACTTCTGTAAGGCATTTGACCTGGTACTGCACAGCATTTTGATTAAAAAAAATTAGGATGATATAAAATTAACATGGCACGCATTAAAAGGATTAAAACTGGCTAACTGATTGGTCTCAAAATGTAATTGTAAATGGGAAATCATCATTGAGCAGTTGTGTTGGTTGTGGGGCCCAGCAGGGATTGTTTTTTGGCCCTATGTTGTTTAACATTTTTATTACTAACCTGGAAGAAAACATAAACCCATCTCTGCAGGAAAGCTGTAGAGAGTGGGAATCCTCAGGGATCTTAGACTGTTAGGAGTGAGCAGGGTGTAGCAGAGTCTTGGGAGTCAGGACTGGGACTCCAGCCAGGGAGGGGCTAGAAGAGGCCTGCCAATGCAGGGAGAGAGAGAAATGTTTGTTTTGTGGGCTTTGTTCTAGGATTTTGGTTTGGAGTTTATTTTATATTTGTAAGTGGAGTCAGAATGAGCTCTACCCTGACATCTGGTGGTGAGCTGTGGAAAAGGACTTCAGGGGCTGATCTTGTTTGCATGGACACCCACCCTGCCTAGCATGATAGGACTGCTTGCCCAAATGGTCACTTTGGCTGCTGAGGGATCCCCAGTCTCTTTGTTGTTGGGACAGGAGTAAATAAAGTGTAGTTATCCTGGTTATGTGAATTGCATTTTATGATGGAGGGACAAGCCCTCAACTTTGTAGCACTTGCTAGGCAAGAGACATGGGTTCCAAAGCCCAGAGAACTGAGAGAGGGCGGGGACAGGGGTGGATGCTTGATAGGATGGCTTCTTTCTGGGGGCACTTTGACCTCTCCAGTGTGATAGCAGAGCTAATTTTGACTCCATAAGGAGTCTTGTTACATGCTGCAGAGCTGAAATCACTGATACCTACTTTAGAATAGTAGTTCTGAGTGCACCAGCACTAAGGCTCCCCTACTAACAGCTAAAGAACAAGAGTATTGTGGCACCTTAGAGACTAACAGCTGAAATCGCTTAAGAGCTAGAATACTGTGTGCCATTCTAGTTTCCCATGTTTAAGAAGGATGAATTCAAACTGGAACAGGTGCAGAGAAGGGTCTCTGCCAATCTTCCCTGGAGGAAAATTCCTTCCCGACCCCAAATATGGCGATCAGCTAAACTCTGAGCATGTGGGCAAGACTCATCAGCCAGCACCCAGGAAAGAATTCCCTGTAGTAACTCAGATCCCATCCCATCTAACATCCCATCATAGACCACTGGGCATACTTACCTGATAATAATCAAAGATCAATTAAATGCCAAAATTAGCTATCCCATCATACCATCCCCCCCATAATCTTATCAAGCTTAGTCTTGAAGCCAGATATGTCTTTTGCCCCCACTACTCCCCTTGGAAGGCTGTTCAGAACTTCACTCCTCTAATAGTTAGAAACCTTCGTCTAATTTCAAGTCTAAACTTTCTAGTGTCCAGTTTATATCCATTTGTTCTTGTGTCCACATTGGCAGAGACCCTGGCGGGGAGTTGCCTTCCTCTGCAGCATGGGACACTGGTTACTTGCAGATTTAAACTAGTGTAAATGACGGATTCTCTGCAACTTGAAGTCTTCAAACCATGCATGATTTGCGGCCTTCCATAACTCAGCCAGAGGTTAGGGCTCAATTGCAGGCGTGAGTGGGCAAGGTTCTGTGCAATGCGCAGGCTGTCAGACTGGATCATCATGATGGTCCCTTCTGGTCTTAAAATCTATGAGCCTGAGCTTTGGTGGAGGTGTGCATATGGGCCAGGGGAGTGCCCAGCATTGCTAAGGGGGAGGGGAGCGGACAGTGTGACGAAGACGGGGGTAGTGCACAGTAAAGCTAAGGCAGAGAGGAGCACATGGGCAAGAGGAGGGCACCATGTATAGCGAAGGCTGTGGGCCGTGCACGGGCAAGAGCATCGCACAGTAGAGCTAAGGCTGGGCTTCAGCTTCCATTCCTCCCGGCCTTTTCTGTCCTTGTCTGAGAGCGTCCTGGCATGATCTCGCCCAGAGGTGAATGTTTTTCTGCAGCTGTGAGTGAGATTCAGTCACTTGCTTTTGGGGTTGCATAGAGGTGAAAGAAATCCCCTTTATGTCACTCCCAAACCTTGCTAAGAGGCCTTGTTTGCACACAGCACCCTCAAACTGTTACATGTGGCGTGGGGAGGAGCAGAGGAGCTGTGCCTCCTCACAGAAGGGGACGGGAGGAGAGAGAGCAGAAGGAGCCTGACAACTCATGATGGCTCTGGGCCCTCTTCTGCCCTCCCCTCCTAGGAGCAAGGATGCCCCCCTGCTCCTGCCCCAATCTCCCTGTAACTCCTGGCCTGGGAAGGAGAAGGGGTATGAAGAACACCTGGAGCTCCCCTCTGTCTGGAAGGAGGAGGGGGCCCTGCTGCAGCCTGGAGGGATTTGAAGAACCCCTATGCGAGCAGAAGAGGAATTATGAGGGGGGCACAGCTGATGGTGGGTTGGGCAGATAGCGGGGTGGGAGATAGAGGCAGAACTGATGGAAACTGGGGGATGAATTGATTGGGACTGGGCAGATGCACTTCTATTTGTTTTCCCTCTGTTTACCCTCATCCCATGTCTTTAATTTAGAAACATGACATTTACATTTAAACGCATTGGTGCTAGATTGGGTTGGTGCATTTTGACTTCCAGTGGTGCACTTTTAATCAGGCACTTGTGTATATACTCGTTCATTAGCCTGTTCGTTTATAAGCCAACCCCCAAGGTGGTTACATAAAAATAGCAAAAACTGTATGTCCCTTTCATAAGCTGACCCTATATTTCAGGGGCTGGCAAACTTTGGCTCCTGGCCCGTTAGGGTAAGCCGCTAGTGGGACTGGACATTTTGTTTACCTGGAGCGTTCACAGGCATGGAGCCCCTCAGCTCCCATTGGCTGGGAATGGCGAACCGCAGCCACGAGGAGCTGAGGGGCTCCATGCCTGCAGATGCTCCAGGTAAACAAAACAACAATGTATTAGATGTTCAATTCAGTGATTCCATAGAGTTTAAAATCATCAAATGTTGGTTTATCAGCTGACCCCGCTCTTTGATGCGTCACTTTTTTACCAAAAATATCCGGCTTATGAACAAGTATATACAGATATACTTGTGCAACACAAAGTGATCCGTAACTGACATGCTTTCTTTAGATAACTTGATTGTATGCTGCTCAGTACTTTTGCAAAAAAGGGACTATATGAATGAGTGTCAACATTTCGCTCAATAAGAAAGGGAAATTAGATGTCAGTTTATTTCTTGTGAGTTTAACTTCTAATTTTAATTAGTTTTAATAGAATTAATAGCATGTTGTTTGAATCTTATTGCAGTGTATTTGTATATTTGTTTGCAAGATTTCACTGGAATATTGTATGCTGGCACAATTAACCTTTTATTTTGAGATTAATAAATACCATCCGGGACACAACTCTTGAAACGTTAACGATCCCTGGCTGATGGCAGGCTCATTAGAGAGCAAACACCTGAAGAGCCATTTGGCCTGCTAAGATTTGGACCTTGCTTTATCCAGCCCACCAGAAAATGTTTTTGAATACCACTGCTGTAGGTAATTAGTTAATTAATGCTATGGCATTACTATATTTATTACTACCAGTTATGTGTTGAAATTAAAATGGTTTTGTTTGCTTTGGCTTTCGTGCAGTTTTACAATTGGTCTATCACATTTTAAACCTGGAACTGAAATGCCAAGGTACTTTAACAATAGAGTGTTTGGCATCAGGCAGGGTGGGGGTAAAACAGTAAAGGGAAGGAACTGAATATGCACCAAGGGGAACCCAAAAGGATAACATCTGCAGACTCGCATCTAATTTAATCCAGCCCTGCATATGATAAGCTATGGTACCTCCCAGGATAGTTATTAGAAGGGCTGGAAATGCAACCAAACAAAAGAGAACGGGGCGTTATCGCAGAGACAAGGATTTGAGGTGCTCGGCACCACCCCTCTAGTTCTCCATTGTCACCAGATGTACCTTTCTTAGAAGTCTTTGAACATGTCAGAGTAGGGGAGCCAGAAAAGGAGAGCCACTTGCTGTAATGTATTTAGACTTCCAAAAGGCCTCATGCAAGGGGCCTCTGTAGTACCACTAGAGTAGTCGGGGTGAGAGGCAACGTGTTGCCATGGATCAAACCCTGGCTTGGAGTCAGAAGGAAAAGATAGGCGTAGTGGCCAATTTTCAAAATGGTAAAAGGTTAACTCCTGAGGGCACTATGGTTCCAGACTAGGGTCTGTGTTCTTTACTTGATTTATTTCAGCTAATTGATTACTTACA
Source organism: Gopherus flavomarginatus (assembly GCF_025201925.1). Classification (NCBI taxonomy): domain Eukaryota; kingdom Metazoa; phylum Chordata; order Testudines; family Testudinidae; genus Gopherus; species Gopherus flavomarginatus. Next base: position 71,402,362 of record NC_066622.1, on the reverse strand, counting down.
AATGATCTGGAAAGGGGAGTGAGCAGCAGGGTAGGAAAATTTGCAGAGGAAACAGTTATTTAGTAGGCAGGACCAGAGAGCATTGGTAAGAAACAGTCAGAGCAACCTCAACAAGCTAGGGGAATGGGCAACACAATGGCAAATAAAATTCAATGTTGATATAGGCAAAGTAAGGCACATGGGGGGGAATAATAGAAATTGCTCAAACCTTACAGGGTTTTAATTAGCTCTCTTCACTCAAGAAAGGGACCTGGGTGTCATTGTTGATAGCTCAATGAAGACCTCTGCTTAATGTGCAGCTACAGCCAAAAAAGGAAACAGGATATTAGGATGCACAAGGAAGGGGATCAAGAGTAATACAAAAACATTATAAAACCATAGAAATGTAGATCTGGGAGGTCCCTCAAGAGGTCATCAAATCCAGTCCCTTACAGTGAGGTGAGACCAAATCTAGACCATCCCTGACAGGTGTCTCCAGTGATGGGGGGTGAGATTCCACAATCTCCCTTGGAAGCCTATTCCAGCGCTTAACTATCCTTTATAGTTAGAAAGTTTTTCCCAATATCCAGCCTAAATCTCCCTTGTGCAGATTTAGCCCATTACTACTACTAGTGCTGTCAGTGGACATGGAGAACAATTGAGCATGGCTAAGGCTGCGAGTTTGTCATGGAAATAACAGTTTTTGTGACTTTCTGTGATCTCTGTGACTTCTGCAGTGACCAGTGCGCCTGGTTCAGGGGCAGCTCGAGCAGCTCCTGCGCCAGTCACACTGGCCGCTGCTTGGGCAGTCTCAGGCCACTGCCAGCAGAGTTGGGTGTAGGAGGTGGCAGGGGATTGGGGCACAGGCTGGGGTGAGGTGGGCTCTGGGCAGCACTTACCTGGGGGGGCTCTCTGGAAGCAGTGAAATCCCCCTCGCTCAGCTCCTAGGCAGAGGCTGTGGCCAGGCACCTCTATGCACTGCCTCAGCCTGCAGGCACCACTCCTGCAGCTCCCATTGGCGGTGGCTCCCAGCCAATGGGAGCTGCAAAGCCAGTGCTCTGGTTGGAGGCAGCTCGCAGAACAGCCTGGCCATGCCTCCTCCTAGGAGCTGAGCAAAAGGTGGGAGTATTAAACACTTCCACCTTGTTGATGATCTCAGTTATTAGCTCTCTTTCCCTGCTAAATAGAGGGCCTACGTTTTTCATCTTCCTCTTACTCCTAATGTATTTAAAAACCTCTTCTCGTTGCCTTTCAAGTCACTTGCTAGGTATAACTCATTTCTTGCCTTAGCCTTTCTGATTTTGTCCCTACATGCTTGTGCTATTCTTTTATTCTCCTTTAGCAATTTGTCCCCAGCATGGTCAGCTTGTCTGGATGACCCAGAAAGCAGAAACCTGAGCAGAGCAGTACGAGCTGTGTGAGTGGAGCAGAGACACACTGGGCTAGTGCTCTGGTATAGAGTATGAAACAGCAAGTGCCAAATGACATGGCTTGGGAGGCAGAGGGCCTCAAAGCCAAAGGGGCAAACCCAGGCAGGAGTGTCACCGGCTGTACAGCACGCAGGGCAGACGCAGCTCAGAATGGCTGTATTCTGCTCCGACAGTCACAGCGTTGGGCACTGGCTGGGGAGAGTGACAACTATCAGAAGCAGCAAAGGTTACACTGTTGTGCCAAACGCTGGATCAGTTTGGTTTTTAGAAGGTACAAAGCTTTATTTTCAGCACAGCAGTCACAACAGCACGCTTATCTGGAGAGCACCCTTTTCTGCTCTCCTCACTTCACAAGAGTGTCCACCCACCATCATCCTGCTTCCCCTGCTCACCTGGCTCCACCCTCTCTCCTTGACAGATCTGGAGATTTTCCCCATCACCAATAGGTCATGCCTGTAAGCAGCTGAGCAATGAAGGCACTTTCCTCTCTGATCTAGTGCTTTGTCTCTGTCACACTGTGTGGTGAGGAGTGAGGGCATGAATTCTGGGGCAGGCCATAGTGAAAGTATGTGTGGGCTCCCTACCTGAGGGTTTTGTGACTCCCTCAGGTAGACTAGCCCATGTTAGTTGGACATGTGGCTGGAGTGCCCTCCTCCTTCGCTCCTCGGGGCCTGCCCTTTCATACATCATAAGAAGGGCCTGTTAGAAGCCTCCCTGCGCCCTTCCCAGAAAAGGTGCATAGGGCTTATGGGGCAGTCAGCATTCATGTTTCTAAAATTCACCCCTCTTTCCTCCTGTTGCAGCAACACGGATGTTCACACCGTGGCGTCCCTCCTGAAGCTTTATCTCCGAGAGCTGCCAGAGCCCGTCATCCCCTTTGCCAAATATGAAGACTTCCTGTCATGTGGACAGCTGCTCTCCAAGGACAAGGGAGAGGTTAGTGCTCCTTCTGTCCTTCCTCGTTTTACCCGCAGTGCCATTCCTGGAGCCTCGCGACTCAATGAACAACAGCCTTTCCATTTTCTCCTTCAGGGCCTGAGCCAAAGCCCATTAACGACCATGGGAACCTTCCCAGTGACTCTGACGGGCTTTGAATCAGGCCTTAACATTGTAAGCTCCAGCTTGGAGCCGACGTCTTTCGCAGGTTAGTCTTGAAATCCTGTGGTTCTGTGTCCATCGTACACGTTTTTACGTACTCTTGGGCTATGGCTGTTTCTTCCTTAGCAGGCCTGTCCTCTAGGCATTGCAGTAACAACTGTGAGTCAGGAGAGCTGGGTTTTATTTCTGGCTCTGCTCCTGTGATTTAGGACAAGTCCCTTTGCCTCAGTGTCTCATCTCTTCCTTGGGGATAATAATTCCTACCTCACAGGGGTATGGGGAGGTTTTTCGAACGGATGTTTGTAAATGGCTTTGAGTTTTTCAGAGGAAAGGAGCCAGAAAAGGGCAAATTATATTCTCCCATGTGGGTATGATGGGACATTACACTTAGCACCTCTACAGCACCTTTCATTTTAGGGTCTTTTTTTCAGCTTCTCCCTATCTTATTCCAAGCAGTGGAAGGGACTGAAGGAGCCCTCCAGCTCTCTGGCTGTGGTAGAGATTCGGGAGGGTCGTTTCTCTCATGGACTTGTTAGGAGGGGCAGGATGTTTGACAAAGGGATAGATCTGATCCAAGAGTCCTGCTCCTGTCACTGTGATATCTGAGCTCTCTAATGGATGGCATGTCAGAGCTGCTGTCAACTGTGTGACTATCACTTTCTAAGTGCGGATTTTATAAGCCTGATTCTAGTGTCAGCCAAAGAACAGATGCCTGTGGAGTCAACAGTCTTGGGTTCGATCACCACTGCCGTGTATGTGTTTCAGAGTAGCAGCCGTGTTAGTCTGTATCAGCAAAAAGAACAGGTGCCACAAGTACTCCTGTTCTTTTCATGTATGTGTGGTCCCTAGTACAGGCCCGTATCTCCCTCTGTTGGCTGCTCCTAGTGGCCTATAATACAAACCTGCTACTTACAGCAAGTTACACAGTTAGTTACGCTCTAGCTCAAGTGGCAAAGGTCTGTGTAGAGATGCTGATGGTCCCGGATTCAATCCCTGCTGAGGATGTACAAGTGTGGCCACCATTTGCAAAGCATGTGGTGCGGCCTCCAGGCCTGGATTCTGTATTCAGCACACAGATTTCTTACGTTATGACACAAGCACAGCCGCTCTGCTGCCTATAAAAAGCAGCAGCACTTTAGCTGATTTAGTTTGGTGGTAATGTGGACTGGGTTTAACCTGCACAGACTGGGGAGAGAGATTTGGATTTCTGAAGCCTGTTACACAAGAGCAGACTCAATACCAAGTTTGGCAAACATCATTTTATGTCCTCATTTAGTTTATAACTGACACAGTTGGCCTGTATTTGTCTGTCCTGGCTGCAATTGTCTGGGAAGCAGCATCTGAGTTGCTTTTGTGTGAATGATGCTAGACAGAATTGTACGTATTATTCTGTCTAGCATAGAGCATTGCCCATGCCTTGGTGGTGTCTCTTTAAGCCACTACTGAAAATGCACTTGCCACAGCTTCTGAGTTGTCAAGAAGATTTGGAGTCTCAGCGTGGGTCGTTTCCTTGAAGGAACGGGAACACATGCAGCACAGACAGGGATTTTCCCCAGTCTTTCTGTGCCCAGTGGAGCGGGAAGCACAGTTAACATGGAACACTGCACTGGCTCATCGAGCTGGCTGAACTTTGTGTGGAAGATTCTCTTGCTGAAAAATGCAGTTTCGTTGAAACTGAAGTGTTTCCTGGGGAAAATGTTGGTTCTGATGAAAAATGTCAGGTTTCCCCTGAGGAATTTTGAAACCAAAGTTAGTTTTGAATCAACACTCTCAAAAACAAATGTTCAATTTGACTTTAGCCATCAGTTTTTCAATTTTTCTGAATGAAATGAAAATCTTTGTTTTGAATTGGATGTTTTGACTTAAAAAGTCAAAATGTATTTTCATTTAATTTGTTTGAAACTGAAAAAAAAGACATTTTAAGTCAAAAGGTCAATTCAAAACAGAACTAACAAATTTTTGCTTGAAAAACCTATTATATTGAAATGAAAACTTTTTGTTTTGTTTCAAAAAGTCGGGTTTGAAGCAGTTTGAAATTTCCCGTGGGAACTGAAATTTTTTGGCCTAAAACTTTTGATTGAAGTTTTCTTCATTTAAAATTTACCCCACTAAAAATGTCTCTATTGACTCTTTGGGCTGTTCTGTTTTGAACAGAGTTGGGTATTGTTGTATAAAACATTTAGTACTGCTCAATGCATCTGCCCTCGCCAACTGCAGCAAACCAGCCTCAGGAGCTGTCCTAAACTTTGTGTTTGTTATCCAAATGCCCAGAGCTCCCCAGGTCAGTCTCTTTCGCCACAGGCTTTCTGTGTAACAGCTTCTCTTCCAACAGTGATCCAGGCCCCTCAGCTCTGGTACAACCCAATGTGGCTGCTATAATGCAGACAGGTTTTTAATAGTGTCCTTGAAAATGGTAAAACCTCCAAGTGCCTGGCGTGGCTGTAGCGCTGTAAATGGGATGATTTACAGCCTTTCTGATTTACAGGGTATTTTGGCACTTTGGTTTTGGTCTCAGCCAGTGCAGGGCAGTGCCCAGGTGCATGAGAATGAAAAATTGGAGGAACACTTTGAAACCTTTTAAAAAATTATGTGATTCAGGCTGAGCTCTCCTGGTAGTATTTTTGGCCTCTCCACTTCCACATGGAACCCAGCACTCATGGAATTAATAAGCTAGTTCTAAACATATAAAAAGGGGATTCAGTTTAGTGCTTGGGGCAAAGATTTGAGTGACTTTGCTGAACTCTGGTTCTCCTAGCCCAAGCTGGAGGCTCCCGTGTTAGCCTTAGTCTGTTTTGCACCATGGAGATTCCTGAAACCAGTCCTTGTGAAGCAGTCGCTTGTCGGATCGGTGCAAAACACTGTAGTTTACGTTAGTGTCACTCCAGAGGGTTGAGCCATTAATAAAACACACTGCACTGGTAATTGAAAGAGTACCAGAGCTAGCTGGCCCTCATGGGCGATCCCAGCCATCACTCATGCCCAGTGCTATTGGACTATTTCTGCCTAGCGCTCCTAGCATTCAGGAAAGTGCTTTCACACTTTCTTGTGGTGGTGGCGTTTTCAGCAGCAGTTGGTCTCTGTGTCAGTGGATGCCAGCTTGTGACAGAATGACGAGTGCTTCTGCAAAGTCTGCAGCAATAAAGAGAGAAGTTTTATCTGGCAAATATCTGCACCGTGATCAGTCCGTGGACTCTATCTTTCTAACCCCATTTTCTCTGTCTACCGGCTTTGGGTCCTGTATCAAACTAACCCTCTAACTGATGAGAGAAGGATCAGGTGCAGCTCCCATGGCAAAGCCCTCTGCTCAGTCCTGTGGGGCCGTGGCATGGAGCAATTTATCAACACACACAGCCAGATTCTGCCCTGACTGATACCCTTGAAGTGAATAGGGTTACACAGAGTGAAAGCCAGGGAAGAATTTGCCCTGTTAGTTCAATTTCTTGTAGATCAGGCCCGTCTCTAAAAATATGGTAAAATAACTTGTTTAGAGTCCCTTAAAAACTGAGCTGAACTTTCATCCCAAACTGTAACTGTACCTGAATCGAACCTTTTCGGAGGTTCAAACATCTATGGCTGGCGTTTTCACAGCTGGCTAGTGATTTGGGCTGCCACCTTTCTTGACACCATTAAACAGGCCTGGTTTTCAGGAAGTGCTAAGCACCCGCTTTCTCTGACCCTTTTAAGATGTCTCAAGTTGGATTTCCAGATATTAAAGCATCCAACTAGTCACTTTTGGAATTCTTGACCTTTAAATTTTCCTTTTTAATAACTAGATTTCCCCTCACTCCACATCTTGGAACTTACTGGATTGGGCTGAGAATGGAAGCAGAAATAGTGAAATATTATAAGAAGGGTGTTTTTCTCTTTCTTTGGATGATTCTCTGAAGCTTTTCTGAATTTATCTAATGTTTTTCTCTAATCTGTGAAAAGTAGCCTTTTCTTGAAGTTTTCCCAACATTACTTAATAATCCATAACTTAGTGTCCTCAAATGAGGAATGTGAGTTTCTAAAACCTGCGTTACTGCCCAGCCATCAGTTGCACTGTTCATATCAAACTGGTAGCTAAGCAGGCAAATAAGCTGGTCAAATTGCATTTTTATCTAAGGGCAGATTGAAAAGAGCGGTAATCATAACTAGCTAAGGCATTGTCCACCACCCATCAAAGTCCATGGGACAGTTTCCATTTACTTTAATGAGCGCTGACTCAAGCAGTAAAGGTTTAGTGACTTGATCGGTATCCACTGGTGGTTGATGTACTGAATTTTTCAACCTCTTCATTTTGGACAGTGTGTGCTTTTTATGCTGGAGGAATCAGTCTGCTCACGTGGTGAACTGCAGAGTGCATAGCTTGTTTCACTTCATAAAACACAAGTGTGTGTCATTGTCGTCCTTCCCCCAGCCCGTTTCTCTTTCCCCAACTGAGTGGGGTGTTTTTTTTCCAGAAAATTCCAAGCAGGGTTTTTCAGACTGGGGAATAGCGCAGGCACTCCGCTCAAGGGTAATTCCTGCTGCTTACTATGCAGATGCAGTGGTCATTTTCCAGCAGAACCAGTGAGGTTCTGCTGCACAAACTGAGGCAAGATTGGGTGGGGGGTGTACAAGGTGTGTATATTCCTAGAGGTGTGGATCCCAGCTTCATGGGGGTGCAGTGCACATTGGCTCATGGGGACCCGGGGGTAGGCTAGGGCAAGCTACAGGAGTTGGGGGGGGCCCAACCACTCAGCTTATTTTTTCCCAGTCCCCTACTTTATTAGTAAAGTGACAACATTTGGTCCAGTCCATAGAGAGGCACTAAACAAGAAGCCCCACAAAGCCATTTTTGCAGTCACTGCTCAGAGTAGGACTGCCTGTTAGGCATGAAACTCGATGTCAGGACTCCTGGGTTCTTTTCCTGATTCTGCCACAGTGTTGCCATGGAGGAGTCCCATTGCCTCTTCGCGCCTCAGTTTCCTTGCTTGTAAAATGGGAATAATACTTCCCTACCTCTCCAGGGGCTGTTGAGGCTAAATCCATTGTACAATGCCTTGAGATTCTTGCATGGAAGTGCAAAGGGTCATTATTCTGTTCCTCTGCAAGACAGGGGTAGTGTAAGTGCTGTGTTACAGGTGGGGAAACTGAGGCACTGAGGTGCAGTGCCTTGCCGAAGGGCAGTGGCAGAATTTGTGCTCGTGAAATCGGGAGATGTAGAGAGTAGGGTTTGATAGTGTCTAGGGAGCTTGGGGAAAGGGGGAGGGGGAGGAGGGTCAGGTGCCAGTGGGTCGCAGAGCTGGGGATCTCGCTCTCAGATCAGTGCCTCTGTAAAATGATGGCAGGAATTGTGTTTGCACATGAAGAGCTATTGGAATTGGAAAAGGTACAGAAAAGGGCAACAAAAATGATTAGGGGTCTGGAAGAACTTCCATATGAGGAGAAATGAATAAGATTGGGACTTTTCAGTTTGGAAAAGAGATGGCTAAGGGGGGACCTGATAGAGGTCTATAAAATCATGACTGGTGTGGAGAAAGTGAATAAGAAAGTGCTATTTACTCCTTATAACATGAGAACTAGGGGTCACCAAATGAAATTAATAGGCAACAGGTTTAAAACAAACAAAACGCAGTATTTCTTCCACAACGTACAGTCAACCTGTGGAACTCCTTGCCAGAGGATGCTGTGAAGACCAAGGCTATAACAGGGTTCAAAAAAAGAACTAGATAAGTTCATGGAGGATAGGTCTAGCCAGGATGGGCAGGGATGCAAAACCATGCTGTGAAGTGTCTCTAGCCTCTGTTTGCCAGAAGCTGGGAATGGGTGACAGGGGGTGGATCACTTGATGATTACCTGTTCTGTTCATTCCCTGTGGGGCATCTGGCATTGGCCACTGTTGGAAGACAGGATACTGAGCTAGATGGACCATTGGTCTGACCCAGTCTGGCTGTTATATTCTTACAAGTTTTGAAGGCAGTATTGTGCAGGAAACATCCTGGGGGTTAGGAGCCACATCGCCTGCAGCAAAACAGGTGCAGATCCTTGGAGTCTAACACACGGGGCTTGCACACATCCAGCTTCTCGGGATGGGTGCATTTGGAGGCAAGGTGGAACTGGCAGATCTGCAATGTCATTATCTTTTTTCCTCTCCCCCCGAGGTAGAGTGCACCATCCTAGGGGGTACCAATTTGCTGGGAGTGACAGGGCATGCCTACCCAGGGGTTCTATGAAGCACCCCGTTTTCAGTGTCTTATGGCATGGGCCTGGCTGAGGGAAGAGGATTTGCCCTTGACTGCAGAGGAACAGGCTACACCTTGCTCTACATCACTGTTCTCATTGTTTGTCTCTTCCCATAGGGCACCCGAGAGCTGGCTAAACAGGTGAAGACCCTGCCCCAGGCAAATTACAACCTCCTCAAATACATATGCAAGTAAGTGGCATTAATTAGCACCCAGGAATGCCAGAGCTGCCGAGTTTTGTTTGGCTTTGTGTGACATTATATGCAAATTATTTGATGAGCTGATTTGCACCATATAACTAAACTCCTGCTTTAAAAATGTGTGTGGTTTCAATGCTTATGCAGCTCTGATAAATGAAGCACTTGGTTTATCACCCACTGCCCTGCCAGCAGAACTCAGTATTAATCATGTTGTTACGGTAGTGCCTAGGGACAAACCAAGACTGGGCCCACACTGCTCTAGACGCTGTGCTAATGCAGAGGAGTAGACAGATCTTGTACTAAAGTTCTTACAGGGCTTGTCTACATCAGAAAGTTGCAGCGCTGGTGAGGGAGTTACAGCGCTGCAACTTAGGAGGTGTACACATCTGCAGGGCACCACCAGCGCTGCAACTCCCTGTTTGCAGCGCTGGCCGTACTCCCATTTTGTCTCGGGTGTAGAGGATCCAGCGCTGGTGATCCAGCGCTGGTAATCAAGTATAGTCACTTACCAGCGCTTTTCTTGACCTCCGTGGAATAAGCAGGTATCCCAGCATACCTGAGGAAGCCTCTGGTAATCAAGCTGGTCTCCTTCCCCGGCTTGCTCTCGCGTTCCCGGAACCCCGAGCAAGCAGGTCTCCTTCCCTGAGGTTTGCTGGGTGGTTCCGGGAAGGCGAGAGCAAACCGGGGAAGGAGACCAGCTTCGCCGCGGTTTGCTCTTGCGTTCCGCGAACCCCGAGCAAGCAGGTCTCCTTCCCTGAGGTTTGCTGGGTGGTTCCGGGAAGGCGAGAGCAAACCGGGAAAGGAGACCAGCTTCGCCGCGGTTTGCTCTCGCGTTCCGCGAACCACCCTGCAAACCGCAGGGAAGGAGACCTGCTTGTTCGGGGAACGCGAGAGCAAACCGCGGCGAAGCTGGTCTCCTTCCCCGGTTTGCTCTCGCGTTCGCCGAACCCCCGAGCAAGCAGGTCTCCTTCCCTGCGGTTTGCAGGGTGGTTCGCGGAACGCGAGAGCAAACCGCGGCGAAGCTGGTCTCCTTCCCCGGTTTGCTCTCGCGTTCGCCGAACCCCCGAGCAAGCAGGTCTCCTTCCCTGCGGTTTGCAGGGTGGTTCGCGGAACGCGAGAGCAAACCGCGGCGAAGCTGGTCTCCTTCCCCGGTTTGCTCTCGCCTTCCCCAAAACCCCTTGAAGCCGCCCAACAGCGCTGCAGTGTGGCCACATCTAACACCACTTGCAGCGCTGGTTGCTGTAAGTGTGGCCACTCTGCAGCGCTGGCCCTATACAGCTGTACTAATACAGCTGTAACAACCAGCGCTGCAAAATTTTAGATGTAGACATGGCCTCAGTCTCATTAACTACTTATGCTAAACAATCTGTTCCACCTTCTGTGTGGCTATGACACTCTGAGTACAGTTCTCAGACCTGAGCAAGAGCTCTGTGCGCGCTCGGAAGCTTGTCTCTCTCATCAACAGAAAGTGGTCCAATAAAGGATATCACCTCATTCACCTTGTCTCTCTAAAGTTTAAATAGAGCATCAATAAGTCCTGCCTCCCCCGTGCTGTAACATAGCAAGACTTTTGGGGGTCCATTTCACCTCAATTTTTTCACCCTTTTCCACAAAAATGGATGGTATATTTTTCTCAAATGATTTTTAAAAATATGGGGGGCGGCAGTGAGAATGGCAGTTCTTCTGGGAATGGTGGTTTGCTCCTTTCTGCCATGTTCCTGGATAAGAAACAGCAGGAATTTGCTCAAATTGCCATTGTGAATTCCTGGAGAGACAAGGTGGGTGAGATAATGTCTTTTATTGGACCAACTTCTGTTGGTGAGAGAGACAAGTTTTTCAGGCTACACAGGGCTCCTCCTCAGATCAGTGAAAGGTACTCAGACCATGCCTACAGTACAAAATTAAGTTGACCTAACTTGGGTTGGCATATCACCACCACAGTAATCACATCGCTTGTGTGTGGTCTACACTTTTCTCCTTGTGTTGGCAGTGCGCATCCTCACCAGGAGTGCTTGTATCGTGTCAGTGCTGTCAGGGTGGGGCATTGTGGGAACGCTCCTGAAGGCCAGTAACAGTTGACATAAGTAATGCAGCATAGATAACACTGTGTTGACCTAGCTACATTGACGCTACACTGCTCATGGAGATGGAGTTAAGTCGGCGTAGCTGAACAGTTACATCAGCAGGAGCGAAATTTAGGTATAGACACTTTCATAGGTAGGTCAATGTAAGCTGCTTTGTGTCAACCTAAGGCCAGGTCTACATTATAAATTACTTTGGTATAACTATCGCTCAAGGTTGTGAAAAATCTACGCCCCTGAGCGACATAGTTATTGACCTTAACCCCTGTGTAGAGCTTCTCCTGCCAACATAACTTCTGGAGTTATTAAGCCAATGGCTTAGAGTGTCTTCACCAGAAGCACTACATGCAAGTTTGTAGTGTAGACTTGCCCTAACTCTGTAGTGCAGAGCAGCCGAAGTGTGTCACAGCTAGACAGATATGGAGTTAGCACACATTGCAACAGCCCATTCAAAGTGAAGTGGTCAGTTAACGCTGCTACAGCCATAGGACAAAGGAAGGTGAGGGGATTACAGATCATTGTAATGAGCCATAAATCCCGTGTCTTTATAAAATGTCTGACTTTTGATGTGTAGCAGAGTTATGAACTGATGTTCCCAAACTTGTCTTTTGAAGGTGTTGTTTCGGTTTCCTTTGAGGACCGAGAGGTCAGATACAGACTGGTTGTTTTGTGAAAAGTATTTGCCTACAAGTGATGTGGTTGGCGTATCGTGGATCCTTGTTAAAAGAGGAAAGAACCTCAGTTTTCACACATGTTAAATGGTCCCATGTCTGCAGCACTAGTGACACTGGCCCTTTCCTCTTTCCGCGTTCCGGTGGAATTGGAGTTACTATTATTATAGATTTGTTCTGTGGCAGCACTGAGGAGCCTCAGTTATGGCCCGAGACCCCACTGCGCTAAGTGCTGTAAGAACATATCCAGACAGCTCCTGCCCACAGAGTTTACAGTCTAAGACGAGAGACAACTGGTGGCTATAGGAGCACAAGGAACTAGTGAGATGGAAGGTTTCATGTGCCATTTACTCTTTTTTCTCTCTCTCTCGCTGTTTTTTTTTTCTGGGGGGCTCCTGAAGATTCCTTGATGAAGTTCAGTCTCACTCCAGCGTGAACAAGATGAGCGTCCAGAACCTCGCCACGGTGTTCGGCCCAAATATACTGCGGCCCAAAATGGAAGATCCAGTCACCATTATGGAAGGTAGGTTCTCTCATTATGGAGAGGGGGCCATGTTCTGGACCCACGGGAAAGTCGCTTGTAAAGCACCGCTGCCAGAAATTAGATGCCATTTGTCATGTGGCATCTAAGGGGGGAGGGATAGCTCAGGGGTTTGAGCATTGGCCTCCTAAACCCAGGGTTGTGAGTTCAATCCCTGAGGGGGCCATTAAGGGAACTGGGGTAAAAATCTGGGGATTGGTCCTGCTTGGAGCAGGGGGTTGGACTAGATGACCTCCTGAGGTCCCTTCCAACCCTAATAGTCTATGATTCTATGTACACTGAAGATAATGTCATGGGGGAGCCATCACTGGCAGCAAGCTGGGCATCCTCTCAGTCAATGCCTGTGTATGGGGCATACCATTTCCGTTAGCTCTTGGAACAGCCTCCCATATCACCTCTGCAATGAGGTGATATGGGAGTGTGTACCTGGGGGTTGGACTCAGCCAGCCTGTGCCACTGCTATTTTTAGGCACTAGCTTGAGCAGAGATAATGTGTGTACATCTATCTTAGCTGGAAATACACCTCCCAGCTGCAGTGTAGATGTACCCTTCCAAGTATAGGCTTCTAAAACGCTTGCTGTGCCGAGGACATGTGGGACAAAGGTAAGACCCAGCGCATCAGTTTAAAATCACTGTTAGTTTTGGATCAACTTTCCTTCAAAAGTCTTTAATCTTAAACTTTACAAAATCCCTAGAAAAATTCTATTCCTGACGTGTCACAAACAAATTGGTTGCTTCAATTCAAAATGAGGAGGGCAGAAAACAGGGCTTAGAACAGAAGCCTGGATGCAGCCATAACTGTGGAGTCATTACTGACGTTGGCGTTATAAAGTCGGTACCATCGAGAGGACGTCCCTTTTTCTGTGTTTGTGGCTCAGCTAGAAATAGAAAAACACCCACAGAGATCTGACTGCACTGCAGCTGCCTTTTCACTGCATGCTGGGCATCCTTCCTGCAATATACTGCAGGGATTGCTGAGGTAGGGAGAATGTGGTGGGGGAGTCAGACTTCTCGTCCACATGCTCTGGGCATAGGCTTCCGAGGCATGGGCTCTTCCCAGGGGGGCAGTGTGGCTGGTATCATCTCAACACAGATGGGAAAATACTGACTGTGTGAGATCCGTGGTAACTGATGTCAGTCCAGCCAGTGCAACAATGGCTTGTGCAGACAGGTCTATATTGTGCGTGTGTGGGTTCCTGCCCTGCTAGCTGATGTATTCAGAACTACTCGACTGTGTAGCTCCAGTGGTAGAGGCCTGTGTTTTCAGAGCAGGAAAATCTGAGTTTTCTCCCTGTTTCCATGAAACTCTGAGAGCAGCACAGTGACTGCTATAAAGTGGTTGCTCATTTGTTATAAGTTTTAGCCTAACTGTTCACACCAGCCGAATCACACCCCTAATGCAGACTTTCTGTACAAATGCATAATTGCAAGAATAACATTTTCATTGCCATTTGAGCTGAGTGCAGATTTGTCCATTCAAGACCATGTAAGTGCAGATCTCCTGGGGTGCAGAACACTTTCCCTTTCCAGTGACTGGGATCTGCACCAACGGGGACCCAGTCCTGTTGGGGAGTTATAAAAATCTGTTGTTTGATGAAGGATGATCCAAGGATTTGTCTGAGAAACCCAGGCACAAAGCACTGGGCAATGATCATCACTTAAAAAGCAATTCCCCACTTGAATTCTTTCTTGTTCTGTGATGATCTGGTCATTTCTCTTCTGAAGCTGAGCCCCTTCAATTGGGGATGCTGGACATTGGTAGCCAAGAAATGGGGACTTGGGTCAAAGCATTTATACCAAGCATCATTTCTGGAATGTCGGGCAGTCATAGTGTTCCAAACATATTCTGTGGGCCTTTCAGCCTAGTTCAGAGGCAATGTGATATGGTGGTAAATGGCAGTGTTTGTTACTCAGCAGTAAATCAGTGTATGTCAGGCCATCTCGGCTGTACCATGCATCTTCTTACACCTTCCCGTTGGTTGTTTTTGCCACTCCACCCCCATGCCTTTCTCAGTGTGTAAATTACACCCCCCTCTTACAGAAACCTGTAATGTATACTGTCAGCTACATCATCTCCTCACCCAGCCCTCTGCTTTTATTAGACACCGAGAGAAATCAGAGAGACTATTCTTCAAAAAAGTATGAGGCTGCATAAAACTAATCAGAAAACAATGAGCTGTATGGCATTGGACGCTCCCTGCTCTGTGCAAGTCTCTGTCACAAACATATAACATCCCCCATCTCTGAAGCACGTCCCAGCATCCAAAGCTTGAAATATCCACCTCCTCAAGTGCGCTCTCTCTGGCTGCAGTTCTGCTTCAGAGCCGAGGAACAGCCTCCTGCTCCGTGGAACTGCAGTACAATCATAATGGTGCACATATCAACAAGACATGTGCAACCAATACAGGGGCTGAGGAACAGGGGGCAGTTCTGCTGGTGCCACCCGACGTCTGGCCCCAAGATGCTAATTGCAAAGTGGCTGAAATCTGCCTCTTGCTCTGTTTGGTAACTGACTGGGCTCCAAGAGTGTCAGTGGAAGCATGCTACATGCGATGGAATTACTTCGGATAAAACAGCCTGTGGCGGGTTGGATCACAGAAACCCCCTGGGAGATGCCACCTGATGTGCCAAGACTACCTCTGCTCCTGCTTTCCCTGACAGCTTGAGGCCCCAGCACCCTGTTTTGCTGAGCCAGACATTCCTGTCTGCTCCAACACAGACCCAGAGTCTGAATTACTTGCCCCATAGTTGCAGGCTTACCTGAAAGCAGCTAACAGAAGTGTGCTTGTCTTTAACATTCAGATGCCCAACTCCCAATGGGGTCTAAACTCAAATAAATCTGTTTTACCCTGTATAAAGCTTCTGCAGGGTAAACTCATATATTGTTCGCCCTCTATAATGCTGATAGAGAGAGATGCACAGCTGTTTGTCTCCCCAGGTATTAATACATACTTTGAGTTAATTAATAAGTAAAAAAGTGATTTTATTAAATACAGAAAGTAGGATTTAAGTGGTTCCAAGTAGTAACAGACAGAACAAAGTAAGTCACCAAGCAAAATAAATAAAATGTGCAAATCTATGTCTAATCAAACTGAACACAGATAATCTCACTCAGAAATGCTTCAGTAAGTTTTTTCCTCAGACTGGACCCCTTCCAGGCCTGGGCACAATTCTTTCCCCCCGTACAGCTCTTGTTCCAGCTCAGGTGATTGCTAGGGGATTCTTCATAATGGCTCCTCTCTTCCACCCTTTTATATATCTTTTGCATAAGGCGGGAATTCTTTGTCCCTCTCTGGGTTCCCACTCCTCCTCCTCAATGGAAAGACACCAGGTTAAAGATGGATTCCAGTTCAGGCTACACGATCACATGTCACTGCAAGACTTCATTGCCCACTTGCCAGCACACGTGTATACAGGAAGACTTACAGGTAAAACACACCCATCTGCAGACAATTGTCCTGGTTAATTGGAGTCATCAAGTTTCCAAAGCACCATTAATGCCCCACACTTTGCATAATTACAATAGGCCCTCAGAGTGATATTTCATATTTCTAGTTTCAGATACAAGAGTGGTACATTTGTACAAATAGGATGATCACACTCAGTAGATTATAAGCTTTGTAATGATACCTTACAAGAGACCTTTTGCATGAAGCATATTCCAATTACATTATATTCACTTATTAGCATACTTTTTATAAAACCATATAGACTGCAACATCACGCAGCCATTCTCATCCTCTGAAATGGAGCTGCCTTTAGTCTAAGGTCCAAATGAGCTTCCTAAAGACACAGAGTGGGCACCTTGCTTAATTAGCAGGGGACAGTTCTCGGGCCTGTGTTACACACGGGAGTAGACTAGATGGCCACAATGGTTCCTTCAGGTCTTAAATCTATGAATGGAGGCCTAAGAGGTTAAGGCTCAACCTGCTATGGGCCCAACTTCAGCTGGTGTGTGTGACAAATACCGCTGCCCGCTAGTGGCTGGAGGCCAAGCAATATGATATAGGCCATGTTACTAGCAGTAACTTTGACACGTAACTTAAAGGGGAATGTCTCTGAGACCTCATGCTTTGTTTTGAGCCGCACATGTTGGGATTATTCCCCAAGCTCTCATGGGTGTATAGCTGTACCTACCCCCACTCACTGAGGTGCTCTGCCACGCTCTAGTGGTGGCTGGACCACACACACAGAATGATGAGCTCTTGCTACAGAATCACCTGCCTCAGCTGACAGACCTAGGTCAATGAGCTGAGTCCCGGGTTCTTAGAGCCAGAGGGCCCAGGTGATCACGGCCCAGGGCATGTTATGTAGTTCAGCTGCTGATCAAAGTGTTGATACTGTTTGTACATTTCCACAGATTCCTTACTCAGGTGTGCTCTTCTCAGAAACGGTCAAATGAAGTAGAGACTGACTTGAACCAGAATCCTGGGTTCAAATATCTCCAACCTGAAGAAAAGCTGGGATCCCACTCTAAACTTTGCAGCCTGTGACCATATTTGAAAAGAATACATGTGGAGTCCTAAGCAGACAGCATGAGGGATGCTTTGTGTTACTGTCCATTGAGGGCAAAAGATCAGTTGGATATAAATGGTGGAAGGGGGAGGGGGATTCTGTCTAATATAGCTGCTCTTCAGCTCAAGGAGTGAAGTGGGATCTGGCATTGGCTGCCATCAGACAAGATACTGGGCTAGATGGACCAATTGCTCTGACCCAGTATAGCTGTTTTTAGGTTCTGTGTGTGTAAAGAGATACAGAGAAATACTCTGAGCCATTAACAATATACGTTTAAACAGTTTGTTTTCTGTGTTCGAGAAAAGCCCCATTTTAAAGTTGGGGCCCTGAATCCGTATTTAGGTACCAAAGAAGCAGTCCAGTTTTTATAAGTGTTTAGTTCTCCCATCTCCTGTGGACTTCAGTAGAAGATGTAGGATCTCAACATCTCAAAATGTCAGACCTCTTATTGAGATCCTGTAAATATAGTTGTAAGTATGTATTTTAAGTGTCCATATTTGAAAATTTTGGCTTTATTCTTTATTGATCTTCAACAAAAAAGAGAAACTGTAATTAATGAAATTGCTGTTGATCGCGATTTTCTAATATATATGGTAGAAAATACTTTGTCATGGGCTTGATGAGTGGTGTTTTCTACTAGTTTCTGTTTCACTGCTGAAAAAACAATTAGAACTCACTTATGGATTGGCCTTTTATTAATTCTCTGACAGTCTGCACAGAGTATTTTGCTCAACATTGATGAGTTAAAGTAGGGTAACTCAACTTGAGTCAATAGAGTTATGCCAAAAATGAATCTACCACAGTAATTTAAAAATCTTATTTCTATGGCACTTTCCAAACTGTTATGTAAACTAGGGGTGACTTTTTTGTCTATCTTGAAAGCCACTTCCGAGGTTGGGACATCACAGGTGTTTAACACTTCAGGACAGGATTGAAGATCATAACAATTCCATTTGAAACAGAAGTATAAAAACAGGTAGTTGGATTGAATGGTGCAGAAAGCCATTTGTTCTGCTTGCATATGGTAATCCACCCATCCACCTAACGAATGTACGAGAAAATTACACTGGTGTCAAGCTTTCTCCAGGATTCTTTGCTTAACAGGCAAGGAAGCATGGTGTAGTGGTTAGGGCAGGGGAGAGTGGGAGTTAATGATCTGTATTGTGGTAACTGGTCTGGATCAGGCTCTTCTGTGCCCCATTTCCCCCCTCTCTAATAATGGGAACAATGATACTCACTCCCCCTCTGCAGTCCTTGAAGGAAAGGTGGCCAGAGTCCTTGTTATGTTTTGCTTATACAGACCCATTGTTGTTGGCGCTCAAGGACATGCCCCTGTCCTGGAGAGCCCAGGGGTTTCTTACAGACAGGAAACGAATATCCAAGGCCTTCTCGTTTCTCACATTAAGAACTTGCCTCCATTCTCTCCCCGCAGGTACCTCACTGATCCAGCACTTGATGACGGTGTTGATAAGTGAACATGGACAGATCTTTGCCATTTCGCAGGCCGATGCGGCCGGGGCTCAGCCTGAAGCCCGCTCCGTGCTGCAGCGCAGCATGGTGGAGTGGATCTCTGAGGAAGATGGGGAGGAGAGCAGGTCAGAGAAGAGTGCCCCCAGCCCTGCTGACTTGCCTTCTAGCAGTGCCATGGCGCCGGACGCTATGCCCAGCTCGCTGGTGAAAAACGCCCCTCAGGAGCACGGCAGCAAAGCCACACAGCCTGCCACTAGCCCCAGCAAGAGGGTGCAGACATTACCCACCTGGAAGTACTCCTTCCGGCAACAGGGGGCAAGGTCTGTCAGCCCCAAGCTGGGTAGTTCATCCTTGGACATTCCTAATCTACCCTCCAGTGGGAACTGGCTGATGAATGGACTGTACTCTCTCCGAGGCCACCGCCGGACATCCTCTGGGGAGCGGGTGAAAGACTCAGGTTCATCCCAAAGACTCTCCACCTACGACAACGTCCCCTCCTCCAGCCTCTCCCTGAGTGCACACAGCGTCGCCAGCACCGCCTGGTCCACCTCGTCCTGTGAGATCTCTGTCGTTGATTCTGTCAGCAGCTGCCCAGCCTGCCGGGCCAGTGACTCCTCTGCTTTAAGCTCCCTCAAAACGGAATGGGCCACTCAGGGCTCACTGTCGCAGAGCGAGGTCAAGACTGTGGACCTGGAGAACAGCATGGAGAGGTTCGAAATGTGCATCAGCAGCTGTAGCGAGCAGAGTGACCTGGCAGCTGCTTCCAAAGACTCAGCCAAATGTTCCAGGGCGCTGCAGAGCCTGGTTTCAGAGCTAAAGACAGGACTGAGCAAACAGAGGACTGAGTATGAGTCTAGTATCAAAAGGTAACACAACTGTTAGCTGTGCCGGGGGTCTCTCACTGCAGCACTGTCCTTGTCTGAGCAACACAATCCTGCTCCAAACAGGGAATAGACCCAGCTCTGTCGCAGTGGGCCTGAGCTGCAGTGTGGGGATTGAGGTTGGCTTAGGAGAAGGGGCTGTGCAGGTTAGATACAGATCTGGATTTGATGTCCCCCAAAGCTCAGTGGTGGCTGGTTCCAGCTTTGCTCTCATCTCTAATCTCCTACAACTAGCCACGGCTGAAAAGTGAGATTTCCATCCTGTGGGAAAGTCCAGTGTTTTGTCATTTTCAGTGGACATTGGAGGGGTCTTAGTTCAGTCTGTTGACCTCATGGGGGATGTAGTCCAGCTGGAGAGACTAGCCCACAGCAGAGGAAAGAGGGCATGCGGCACCTGAACTACTACTCCCATGAGGCACTGTGGCAGCTCACCCTGACGCAAAGACTCTCAGCCCAGCCTGAAAGAAAAGGTTTGGTTAAGATATTACCAGTGGAAAATTCCACCAAAATCCATCTTTTCTTGGCGGGCGGGGGATGTGATTTTTGACAGAACCCCATTTGCCGACGAGAATGGGTTTCAGTTGCAATTTTTAGACCAGCCCCTACTTACCACTTAGTTCTTGTACTTTCAAAGCTTAGACATTCTGGGCTGGGTCTCCTCTTTGAGCAAACACACCCATGAGTGACCCGTCCCTGTGCACATGAACTGGTCTTTGAGAGCTCAAACAAGGTACCCAGGTGCTTGGTCACCTGGTCTTTGCAGGCAGATGTGGGAGTGGGCACAACCTGAGCAAATTCACATGCTGGTTTGAAAACGTAGCCCTTGTATACAGTTCAGTCCTGCAGGCATTGCACATACACACCTTCTGCAGCCTCAAGGAGAGAGTCTCTCAGGACGCACAAATGTAGGAGCTGCAGGATCAGAATGGTGTCTGTGTCTGTGTCTGTGTCTGTGTCTGTGTCTGTGTCTGTGTCTGTGTCTGTGTCTGTGTCTGTGTCTGTGTCTGTGTCTGTGTCTGTGTGAGTGAGTGATAGGGATATTTGCTGGTAAACACATAGGTAAGCATGCATGTGAAATACATAAGGGAGTTTACAAGACTTGAATGTGCTGTTGCATACAAGAGACACAGGCTGATGGAGGGTGCGGTATTGTTCTATACATGTAGCTCTTATGTAGCATGTTCGTCAGTAGAGCTCAAAGCGCTTTGCAAAGGAGGTAAGCATCATTATCTTGGTTTTACAGCTGATGAAACTGAGGCACAGAGCAGTGTGGTGACTTACCTAAGGTCACCCAGCAGGCCCTGCAGAACCACAGCTATATGTTCAGGTGTCTGGTGCTAGACACTAGTAGGTCCAGAAATAGTTGGTGTTGCGTTTTTGTAAGTGGTAGGACCCTGGGTGTTTGAGAAGTATCAAGTAACACTGTTCTGGATTTTATTCACTGTGCTATTATGTATATGGTGGGTAGGAGCCCTAGTCATGGGCCAGGACCCCCTCTCATGCTTGGGGCTGTTCACACACACAACACACAGATTGAAATTGGTCTAGATATGGTGCAGCGTTAAGTCAAGGTGTTTGTTGTGTGTTACAAGTAGCTCACTGGCTCCACCAGTCTGTCTTAGGGCTGTCTTGTCTGTATTGGGATCTTCGCATAGTGCCCCTTTCTCGTATCTGTTTAGCCCACTGACCGCGTTGGGATTTCTCTATAAGATGGGATGGCAGTCATTTACTTCGCTGCTGTTTTAATGTTCAGAATAAATATCTGTCTTCCTCGTTAATAAGTTAGGGGGAGGGTTTTGCAGAACATAACAAGGTGGGTGTTTTCTGCAAGTGAATGGCAAAGGCCTTCCACTGGCTTTCGTAGACACAGGGTCAAAATGGCTGAATCTGTGCCCCAGAATGTGCTGCCTGGCAACCACTTGCCCCCAGCAGCTCAGAGCAAGTCTGAGACTGACTGAAGTTGTTTTGTGGGAGAGGTTTGGGGTATGGAAGTGGGTTGGGAGTTCTTCCCAGTGGGATTCCCTCGGTGGTGATGAGGTGGGCTGTGTGTACACACACATTGGGAGGTGTTTGCTCAGATGTTCCCTTTGCTGGAAATCTGGCTTTGCTCTTTTCTTTTATGATTGTGACTTAGCCATTCAAAGATGCACAGAGAAATGGTCATTTCTGCTTTCCTCAGCCATCAGGTCCCTTTCAGACTGAGACCCAGGTTGCTGGGCCTCTGCACACGCTGGTTTCCAAGCTGGAGTGGTTTATAATCATCTCATCTCTGAAGAGAGTTTTTTCCTTTCAAAACCAAGCAGGCTGCATACAGCTCCCATCCCAATCCAAGGGACTTGTGCACATGTGAGCTGAAGTTGGCCCCAGGCATGTGGGAGGAACAAAATCTAACTCTTTTATGTATCCCCTCAGCAAAACATCTGGGTGGATAACAGGTGAGGTGGAACATAAGAACGGCCGTACCGGGTCAGACCAAAGGACCATCTAGCCCAGTATCTGTCTACCCACAATGGCCAATGCCGGTTGCCCCAGAGGGAGTGAAGCTAACAGGCAATGATCAAGTGATCTCTCTCCTGCCATCCATCTCCATCCTCTGATGAACAGAGGCTAGGGACACCATTCTTTACCCTTCCTGGCTAATAGCCATTTATGGACTTAGCCACCATGAATTTATCCAGTTCCCTTTTAAACATTGTTATAGTCCCAGCCTTCACAACCTCCTCAGGTAAGGAGTTCCACAAGTTGACTGTGCGTTGTGTGAAGAAGAACTTCCTTTTATTTGTTTTAAACCTGCTACCTATTAATTTCATTTGGTGACCTCTAGTTCTTGTATTATGGGAATAAGTAAATAACTTTTCCTTATTCACTTTCTCCACATCACTCATGATTTTATATGCCTCTATCATATCTCCCCTTAGTCTCCTCTTTTCCAAGCTGAGGAGTCCTAGCCTCTTTAATCTTTCCTCGTATGGGACCCTCTCCAAACCCCTAATCATTTTAGTTGCCCTTTTCTGAACCTTTTCTAGTGCCAGTATATCTTTTTTGAGGTGAGGAGACCACATCTGTTCACAGTATTGGAGATGTGGGTGTACCATGGATTTATATAAGGGCAATAATATATTCTCAGTCTTATTCTCTATCCCCTTTTTAATGATTCCTAACATCCTGTTTGCTTTTTTGACTGCCTCTGTGCACTGCTTGGACATTTTAAGAGAACTATCCACGATGACGCCAAGATCTTTTTCCTGACTCGTTGTAGCTAAATTAGCCCCCATCATATTGTACGTATAGTTGGGGTTATTTTTTCCAATGTGCATTACTTTACATTTATCCACATTAAATTTCATTTGCCATTTTGTTGCCCAATCACTTAGTTTTGTGCGATCTTTTTGAAGTTCTTCACAATCTGCTTTTGGTCTTAACTATCTTGAGTAGTTTAGTATCATCTGCAAACTTTGCCACCTCACTGTTTACCCCTTTCTCCAGATCATTTATGAATAAATTGAATAGGATTGATCCTAGGACTGACCCTTGGGGAACACCACTAGTTACCCCTCTCCATTCTGAGAATTTACCATTAATTCCTACCCTTTGTTCCCTGTCTTTTAACCAGTTCTCAATCCATGAAAGGACCTTCCCTTTTATCCCATGACAGCTTAATTTACGTAACAGCCTTTGGTGAGGAAGGCTTTCTGGAAATCTAAGTACACTATGTTCACTGGATCCCCCTTGTCCACATGTTTGTTGACCCCTTCAAAGAACTCTAATAGATTAGAAAGACACGATTTCCCTTTACAGAAATGGGAGGGTGCCTAGGAATGGGGGAAAGCAGCCACCCAGAGCAGCACATTCCCCCACTAGACAGACCAAAGTTGAGGTAAAGGTAGAGGAGTGAATGCTATCTCAGGCAGTGCTAACTCACCTTGCACAACTCCCCTGGGAAAGGGCTGAGCTGACTTCACTCTTGAGTGCTGCGTGTGGAGTCAAAGCACTGGCTGCCAGTCTACACTGAGTGCTGGCCTTGCTGCCTGGGCCTTGGGGGTGACTGAGTGCCCCCTCCTCCCCCCATTCTGAGTGCATCTGCAACCATTTGCATAGCTGGGTGCC
Organism: Gopherus flavomarginatus; assembly: GCF_025201925.1. Classification (NCBI taxonomy): domain Eukaryota; kingdom Metazoa; phylum Chordata; order Testudines; family Testudinidae; genus Gopherus; species Gopherus flavomarginatus. The sequence goes on along the minus strand of NC_066622.1, from coordinate 71,379,183 downwards.
CACTGCTGCAAGAGGCAGTGGCTCATGCTTGCAGAAGTGGGCATGCAGCCTGGCCGAATTAGATTAATTTTGGCTATGGCTTCTTGCTTTGTTTATTTAGGAAAAAGTGGTGGATTAAAGCCATTTGTCTAAAAACCTCTTTCCTGGCTGGTGGTTGTGCTTGTGTGGTTCTCAGAGCTCCATCTCAGTAGCAAGATATGTTTTAATGAAGGATTCTGCGTTTTTACTTTGTGGCACAAAGAGAAGCTGAGAGTGTGTGTGAACTCACTGCCTGGAGCAGGGGCAGGGACAGGAGTCCCTGTTGATGGAAGGGCTGCTATTTACCTGTTTTTTTTCTCTCTCTCTCACTCTTAGTCAGAAGGAGGCAGGTTTTATAGCTGCCCTGTGAGCAATCTTTTCCAGAACAATTTGCGGGTATTATAATGATCAGGCTCCCGCTATTAGAATTAGCCAGGTGGTAAAAGGACAGCTACAGGCAGGACTGCATAGCAGTGGCTCCAGGAAAGATTCTTTCCTAATGGAAACATCCTGCAGAATATAATAGGGATGAAAGCTATAGGGCTGCATAGAAACGTAATAGAGTAATTTCTGTAAACCCCTCAGAAGCTATAGAATTTCAGCTGAGAATGAGACTCTTAGCCCTCGCTGTTCAGCTGTCTTATAGAATCGCACGGGGCTGTGTGTGTGTTAATTGGCAATGTACTAATGTTTTAGTTTTCTTCTAAATTCTCCAGGGCTTTTCCAAAGCAGAAGCTGGATTTTCTTCCTAGCCAATCTGCTGGGTGGTAGGAGAACTGCCTTGGTTTGGACCATTATTTCTTTCAAGACATAGGTGCACATTTCCAGTTATAACTGTAGGACCCTCCAGCGGGCCAGCACTCAATCAGTTCATCAAGTGAGGCAGTGGCCTGCAAGATTTCCTTGGCATTGGGGCCATCTGGGTAGGAAACAGAAAGGGTGCCAGTGGTTGGCCATCATCTGGCTGTGGAGGAAGACTAGTGTCCTCGCCAACTCTTAGGTCTGTCTGTTATTTTTGATGGGAGGTGCTGGCAGCAAGACTGTGATCCTTAGCTGGAGGTGATGGAACTGCTTTGAAATAGCTTTGTTTCTTTGCATAGAAGAGCTTTCAAAATACACCTGTGAGCAACTGTCAATCCAACCCGAGGAGACTTGGCTGGAGTTTAACTCACACACATGAAGCTACAAAGGTGGCCCATAAGGAGCCCTGGGTTGCAGTCTACTAGGTAGATGACTGATAGGCCACTGTGTTCCCAGACACAAATGTAGTGGCGATAGAGTTAAGGCTCAGAGAATGTGTTGATAACTTAGGGGTCAAAACCATCATAGGGCTGTTATTGTACCAGACTGCCAGTATCTTATATATCCTGGACAAACTGTGTGGAGTTCAGGTAAGCTTGATTGGATTGGATTGGATGTCTTGGTGTTGAAAATGCCTTTGTTCATGGTAGTGGTGGAGTGAATGTAATTTTTCTAGGGACTTGACTAATGTAAATTTTTAAGACTGTTAAAGGACTTTCTGGCACAATGTGTGTAAAGTGGTTTCTTAGGAAAAAGCTGGGGGTGAGGGCTATGCAAATAGCCTACTTGGACTCTACCCTTTTGAAGCTGGGCCGGAAAGGAAAACCCATTTGATACTAATCACCTGCTCCTGGAAATGCCACATCAGAGTCCCTGAACTCTGTGAAGGGTGGACTAAACTTGTTCTGAGCAGAAGCTGTGATGAACTTGTGACCACAAAGGAAACCCTGAGGGTGAAAGTTGAAGGACTGCTCTTGCCAGAACCCCCGATAGAGTAGTGGTGAGTTCTCGGGTAACCTCATTTGCATGCGTGTAGGTTATTCTATTGCTTTTAATATGCTTTGTCTGTAGTGCTTTTGTCTTCAGAATAAAATAGGCTTGCACAGGAAGAACTATGTGGTACCCTCGAAGTATTAACAATCCCTGTTATCAGTCTCTGAAGAGAAAGCAAACAGATGTGCTTGGGCAGCCTGTCTCTGCAGCCTGGAAGCACCTCAGTCAGCAGGGAGCGAGATGCAGGTCTCCTCCTCACAGAGGTGACAGCTGGGGAGCCGGAAGCATGAGAGTGGGTGCCCATATTGCAGCACTGAGGGGAAATACAGGTGCAGGTACCCTGAATGGTGACAGTTATAATGATCCCAAAGCCAAGCATTGTGCTTGCCTGACTCTGAGGCACAGGGTTTAGATTCACAAGGGTCTGAGTTCCAGTCCTGTCTGGGATGTTGGTTCATGGTGTTGCTTTAGATAAGTCCCTATGGTTTGTCTCTGTTTTCCCTTCTGTAACAGAAGAGTTTTATTCCCCTCCCTGAGCCACAGGTGCTGTGAAGAGAAGTTCATTGATGTTGGCGAAGCACTCTCTACTCTAGTGCCAGATACCCTAGAAACACCACTGAGGAAATAATTTAGTTTGTGGTCTGAGCAAGATGTGGCTGGTGCAGTGTGATTGACAGATGGGGCCATGTTAAATAAGGATAAAAAAAGTATTAAACATCTGCTTCATTTGCAGAGCCAGGTCCATCCTGTGCACTGACTGAGGCAGGTATGCTGTAGGAAAAACCAATCAGTGATCATGTAATTAAAGATTGGATCATTAGGCATAAGCTGTATAGGCTATCTAGCCCTTTTGAGTTCTTGATTTTGCGATTGCAATGTTCTTCTGATGTAGGTTTTTTTTAATGTAACTTCCTAGAGTTATTTTTGCCTTTAAAAAAGTAAATTTCTTTGTACAACTTCAACTCCTCTCCCCCTCACTAAGATTTAAACTCCAGCATTAAAGCGTATGTTTCACCTACTGGAGCAACACTCAGACCTACTTTGGTCAGAAGCACCAGGATTCTCTGTCACATGAACCTGTCACCAGAGGGAGATGTATAATGCCCTATGCCAGGGGTAGGCAACCTATGGCACGTGTGCTGAAGGCGGCACACAAGCTGATTTTCAGTGGCACTCACACTGCCCGGGTCCTGGCCACCGATCCAGGGGGCTCTGCATTTTAATTTAATTTTAAATGAAGCTTCTTAAATATTTTGAAACCTTATTTACAATAATAGTTTAGTTTATATTATAGACTTATAGAAAGAGACCTTCTAAAAAGGTTAAAATGTATTACTGGCACACGAAACCTTAAATTAGAGTGAATAAATAAAGACTTGGCACACCACTTCTGAAAGGTTGCCGACCCCTACCCTATGCTATACCCAAGTCAGCAGTGGGTGACCTGTACGTGAGCTGGCCTGTGTTAGAGATAGAGCATATTTCTGCAGGAGAGGCAGCATGACTAAATGAATGGTATTGGGGCTCTATTCCCATCAGTGGGTAGAGAGCTATGAGTCTTTGCTTAATAAGGGTTCTGAAGAACATAGACTTAATAATGCCAGTTAGTAGAAGTGTCTAGAACTCCTGGTTTCCAATGCAGGTTACATTCCTGTAAGTTAAAGGGTATCTTGACAAGGAAAAGCAATGGTATGAAGGAAGAGGAGAGTTGCTGAAATTAATTTTAATTCTAACTAGTGAATGGATTGATTTGGAAATTCTCAGGTTGATTGTCTGCCCACAAAGCCAGTGCTGTAAGTGTGGGGAGGACACTGTCTTTTTTTATACCTAAAAGAGAGGTTGAACCATTGATCAACATACAAAACTCAACTTAATGTAACCTCCTGAGTTAATAGTTGGTACCTCCATAACAAACCCCACTTTTGATGGTATCACGTAAGATGTTTGTTCTGGCTGTCATATGGCAAACTTGTATATTTCATGGCAATCAGTGGAGCAGTTGTCAAGAGACTAAAATGCTCTTTGTTTTCTCTTGGCTTTAAGAATTGAAGAAACAAGCGCTGAACTGAGAAAACGAGTGACACGGTTAGAAGAGGAGTTGGACCAGGAGCGAAAGAAATACACAATGCTGGAGATCAAACTGAGGAATTCGGAGCGTGCACGTGAAGATGCTGAAAAGAGAAACCAGCTCCTGCAGACAGAAATGGAAGAGTTTTTTTCGACATTAGGAAACTTGACTGTTACAAGCCGGGGAGCTAACGTGCCGAAGTAAAGGAAGCAGGAGGACACCATTTTTTAATTCCAGCACAGGTCATTTTGTTCTGGGTTACTCATGCATCATGAGTAATTTGGCAGAGAGTCCCTGCTCTTAAGGATTTTTGCCGTGTTGGTTTGTTTACAGATGCTCTAGTATTTGGGCTATCAGGGAAACTGAGTGCTAAAGGCAATGCTTGAAACTGTAGACCCTAGATTGCAAATGGCTGGGCCTCTCTTTCCTAATGTCAAAGGGACAACTCTGTCACTGCCTTTGGCTTGACTGTGTCACAGACAACAGCACTGCTCCCACCACTGCTGCCATGCCCTAAGCGAGCTGCAGGCAGGCTGGAGCCGAAGGAGCATGCCAGTTCCTGGGGAAGAGATGACACTACTAGCATGGCCGCGGTTTTAGCTCATGTGATGAATCAAGTTGAACTTGGCGGGTTTTCCATCCTTCATGAAATTTATTTAAAAATCTGCTTGGTGAAAGTTCTTATTCTTGTACTGGGTATTATTTTATGAAGGTGTTTTGCAAAACTAGCCGACAAGCACTTGAAGGCATTTGAAAGGCTGACACTTCGTCACCCAATTTCTAATCCCCCCCAACTCTGCCGTGCCAAAACTATGACTCTAAATATTATTGTTTGCACCAAATGTGACTTGATAAAATATGTGATAAATAAATACCTTGGAGGGGCAACCCCCCTGGAGCCTGAACTAAACACATCTGGCCACAAGCGTCCTCTGCAGCCAGGCTTTTCTCTCTTCTTTGTTCTGAAATAATGACTTTACCAATAATTGCAGTAATGGAGCGCAGCGTGGGGAGATGAGAGACAGAGAGAGATTTCTAACCTCCTTGCTGCTCTGTTTTAAATGAATAAGCCGCTGGTAGTTAAAGACCACAGCTTGGAAACTACCAGCGCAGTTACAGTGGTAGAACAGTTTTGAATATAGGCCTAAAGGTACCTGAAGGCTTCTATTCTCTCAACAACTCTAATACGAGAGAAAGATTCTGTTCCTCACCGATTTATCCCAATTCTCATCTGGGGAATCCCACTCTTGAGCTAGAGGTGACGAATCTGTTCAGGCCTGGGGGTGTCCGTGGCTCTTAACAAGGAGGTTTTTATCACACACACACACACACACACACACACACACACACACACACACACACACACACCCCCCTCTGCTAAGACATGGAGAAAGGTCACTAGCATCAGCTTTCAACCAATACTGAGGGGGGCTCAACTGCCCCTGCAGTGCAACACTGTGTGGCCTGACACCAGAACCATGTGCAGCCTGCATGCTAGTGCTGGCACTGACATCACCTGCTGTGTCATGAGCTCCCCTGGGCTGGGTGCAACCGGCACCATTCCTCACTCTGTTCTGCCTCCCAGTTTAAGTAGCCCGCAGGGGAGAAATTGGCAGCGTAGGAGGCTAAAAGGAGGGGGTCAGGATCCCTAGCCCCCACTGGCTGGGTGAGCTAGCCCTAGGGATGCTTTGGGCTAGAGTTCCAGTGCTGGGGCTGCTGTAGGATTTTCAGAGCTGCCCAGGGTATATCACGCTCTTGAGTTTCCTCTCCCTACCAGGCTGTTCCAAGTCTTGATGGATTACACTTAGCTGCCCCTGTGCCATCCCAGCCTTCCCCCTGGAACCAGCAGAGGCCTGCTTTTCTCCATGAGCTAAGCCATGGTGCTTTGTTTCCTTTGGGCTCATGTGCACCTACTGCACATCCATCGCATCATTCCCCTTTCTTCCCACAGTGACAAACATGGCAAATGAGCTAAGCAAAGTGAAACCCATTTCTCTGCAAAACACTCAAACCTTGCTAGGCTCTGGCAGGAAGGCAGGTTCTGTTACTGCGGTGGATACTTTAAAACAGTGACTCTCAATCTTTCCAGACTACTGTGCCCCTTTCAGGAGTCTGATTTGTCTTGTGTACACCCAAGTTTCACCTCATTTAAAAACTACCTGGTTGCTTACAAAGTCAGACATACAAATACAAAAGTGTTACTGAAAAAATGCTGACTCCCATTCAGCATAGAATTTAAAATAAACCAATTGGAATATACTTATTGTACTTACATTTCAATAGAGCAGTATAAACAAGTCAGTACCTGTCTGAAATATTAGTTTCTACTGACTTCGCTAGTGCTTTTTATGCACAGAGCCCTGCAAATTGCAGCTATCTGCTTTATATCTGCAGACCAGATGCAGATATAAATTTTGTACCCACGCAGGGCTCTATTTATGTAGCCTGTTGTAAAACTACGCAAATATCTAGATGAGTTTATGTACCCCCTGGAAGGCCTCTGTGTGCCCCTGGTTGAGAACTGCTGCTTTAAAACATAGCTCCGTGTGAAGTGGCTGACGTAAACAGTCACACACACCCCTCCCCTGCCAGCACTGGCCTTTTCACACCCAGCCACTGCCCCAGCGCAGTGCCATAAAGCACTGTCAGCCAGTTGCTTGTTCCTGGGAGTAGCCTGCCATCTGCAGGGCATTGGCAATTGTTTCATCTGACTCCATTCAAGCCAACTGACACACACCCAGGGGAATTAGGATCCACTTTTTAAAAAAAATTCAATGTATATGTAACATTTGAAGTGGCTCCTTGATCATTTCAGGCCACTTTTCCTACACTATCATAAAACAAATCCCTACTGTGACTAGACAGCAAGGGCAGGAAGACTACAGATACCAGCATCTCCAGCAACAATCAAGGAGACCTCTCCACTGCATCTGCCCAGCTCACCTGATCAGTAATGTGAGCTGGAGATTTTTCCTCTCGATGGCACTTGATCCACAGACATAGCAACCAAATTGTCTAAGTTACATCTATGATCCCTATCACTGCAGTAACTTGGCACTGCCCCATCCTTCATGCATTTATCCTCACACTGCCCTGATGAACAGAGAGGCTAAGTGACTTGTCAAGGGTCGCATAGGAAGGCTACGGCAGAGCAGGGAACTGACGCTGTCTCTCGCAAATCCCGCACAAACCACCCAGCCATCCAGAGTTCCTCCATTGGCACCTGCATAGCAGCCTGTTACATGAAGTGGTGGTTTTACTTACACATGTCAGCCTGGGCTGACAAGGCATTCAGGAAGCCAATACTGTCCCCTGCTGGCTACCATGTGCATAAACTTCTGTTTACTGCCTACTATCCAGGCCCTATACAGCACTTTAGATTGGTAAAGATGCTGCTAACCCTTACGGTTGCACAGAACACGTTCAGTTCAGTCAGGCAGTTAACCACTGCAGCAGCATCTGTCAGAGGCTGCAGGCCCTTTGGAACCCTAGCAGGACAAGCTGTTCAGTGGGTGTTAACACTGAAGCGTAACAATGACAATTTCAATGTTAGCATTCACGTCTGAACAAAGCATGCATGAAAGAGGAGCAGCATTTTTTCTGTGCATTTCTATGCCATCTAACAGCTGTGGTGTTGCACCTAGGGAGGTACTACCATTTCCTTCCTCTTTCCCCCATGCATTCCTCTGTGCCTACTGGAGCCAAGACCCTACCACAAAAAAACATCTACAGACTGGCGGAGCGTGGGGAAGATTAGCTCCTGCTGAGGTTTGCATGAGGCTGCTGTTCTAGGCTTTCATGCTCCAGGGACATTAAGGAGGCAGCCTGATCTATTCAATTTTTTGGGGTATCCATACATGGCAGAAGAGCCAACAGCTCTATTTATTTCATGCTGACAGCTGCAGCAGCTTCATGAAGCGTTTTGCCCCTTCGTCATCAAGACTCTCATGCAGGTGATGACCCTGTGTTAGGACAACCCCCAAAGAATTATCTGGCTTTGGCCCAGCGGTGAGTGGAGCCAATTCCATAAGGGACAAACTCATTGTTACAATACTCCAAAAGATGCAGGCCTGCCCTTGCAATGGAGTGCGCCCTCCCCCAGCTTTCCTTGACCACCATCCCATGCACAAAACTCCCTTCCACCCACACCTAAAACAGGAGGCAACTGCACAAAGGCAAGAATGGGGCAGGAGGGGAAGAGAGGCAGGAAATGAAATTAACAATGAAGCAAATACAGGAATCTGCAGGAGGCAACAAAGCCAAGCGGCTGCAACTCAGGAAGGAGGAATGTTCCTTGGGTCTCAGGGCTGAATGGAGACAGCCAGTGGCAGAACGACTTTATTCAGTTCTTTGCTTGTGATGTTTCTAGTGTGTGAAGCAGGGTCATTAGAACACTAATAGCCACTCCTGGAATTAGGACATTTTAAACACATTTAATACTTTGAAGAATTATGACCCTCCCCAAAAAAGCAAGACTTATTGTTCATGCAAGAATCTATCCCCTCTCTTTATAGCAGAACCTGTTATATTCAAGGGGAAAAAAATCTCTAAACCAAAGAACCCACACACAAAGTGGCAAGATAAACATGCGCTTCTTGTTGAAGATTTCTTTAGATTTATTGAGAAGCCCAGCCTGTTAATGAACTGAGATCAGAGCAGAAATTTACACGGGATCTTTGTCAGATGCCAGTAGGCCCCCCTTCACCCTCCCCATCCCCAGCTACATTTTAGCCGGAGCTGAAGGGAGAGCACACATGATAAAATCAACAGCAGATGCTACAATCTCCAAGGATTCAAAGCACAGCTGGATTGCAAAACCAAAGTTTCAGCTAGAGCACAGCCACATACATTCCCTGACTGGAACTATTTGACTAGATATAACGAAAACCAAAGTCACCTATACCCAAAGCCTCCGGCTGAGCTTAGATTGTCACACTGGCTATCAACATTAGTCAAGTACATAGCACCTGCTAAAAATGTATTCTAATGCTATTGCAATTAAACAGCAGTCATCATTAAGTTACCAGAGTTTCCTCAGGGGACATGCCGCTAATACAGCTGTCCCCATACACTTTACTCAGGTAACACAGCCTAGATTAATGGTAATTTACATTTACAAGGCACCTTTCCCTCTGGAAATACTCTCCCCATTATAGACATACAGCAGTGGCTGTAAGAAATCTCTCAGTTTAAATAACTCTCCCAGGGTGTGCGAGAGAAGCAGAGAGTTGCATTAAGATAGGGGACCGATTTCATATGCTGACTTTCCCATGGCACCATCACAGGGATCTCTCACAGCACTGCAGGGAGCGCCAGGCACCCAGAATATTTAAGATGCTCTCAAAGAGGCAGGCCTTGCTGTCCCCTCTCCTGTTTGGGCTTCCCAAAGAGTGGGCTGGAGTGTGAGAATGGGCCTTGCACAAACCTGAAGCTCTGGGCCTACTTTGCCTAGAACGGGAGCCTGAATGCCTGGAGCCGCTGCCTGGGAGAACAGTAGGGAAGCCCCAGGAAGCCTGCTAGAGGGGGTGGCAGGTGGAGGGAGCAGGGACCCAAAGACCCTTACTGCACTGTCCAGCATCAGGGTCTGTGTTGTGTCCAGTGTCCACTCCAGTCAGAAGCATGCCTGCAAGTGCCACCTTCCATCTGCTGCATGACCATCTTGTGTCACTCCTCTGGAGGAGGAACCATTTGCCCCCAGAGCCAGCCTTTCAGATCCAATGTCTCCAACCCAGCCCTGACCAGGACACACTGCCTTCTCCCCACTCAACAGGAGACGCTGTTCCCTTACAAGACACTTGACAGAAGAGGGTGAAGGAGTTGCAGAAATGCCTTTGGTTCTCTCCCCAGCCAAGTGCAGGGACAGTGCGGTGGAGGGGTAGATGCAGTCTGAGGCCACAGCAGAGCATCAGAGCCTGAATCACACCAGCAGGCAGATCTCTGACCTCCAATACTGGAACTCGGGAGAGGAAGGAGTGCTGAGAAAGCCAAAATGGGTGGGAGAGGGACGAGATGGTGCATTCCCCTGTTGCCAGTGACGGACAGGTCTGACTGTGCACTCAAGCAGGCTGACATACCCACCATGAAGAACAGAGACTTCCCCCAAACAACTGAGGTAAATAAATGGCAACTGTCCTATGAAGTCCACCATGTAGTGCTTTAGAGCCCCAGAGCTGCAATGAAGAAACACTAACTAAAGAGTGGTCATCAAACAACTTTTATCCTTTTTTATTTAAAATATCATTATAACCAACTGACATACTAGATAACAATGTATACATTCCAGTGGTGCACGTGTAAAGACCAATGGCATGGATGATAAAAACCACAATGATCTCAGTATTTCCCTACAATGGCTTATTGGGAAGGGGTAGAAAGGAATAGGGGAGGGGAGGGTGGCAAGTGGGAAAGAAAACTAACTGTAATTTTTCCATATTTAAAAGGTGCGTCCTTCCCCTCCACACTTCCCAGGACAGAATGCACTTCAGGGGGGCAGGAGGAGTGATCACGAGAATTCAGCCAGTTTTGCTCAACTTTAGTAGTAAGTTAAAAGTTTAAGAACTCTCAAAAATAGACTAGATATTGGGCCTACAAAAGTAATTCATCTGTATGCAAAGCTTACCAAGAATTATTCCTTTTGTAAAATGTAAAGGATGGACTGATATTACTAGTAAGTTATTTTTACCTACAAAAAACAGACTACAGTAATAAATTCACCAATTTACATCTAACACAATTTTCTGGATGTACATTATTGTACGTGAGCTATATATTACACATGAACATTGTACGGGAAGTATACATGATACATACTTACTGATATTGTCTCAACATTGGCCGATAGGTTGGGCTTTTGAAAAAGGGAAATGTACTTTCTATTTCACATTCAGGGTAGCTCCAATAGAGAAGGGTAGCTCTATTTACTCGAGGAAGCAGAGAAAATTTGTGCGAGGTAGTTCAATAATAAACTCGTTTCACTTTTTAGCAGTGGGAGTGGAAATATGTGAAGTTAACTTTTGTCAAAGAAAATTTCTGTAATGCAGAGAAATATAAGATGGGAAGAAGCCAAGAAAATGTCTTACTGAGACTCATTTAAGAGCACTTAAATCAGAGCAATTAAGTGAGCTGGAAAGTTTGAAGAGTTACAAATACAGCATATTCCTCCATTCAGAACCTCTCAAGCCTTATTGAAGAATGCAGATGACCTCTAATTCATCTCCATTCTCCAGTCTTCCAACTTACTATAACTACGCAGGGAAAAGTAGGTCAACTGAAACATTAACGGGAACATACAAAATGCTAACACAATAAAAGAAACCGCTATAAAGCAGGTTAGAAAAATACTCAGATATTGGCAGCCCATCCTGGACTACTACTTCAGTGACTCAAGTCATGAAAACCAGACACAAACTGGAATGTTCTCTTCCTCCCAAATGTTCTGAGTTGACAGTGTCTGAAATATGGTGTGTAAGGAACTGCTCATGTGTATTGCTAGTATTTTTGATGGTTTACAGCAGTGTATCTAAGTTTGTCATGTGTGCATTGTATGTTTAGTGTGGGACCAGCAGAGTCATGTGTAGACTAGAGCCTGACCCGTCAGGTGCTTAGATCTTGCAGTCTAACTTGGAATGTGTTCATCTGGGGGCCAATGCTGCTATTACAAATCTATTACACATCTAACTTCATTGTTCTACTTACTTATGTAGTATACCAGTAGAGGGCACTGTCACCATAACCTGTAAAATCAAGGTTTGCTCTATCCTAAACAAATTCCTTGGCATTTCATAGATAATCTGTACAGCTATTCTTTTGTTTTGTGGGGATTTATACCATGAAAGCTGCTATCCCATATACAGCAACTCTCTTCTAATTTAGATCCCCAAGCTGAAAAAGTTACCCTGGGTCAAAAAATTGGGCCATTTACCTGAATTAGTTAATTGGTGGAGACTGAGCCTAACCAAGCATATAGGGTTATTGAACCAATCAGTATTGCTGTGTGATTTAAATGGACTTCAGCTGACTTAAACACACAGAAGTTTATATAAGATGAGAAAGATAAAGACAGTCTGGCTCCTTGTGTTGCATTGAGTGAAGTCCTCAACACACAAAACGGGTAGGAGCAAAGGCAAAGGCAGTACAAACTTCTCCCACCAGTGTTTAATACTGACCTGGAAGGACCCACTTCTAGTTGTCTGTTCAGTCCTAGGACTTGTTGCAACTAGTCAGAAAGTGAGAGAATTCTACAGTTCTTAGTGGGCGGCGTCCACCTCAGTTTACATAGGACATTAGATGTGGGTCACTTTCATTCACTGCGGTACGTCCATACTACCCGCCGGATCAGTGGGTGGCAACTGATCCATCAGGGGTCGATTTATCGCGTCTTGTCTAGACGCGATAAATCAATCCCCGAACGCTCTGCCGTCGACTCCGGAACTCTACCAGGGAAAGAGGCAGAAGAGGAGTCAATGGGGGAGCCGTGGCAGTCGATCCCGCGCTGTGAGGATGGAAGGTAAGTTGATCTAAGATATGTCGACTTCAGCTACGCTGTTCTCATAGCTGAAATTGCGTATCTTAGATAGATCTCCCGCTCCCCCCCCACTGTAGACCAGGCCTACTAGTCTGGGCTAGACTGCAGCTGGAATCCTAGAGGTGGAAAAGCTGTGTATCTTTTAGCAAGGACTGTTGCAATGGAAACATTATGGAACTATTTATCAAAATAATAAACCAAGTTCAATGATACTTAGCACATCAGAAAGTATAACATGTATTGGATATTAGACATCTACCTACATAATGTGAGAACAGCAACGGACAGGACAATTCTAGCTAGCCACCTGCTTACTGTTTGCATCCGTACGCAATTGTCCCTGAAATATAAAATGAATTTCGCTGACTAAAAAGAGAATTCAGACTAGCAAACTGTTGCAATGGTTTAAAACTGCAGAGCTCTAACTTTTCCTGGCTGAGCAGGCTTCACTGGAAATTTGCCAGGAGCCTGCAATGGGCACCTAATTTGCATAAAATACAGACCACAATAATCTGAATACTTATTAGAAAGGTGGGACCCAGGAGGACTATGGGTGCTGGTATGCTCCATTCTGACTGAAGTGGTCTCTTGCTCTCTGAATGGTCTCTTCACTTTCAGTACCTACTGTGGGTGGCACTAGAGAAATCGAAGACAAGAGGGGAGGAGGAGCCAATAAAATGTCTTACTAAAACTCATTTAAGAGCACTTAAATAAGAGCAATTAAGTGAACTGGACTCTAAGATGGGTGCACGCATACCAGAGACGACGACCATTCCCGAATTTAGCTAAAACAAGAATGACTGGGGCCAAATTCTGCTCTGTTACACTAACGTAAACCAGGAGTAATTTCATTGCTTGTAACTGAGTTACTCTGGATGTATACACCAGTGTACCAGCACATAATCTAGGTCTATATAATGATGTTCTCCTGTAATATAGGACTAAATACGGTTGGCTTTATGTCACCTTTAAAATTCAATAGACAAAATAAACTGCCCTGTTGGTCCAAATACAACAAGAAGAAGTATGCTATGCTCCAATCCCCATCGTGTGGCCTATCAGCTTTTAGGTAACATACAGTACAAATAATTGCCTTAAGTGTGTGTTTTAAAGCTCACTACTGAAATATCTGATATAAGTGAGAACAGCAAAACTACATACCATCACTTCCCTGTGGTCTAGCCAGGCAACAAAAATAAAACTTTGCACTTTAACAACTGACTGTCAGCTTTCTTGGAGACATTACCATTTCTTGCAACCCCGTCTTTTTTTTTTTTAAAGTCTAATTTCTGTTAGATATTGAAAACAGTAAAACAATTGGGGAAGAAAGTGGGTAAAGGCAATTTTTCCTCTTCCAATTATAAATTTAAAAAGAATATTTATTCTATTTATCCAACAAATTCTAAAGGAACAGACATTGAGCAGCATGTTTCATTCTTGGATGATCTCAATAGCTATTTCTATTCATTCTCTCAGGCTTTGTGCCTGGCAAGACTCCTGTGCTTTTCTTTTAAAAGTTCATTTTTGTAGGTGTCACTAATTTAAATCCCTTTTCACATTTTAATTTACTACACAAAATATTTATCTACACAAGGCAATCAATATAGTTTAGGTTCTTGAGAAATCTGCACTTTTCAAAGGAATAAACTCTGGATGATTGTTTTACTCATTCATAAACAAAGTCAGTCAGTTACACACAAATCATTCTGTAAATATAAAATGTAAACAGTTAACATAGTTCTGTAAGGATCAGCACCATTTTACATGACTACTTAGCAACTGACCTACATGTTTGGTTTTTTTAAAAAGAGCATTGACAGCTGGGGCTTCAATGCTTAAAGATACTGAATATTCATGGCTTTAAAAGAACCATTATTAAGATTTCTGCTATGCTGGTCTGACAGTGAAGTAAAAGAGAAAAACTATTTATCCAGCACTGCTATTTCCCCCCATTATCATGGCATATATTGCTCTCAATGCATTAGCTATAGAAATCTTACAACCTGAGGTTCTCCCACCAGTGATTGGTTTACAGGAATCAGTTACTTTGGGTGAAGAAAGAGTGGTCAAAAAGCTGGAGTTTTCCATACATACACCCAACATAGAACTGCTCTATCCTAACACGGAAAATAAGAAGGAAATTAAATGCCAAAGAACCACCTGCTATGTGTATGCAGAACTACAGCTATAGATTTCCCTGTTGGCAATCTAGATATCCTGGGTATACCTTGTTTTGTGTGTACAAAAACAGCCTAATAGCTAGTAGAAGTAAACAATTTATTTGCATTGCAATGTATTATTCATGAAGTATCCTCCTTGAGATCATAAGCTTCAGCATGCCACAGTTCTGCCACCATCTCCTTTTGGCAGGCTGGATACTTCTGCAGCTATAAAGATATGCTTTGCTTTATATTTATATTGCCTCTCAGATGAGGTAACTTTGCCAAGGGTCATAAACAGTTTTCCTAATGAAACTCACTAACTGCTGCTTTTATTCAATTGTTATAGGCAAGAAGACAGAATTAAAGGATTCTGTGTTCACTGCTACCACTCCAGTAGCTACACTCAAAGCTATAACAGGCTACAATGTATTATTTTCTCTTGCACATGGGTAAGACAAGTGACCAAGCATATAACTTTGAAGGATAATCATGAACAAAACAGTTGGAAAAAATTCTAATAAAAAAAATTGAAAAACCTATAAAATCTTAAATAATACATGATACGGTAGAGACAACATTAATATGTGCTTTGATCAAACAAATCTTACAAATTCAGTAAAAAAAGATCAGCAGCATAATAGTAAAGCAAATATGCAGATTTTTTAAAACCATGATACAATTATCAGGTTTAATATTTTACAGAGTTAATTACAGCAAAAAAAATGCATTTTTTGTGGCTGCTTTTAACACAACTTACAGTTTAAAATTACAGCACTTTAAAATGAATCCTACAATTATTTTTGAAAAAACACTCAAAAATAATACCACTGATTTTCTTAAAGGTGCCCTATCAATGACTAGAGGACTCCCCTTCCCTCCCCCCTAAAAGACCAAGTAGTCATCTACAGCAACCCAGAGGTCCAGCAGATGTTTCCAGACTGCTGTCAGTATCAGAGGCCAATGTTGGATCTGTTGACATTGAAGATACATCATTGACAGATGATGATGAAGATGGATGTTGAGAACCATTGATCATTGCTGCACCTGTGCTATGAGAAACAAAACAGCAAATCAGTTGCAGATACAGTTGCATGGTTTAATACTTGCATTAGTGTTTTTCTCTCTAGGGATCATTAGTTTTTCTTGCCACTCAAGAAGCTGCTAAGAGATTTCTTGGAGTCCATTACCAAATAAGATTTGAGGATTTTTTATTTAAGTGAAGGGTTATATTTCTGAACCATTAATCTATGCCAAAAACCATGGGACTTCCATAAAAGGATGCTTGTAAATCTGAGATAAAAACACTTCCAGCTGAGTGCCAAATTCACAAGTGTGGCTGAGAGAGAAAGGAGGTAATGGCAAGCAGTTCTACACAAGCCTGAGAATATCTTCAAAAACCCTAAAAGCAGGCTCCTAACTATACACTTAGGCCTAAAAGTGGCTGAATTTTCAGAAGTTCTGAGCACTCCTCAGCTCCATGACCTCAGTGGGAACTGCTTCATGCTCAATACTTCTGAACTTCGGCCACCTGAGAAAATCGTTGTGTTGGAGTCAGGACTCCTGGTGCTTTACTCACTTTGAGGTGCTCAAGATTACACAGGGAGACAATGGCAGTTATTATCCCACTCTGTGCCACAGATCCTCCAACCATGGAAAGGGGGTACTCTAATGACCCAGCTGTATTTTATACAAAAATACAAGAGTGGCTTCTGAAGGCCTTTCTACACTTTCGTGTTTAGAAACTAGTTATTCAGGCAAACAATACGAATGAGAAATTTGATCTCAATATTTAGTAGACATTAAATGCAAGTGTTAAAGTATACTTTTATAGTAGCTATGCAGCAATGTAACTTAGTTACAATGAACATTTTAAAGCAAATTAAAGAGGAAAGCAACTTGGTATTACAACAGTTACAAGTCCCAGTCTAATCATGAGCTATTGAACTGTGGCAGTAAAATTACTAAAAAAAATAATAGGCTTCCTAAGAGCAGGATACAAGAAATTAATGTCAGGTAGTGAGGAGCTACTGATGGGAGAGAATACCACAGACAATAAAAAGGGGTATTTCATGGAGCAGTGTCAGGAGCCCCAAAATTAAAAGTCAAGAGAAGAGCTGAGGATGGGAACAAGCACTTTGAGCAGCATGCTCATCAGGATCAGCCAAGATTTCAGGAGGGCTTGGTAAAGGCTGACCTCTGCAGTTTTCTACATTGGCCAAGTAGGCTCAGGCACTGTTGCTATAAGAGTTTGCAGGCGGAAGAGGGATCTAACTGAAATACAAACAGTGGGCACTAAATACTTTTGAAACTGAGACCAAGCTTATTTAGGAGGCTAATTTTTGGCATCCACCGTGGTGTGAGCTTGTTGGTTAAATGTCTGTCTCTGATGATGCTCTCTGGAGCTTCATTAGCTAATCACCCTTTTGAGAGACTCTGATCTAATGGACTGAGCAGAGAGGATTAGCAACTCTAATTTCTAATCTCAATTCTGCTACTGACGCATTGTGTTATCTTGGCCCAGATGCACTGTATTCCAGCTGTAAAATGGGAGTATTATTTATTTGTATTGTGGTGGCTCCTAAGAGCCTTTGGGTATTCTACACGGCAAGCAGAAACCTGCAACAGCCAGTCTCTGAGCCCGGGTCTACAGACTCGGGCTCATGTTACAGTGCTAAAGACAGCTGTTGCAGCTTGGGCTGGAGCTCAGGCTGTGAAGCCTAGGTGGGGGTGGGTCCAAGCCCATATGTCTAAACAGCTATTCTAAGCATCACAGCATGAACCTGAGTTTGTAGACCTGGGCTCTGCGTCTTGCTTCTGAGGGTTTCTGCTTCCCTTGTAGCTGTACCTTCAGTCATAGGAAAGAATCCCATTGTGCAAGTTGCTGGACAAATAGAGGAAAAAAAAAAAGACAGTCCCTGCCCCAAAGCCTTGCTCGATGGGGGTGTTGGGAGGATTAATTAACTAATCTCTATATAGTGCTTTATGTTTCCAAAGAAGAGCACCGGCATCAAACATTATCACCCATGAAGTGAATTAGCTGAAAGCAACTTCTGCCCAAGTGTTCTTGAAATTCTAGACTCATACTTTAAGCTATATTAACTATTACTCTTGGATCAGCGTTGCGCCTTTCTAGCTTACCACACAGGGCAGGCTTGTATAGTGCTTTTATTGTAACCAACCTAAAGGGGCTGGCTGTCCACGTATAACCCCGTTCTTGGTCCTTTCCTCCAGGTCCATGACCTCCTTGTATATCAACTCTGTAAACATGACAAAAATAGTAGTTATACCAATCCATTACTTTAAACTGATAACAATGAATGCACATCTTCAAATTAATATTCCAGTTTTGTAGGCTTATTGCTCTTCAGAATTATTTTTAGACAATATTAGACTACAAAGAAGAAAGGAACATATTTAGAACTGAAAGTGATGCACCACCTTCCAGCACCATTCTGCTGAAACTTCAAAGGTTTGGAGCTCACGGAATGCACTGAAATTGCTCACTGCTTGGTAGCTGATTTTGTCCAGGTTGGTTTGAGATGGAAGACTTCAAAGTAGAGCCACAAGGCTGAGGCAATCAATTCACTCAACGTTATGGAGGCCTACTGCACAGATGAACAGGTCTGATGGAAAAACAAGGAGCGCAGAAGGCCTTATCTAGCTGGAATTAGGATGGCTCAAGGCAACATTTTTTAGAAGAGCTAGTACCCAGCAACACCATGATTCTTCGCTAGACAGGCAGACAGTGTTTATATAAGTCCATTACTATCCTGTGCAAAGTTACAAGACAGCTTTGCATCAGAAAGCATAACATTTTTTGAAGAACAAATATTCCCCTGCCCCAACCCCATCCCTGATTTTCCTCACTAGTGCAGAATCATGCCATGGCCACGCCTCACGTGCTGAATGGTGTTCAAACAACCTAACTGTTAAATGTTACTGGTGCTGGCCTGCCTCTCCCTTCCCAGATATCTTTGCCTGAAGGATTCTGGATGATAGCTAACCAAGGTATTCTCATCCAATCCATTTTTCTTAGCAGAGGCCTAGCCATAACTTGTTTGAGAGATGCTGGCAGACAACCCTATTTGAGATGTGTGGACAACTCTTTCCAACAGGAGGCTCAGATATACCCCACTAGCTTTGATCAGCTACACTATCCACAGGCCCAGGTCAGATGAGGGTGGGCACAAGCACACTGGCTGAGACTCACTAAGGGATAGTGGTATGGCTGTACCATCCCGATCTGAATGTCACTATAAATATCCAGAAGCCGCTCTGGATCAGATCATCCTTTTCCGTGGCGATTAAAAGCCACACATAGCATGAAAAAGATGCCTCAACAGTCAGGAAGGGGTGCTCTAGGTTCATAAGATGGCCAACCACCCAGAGGAGGTTTTGGTTAGGTAGAAGCACTGGCAGAAGAAAAGGACCAATGCCTTAGATGCAAATTGTCAGTGACAGATTGAAAGTGGCCAACTGAAGTGATTTCTGGTGCAATATGGAGGAAAGGATTGTTTAGGAGCCACTATCAATGGTCAGAGACAACAGACTGGGGTAGCATAGCAATCCAGGTGGCTACCCATACCTGGCACTAGGGCAGGACTGAAGTATTGTACTGTGTTCCAAAGAACCCTTGGAGGTTACTTCAGTCTCTTTGGGAAGCTCAAAACTGTACATCTCCCACCTCAAGAGGGAAATGGAAGAGCCATGGCCTCACTTTCGAGGTGATGGTGATCAAACAACATTAGTGGAACATTTGCCTTCCTTTCTAGCTCGACCCCCATATTGAAGACTATGACCAGAGTCTAATGGCAAAGGGCTCCAGACTATCTGCGGTAAGTCTGTGGTGGGCATAAGGGTCAGACATTCTTATGCTAGCAGGTCAGAGCTGGCATCTGCATGCACAGTGAAATCCTCCAGAAGTTTACCATGAAGCACCCCTCCTACTTCCTTCTCTTTCTGGCAGCAAAGGCTGAACTTTCTCCCAGGTATTTTAAGCACCTAAAAGGGTACCAGTCCATTCAATGCGTTATAGTCACACATTAAATGCAGCACTTTACACTTTAATGCTTTTCTAGATCCATCTAAATGGATCCTATCACTAATCCTATTAAAACCCCCAAATAACTGAAAATTAACTAGAAATTTGAGGTAAACAAGCAAACTCTACAAGTAGAAAAACATGGTTCCAAGCCGGCCTGCCATGGCAGAGGAACAGGAAATGGTTATGGTGTGGGACCTTCTACATCTTTACTTTGACAGCTGGATCTGCAATATGAGGCACAGGGTCAAAGGGCTCAAGAGACGCAGCATGTGACCCTTGTACGGAAGAATGTGCTGGCTGCTCTGAGCTCCTCTGCAAGATGTAAGTGATAGCGAAGGGACTTTGTGCCTGTTATTCCTCAATGCAAGATAGGACTACTTTCGCCAAGTCTGTAACCTGAAGCCGTTCAAATCCTGTCACATGCTAGATCACAAGGTCCAACTGGGGAGGGGGCATGGTTTGGGGGCAGGGTATTCTGGTTATCTGTAAAGAGACTTTTCTAAACAAACAAACAAAAACATTTACCTTTGCCTGCTCACCAGCGCAGTGAATGACACAAAACCTAAGAGCAAGAAATCTAGGAGGCAGCAATGAAAGTCCTTTCTTTGTTCTTTCAAGCTTTTAAAACCACAGAGATTCAGTAACACATTGAAGTCAATTGTCAACGATAGAGGCTTGGATTGAGGACTTCTTTCTACCAAGTTTGCATTCAGATCTCATCACAAAAGAGTGAGTGGTGTATTTACTATTATATAACACATAAATATATATACATACATATGTACATACACACACACTCAACAGGATAAAAGTGTGACATTTGCTATCACTTGTCTTCTGATTTAGCAATGAATTTTGATAACTTTTGGAGGAGATATAGAAAAGTGCAGATCTATAAGAGGTAGCTGCCACTTGCTGCGACCATATTCTTTAAAATCCAAGCGATACAAGGTCATTGAGAACAATATCTCAAAACCTACCATAATGTTATCAGTTGTATGATTGAAGTCATAAGGTTAGTATCAACTAGGTAGTATACAGAAATAGCAGATGAAAGTATCTCTGAACGTACAATGGGTATTGTCCAAAAAAAATTCAAGAGTAGAGGCTTTACAGAAGGCTTCATGATCATGCATGCAGGCAACCAAGAAAGAATGTATAGGCTTTACTTACTGCTGTGGTGCTAGGCCTCGGTATTGCCATAGGTACAGCTAACAAGCTTTGATGCCTGTGTGGGTGCAGATGTTTAACTGAAAGGAAACACTGGCCTACATTTACCTTCTGCAAGTAAGGTTATATGTGTGAGAACATGATCTTTGTGACAAATACTGGGAATTTGGGGTAAGGGGTGTGGTGGTATATCAAGAGTCCTGGGCTTTGCAAGTCACAGCAGTGCGTCTCCGTATTTTTTGTACATTTGGCTCTATATTTGTCTTGTAGTAGACAGTGGTTTTCAGATATTATTGAAAGGTTTTAAAACAATTTGTTGTAAACCAGATTTGACCTCTTAATTTCCCATGACAAACAACTCAAAAATAATTAACACACTGTTTTTTTCCTTCAATTAAAACTGTGACATCTCTATTTTGTGCCATAAAGAGTCATGACTTTCCCCATTTTTCCCCAGTGATAATTGATTAGTCTTATCTACATGGAACCAAAAATCCACCTTTAACAGTAGAAATGTATATCAAATAGGAGCATTTACTTTTACTGAAGAAAAATTTTATTTGAAGAAACAGCTGAGGAAGATCTGTAAAACTAAAGGCGGCTAAGCCTCTTTCAGACAATGCAAGTGATGATAAGAAGCGACTGAAGCAAGGAGAGATTAAAAACCAAATATGGCCTGATAGGAGAATATATATATGAACTTGGTATTAAGAAGCAAGACACATATCAGAAGATTAGTCTGGACATAGGCCAATGCTTGCTTCCTTAAAGAGGAAAATTGCAAATGAGCACACTAATTTTCCCCTCAGGAGAAATGTAAATGAAGGCATAAACACCCTATAGAGGGAGTAGGATTGATATTATGGCTATGGGGAAAGCCTATCTGTATGCTAAGTTTCCTGCCACCTCTCTTGTGGATCACCAGCATTACAGAAAAACTTCTCTTAGCAGGGAGGCTTAGCTGACTCCGCGCAGTCCCCAACCTTAGAGACTACTCTTTGCGCAGTCTGCAAAACTTATTGCAGACACATCACAAGCTGGGCCTGCTCCCCCAGAATCTCAGCATGCTGCCTCTACAGGAAGTAGGGGAGAGAAGCAAGAAAGAGTTCAGGTTTCTTGGTGGTAGGGAGGCCTTAGAATTGGAAAGCGAATACTTGGCCACTCTTTTTCCAAAGCATTTTAGAACTGAGAAGTTTTACCACCGTAACAGAAGATCATGAAGCACCATACAGATGTGCACCCATGCTTAGGAAAGTTACTCCTCTCTGACAACAAGTGTTATCAATGGCTGCAGCTGACTTACAAGGCTTTGTCTACATTATGGAATTTTAGAGGGAAAAAGCATTCTCACCAGTTTTCCAACTTTGTTTCATTAGCACTGGTGTTAGTCCTAATGTACACGAGTACAAGTCCAGCAATACTCTAGGCAGCGAGAACGGTCGCTTTCTTTTAAATAAAAAGCTACCATGTTAACTAAAACTTGCTCCTTAGAAAGGTTAAGTAAAATGTCAGTAAACACACTGGAAGCTGTTGGAGTCTTGTCTACCAGAAAAACAACAAGGAGTCCGGTGGCACCTTAAAGACTAACAGATTTATTGGGGCATAAGTTTTTGTGGGTAAAAAACCTCACTTCTTCTGATGCATCTGAGGAAGTGAGGTTTTTTTATCCATGAAAGCTTATGCCCAAATAAATCTGTTAGTCTTTAAGGTGCCACCAGACTCCTCGTTGTTTTTGGGGATATAGACTAACACAGCTACCCCCTGATACTGTCTACTAGAATATTCCCGAGTGCAACTGAATGAAACATTTACTTACATTAACTGTGGTTCTTTGAGAAGTGAGACGTGATACCACTTAGATGTGTGTGCACGTAGGAGTACTGGTAGAGGGGTGGAGTTCACACCTCGGTGCAATAGTCCCCTACGCTGGCTACATGAGGTGGTGCTGCCCTGACCATCCCTCAGTTCCTTCACTCTGAACACCTGGAAATGAGACTCCAGTGCAGAGGGGACAGAGGGTGGGTCATGGAATACACGTCTGCATCACATCTTGAAGAATCACAATTACAGTAAGTAACCATTTCTTCTTCTTTGAGTAGGTGCAGCTGTGTATTCCTCTTAAATGACTCAAGCAGTACCGTGCTCCAGGAGGCAGGGCTCAAAGTCTACCTAAACAAGGACTGCAGGACCGCTCTACCAAAGCTTGCATCCACCCTGGGCTGGAAGATGTGGTTATGGCATAAATGGTTTATGCACATATATATCAATGACCACGCAGCAGCCTTGCAAATGTCCAATATGGAAAC
Organism: Gopherus flavomarginatus; assembly: GCF_025201925.1. Classification (NCBI taxonomy): domain Eukaryota; kingdom Metazoa; phylum Chordata; order Testudines; family Testudinidae; genus Gopherus; species Gopherus flavomarginatus. The sequence continues at coordinate 71,356,097 of NC_066622.1, read as the reverse complement.
GTCACTGAGGAATGCTATGGACATTGCTTGCACGCTCGTAGAATGAGCTTGCTCTCACTCAGGGGGCGAGCCAAAGCTATTTTGTATGCAGGATGTTATCTATTGTCTGTGAAGAAACTGCTCGACCCGTCATGTGGCCTGCATATAACACAAACAGACAAGGGAAAGCATGAAATAGTTAATCCTGTCCAGATTAAAAGCTAACGTATGGAGACACTTCGCCTCCGGAGATGAATGCAGCTTGGGAAAGAAAACAGGTAACTATACCACCTGCTTCAAATGAAACTGAAAAACCATTGTACACTAGAACTTAGGATGTAGGATGTAGTCATACAGTCACTTCATCTTTGGAGAACTGAATATAAGACGACTCCGCCATTGGAGCCTGCAAGCCTCAACACTGTCCTTACGGATGTTATCGCTACCAGGAATGAAGTTTTCTGACACAAAAGTGGAACAGGAGGTTTGAACGGAGGTCCCATTAAGGCCGCTAGGATGGAGTTAAGGTCCCACAGAGGGGGACCCTTTACCCAACCCCCCCTGGCCCCGGACCCATTACCACGAGGCTCTTTGCTCATCTGGAGCTTTGCCGCCGCGCGCGCAGCCCTGCCCCACCCCTCAGAGCGCTGCGCGCGAAGTGCCAGGGCTCTGGATGAGCGAGGAGTGTCTTTCCTCTCCCACGGACCCAAACACTGCCCCACGGGAGCGCACAGCCCCGGCCCCCAGAGCGCTGCATGCGCGGTGGCAAGGCTCCAGGGGAAGGCGGAGGAGGGGCCGGTGGCTTGCTGCCCTCTGCTGGATGCTCTGGCCCGGGCGCGCGGACCTTGCAGCTTGCCGTGTTGGCAGGATTTTTAATGGCATGCAGAGTCCCAGCAGGCAGCCACGTGCCATTAAAAATCGGCTCGCGTGCCATCTTTGGCATGCATGCCATAGGTTGCCGACCCCTGTGCTAGTCATTCCAACTTCTTAACAGAACTCCAGTAGCACAATAATCCTTGACTGGATGGCAAGCCCCAAAGACAAATTTAAAATGTTGTTCTTACCTTTCCATTCTTCTATTGTGTGCTCTCTTTCATCCAACTGCTTGTCTGGTATCTTTGGTGGAGGCTGCAAACAGAATTGACGCATGATAAACAACTACAGTGAAATGAAAGGGAAAATGCACATCACCTAAAAGGAAAGTTGTTGTACAAAGAATAGTTTTCAGAATCCCAACCCAATCTTTTAAAAATACAGCGTCATGCTTCACCAGAACTGTTAGAAACATAGTCATCTCATGTCTGGCCACTTTTCTATACTTCATGTGATGTTTCAGACTCCTAGTGATTAATAGTTTTCCTTGCATTATTACAGTTATGTTTGACAAAGATGGCTAAATGGAGACATTGTATCTAGGTACAGCATTATCCATGCCTGACTCCCCATTGGGGGCATTTACTGTCAATAGTTCATTTTCTTCTCTGCCAGCTGTAAATATTCTGTAGAATTCTAGTTGCACCATTTACATTAAATACTGTTTAGGATACTGAAGTGTCTTCTTCAATTCCTACTAGGTCACAGCCAACCATCTCCTCCTGTTCAGACACTTATTTTTCATCTTATTTCAATAAGCCGGAAGTTAATTGTTTAAAAAGCGATATACTTTTATGTTTCAACTAAATCACATTCACCAGTGGTGATATTTGACAGCACATGCTCCTGCACTGGAGTTTTGCCTCTGGCTCCAATTTTGTTAGTTTTGAGATACTACCAAATTGCCCTAACTAGTGAAAATACTTTCTTCCTCTTTTCTTGCCCAGGAGTCAATGTCTCAAACTCCTGTTAAATGTAACAGGTATGCATACGTGAGTCTGAGGCAAATATCTGGTTTAATAAATCCAAGGCCTGATTTTCAGGAGATTTTTAAGTACGATATTTGCATGTCTTATTTGTAGGTACAATCATCATGATTATGCATTGAAATACAGGTGAATCACAACTGCCTGAAATTTTGGTTTCTAGAGAGAAAATTGTAACAAACATCTACCAATTTCAGCTGTAACTCCGACAGCTGCATATCAGAAATGTAGTGTATTATTAGGGCAAGCAATGATACCAATCACCACATTCCAAGTTTGCTTCCCTCAGTAGAGTATCCCACTAACAAAAGACCAAAGCCAAGAACTTACTGCTTCTGCTTCAGATGGATCATACCAGACATTGATGTATGGGTGCTGCAGAGCCTCATCCACAGAGATTCTTTTAGAAGCATCTATCACCAGCATTTTTGATAACAAGTCCCTTGCTTGACTGGCTGCAAGAGTGTGAAATTTTCTATTTAGGTTTATGCTGAATGCACTTTAGACAATGTTTTAAATTTTATGAACTTAAAAGGCTTAGCAGAGAGCAAATTACAGTTTTAAGGTCTGCACAGAATTCAGGATTTAGCAAAGCTGGTACTACATTAAAAAGAGAAGTCAAAATAATGAGTAAAACTGGTGACAGATTTGCATCACATGCAACAAGAACAAAACCTCACTTGGAAGAGTAATCAGTACCTGGGTCATTGTACTCCTTCATGCAAAGAAGGCAACATGACAACTGGACACATTTTCATGTCTGATAAGTTTTATTGATACATGTATCACCAGTGACTAGATTGATTTATTAAAATGGCAATTTCTGGGAAAAATATCAGAAGCTGGACAGCTACCAGAGGACTAAAAAAACATCCAGGTGATAGAGATCACCAAACAAAGGAAAAAAGAGAAACCTGGTAACTAGTATCTGATAAGAAACTATTCCTTAATATGAAGGATTGCCTCCTGTCCCTCTCCCCAAATAAATCTGTCATCGGATACAGGATGCGTGAATTCAGAGCAACCAAACTGTAGACTGGATTCAAATTGGCTTGCGTATGAGCATTGTGACACAGAGTGAAAATTGGACTAAGTATGAAAAAAGGTTGAAAGATTCATAGACTTTAAGGTCAGAAGGGACCATCATGATCATCTAATTTGACCTTGTCAAGGCTGAATCTCCACTCTGGCACTTTGAGTGCAGAAGGTGGGGGCCTGCAAGGATTCTAAAAACTAATACTTGGCACTCCAGGCTTGTATTAAACTCCGAAGATTACAGCTTCTCTTTGACCTTGGCTTGGTAAATGCTGACACCACTCAAATGCAAAAGAAAAAAAAACCCTTGGACCCAGGAAGGAACACTTGGGAATTCCTCCCTGTGGGGTACCCTCAAGCCCTTTCATACATACACCATCTTGCCAGCCCAGGGAAGAGCTGAGAAAGAAACAAAGGAAATTAGCTGTGCTACCGGCTAATCAAACAACATGCACAAATCTCTTAGGACACCAAAAATCCAATCCTGTTCTTAAAAAAAGGTACATTTTATTAAAAACCAAAAGGAAGAAAAAACATCTGGAACTTAGGCTTTTGCTAGATTTTAAAAGAGCAATTCCAAAATGAAGCACCCAAAACAGCTTTCTTAGGGGTTCAGCTTAAAGGTTACAAGCAAACAAAAGCATCTGGGGTTAGCACAGAGAAGTCCACAAACCTTAAAAAAATAAACAGAAATAAACTGAATCGCATCTTTCTAAATATTCCTAATTTACTTATGTATTTGGGGGAGGGGGGGTTCAAATCAGTAATTTTAGGTAGAATCTGATGATTTCTCATGCCTGGCTTAAAGCTGCTTATAGCATAGTCATAGCCATGACCTTGCTATGTTCCCCCTCTCCGGAGAACCACCACATATACAAAGGGAAAGCTTCCTTCCCAATTGAAAATAAGTTCTAGCCTTCTCATTGGCTCTTTTGGTCAGGTGCCAAATTTTCTTTACCTGAGGGGACTTTTTTTTAACCCTTTATAGGTAAAACTAGCAGAGAACTGCTATCAAGAGGGATTTTACAGCTAACTGGCTGGCTGGGTGTCCATTAAAGGGAGCTCCCCCCCACCCTTTATCACAGATCTCCTACACATTGCAGCTGCATAACTTCTCCTACCCACTCCTGCAACAGGCCCATAACCTCTGGCTGTGTTACTGAAGTCCTCACATCATGATTTAAAGGCTTCTAGTTCATACCAGCAAATGACCCATGTCTCATGCTGCAGAGAAATGCGAACATCCCTCCCTCTGCCCCAGCGTCTCTGCCAATCTGACCCAGGGGAAAATTCCTTCCTGACCCCAAATATGACGATCAGTTAGACCCTAAGCAAGTAGGTGAGACCGACCAGTGTACTGAGGGAGAAGTCCCTCATCACACAGTAAAATTATCAGTGTTGGATCTAAATTTTATTTAACATCTTTATTGATCATCTGGAGGGGGTGGTGAAAAAAGCAGACTAATTGGGTAGTAAGGCAGAGCTAATTCCAACCAGGTCAGAGGAACAAACCTCAAGCTAAACAAATGGACAGGAAATAAAATGTGATTAAACAAGAGGAAGTGTACAGGGCTAGTACAGCTAGGAAAAAAATATTCCTATCATTTTAACAAGCTGGATATACTAGGAAAGCAATTGGATAGGAATTTGCAGTGTAAAATTGTGGCAAACTCACCTAAAAAGGCCAATGAAATTTTGGATGCAACACACAGAGCCATCATGAAATAAACCTGGGATGCAAGTCACCCCCTATACTGTATTCCACCTGCAAAACTACAACTATAGGTGAATGCTATATTTAGGCATCTCAGTGTTGGAAAGAATCAGAATTGGTGAGAATTCACAGAGAAGCTAAAAAAATGTGATTAAGGGGGTGATTAGTTGTACTGGTTCATGACATTAAAAGGAAGGGAATCTGAAAACCTGTTTACAAGAGTTTGAAGTGTGTAAATACTAAAGAGGGAAAGAATCATTTAGGGTTGTCCTGAGAGGTAGAACTAGGAGTAAAAGAGTGAAAAATGTCTAGACAACAGGGGGAAATATTTCTGACTGACTCTGCAACTGAACTATGGAACAGTCTCTCAAAATAATGGTTGGTATCCATATCACTGGAGTTACTCAGAACTCAACAGGATAAAGTAATGTAAGAGAAAGTCTCATAGTAGCTAGGAAGTGTTGGGGTTAGGAGATGGACACACTAGATTATATCTTTTTAATATATAGTCCGTAGGATTCATAGATTTTAAGGCAAGAAGAGACCATTATGATCTTCTAGCCTGACCGTCTGTATAACACAAGTCAGAGAACTTCCCCCAAATAATTCCTAGAGCAGATCTTTCAGAAAAAACATCCAATCTTGATTTAAGAATGGTCAGTGAGGGAGAATCCACCACTGCCCTTGGTAAATTGTTCAATGGTTAACTACTCTCATAATTAAAAATTTACTCTTTATTTAGGCAAGGATATTTAGAGAATGTAAATACAAGTAAAATTGCGTAGATAGCAAAGCTGGCCATATTAGGGAAGCCATACTAAAATTCAGTTAATTCAGTGTAACAACCTCTATCACTGCAAGTGTTTTTACAATGTGGAGCTTCCAGCGTTTCAAAATTACCTCACTGCATAAATAAATGGTACAAGAAACCATTCTCCATGTGTAAACTCAGAGGCAAAGAGGGGAGTTCTGAGCATATCAATGTCTCCTTTCTTCTTTCCAAGAATCTTCTTACCCCTAAATGGGCTATGGTCATAGTGCTGGTCAGTCCCTTCCTTGGCTCATAGTGGAAATGAAAAATCCCCATTTGAGATACAACCTAGGCTGTCCGGTGGACAAGCAGGGGCTATAAGAGTGAGAACCTTCCATTCTCCCTTAAGCCTCAAGTGACTTTTTCCAAAGCTGAATTCAAACTGGAACAGGTTCAGAGATGGGCTACTAGGATGATCCGAGGAATGGAAAATCTGTCTTATGAAGGGAGACTCAAAGAGCTTGGCTTGTTTAGCCTAACCAAAAGAAGGCTGAGGGGGGATATGATGGCTCTTTATAAATATATCAGAAGGATTAACATTAGGGAGGGAGAGGAATTATTTAAGCTTAGTACCAATGTGGACACAAGAACAAATGGATATAAACTGGACACTAGGAAGTATTTAGACTTGAAATTAGATGAAGGGTTCTAACCATCAGAGGAGTGAAGTTCTGGAACAGTCTTCCAAGGGGAGTAGTGGGGACAAAAGACATATCTGGCTTTAAGACTAAGCTTGATAAGTTTATGGAGGGGATGGTGTGATGGGATAGCCTAATTTTGGCAATTAATCAAAGATCATTTGCCAAATTATCAGCAGGCAAGTATGCCCAGTGGTCTGGGATGGGATCTGAGTTACTACAGAGAATTCTTTCCTGGGTGCTGGCTGGTGAGTCTCGCCCACATGCTCAGGGTTTAACTGAACGCCATATTTGGAGTCTGGAAGGAATTCTCCTCCAGAGCAGATTGGCAGAGGCCCTGGAGGTTTTTTGCCTTCCTCTGCAGCATGGGGCACGGTTCACTTGCTGAAGGATTCTCTGCAGCTTGAGGTCTTCAAACCACAATTTGAGGACTTCAGTAACTCAGACATAGGTTAGGGATGCATGTGGATGGGTGAGATTGTATGGCCTGCATTGTGCAGGTGGTCAGACTAGATGATCATAATGGTCCCTTCTGACCTTAAAGTCTATGAGTCTATATCACTTCAAAGCACTACCAGGTTAATCATCTTTTGCTAGACTACAAAATGTGATGAGCTCATGCCAGTCTACTGTGTTAAGTAGCAGCTGACTTCTAGCACCAAGAAATTCTTATTTTTAGAATGAAGGGATCCCAGAGCCAAAGGCATGGGTAGACAGGATACAAAAAGAGGGATGTAAAATTACTTTATCTCTAAAGAGGAAAGAATTGTGGCTATATAGCTTACAACAATAGCTTTCTTTTTTGCCTTTTCCCTCCACCCCACATTTCCTCCAACCTCTACACCCCTCTCTCAGGGGTTTTAGTGTCAGCTGTAAAGGAAAATCTCTGTTTCTGGGTAACAAAGAAGCTACTACAAGAATATGCAGCAGTAGCTCAGGAGAAAACAGGAAAAAGGAGATAGAAGTAATCCCAGCACATACATCCCATCCCTTGGCAACAACATTTTAAAGTTTAACTCTTTAAAAGATTCATCTGACAATGGACAAAATTTAAACTTTCATTCACGAGGCTACTACAATATGAAAAATAATACAACATACATGTACAAAGATCTTACCTTTAAGTTTGTTGTGCTCAGAATCAGCTGGGAAAAGTACATCTGGGAAGAGTTTCTCAAAACTATATCCAGCATATTTAGGTCTGTTCTCCACATAAGTCCGCACTGTTGGCTGCAATTTCTTCATGAATTCAGGGCATGGTGTTCCTAGCTGCTCAATAACTTTATTCCATTGATCAATATCTAAGGTCAAGCAGTTAAGAAAAACATGGCATGTCTAACATTAAGCATAAAAGCTATGTTAAGACAATACGAAATATCTAACAGAGATGAAGGTAGCAGGCCATAATAAATAAAAAGACACTATTAGCTTGTTCAAGAGAACAGGTGATGATGAATAATTGTAAGCTTGGCTGAAGAGTAGTGATGCTAATATTGATTTTACCCATAAAATATCCAGACTTGCCAAAGGATACACTTGTAGAAAGTATAGTGAGTTAAAAACCCACTGAGCTAAAGCAAATCTCAAATATAAGTTTAACAGAAACCTACCACACTTACTATTTGTATAATTGTCCAGAGAGCAGTCAGTCAAGTTCTGTTAGATTCAACTCCCAAATTTGCTAGGCATCAATAAAGAATTCGAGGGAAAAGCCACTCATTGGTGTTTTATCTATATATTTTATAGCCTGAATAAAGCTCTGGCTGTGCAATACATGAAGTGTGTACTAATTAGGAGAGAGGTCACATTTGGGCAACGGAGATGTGCACAACAGGGTTGAAATCATGGCCTCACTTAAGTCAATGGGAACTTTGCCTGTGCTCCTGCTCACTTAAGCACTAGATACTACAGTCATGAAGATATTATAAAATGCCTATGGAATATAGATGTATCTAACAAAGCCCCATAAATATATTGCAGTTCTCATTTAAAATGTCGTAAGTACAAGAAAGTTCTAATTACCACAATAAGTCATAAAATGAAAGCCAAGTGTTCAAACTTGAATGAACAAAGATAACTGCATAAATAAGAGGGGCCTAATTTAGCTCCCTCTAAAGTCAAACAAAAACTGAGGTTGCTTAGCAGATGTGAAAAGAAAAAAAAAAAAGCTATTTTTATTAAGATACCTTAACCTTAGGCATACATATTTGAAAATTTGGGCCCTTGAGTCTTAACATAACAGAAAGTGTCTCCAATTCAATAAAGTACTTGTTGTGTTGTGTTGAAGTATGCAACAAGTCCCACTGAAGACAAAAAGATTACTCATGTTCATGAAGTTAGATACATCTAAGACGTATTTAGGAAATTAAGCTGAATCAGGAACAGTGTCTCAAATAAATAACTGCAGCCCCGACAGTTGGATGATGCAGAGCAAGACCAATAATTCTGTTCCTATCTGGAAATATTGGAAATAAGAATTAAAGGGTTTTGGCTTTTTCGAGTAGTTTTACCTTTAAAACCAACAAATCTGGAATTTAATGCTCGGTTTAACCAATGAAATTAGTTACAGGGTTTGGGGAGGAAGTGAACAGAACTCTGCACAAACAAAACTTCTGATTCTTAGTAATGTCTACTGGTGATTAACAAGTCTTCTGCTGGAAGTATCTTTAATATGGCAATGCCCAGAGAGAGACACAACAACTCATTCACTGAATGGAAACAACAGGCCTGGTAGGTATTTCTAAAAGATGAAGATTCACTTTTTACTATATTTTATATTACATATATAGATGTATCTATCAATATATTCAGCTATCTAAGATCATCATCTCTGGAGCTTTCCTTTAAAGCAGCACACAAAGCGTAACCTGACACAACGTGACACAAGCCGGACTGGTTAGGAATTTTTTAAATGTCCACTTACAAACACAAAAAGCAACATTGCGGAAATATTTAGACAATAGCTGAGATTAGTAGAATAGTAGATCACTCCACAAAATGTTCAGTTAAAAAGGAAAATCAGAACATATAACAAGTAAAGCACTCTATAACAAAAGAAGTCCAACTTAATTATGGCAACACCCAGAAGCAATGGATAGGCACTATATAAAAATCTGAAGTGAAAATAAAAAAGTAAAAACCTCAGTGTGTCCAAGTAGATAGCTACTCGTCTCTCTAAAGTTAGTCTGCATGAATTGCTAAATGTAGCACTGCAAGCTACAGTTATTTGCTTTGCTTTTTAAAAAATGATATTCCCATAACAACTTTGTGACAATCAGAACTAAAAATCATGAACTCACAAACGGTATTTTGAAACAGTAATTTAAACAGTGTTGTAGCAGGCAGCAGTGGAGCAGACAAAGACTACTCTGACATGGACCTGAAACGCTGCTGTATGTTTGGACCTTTCAAAACTACATCCTAGGCCAAAGGTAAGGATACGATCTGTACCAGGAAATAAAACACCACCTTTGATCATTTCTCCCATGATGCACCCAACTGACCAAATGTCAACTGAAAACAAAATGCAATGACATTAACATAAAAAGGTAGTTATCAAAATAAAATTAAATTAAAAAATAATCCACACACACATGAAGTAATTATAAAAAAAGCAGTGTACAAATGGCAATGAGTGAGGGTGAATGTGTGCTAACTACGGTACCAGCAGAGACTATGTCCTACTGCTAGATGCAGCCTGAATATAACTGAAGTTCTTACCTCAACAATTTTTGAAATGTATCACAAAAAAATTCATGTCCATTTAAGAAAAAAATTGACCCATATGCATTTTCACGAGAGAACATTAGAAAGTTAATCACCTAACTAATTCAACCTGCTGCAGAAGCACAAGGATACAGTCCCTTCCTGGAAAGAGGATTTTGTGGCAAACCATTTCGCCCATAATGCACCCCACAGACCATAAATCCACTATGTTTGTAGCACAAAAAGAAGGAAAAGCAAAGCAAACGGTCATTTAAAATTAAAGAAGCATAACATGACTGCATCCTATCAACTGCAGACAGCACAGGAAGGAAAGAAATCATTGTGGTATTAAGCAGTGAAACTATTTTAAACACACAGTATCTCTAAGGATTATCTTTTCATCTGGCTCATAAAGAAGTCAGAAGATAGCTTTTTGCTTAAAACACTGTCTAAAGTGAGAGAGATGCACACATATCAGACAGTTTAAAGCCCAACTTGAAGTTCTGGGGCTTGGAATAACAATATGTAATTATTTCCACAAATAGATTTGCTTGGAATAGCAAAAATAAGTATATTTGTTTAAATGTTTCATTGCGCTTGCAAAAGTCAGTCATTTTAAACTGAGCAAACCAAATTGTCATTTGAAAGAAGGAAGCGTGTTTCAGTAGTCAATTCTTTTAGAGCAGAATTTATGGGTTACTGGCTAAATTTGATTAAGTAGGAACAGAAGAAACTTTTGGCAGGTATTTCCTGAAAAGTGCTTTACTGTGCAGTCCTCTCTCCCTTTAAATAAAAAGAGAATACAAGCAATAAAAGATTATTTAGCATTTTAGAGGATCAGTTAACAAGATTAGTACGTTCCTGGAAGTAGTCAGACTAGAAATAATTGATTTAAAAATACTTCTCCAGCAACATCAGAACTTAATGTTGTCTGATACAAAAGAAACAAACACTCATAATAATAAGAGTTTGTACATAAAAAGTACTTAGACTTTCTGCCCTACCTCTCTCTCACTTTCTCTCAAAAAAACTCAACAACCACGGAAGACATCCCCACTGAAGTACATGTTTACTTTTTACAGGTATGCCAATTTTCTTTGCTACTGCTGCTGATTTTTATGCAAGAGTTTTCTTGAAATCAGAGTGAAGATTTTTTATTACTATTAGCTCCTTGTCAGACACTACCTTAGAATTTCATTGAAGCAGAAAAGAATGGGTTTTAAGTGAGAACACTTGCATAATAAAAGCATGTGTAATAGTACTGAGTTAAACACACTACAGAGTAGCTTTTTACCCAAAATATTCCTTTTCCTCATGTTTAAGAGTTCCTCTAAAATATTACCTAAATCAATCTCCTGATTACAATCTCAACTCTACAGATTAGGTGTTAAAATTAAGGGCCTGGTTCATTTTAAAAAAAGTTTGTTGCTTTTAAATCCCAGATCGTAATTACATAATTGTAGCACATAAGTCTCCACTACATTTGAAGATTGGTATTAATATCTTTATAAACTCTTTTCAGGTATTTAAGAAAAATGCATTTTTGCCACAAAACTAAAAAGGGTAAAATTTTGTTCTTGACAAATTAATGAAGATTCTAAATGTTGGTTGTTTCACCTGCAAAGCAACCCTCTGCTCTCATGAAGAGAAATGCACCCGAAACCTACTGGAGATAGTCTGGCTCAAAATGATAAACATGAATTGTGTGGAGAGTAAGGGAAGAGCAGCAGTATATGAGCATCAAGTATTTCTCTTCTTGCATCAAAGGGCAGGGATTTTAACAGGCTCAAATGAGTGAATGTTACAAACAACTTTGCTCAACCTTCAAAATTTCCAGAAGTTTGCTCTGAAGAACCTTGTCAATTACAAAGGTTTCTTTACAAAGATTTTGTGAAGCTAAAATGTAACCAAACCTTAAGAGATGGTCTCAGGAAGTTTGGAATAAAAGATATCAGGTCAAAAATGATCTTGATGAGACATTTTCATATCACTTTTCCTAGTCTTCTAATTGTGATAAAGTGCCTGTTGTCTAAAATCCCTATATGGGAAGTACTTACTCCTAATTAAAATTCCAAGGAAAAAAAACTGTTAAAGTGGAAGTAAAGTTGATATTACATATTGGTAATAAAGGGTAAAAATATTACAGGAATGTTTGAATTTCTTGGGTTTATAATACTTGGGTTTCAGATAATCCCTGCAATGTTTTTTATCCTTAAGTTACTGACACACGTTTAACTGTAACTCCAATTTAACTGTTTTTTGTCTGGAACTTTTTTAATTTTTTTTTTTTAAATTGAAGATTTCATACAAAAACACTAAACAAGAAACCCAAAGAGAATGCTACCACAGGATATTTCTATTAAAGATACATACTATCAACCTTAAATCTTTTACAGCTCTTTTTGATCAGCCAACGTGCAATGGTAAATCTGGTCCTTAATTTGCCCAATCTGTATTTCCACTTTTTAATTGGCCAGTGTGTTCTGACTGCTTTAGTGCACCAGGGAATCTGCCATTTAAATTTTAAAGTGCACTAATTCTTGTATGAGACATCTGTACAAACCAACACATTCGCTCCATTCCAGAGTATGTTAGAAGGTAATTCCTGTCAATAGCTGGTAATACTATTAGCCCCCCAATAGACAAGCTTTAATTATTTTTTAAAAAGAAAATCTGTTGCCAGATTGGGACTTACATAATTGTACAATTATATATGAGACAACAGGCCATAATAACGCAAAGGGTGCGATGCTGCTTTTAAAGAAAACTTCTCTCTCAGGGAAAAGTTCAGTTTGTTTTTAAAAAAAGGTTTGCTTGTCCTTTTTTTTCCTCTAATTAGCCACTTCAAAGCCCCAGAAAAAAGAAAATAAGTGCCTGAGCTAGCCTGATCAGCTAGGTAAATTCAGAACCCAGGGTTGTGAGTTCAATCCTTGAGGGTGGCATTTAGGGATTTGCGGATTGGTCCTGCAGGGGGTTGGACTAGATGATCTCTTGAGGTCCCTTCCAACCCTAATAATCTATGATTCCTAGAGCGAAAAAAACCTTCATCCCTTGCTTGCCTCACTCTGTGTTGGGTTTCTAAATAATAATGCATAGTTTTTACCTAGCCCTTTATACAGCATTTTGGAGGAACACACACACTAATACAAGCTAACAGTCTTTGGAGGAAAACATAGTCCTAGCCTCACAAAAAAAACTATTCACTCATCCACCTGGAGTAACTTTTTCATCATTGTCTTAGGCTATGTCTACACTACAACTTATGTTGGCATAACTTCTGCCACTCAGGGGTTTGAATAAACCATCCCCCCTGAACAACATAAGTTACACAAATGTAAGTGCCAATGTGGACAGCGCTATGTCGCCAACATAGCTACTGCCACTTGCAAGGAGTGAAGTAGTTAAGCCAACAGGAGAGCTCTCTCCCATTGGCTTAGAGCAGCTACAAGAGAGCGCTTCCAGTGACACAGCTGCATCGGTGCTGTAAGCTCTTTAGCATAGCAGAAGCCTTCATAACATCAGGTGACTAGTTCTTGTTTCTGGGCTTGTAAATACTAAACCAACTAAAGAGGAAGCTAATTTATCAGAACTGGCACATTTTAACATAAAAACAAATTAATGCCAGTAGTGACTGGGCTCAGCTTGCATATCCCTCTTTGGGATGTGTCTTTCAAAAAGTAGCAAATATATTCCAATGTAGCCTTTTCCTCTCTCATGTCACTTTAGAAGTATTTGTTTTCACATTAATTACCAATAGGCTCAGTGATAAACTCTCAACCCAAGATATTCTATAGATCAAAGGCAGATAGTACAGATGGGGAAAGTGCATTTCCACTTTTTGCAGGTGAAACAAACCACTGTCCCAAGTAGATTATTTATCTTTTTAAACAAACAAGACCCCCAATTTCTTTTTTAAATCAAATGTAAACATTTCTAATAGGTTTTATTAAATATGAACTATTGGGTGTAACTATATTATACATTTTGGTCACAGTGTTATTTTAAAAGTTTCTACAGCTTGAAAAACATTAACATGTAAAATGTGGTGTGCCAAACAAAAAATAAAAGCTATGTCAAAGAAAGACTATATTTGCTGACCGTTTTCTTTGTATCCCATCCCTAGGATGACCTCTGGTGCTCTGTAGTAACGAGTCACTACATAAGGCGTCATCATAAAACTAGTTCCTGCAGTTCTGGCCAGTCCAAAGTCAAGAATCTTCAAAGTGCAGTCTGATTTTACTACTATATTACTGGGCTTTAAATCCTTAAAAAGAAACATCATACATGACTGCTACGACAAGAACAAAACACTCTGCAGTTCAAATCTTAAAGAAAATAACCACTGGCATAAAAATTAAAAACTGCATTTTTATAACTTCATTCTTCCAATATTTTTTTCCTCATATGAATTAATTTTCATATCTTCAGCCAACCAAAGAATTACACCTCTGGTATTACTCTTCAGCAGTTTATGTAACAAGCAGGGGGAGAAAAACACAACTAAGATGACTAGATATATTAGCAATGTTTGAAATAATTTGGGGTTAGTGTGAAATGTTAGCACTGAGTCAAGTATTACAAATTGCTTAAGGGAATTACCGTTCCAAAGGGAAACAAAGATGGTTGAATTATTAGAGATAATGTCACAGCAGGACTTTTAATCATAAATGGTATTCAAGACATGAAGATTCTTACGATTTAATCAAGCAAAACTTTTTTTTGTTAAAATGCATCTGTTAAAAAAGTGAATTATCCTGCATCAACTTTATCAATCAAGGTTGCATTACCTCTTTTGATTTGTTGTAGATATTTCTCTGAATGATCAGAAGGAAATTCATGCTTGTAAAGATTTAGTTTGCAATAATGATTTGGTTGGTCATTGGTTAACCAATTTTAAGCTTAATAACGACAGAACCCCAAACTGCCATTGGAAAAACTTCCAGAAGATAACCTTGCACCTTTAAAAACTGGAATCAAAATACCTTCACAAAGTTTCAAGGCACTTTAGCTGGAAGATTTGCAACTGAACTCTTCAGTTGAGCTGTACAACCAGATTTTTATTTTCCATTGCTCCTTTTAAACTCACTCAATCTTCCAAGATGCTTTACAAAGCTACAAGCTTCAAACTGCCCACACAGCGTCTACAGAAGCATACAAGACAACCATTTTGTTTTAAGCCATATCTTCCACATCTTTAGATGTCACAGAGCAAACGCTGGCAATATCAGAAGGTTTATCCTAAAAAACATCATGAGATCTCTCATTTCCACCTAACTGATCACTAGAGGCAGGGCCACCCAGAGGATTCAGGGGGCATGGGGTCTTCGGCGGCAGGGATGCCCCGCTTCAGCGGTAATTCAGCGGCCGGGGGTCCTTCCACTCCGAGACCTGGCGCCAAAGTGCCATAAAAACCCACGGTGGGAGCCCCCCGCCCCGGGGCAGAAGGACCCCCGGCCGCCGAAGACCTGGAACGGAAGAAGCTCCGAGGGCCTGGACCCTGCGAGAGTTTTCCGGGGCCCCTGGAGAGAGTGAAGGACCTCCCTATTCCAGGGGCCCCAAAAAACTCTCGTAGGGGCCCCTGCAGGACCCGGGGCAAATTGCCCCACTTGCCCCCGCCTCTGGGCGGTCCTGACTAGAGGAGTGATTCCCCAAAAGACAGAATTACCATGGGATATAAGACCAAGATCTGGCACCTCTTTCAGATAGAAGATATTGATGTAGGTAGTTTTTATATGGTAATTTTCAGGCTTCCAGTGAGTCTCTATAATATACAAGAATACTGCAACACTTACTACAAAATATAAAATAAATCAAACCAGTGTACAGGAACATTTGAAGTCAGTCACCTTCCCACCTCTCCCCAAATCACATGCTAGGAGAACGTTTTTGAAAATATGATGCATAATAAGGGATTCTATTGACTCTAGAGATTAGTCTTCTGCTTACAAGATCCTCAACATTTATTTCTCTTATTCAAGTATGATGAGACATTTCAACTACTTAGGACAACACTTATTTCAGATTGTGCTGGAGTTGTGTTTATATCCTGTTTGAATAGTTACTGTTGTCTGTTTGAATAGTTACTGTTGTATATATGCAGGTTTCTATTGTGGGGATGAAATTATTATAGGACCTCTGGAGCAGTCCTGTTTCCCCATCAATAAATTATGTGGCATCTCAGCCTGCCACAATATTACTGTATCTCTTCAAAATTGTGAGGCTAGAATTGAGGAAAGATTTTACCATCATCATCAACAGGAAATAATTCCAGGCACCCACATCATTTGCATGCAGAAAGTAAATGCCTACATAAGCATATCCATTCTTCAATTTCCTTCCTGTATTTGACCTCCAGAAAGTATAGAAAATTTGAACACGAATACAAGTCAACAAGACATATCCTAACATGCTTCAGAATTCCCATGGCTAGTACTGCCACAAGGTACATTTTAAACTCATTCAGGTGTACAAACATACACAGTTTCATTATAGCAGGGGCTCAAAAGTCTGACGTGGGAGTGATGCAGTGGCTAGAGCAGGAAATTGATATCACAAATCCTGGATTGTATACCCAACTCCCTTACTGACATTCTGCGTGCCCTTCAGCAAGTCATTCCAGACATCGCTGGGACTCAGCTCAATCACCACCTTCCACTGCAAAATGGAGACTAAACCATAGTTCTTGAGCTGTTGCAGGTTCAACCTTTGTAAAATGCTTTGAGTATTCTGGGAACAGGTGCTCATGTACAAAATATTAGTAAGGTTAAGTTATCTATAGTCAAATCTATACTGAGAAGTACTGATGTGAAAGCTATGCATTTTAATTACATGTGTGAGCACTCTATACAATTTGCTTGGCCAGTAAAAATTGTGGGAGGTTTCCTTCATTTTTAGCCTTTACACTGTACATGTATTGTGTTTCCGGCATGTTCGTGCATCTCAAGCATGCTACGGTTTGAAGCAAGTATTTCCACTAGCAATGCAATATGTCCTGCATAAAAGCACTTATACAGCACTTTACACCTTCAAAGCATTGTGCAAATATTAACTCTCAACCTACGTTACTATTTCATGGAGAAGCTAAGTAACCCAATTAGGCTTCATTAATAGCAGAGCAAGATTTAGAACTCAGGAGTTCCTGACTCTCCGTTGCCATGACATACCAAGATCCCAAATGCACCACATATAACCACAGAAAGAGATAGTATGGGATGAACAGTGTCAACAGGGAAATTGGCATTAGACTTTAATGATAATGTTGCTGAAGACCTAGCTCAGTGAGGTACAAATAAAATCACTGCTGAAGCTATGTGTGTTCCACATAAAGCTAAAGTCCTTTGCAAATATCCCTTTTCTTTAGAAGGTTTGTTGTAACTTGCTTGACAGACACAAGGAAAACTAAAGCTTTACACCTTTAAATACAAATGATTAATTGATGCAAAATTAAGCAATACAACATTTTTTATGAACAGCAGGCTGATCTTTCTATGAAGGCTGAGAATGATCTGTCATAATATGAGGAGCTGAAGGTGAAATTGATCCACCTGTGTCATTCAGAGCCATTAACGCATTCAGAGATCATTATTTACAAAGCAAATGTGTCAAAAGTTAGCCTTGCCAGAACAAGTCATCTTGTGAATTTATACTGCACTACAATATGAAGCAATTCAAACACTTCAGGAATGTCCGTACAAATTCTACACTACAACTACCAGGAAGCACTGAAACTAGATTTCCTGAATTTCAAACTAATCACCCACCACCAGTAATATCTGGAACTGAACTGAACTGATCACTGTGGTGGTGAAGTAGCTCCTTTTGTAACTGTGATTGCATAAATGTTTCCATTCACCTGCAGGTTCTCTGAGAGCAGGAGCTCTGTATTATGGTGTGCTTAGAAGGTCTGAAAGGAGACTGCCCTGCAACTCCTCGCCCTGGCTAAAAGGGCCATCTACACAACCAGGGAGAGGAGGTTGGCTGATGGAGACTCCGGTGACTGTGGGGCTTGTTTCTGATCCTTGGTCCGTTCACGTATCCGGGCGGAGTTCCTCTGGGCGGCGTCCACTAGCTCCCTGGATGCCTTCGAGGAGCAGAGGGCGCTGTCCAGGATTCTCTGCTCGGTGTCCCCGTCAGGCTCCTTTCTTATGACCCTTTGACTGCACTCCTGTCCTTGTTCTTTTATTAGTTGTCCCCCAAAATCGATGGGGTTCTGAGGTCCTGTGGGTCCTCCCCTTAGGCTGGGGGGGGGGATCCTTTAGCAGTGCCCGCCCACTTCCCAGAAACCCAATAGAAACTCCTAAAACTGACAGAATAGGGTCTCCCTTCCTATGTATTTCAACATGGGTTAGGGGAGGGCATTCTCGCCAAGTATGTCCATAGTATTGGGATTTCTTTTCCTCAGCAAAAAAACCCTAGGAAAATATCAAGATTGTACAGCTAAGCACTCAGACAGGAAACGCCAAGGTTGCATGTGTGGCCTTTCTTTGAAACCCATGGGTCTATGCATTTTGATGAAGACTTTGATGACACACAAAAGTGTCACAAAAATCACACTGAATTTCTCATACAACGTAGTATCAATCAATTTTTTGGCACCATCCTAAATAAACAAATGCAATATTCTGTAGTTTTTTTTAATCTGGCATACAAAGGATAATACAAACATTGAAATGAAAGAGTACATGGAAAAACAGTAATAGCACACAAAACTACAGGTCAAGTACAACAGGATAAGTATTTCATAATAATAAAAAAAATTTCCTGGCATATACATATCCAAGTAAATTACTTTGGATAGTTAACTGTCTCATCCCCTGAACTGCACCTAAGGAAGGCTGCACTGCTGACTGAAGAGAATGTATAGTATATGGGTGCTGAAAAATAATTAAATGCATACCGAGATGAGAACTTATTTAAGAAGTCAATACACACATATAATTAAATATCGTAACAATGAAAACAGAGTAAGAAAATGAAGTATTATAAGTTGCTACGTATTCCTAAAGATTGTGTATATATTAAAAATATATATATTTGTGTATATATAAGATTGTGATCTTATATATACACAACAATATAAATGTTTTTTGAGAAATCATATACAATTATGTAACTGTAGACAGTATTGTAAAGAATGGAGAACTTAACTTCACAATTTTCTGACCTGAGTGCCTAATTAAGCAACCTTGACTTAATGTAAACAACACAATGAGGCGGGGGGGGGGGCGCCAACCTGAACCTGAGAAGGAGCCAGACTTTACCAATATACATTGACAAAGAGCCACCGTAACACATTTGCAGACCCCCAGCAGCTCCTACAATCCGCTCCCAGCATCTCCCACCCACCAGCAGCCCTGCCAATCAGCGCCTCTCCCCTCCCTCCCCATACCTTCTGATCAGCTGTTTTGTGGTGCGCAGGAGGTTCTGGGGAAGTGGGGGGTAGGAGGAGTAAGGGCATAGCAGACTCAGGGGAGGGGGCAGGGCCTATGGCAGAGCCAGGGGGTTGAGCAGTGAGCACCCCCCAGCACACTGGAATGCTGGCGCCTGTAGCTCCAGCCCCGGAGTTGCTACCTATACAGGAGTCCCATATTAACTTCTGAAGAGCCGCATGTGGCTCTGGAGCCACAGGTTGGCCACCCCTGCAATGAGGAAATAGTTAGGCGGCTTACAGGATAGAATTTTCCAAGCTACATGGTTGTATAAAGTTTCACTCACAGGACTAGACAATATTTGATTATGCAAATAATTTTAAAGGTGTATAATGTGCTTGTTATTTTAAAAAATGCAAAAATAAAGATTACATGATGGCAGTTTAAAAATATATGGAATTTCACATTTGGTTACCAAAAAACAAAACAGGGGCTTAGTTGGTTTAACCAATTAGTATAAAAAGTCACTCTTTTCCAGGTATTCTTTCCTTCTGATATCCACTGGGATAAGAATTCTACTGCAAAATTAGAGGAGGTGATGCAACCTATTATACAGATTTTGGACAATTTAGTCTAGCCAAATTGAGATCCAGTTCAAGATGGACTCATACTTTTGTTTCAGATTTACACACACACAAACAACAATGCAGGCTTTGAAAGTAGATACATGGTTTCGATATTAACAGAATTTTTCCCAGCTCCTTAATACTGAAGGCAAGAACATTAGGCGGATTTTAAAAAGTATAGTATATCACTAACCCTATGTATAATTCCAGCAGAGTGAAGATGCTTGATACCACACAGCATCTGATAAAGAAGGTACGACATTCGTTCATGGTCTAGCTCCATCTGAATCACTTGGCAGAGATTTGCATCCATGAGCTCCATCACTATGTAACTTATGAAACAACAACAAATGAGTAATTAGAAGATAAGGTGTATGTCTGAAGTCCATTCCACTGCACACGCTCATGACAAGTAACTAAATAGTTACAAACTTGGGTAAAAATTAGACTTACACATCTTGAAATTCTTCCAGGGATTTCTGTGGTGTGAACACATTCAGTAGGCCAATTATCTGTGAAGAGAAATAAAGAAAACTTACAAAAGGTCAAAAAATAGATTTTGCTTACCTCTGCAAAACACAAAATTGGTGGCTGGAAAGAAGTAAAATTTGGTCTAAGAAGTCTCCTGATCATACAAGTGCATTTTGCTCTCTACTACATATACCCCAACAGTCATTGTTAAGAATTGCATTTACTAACTTTCCAACTAATGCTGCCAACCCTCCAGGATTGCCCTGGAGTGTCCAGGAAGTAAAGACTAGTCTTTAATTAAAAAGTTTATATCGTGATGAAACCTCCAGGAATATGTCCAACCTAAACTGGCAATCCTGTTTCCAACCTAACCTCTGATGTCAGAGCTACAGCACTTTTGCACAGTAATATGCATTATCACTGGCAAAGTGCATGTCCAAATGAACTGCCCATGTAGTAACAGGATAAAGCGACACAGAAAGGTTGAGAAACTTCTTTTGCACTCTGGACAACCAGAAGAGCTGAAGACGATTCTGTGCTGTACCAGAAGTTCTGCGGTGTTCAAACTCAAGGTGAAATATAACTTGTAAAAGAAGAAATTATAACATTTACACACACAGAGTGATGGAAGTAAGAGTTACATTGCCAGGCAACCAGAACGGCAGATTAAAATGCTTCAGCTGAAGAGAACGGGTTGCATAGAGGTTCTCTAAGGACAGCTACTGCAATGTCATAACCCTTCAAGAGATGTGGCGTGTTTACCTTACGATAATATTTCATTAGAAATTAATCCAGAGGTAGATTAGGAAGCAGAGTAAGTGCTTATTAAATGAAGTGCACCATTGATTCATCACAAAGAAAAGCACAAGAATAAGTGAGCAAAAGAGGAAACCAGAGCTTCCAAGGAAGGATGACTGGAAGAGGAAGTAGCTTGAGTGTTTGCATACAAGAAGAGAATGAGCTACTACTAGTCACCATGATTACTGATGCTGTGTGTGAAGAGGGAACATAGTTATACTGAGCCCAAGCCTGTTATCTTCCAGCTGAGGGACAAGAAAATGAAATAAGCACTACCATACAAATATCAAATCTTTACAGGCGTCAGTGGGACACTGGCTTTACCATTTCATTGCAGGAGCGACTAACTGTTTTACAGTTGAGATAATTTATAGCAGAGCCATTCAAGTAACCAATTTACTGCTTTTATAAATGCCATGCTATAATTCCCACCAAACTCAGCATAAAAAGAAGACTCTGATGCATGCAAGATCAGAATATTTTGGCCAGCAGTGCTGGGGCTGTGCTTGTGCCCTGAATGTCCTCATCCTCTCCCCCACTTGATGGGATTAAGGGCAAAGTAGGCCCCAAATGTGCCTTAGTTCCTTCGCCAATAGAGAATCCAGATGGCACAGGACTCCATAGTAGCAGGGAAGGAGAACAGGTCATGAAATACAAATAGATACAACATCTCAAAGAACCACAGATACTGTCGGATAAGTCATCTCTCTCTCTTCTTTGAGTGATTGTCCACATGGATTTCACTTCTGGTGGCTAGCTAGCAGTGCCTTCAAATCAGGAGGTAGGTGCTAGGAGTCCTAGTTAAATGAGGATTGCAGGACAGCTCTACCAAAGTGGGAGTGAGATCTTGAGGCCACAACTAAGGAGTAGTGCTGGGTGAAAGTGTGGATTGATCCTCATGTAGCTACCCTGTGAATTTCTGAGATGGGGATGCCTTTTAGAAAAGCAGCCAAAGCTATCTGAGTCCTGGTAGAATGGCTTCTAACCTGCATGGGTGGATATCACAGCACAATTTAATAGAATTAAATATCAATTTAGACAATCTTTGGGTGGATATTGTTGGACCTTTAATCATGTCTGTAACTGTTACAGACAGCCTGGGAGAGTTCCTGAAGGAGCTGTCAAGGTCATTCAAAAAAGCCCTGATCACATCCAGGGTGTGCAGTTTGGTTTCCTTCTTGATTACAGCAGGGAAGAAAACTAGCCAAAAAAAGGCTCCTCAGGTGCCCATCATTAAGTGAAACAGCCACATGACAAGAGGGGCAAGTTTTGAATGCTAGGAACCTTGTTTCTGCCGTAGCTGGTAAATCCCAGTAACAGGAAGTCCCTAATATTAAGTTTTGTTTTGTAGTTTTTTCTTTTAATTTTGCCAAAGGCCATAAAAAAGAGAAACGCGCTATGCCAACTATGCTATTTATTTATTTACACACACGGGTATCAAAGTTGCACAGTGAACAGATAAGTAGATCCTGCAAGGATTTCCATCTTGCAACCATGGGTGGCGAGAAGGAACTGAAAGATGGTTGGGCCCATGCACTCCATATTGCCCTCAAGTGGGGGAACACTAGGGCACCCAGGTTACAGGCACAGCCCCAACAGACATTGCTGCCAAAAGAATTAGATCTCTTGTGCATCAGATGCCTGCACACCAGAAGTGGAATCCATGTGGACAACCACTCTAAATTATAACCCTACAGCAATCACTGTTTCAGAATTAACATATGATGTTCCAATGCAAACCACTTTGTGAAGTTCAGTGCAGTTTAAAGAGTTTAACATCTTAACCATGTTTATTGCTTTGTGTCAGAGTGGTTGTTATACATTTACCACCTCCTCTCCAAACCATGCACACACAAGTATGAAGGGCTTTTAGAGTAAGACTGGCTGCACTGTGCTTTGGAACTAGTTTGTTTCTCTCCAGCCTCTGCCTATGCTTCCAGACTGAAGGGGCTGGGTTGCTGCTTCAGTGATATCAGAGGAAGAACAGGCAGGCAACTAATAAACCCTGCCCAAGCAGAAGCTTCCCTATTCCAGGTAAGTACAATAAGGCAGTTTGAGGATAGAAGCGAACTTCCATAGCTGATGAGAGATATCTGCCAGCTGCAGTGAGTGGATGGGGAATGCAGTGCAAGGTCAAGCAGCTGCTAATTATCAAGAGTCACTGAGCAGAAAGGGCCTATTGTCATCATTATATAGTTTGCGGTAACATCCAAAATGAGCTTGGAAGTTTCCAAACACAGAGGGCAACAGTGTCTGGCTCAGAGATCATACAGGCAGTATTCTCAGTGTGGCACTGCAATGGTATCTGCAGTAGAAGGCAGCTTCTTCTCCTGTGGGTGGTGGCCCTACTCGCCTATCACCCTGAGGAAGCTCGAACTTCACACATGGGGACCATGAGAGGAGGTAGTGAGGTCTGTGAGGACAGCATGCTAGAGGTCTGCTCTGGGCTAATTTTAGTGCCTGACCCACAGCTAAACACCAACCTGAGCACAGACAACCAAACTCGACCCAAGAGCACTGAATCATTTTCAAGCCAGATCTGAACCCGATACTTCCCCCTGAACCTGTCAGCTTCATCTTGTCCCTGGGGCTTGGCTTTGTGGGGGCTTCCTGCTCCACAGACTCCCTGTGCCCACAATCCATCTCCAGCTGTGAGGCTGGGGCAGCGGTGACTGTGTACCCCGTTCCTGGCAGCCACCCTTGCCACACTTCACATGCTTTGGAACAAGAGGCACTGAGACTTGTTGGCACACTAACACCACAGCATACAGTGGAGCAAGTTGGTGATGGTTAGCAGGAACATGGCATGCAGCCACTGCCAAGCCAGCCCCAGGGGCAAGAGCAGGTGATCAGAGACTTTTTTTTAAGGTTTTTTAGACCCAACTTGACCTGAAACCAACACTTGTAGTTGGGTCTCACTGGGTTCAGGTGGTGTATTAAGACTCTATAGCATGCAGCCCCTAGCGAAGGAAGGAGCTGGCTCCTACCAGCTATCTTCAGGGCAGTTCTGATAAGCAACCACTTGGCCTATCAGCACCTCTGCTGCTCTGCTCTGATTTCACGGCCATCTCCAGAACCTGAAATGCTCTGCTCTCGTCCTGCAAGACCACCTGACCCACTTGTGCACCAAAATCTGCTGTCCCTTCTATCCCTCCCAAGCAGACTCTTTAGCAGATGCAGCACAGAAGGGAGAATGGTTACCTGTAGTACATCAGCAAAGTCTGCCTGTACCACACCTAGCAGAGCAGCACCATGGCTCCAGCCTTCAGCCTGGAAGCCAGGGTGGGGCCAGAGTTAAGGAAAAGCATAGTGGTGGCACTCTGAAGCATCCTCCTGTACTTTAGATGTGAACAGGCCACCCTTTAAAACACATCTCTAGCCTATTTAAGGTGTTACCCTCTAGAGCTACCTATACAGTACCTAACGGCCTTTTTCTTAACACAAACATTTAAGGCAGGATGTTTCACTTACATTTTTGTGATTTACACACTTCATGAGAACAAGCTCTCTGTAGGCTCGTTTAGCATGGGTTTGATTCTGAAATGGCCGGCTTAGCTTCTTGATCGCAACATT
Organism: Gopherus flavomarginatus; assembly: GCF_025201925.1. NCBI lineage: Eukaryota > Metazoa > Chordata > Testudines > Testudinidae > Gopherus > Gopherus flavomarginatus. The sequence goes on along the minus strand of NC_066622.1, from coordinate 71,331,520 downwards.
TCGTTCCAGGATGGCATCATAGGCTGCACTGCAATGAAAAGTAAACCACTGTTACATCATTCAGATGGCACTTGATGGGTTCAAAGCACTTTATCAATTGGTTATTTCTTAGAACATGCTCTTTCATCTCAGAAAGGAGGAGGAGTATTGTTTCCATTTCACAGATGGGAAACTGACACTGATTAAGGTACTATCCCCAAAGTCACACAGCAACTCAGCAGGTGATCCAGAATTCCCATGAATATTGAACTCCAATACAACAAGTGTACAAGCGAGTGTCTCCATCATAATGAGCAAAAGAGAGTTACCTTTTCCACAACTGGCATTCTTCGAGATGTGTTGCTCATGTCTATTCCACAATAGTGGTATGTGCTTGCCACATGCACTGGTGCTGGAAGTTATGACCCTAGCAGTACCTGGAGGGGAGTACCCCAGCGACCCCTGGAGTGGTTCCTCCATGGCACGGTATAAGGGGCACTGCCTACTCCCCCTACCCTCAGTTCCTTCTTGTCAGACAACTCCGACAGAGGGGAAGGAGGGCAGGATGTAGAATAGACATGAGCAACACATCTCAAAGAACACCAGTTATGGAAAAGGTAACTAACTGTCTTTTCTTCTTCGAGTGATTGCTCATGTGTATTCCACAATAGGTGATTCCAAGCTATATCTGTTGGAGGTGGGTAGGAATTCACAAATTCTCGGGACAGAGCACAGCTCTGCTGAACCCAGTGTCATCCCTGGTCTGGGAGACCATCACATAGTGCGAGGTGAACGTGTGAACTGAAAACCACGTGGCAGCCCTACAAATGTCCTGAATGGAGACATGGGCCAAAAAGACAGCCGAGGAGGCCTGCGCCCGAGCCGAGTGAGCCTTCACAATTGGTGGCAGAGGGATTCCCGCTAGGTCATAACAGGTACGGATGCACGAGGTGATCCAGTTGGAGAGTCGCTGAATGGAGACTGGCCGACCTTTCATGCGCTCGGCTGGGGCGATGAACAGTTGTGAGGACTTTCCAAACGGCTTAGTCTGCTCCAGGTAAAAAGCCAGAGCCCATCTCACATCCAGTGTGTGGAGGCGGTGCTCCTCACTGGACGCATGGGGCTTGGGGCAGAGAACCGGCAGAAAAATGTCCTGAGCCATGTAATAGGAGGAGACCACCTTCAGGAGAAACAAAGGATGTGGGCCGAGCTGGACCATATCTTTATGAAACATCGTGTACGGGAGCTCGGAGGTCAGGGCCCTGAGCTCTGAGACCCACCTAGCCGACATGATCGCAACCAGGAAGGCCACCTTCCACGAGGTGTGACCAGGAGCACGTGGCTGGCGGCTCAAATGGGGGCGCCGTGAGATGGGCCAATACCAGGTTTAGGTCCCACTGCGGGACAGGGGGCCTAACATACGGGAATAGGTGATCTAACCCCTTAAGGAATTGGCCAGTCATAGCATGGGAGAATACCGTGTGGTCCTGCACCGGAGGATGGAAGGCCGAAATGGCTGCCAGGTGCACCTTGACAGACAAAGTCGCCAGGTCCTGGGCTCTAAGGTGAAGGAGGTAGTCAAGAATAAACTGGATTGGGGCGGCCACCACAGAAACACCCCGCTCGTCTGCCCATCTGGAAAACCGAGACCACTTTGCCAAGTAGGCTCGGCACGTGGAGGGCCGTCTGCTTTCCAAGAGAATGAGCTGAACCCCTTCCGAGCACGTTCTTTCCTCCCAACCTAACCATTGAGCAGCCATGCCATGGGGTGGAGAAGGCGGCCTTGGTCCTGGGAGAGCAGGTCCGGGCAGGATGGCAACAGCTATGGCAGGGCAACTGTCAGGCCTGTGACAGTCCTGTGCCAATGCTGCCTGGGCCATATCGGGACAATCAGAAGGACCCAGGCCTTGTCCGTCTATCTTTTCCAGGACCTTGCCAATCAGCAGGAATGGGAGAAACGCATAGAGAAACTGGCCTGACCAGGACAGGAGGAAGGCATCGGAGACAGCGCCCCATCCCAGCCCCCCCGAAGCAGAACCAGGAGCAGCGACAGTTCTTCAGAGTCACTAACAGGTCCACTTGGGGAGTTCCCCACACTTGGAAAAGTCTGTGCACCATCTCTGGGTGGAGAGACCACTAGTGCTGAGAGGAGAAGTCCCTGCTTAAGCGATCCGCCCTCACATTCCAGGCGCCCGACAGATGGAAGGCCTGTAGGCAGATGATGTGGGCTATAAAAAAATCCCACAGCCTGAGGGCTTTGCAGCAGAGGATCGGGCCCCGGCTTGCCTGTTGATGTAGAACATCAAGGCCACATTGTCTGTGAGGACTCAGACCACCTGGCCTTTCAGGTGCGAGTGGAAGGCTATGCACACCAGCCGTACTGCCCTGAGCTTCTTGACGTTCATGTGTAGGGTCAGATCCTGAGCTGATCACATGGGCCCCCCATCCCAGGTCTGACGTGTCGGACACCAGCTCCAGTGACAGGGCTCTGCTTTTGAACGGGACCCCTTGGAGCATGTTTCCTGGGGAGGACCACCATTGCAGGGAGGTGACCACCAGCTCGGGTACTGTGAGGACTTTGTCCATCCTGTCCCTGGCCTGGGAGACAAGGCCAACCAAGGCTGGCGAGGCTTCATACTGAGTCTGGCATGATGGACCACATATGTGCATGTTGACACGTGATCCAAGAGCTGGAGGCATGCTCTGGCTGTTGTCATTGGAAATCTTCTGACTGTGTCGATGAGGCGTCCAGGACCGCCCCGATAAAACCTATGCATTGTACTGGGACTAACGTGGACTTGATGCTGTTTTCCAACAGGCCCAAAGTGGTGTCAAGGAGTGCCACGTGATCCCGCATCTGTGACCAGGAGCTGGCCATGACCAACCAGTCGTCCAGATAGGGGAAGATCTGGACCCCCGACTCCTGAGTTAGGCCGCCATCACCAACATAGATTTCATGAATACCCTGGGGGCAGAGGACAAGTCAAACGAGAAGACCGTAGATTGGTAGTGTTCCTGCCTCACCATGAAACGGACGAAGCATCTGTGCCCCTCGAATATATGAATGTGGATGCACGTGTCCTGAAGATCGAGGGCGGCGTATCAGTCCCTGGGATCCAGGGAGGGGGTGATGGAGGCCACGTAGACCATGCAGAACTTGAGCTTCACTATGTAATGGTTCAGGCCTCACAGGTCCAAGATGGGCCTGAGCCTCCTTTTGGCCTTTGGGATAAGAAAATAGCCCTTGAATTCCCCGGGTACCGCTTCCACCACTCTTAGGCCTAGGAGCCACCCCACCTCCTGCTCGAGCAGGGCCTCCTGCGAGGGGTTCTCCAGGAGGCACAGGGTTGTTGGGCGGGGAGGAAGTAAACTGGAGGGTGTAGCCCCAGGAGACGGTGTTGAGGACCCATCAGTCCGAGGTCAGCTGTGACCACTCCGGGAGGAAAGCACACAACCGATGGAGAAGAGAAGCTTTATTGAGGGTGGATCAATAATGAGAACTGGCAGGGCATCCAGTCAAAACCGCCTTCTCCCTGCTTGCTTACTCTTGGAGGAGGCAGGCCGAGACTGCCTCTGTGGACACCTCTTATAGTCCCATGACTTCTTATAAGTGGTCTTGTATTTTGAGAGGGTGGCCTGAGCGGGAGTTTGCTGCAGCTTGAACTTACGTTTAGCTGGAGCCAGAACATAGAGACCTAGAGTCTGGAGAGTCGTGCGGGAGTCTTTCAGGCCATGCAGCTTTGTATCCATTTGTTCTGCAAATGGAGTTTTGCTGTCAAACGGGAAGTCCTGCACGAAGGTCTGTGCCATGCTGGACAGCCCAGAGAGCGAGAACCATGACGCCCTTTTCATGGACACCGTGGAGACTGCATCCGAAGCTGCCTGCAGGGTTGCCCTTGCAGCAGCTGTGCCCTCCTCCACCAGTGCTTTGAACTCCTTTCTGTCACGCTCCTGGAGGAAGTCCTGGAACTTGGGTAGGGAGCCCCACAGATTGAACTCATACTGGCCCAGGAGAGCCTGGTGGTTCACCACCTATAACTGGAAGCTCAAGGACGAATACATTTTCCTTCTAAACGAGTCCAGCCTTCATGCCCCTTGGTGGGTACAAAATACTTGCGTTCCATGCTCTTAGAGATGGGGGCCAACGAGGCTGGGATTTGCCACAAGGCATTTTAAATTTTCTCCACCCCTTCACGGAGAGGCAATGCCACCCTGCTCGGTGCCGAGGGAGAACAGCCTGTTAAACAAGGAGTCCAAGGGCTCCTCCATCTCCTCTGCTTGGAGGTGTAGTCTTCATGCTACTCTTTTTAAGAGTTTTTGGTGGGCCCTAAAGTCCTCCTGAGGGATGGAGAGAGGAAGGGCCGCAATCACCTCATCCGAGGAGGGTGAGGAGGCCAATGTGGTACTTTGGGTGTCCACCAATACCGGAGGGTCCACCACCTGGTCGGTCTCCAGGCATGGTGCTGAAGATGTAAGTCCCACCAACTCCTTCCTCGGAGGTCTGGAGAGGGAGGCCGAAGGTCCTTCTGAGGCTCCTGCCACCGAGCAAACGCACACCGGGGGCTGCGTTGGGTGCCACGGTGCCCATCGCATCATTGGCCCAGCCATAGGGCCCAGTTCCACTACATCTGCTGTGGCACCAGTGGAGCTGGCTGTTCGGCCTGGCCCATCGATGGATAACTACAAAAGGAGGCCAGGCTGACATACAACCTGCCGTTGTCCCTGGACCGGGAGGAGTGGTGGTGCCGGAAGCGATGCTGACCACTGGACTGTGATCCTGACATAGAGAACCAGTACCATCGGTAATAGCTGCTCCGTGATCAGCTCCGGCAGGCAGACCCGTGACGGCGAGAAGAGGGTGATCGATGCCCAGGGCTGCAGTAGTGGTGCTGTTGCGGGGTCCTGGAGCAGGATGACGAATGGGAATAATGTCGACGTTCGTGCTGTGACCAGCTGCAATAGCCCCTCCGAGATGAGGGGCTTTGTGTCGTCTGCCTCGGTCCCGTCAGCGTTTTCTCCTCAAAGCGGAGCAGTGCCGAGAGTCTCAGTCAGACGGAACCCAACCAGACAGCCTAGTGGGCATCGAGGGCAATCCACGTGGATTTTGCCCTGAACAGTCGCTGGGCGGCAAACGGCATCGGGAACGTTCCCTCAACCGAGATTGATACTGTGACAGAGGTGACTGTGGAGATCTCAGCAGCGGCTTGCCTCTGGAGTGCGGGGCCAACATTGGCGGTGCTCCTGATACCGGTATGGGCATAACATCTCAGGCTGCCTGCAGGGTCTCCAGCTTGGAGGGCATCCAGACATCCAGGAAGGACTGCTCTGAATGGGCCAGACTACTCCGCTTGACTTGAGTTGGAGGCCTAGAGGCTGGTGAGGACCGAGGACTGCCCAAGATGGGTCTAGCTCTGTCCTGGGTTTACTCCGGTGCTGCGGCGAAGAAGACCTCTTCCTAGCCTTCTTGGCGTGCCCCGTGGACAAGGAGCGGTGCTGACTAGTCGATGGTACCGAAGGGTCACTACGCACTGACACTGCGGTGCCCAGTGCCAACTCAGAGTGGCACGTCAGTGCCATGGTCAGCGCTGACTTCATCAGAATAGCCTGGAGCTTAATATCCCTTTCTCTCTTGATCCGAGGCTTAAACGACTTGTAAATCTTGCAGCTATCGCTGAGATGAGTTTCCCCCAAACAGCGTAAAGAGTCCGCGTGCAGATCACTCACTGGCACAGATCACCTACAAGCGTCACACGACTTAAAACCCAGGGCACGGGGCATGCCCCGGCCCGAGCACTCTAGCTAAACTAAACTAAATTAATTAACTACAGGTATCATACACTGAACGAACAAGCAGTTTTGAGGACGAGCTACAGGAAAGCTGGAACAGAACAGTTCCAAAGCACCTACACTGGCAGCAAGAAGGAACTGAGGGTTGGGGGAGCACGCAGCACCCCTTATACTGTGCCATGGAGGCACCACTCCAGGGGTCGCTGGGCGCTCCCCTACGGGTACTGCTAGGGGGAAAACTTCTCACACAGGTGCACGTGGTATCCTAAACAATTCCTCTTCCTCACTGTGTGTCTACTGCCTTCAGGTATTCGACAAGTGTGTCTACATTCCCTATCCCCACTTCAGCCATGTTATTGTACATTAAATTTTTAATCTCTCCATCTATTTAAGTATCCTTAAGGAGCCCTTCTGGTATTAAAGGTGCCCCAAACTGAATGTAACTACCAAGAAAATTGTGGCTATCCATGACAACACAGACCCATCCAGAATTCACATTAGCTCTTCTGCTATCATATCACAGTGCAAGCTTCTATTTTACTTTGTTGGCAACTATCAACTCTAATAATAACTTGTTCAACACTGTTACTCTTCAAGTGTCTCACCTGTACTACCTGCATTTTTTCAAATGCATTAGCTTTCCTTTGTCCATATTACTGTCAGAAATTTACACATAAATACAGATTAACAGGTTCCATTCTAGAGGTTCAGGCAATTTTATTTCATGCCCATACTCCTACCTTCAAGTAGTTTCTTTTGTCATTACTATGGCCTCTTGGTATTATCTCCTGATTTAGTATCAGCTGAAAGTTAATGCTCTATTTACATCTTCTCCCTGATCATTCACAAAAATGTAAAATAAGCCTAGACCTAACATTTATCCCTGGAGTAGACCTATCCCAGGAGCAATTCCAATTCTCTGCCTGAAATTACTACTTGCTATCTTTAATCTGCAGCTCTCACCTAATTCTCAGTTCATATGGCATTGTTTATAACCCAATCAGTTTTAAGTTAGCTTTAGGGACAAACAACGCAGGAATGCAGGGGCAAGATTAAAAATGCAAAGGCACAAAATGAGCTCAAACTAGCTACAGGAATAAAGGGAAACAAGAAGACTTTTTATCAATACATTAGAAGCAAGAGGAAGACCCAGGACAGGGTAGGCCCACTGCTCAGTGAGGAGGGAGAAACAGTAACAGGAAACTTGGAAATGGCAGAGACGCTTAATGACTTATTTGTTTCGGTTTTCACAGAGAAGTCTGAAGGAATGCCTAACATAGTGAATGCTAATGGGAAGGGGGTAGGTTCAGAAGATAAAATAAAAAAAGAACAAGTTAAAAATCACTTAGAAAAGTTAGATACCTGCAAGTCACCAGGGCCTGATGAAATGCACCCTAGAATATTCAAGGAGCTAACAGAGGAGGTATCTGAGCCTCTAGCTATTATCTTTGGAAAATCATGGGAGACAGAGATTCCAGAAGACTAGAAAGGGGCAAATATGGTGCCCGTCTATAAAAAGGGAAATAAAAACAAGCCAGGAAACTACAGACCAGTTAGTTTAACTTCTGTGCCAGGGAAGATAATGGAGCAAATAATTAAGGAAATCATCTGCAAATACTTGGAAGGTGGTAAGGTGATAGGGAATGGCCAGCACAGATTTGTAAAGAACAAATCATGTCAAACAAATCTGATAGCTTTCTTTGATAGGATAACGAGTCTTGTGGATAAGGGAGAACTGGTGGATGTGGTATACCTAGACTTTAGTAAGGCATTTGATACTGTCTCACATGATATTCTTATCAATAAACTAGGCAAATACAACTTAGATGGGGCTACTATAAGGTGGGTGCATAACTGGCTGGATAACTGTACTCAGAGTAGTTATTAATGATTCCCAATCCTGCTGGAAAGGCATAACAAGTGGGGTTCCGCAGGGGTCTATTTTGGGACCGGCTCTGTTCAATATCTTCATCAACAACTTAGATATTGGCATAGAAAGTATGCTTATTAAGTTTGCAGATACCATCAAACTGGGAGGGATGGCAACTGCTTTGGAGGATAGGGTCATAATTCAAAATGATCTGGACAAATTGGAGAAATGGTCTGAAGTAAACAGGATTAAGTTTAACAAAGACAAATGCAAAGTGCTCCACTTAGGAAGGAACAATCAGTTTCACACATACAGAATGGGAAGAGACTGTCTAGGAAGGAGTACAGCAGAAAGGGATCTAGGGGTCATAGTGGACCACAAGCTAAATATGAGTCAACAGTGTGATGCTGTTGCAAAAGCAGCAAACGTGATTCTGGGATGCATTAACAAGTGTGTTGTGAGCAAGACATGAGAAGTCATTCTTCCGCTCTACTCTGCCTCAACTGGAGTACTGTGTCCAGGACTGGGCACTGCATTTCAAAAAAGATGTGGAGAAATTGAAGAGGATCCAGAGAAGAGCAACAAGAATGATTAAAGGTCTTGAGAACATGATGTGGTCTTGAGAATATTAAGCGGTCCGCCAAGACAGTTACAGGTTAGAGGCAAGATGCACTGATTGAGTTGGAGCGGGAAGGGGCATTACATGTCATTACAATTAGTTCCTCACTTTGGGCTTGGCTGCACTTGCAGCTGTAGAGTGCTTTGAGTTAAACCGGCCTTCGGAGAGCGCACTGGGGAAAGCATACCAGTCTGTCCACACTGACAGCTGCAAGCGCACTGGCGTGGTCACACTTGCGGCATTTGCAGAGGCATTGGGAGTGGTGGATTATGGGCAGCTATCCCAGCGTTCAAGTGGCTGCAACGTGCTTTTCAAATGGGGGGGGTGGTGTGTTGTTTGTATGTCGGGGGAGAGAGAGAGGGAGGGTTTTTGGAGTGCTGAAGTGTGTCAGCACTCTATCTTGTAAGTTCAGATCCCCCTAACCCGCTGCCTCTCACTCACTTAGTAAATGTTTGCTCTGCCCCATTACAGATAAGCAGCCATTGTCTGATATGGAGCTCTGAAAAGGCACTTCTGCATTCCTCAGCCGATTTCACAACAAAGAGAAGAGGCGCCACTTGACTTAAGGGGATTATGAGACGTTTCTGGAAGTCAGTCAGAACGCGATAATGTAACTCCTCATTCACACTGGCCCTGGGGCGTCTCAGCCAATACTAACAGCCATTATCCCTCTCGTGGAGGTGGAGTATCAAAAGCGCTCTAGCCAGGGAGTTAGAGCGCTCTACTTGCCTTGCCAATGTAGACAGGGAGTAAGGAAGAGCGCTCTGGGAGGCTTTATTGCAGTATAAAGTGCCAGTGTAGCCAAGCCCTTTGAGAATCAAATTCTCTCACACACACATCCAAAGAAGGTGAGCTGTAGTCCACAAAACCTTATGCTGAAATAAATTTGTTAGTCTCTAGGGTGCCACAAGTACCCCTGTTCTTTTTACGGATATAGACTAACACGGTTGCTACTCTGAAACACATCCTACTGACTCTATCCTACTTTCAGTAAGATACAGTAGTCATCACACTCAATTTTCTCTTCTAAATTAAGCTACGATTATTTATGTTCAAATTTAAAGAAAAAACTTACCATACTATTCCTTGTGCCCCTGATCCTATAGGTTTTAAATTCTGGTATCGTTTCAGTACAGTGAAAGTAGAATCTCCAATCTCTACACTGTAGAAATTGCTGTCACGCTTGCTTCTGCTCATGACGACAATCTAGTCAGATAGCTTCATCCAAAATTCTCTCAACCTGTAAAAACAAAAAGAAACGATTGTAATTGTCAAACTTTGGTTTTCTAAGTATCAAATACAAAAAGTTGCCTTATCAGAGGATTTCTTCTCCTAGATCCACTTTTGCCAACTGTATAGGGAACATCTCCAGTGAGACGACAGTAGATCTGTCACACAGAGGTTTTAGACTGTAAGGCAGGGGTTCTCTAACTGTGGTCTGTGGACAGTTCCCTCTAAGGTGCAAGCCTGGGCGGCTGCACACAAGAAAACTAAGGGCCACTCACCTAATTAGTGGAGCCAGCAGGCATGGCTCCACTAATTAGGTGCCTGGACCCTGGAGAAAACGCACATGTAAGGTGAGGTGGTGGCAGTGGTGGGGGGGGGGGGAATAGGGAGTAGGTGGGAGGGGGCAGTGGGGTGAGAAGAGGGGGTGGAGGGAATTTGGGATATGCAGGGCTGTGGTGGCTGGAGAAAGAGGCAACTTTCCCCAGCTCCAGGGCTGCGGCTGCCGGGGAGAACCTCCCCGCCCTCAAACCAGCCCCAGCTCAGGGGCTGCCATGGTGGGGAAAAGAGGGCACATCCATTGCATTAGAAAGGTAAGACTATGGATATTAAAATATGAGTTGTGTGCTTTTAGTTGTAGGACAAAAAAGGTTAATTTTTTTATATAGCATTTTTATCCAACCGCCAACATGAAGTGGTGCACCAAGACCCTCAATTTTTGAAGTGGTCCATGGGAAAAAACAAGTTTGAGAATCACTGCTGTAAGGTGTTCAGGCCAGAGACAGTGTCTTTGCACATATCTGTACAGCACTTGGAATAAAGGCCCCGATCAGGATCAGGGTCACATGAAGAACTATTGCAATAGAAACAAACTATTAATATACTACCTGAGGCTAAAAACTAAATCCTGCCTAACAGAGGCCTACCAGAGCATGGCACTCCCAAACCTGAAACAATCTGAGCTAGACTGCAAATCAAAGAGTTCCAGGAAGAAAAACTGAGTTGCACAGGAGGAGTACAATGTATCTTTTAACCTAACAAGAATAACTTTCAAATGCCCTGGAATTTAATAGTTTACCAAAAGTGTGTGTGTGTGCGTGTGCATGCGTTCTGACGGACAGATATGAATGACAAAAAAAATGATCAGAGAAAGGAAGGGAAAAAAATTCCCTTCCTTTACAGGAAAAAAGGAAGTCTTACCATAGGCTACAGATTCCTTAAATTTCCCTAGGTTAAAGTTGCATCACAAACTGTCCAAAAAAAAAAAATAAAATAAAAAAACCACACAACCCGATATTAAGCTTACATTATGTAAGTTTAACTCTGCTCCTTTCTGTATATGCACTACCAGTCTGAGATTAAATACTGTTTCTCTCCGGTCTCCTGTGCATGGCTGTGAATTAATTCTGGGTGAATGCTAACTGTGCAGTCTCAATGTTCTCTTAATACAGGTTTTGCGTGAAATTAATAGAGTAAATGGTCCTTAGTAAGGTATCTAATATTAAAACCTCACACATTTGACTAGAACAAGAAGAGTTTGACCTCTAATGGTTAAGAAAGAGCATGTTGTTTTAATACATTACTTTAGTCATTTACTCAGTGCTTAACAGAAACAATGACAGATTCTTAGCTCCCATGCAGCACTATATTGTTATTGATTTGTATTTTATATACTTGCTTTATTTTAAAAGACATTTGAAAATAGGGACAATATTTTCTTCAGGGAGAGAATCAGAAATTGGTGTTTGTGGCTAGTCTAATTTATATAGAAGTCATACATTTGGTGTGATCCATTAAAATAAGTGTTCTAAAATTAGAATTCTTCAAGAATCTAAAAATTCAGCAAATTCAGTTCTCAGTTAGCTGATCTGCATTCAATTCAGTTACCAGCTGCAATAAAATAAAGGGAACTAGAAAGGACTAAAATGATGTATTTTTAAATTATTTAATAAATTATATAATCTAAAATAAACTGCATCAGAGGGATCATCTGTCTGAGAAGAAAGCCTTACCAAACTAGTTCTCTTTGCAACTGTTAAATTGTACCTTTGTCACACAAACCTCAAAGGCTCACTTCACTAACTATAGGAGCTGATAGCTCACTGAAGAGGATGTAGAGGTTCCCCTTACTATGGAATGCCTCACTGGAGCAGACACGACTGTCACGACAACAAGAAAGGAAAGCTGTATAAGTTCTGAGCCCTTACTGTAAACCAGGCATAGGCAACCTATGGCATGCATGCCAAAGGCGGCACGCAAGCTGATTTTCAGCGGCACTCACACTGCCCGGGTCCTGGCCACCGGTCCAGGGGACTCTGCATTTTAATTTAATTTAAAATAAATAATCTTAAACATTTTTAAAACCTTATTTACTTTACATACAACAATAGTTTAATTATATGTTATAGACTTATAGAAAAAGACCTTCTAAAGACATTAAAATCAACTGCAGGTCTGGATAGCCTACACTTGGATACCATATGTTTGGGGAGGGGAAGTGACTCCAGAGCACTGGCTATAAGCAGCAGCATGAGGCACAACCCGTTAGTCGCTCCCTGCAGCAGAGGGGGAGAACATTTGTTTTTCAGTCAGGCCAATGCAGTGCACCCAGAGAAGAGACTAAGCCCCAGTACTATACTGTGCCCACAATGGTGCCTGCCAGCTGAACCCAGTAGGCCTCCTCTGCACCAGGAGCTGGCCAGAGACCCACTCCAGCCAAAAGGGACAGCTACCAACTTTCCAACAAGGAATGCACTACTTCTTCATCTCCAACTCCACTAACCTGTGGGGATACTTGGGGGGCATTTTCATGGTTTTTGTAGAGGGTTCAGAAATTAAGGGAGTGTTTAATTATTGCTGTGTGACTAGTTAGTAGCTATCCCTGATTCCCTTGCCTTTCCCATTTGTCCTTGGTTCCTGACCTTTCCTGTTTTTGGGTTTTGTTTTTTTTTTAATTTGCCCATTCTTTCCCTGTAATAAAGCATTTGTATATTCTTGAAATTGGTTCCCTCTAATTATCTGCAACTTCTTAGAGGTCATAGAGTCTACTACGGTATGTACCTAGCAACTAAGTGGCATCACAAACTCAAACAACCCAGGGTCAACTGATGCTAAAATGGGTGAGGAGGGAGGATTAAAGGGATTACATAGGGGACCGGGAATACTTCAGGAGAGAGACACAAATATAGATGTAGATCACCTTTTAAAAAATGTGCATGCCCTGTGCTTTTGGGTAATGTGCTACCTCACTTATGTAATCAGAAGGTGTGATAAATGAAGGGGGCGGGTGTAGCTCCCTTTTATGGACACTCAGCCAGCCAGTTAGCTATGAAGTTCCTCTTGGTGGATGTTCTCTGCTTGCTTTACCTATAAAGGGTTAAAGTCCCCCAGGTAAAAAGAAGGAGTGGGCACATGACCAAAAGAGCCAATAGGAAGGCTAGAACTTTTTAAAATAGAGGAGAAAAAGCTTCCCCTTTGTCTGTTGTTGTTCTCCAGGGAAGATTCAGCAAATCTGAACAGGGGAACAGGGCAGGAGTTATGCTGTGAGAAGCTGAAGGCCAGGTATGAAAATCAATAGAATTATACCTAGAAATTGCTTATTTGGAAACCCAGATATGCAAGTAGATCAGAAATGTCTAGAAAGACACAATTAGGTTTATTTCTTTTTTTTTTGTAAGGCTTGTGGACTCCTCTGTGCTAACCCCAAATGCTTTTGTTTTGCTTGTACCCTTTAAGCTGGACCTCAAGGTTATTCTTGACATTTAATTTTTGTCAGTGGGATTTTCAAATCTAGTAAAAGCCTAAAATCTAGATGTATTTTCCTTCTTTTCGTTTAATAAAATTTACCTTTTTTAAGAACAGGAGTGGATATTTTGTTTCTTAAGAAGTTTGTGCATTTTTTTTAGTTAGCTGGTAGAACAGCTAATTTCCTTTTTCTTCTTTCTCAGCTCTTCCCCGGAGGGGGTGGGGGTGAAAGGGCTTGAGGGTACCCCACAGGAAGGAATTCCCAAGTGCGTTCTCCTGGGTTCCAAAAAAGGGGTTTTTGCACTTGGGTGCTGGCAGCATCTACCCATCCAAGGTCAGAGAAAAAGCTGTAACCTTGCAAGTTTAATATTAGCCTAGAGTGACCAGGATTAATTTTTTAAATCCTTACAGGTCTCCACCTTCTGAACTTGAAGTGCTAGAGTGGGGAGTCAGCCTTGACATGGTGGCAGAGCGGTGGGATCATTTTGAACCACAAGCACAGACCCCAGGATTTTAAAAGGTTGCATTTTTCCTTTTGACTGCTTGAAAGCCAGGGGGAAAAAAAAACTCTCTCTCTTTTCTTTGCTGCCTGAGGGGGAACAGGCACACAAAAGGGTCAGCCTGCGAAGCCAGGGAGTCCAAGAAGCAGTTTATTTAATTTTATTTTTTTCTAGCTTTGTGGCAACGAAATAGCTAGACTAGAGTAGGGCAGCCCTGTGCATGAGGTTGAGGTTGGGTACGGAAACCCTAGAGCAGGGGTTGGCAACCTTTGAGAAGTGGCATGCCAAGTCTTCATTAATTCAAGGTTTCACGTGCCAGACTGGCAGCGTGGGCAGCAGACGGAACCCCAGACAGGCAGTGGGCTGAGCGGCTCAGCCCGCTGCCCGTCTGGGGTTCCGTCCGCTGGCCCCTGCCAGCCAGGGTCTCTGACGCCTGCCCTGCTCAGCCTGCTGCCAGCCAGGTTCCGTCCATCCAAGCCAGCAGCAGGCTGGCAAGGGATGGCGGCTGGGACCCCAGCCGACAGCGGGCTGAGGAGGGACGGCGGCCGGGACCCTGGCTGGCAGCAGCGTGCTACCCAAAATCTGCACACATGCCACAGGTTTCTGACCCCTTACCCTAGAGCAACCAGTCTTCCCAAAGTGACACACCATGGAGGAGACAGACCCAGATCAAGCCCAGACATCCAGCTCCACAACAGAAACGCAGGGAGGGGATGAGGGGAGCAGGAACTTCCCAGGAGGGAAGGGTTAGCCCTCCCCAACCCAAGATCCAGGTGCCAAGATGGAGGGATGCCCTTAACTCAGACTGAGTTCTGACTGCAGAAGACAGGAATTTCGTCCTACAGCTGATACACCTGGAAGCAGAGGAGAGGAGACAGGCGAAGCGCTTGGAAGTGGAATTAGAAGTGAAGCACTTAGAGCTGGAAAGGACTAAGCTGGGTAAACCAGGAAATCCTAACAGTCCTCCTCCATGCACCGCTCCCCAATCCAAGAAATTCCCCACACACAAGGCAGGTGATGATACAGAGGCCGCCTTAGAATTTTTTGAAGGGGTCTGCCTTGGGTACAATACTGCTACAGACAAGTATATGGTGGCGCAGAGGCCGCAACTCAGTGGACCCTTAGCAGAGGTGGCAGCTGAAATGCCTAAAGAACACATGAACAAATACAAATGTTTTAAACAAAAGACCAGAATTAGAACGAGCCTAACACCCGTCGGCAGTTGAGAGCCCTAAGGTGGAAACCAGACATGGCATTTTCCCGACACGCCTATCACATTGTAAAAAATTGGGATGCCTGGATATCAGAAGCAAATGTTAAATCTCTGAAAGATCTGTCTCCTTATACAAATGGAGCAATTCTTAGAGAGTGTTCCTGAGGAAATAGAAAGGTACAGCCTAGATGGGAAGCCCAAAACTGTAATCAAGGCAGGGGAGACCAGAACCAAATTGGTGGAGGTGGCGGATGTGACGGGGTGAGTCACAGAGACCCCCTTGGGACTACCACCTGATGTGCTGAGACTCTCTCTGAGCCCGTTTTTCCTGCCAGCTTGGGACTTCAGTATTCTGTCTTGTTGAGCCAGACACGCTAGCCTGCTGCAAACACAGACCCAGGCCTGAACCAAGTCCCCCAAAAGCTACAGACTTAATTGAAAACAGCTTAAGAAGTGCTCCTGTCTCTAGCACACAGACCCCAATTGGGATCCAAACCCCAAACAAATCTGTTTTACTCTGTATAAAGCTTATACAGGATAAGCTCATAAATTGTCCTCCTGCTTTAATCATAATGACCTGAAGCATGTGAAGGCCAACTACCCCAAAAGCACCAGCTGACTGCAACTCATCACCCTGGAGTCCCACTCAGAGCCTTCAGGCCCAGATACCTTGCAAATACCTCCAGAGCGAAGGGAAACTGAGTGTGGGCAGGAGGAAGATTACTGCGTGGAGAGACACTGGAGCACAGGTGTCAGGTATCCACCAATCCCTGGTGGACCTCAAATTCATTGACGCAGAGGCCCAATTGACGGTGCAACCTTTTAAGGCCAACTCTTAACCCGTCTATAGCCAAGCTGCCTGTCCAGTACAAGGGCTGGTCAGGAATATGGACTTTTGCAGTCAATCACATTTATCCCATTCCCATGCTGCTGGAAGAAGACTTAGCCAACTATGTGAGGCTAACAAAAAGGGTGGGGATGGTCATCCGCAGCGAGGCTAAACAGGCCTCCAAACGTAACTCCATTCCTGAGCCTCCTATAGGAATCCAGCCAGAGGTGGTGGAATCAGACCCCAGCCCAGAGTCTATGGCAGCAGTTGTAGACCCAGCTCCTGGGACCCAGCCAGAATCAGCCCAAGAATTGGAACTGGTAGAGCAGTCAGCACCAGAGTCCGTACTTGCAACCCCACCAGAGTCAGGGAAGCCAGCATCAAAGGGTGCCACAGAGCCTGCACCTGCAGCAGCTAAACTGGCGTAAGAAGCTCAACTGAAGCCAGAAATACAACCTAGAGCACCAGTGGAGTGCAGTTCACAGTCAACAGAGACACCCCCCCATCACTTGCACGGTTTCCAGTGGGACCAAGCCGAAGTCCACAACTCATCAAGGAACTAATGTCTCCAGCATCAAGGGAGCAGTTCCAGGCAGAGCAGGAAGCGGATGAAAGCCTCAAGGGAGTTTGGACGACAGCACAGAGCAACCTACCACCTCTCAGCTCTTCCAATAGGTCCAAGTTTGTTGTAGGACGACAACTCTTATACAAGAAAACCCTTTCTGGTGGGCACGAGGACTGGCATTCTCAGAGATAGTTGGTAGTTCCAACTAAGAGAGAAAAGCTCTTGAGCTTAGCCAACAATCAACTAGTGGCCATGCTGGGGTGAACAGGACCAAAGACCGTTTGGGGAAGTCATTTCACTGGGAGGGAATGGGCAAGGACGTTTCTACCTACGTCTGGTCTTGTGAGGTGTGCCAGAGGGTGGAAAGCCCCAAGACCAGGTCAAGGCCCCTCTCAAGCCACTCCCCATCATTAAGGTTCCATTTCAGCATGTAGATATGGGTATTTTGGGTCCTTTCCCTAAGAAGACAACCAGAGGGAAGCTTTACATACTGACTTTCATGGATTTTGCCACCCAAAGGCTGGAAGCAGTAGCTGTAGGCAACACCAGGGCTAAAAGCGTAAGCCAGGCACTGGCAGATATTTTTGCCAGGGTAGGTTGGCTCTCCGACATCTTTACAGATTTGGGAACTAACTTTCTGGCAGGGACCATGAAACGTCTTTGGGAATCTCATGGGGTGAACCATTTGGTTGCCACCCCTTACCACCATCAAACAAATGGCCTAGTAGAGAAGTTTAATGGAACTTTGGGGGCCAAGATACATAAATTTGTGAATGAATACTCCAGTGATTGGGACCTATTGTTGAGCAGTTGCTGTTTGCCTACAGAGCTGTACCACATCCCAGTTTGGGACTTTCACCTTTTGAACTCATTTATGGCCACGAAGTTAAGGGCCATTACAGTTGGTGAAGCAGCAATGGGAAGGGGTCACATCTTCTCTAAGAACTAACATTTTAGACTTTGTAACCAACCTGCAAAACACCCTCAAAGACTCTCTAAGCCCTTGCTCGAGAAAACCTACAGGATGCTCAACAAAAGCAAAAGGCCAGAGAGCGTTCCTTCAAAGCAGGTGACCAAGTCATGGTCCTGAAAGCGCTCCAGGCCAATAAAATGGAAGTGTCATAGAAGGGGCCATTTATGGTCCAAGATCACCTAAGATCAGTTAATTACTTCATAGCGTTCCCAGACCCTATCTAAAAATCTAAAGTATACCATGTTAATTCTCTAAAGGCCCTTTATTCCCGAGAAATCAAGGTCCTCCAGTTTACAGCCCACGAGAGAGACAGCGCTGAGTGGCCTGAAGGAGTCTGTTATGATGGAAATAGCAACAATGGCGTAAAAGAGGTGAGCCTTTCCATAACCCTTGGGCACAAGCAGCGACAGCAAATTCAGGAGCTGTGCACCAGCTTCAAGCCAATGCTTTCAGCCACCCCAGACAGACAGAACAGTCATATCACTGCATTAACACAGATAATGCTCACCCAATTAGAGCCCAGACCTGCTGGATGGCTCCTCAAGTCAAAACTGCAATAGAAAGGAAAATCAAGGACATGTTACAAATGGGTGTAATCCGCCCTTCAAAGTGTATGGGCCTCTCCAGTGGTTCTTATTCCCAAACCAGATGGGGAAATCCACTTTTGTGTGGACTACCGTAAGCGAAATGCAGTAACTCAACCAGAAAACTATCCAATGACACGCAAAGATGAGCTATTGCAGAAACTGGGACATGCCCAGTTCATCTCCATCTTAGACTTAACTAAGAGGTACTGGCAAGTGCTGCTAGATGACTCCACCAAGGAAAGGTCAGCCTTCATCACCCAAGTAGGGCTGTATGAATTTAACGTGCTCCCTTTTGGGCTGCGAAATGCACCCTCCACCTTCTAGAGACTGGTAGATAACCTTCTGGCTGAATTTGGGGAATTTGCAGTTGCCTACCTTGATGATGTGGCCATATTCTCAGATTCATGGGCAGAACACCTGGAACACCTCTAACCTGTCTTCCGGCGCATAAGGGAAGCAGGATTAACCGTTAAGGCCAAAAAATGTCAAATAGGCCTAAACAGGGTTACGTACCTTGGACGCCTGGTGCGTCAAGGAACTATCAACCCCCTACAGGCTAAAGTAAATGCTATCCAAAATTGGCCTGTCCCTAAGTCAAAGAATCAGGTCCAATCCTTCTTGGGCTTGGCTGGGTATTACCGACAATTTGTACCACACTACAACCAAATTGCCACCCCACTGACAGACCTAACCAGGAAAAAAACAGCCAATTCAGTTCAGTGGTCTGAGAAGCGTCAAAAAGCCTGTAACCAGCTTAAGGCAGCCCCTACATCTGACCGTGTACTAAGGGCCCCGGACTTCGACCAACCGTTCGTTATAACCACAGATGGTCCGAGCGTGGTGCAGAAGCAGTTTTAATGCAGACAGGACAAGATCAACAATTCCATCCTGTCGTGTTTCTCAGAAAAAAACTTTCTGAGGGGGAAAGCCACTGGTCAGTCTTAGAAAAAGAATGTAATGCCATTGTGTATGCTCTGGAGAAGCTACACCCATACATTTGGGGATGGCATTCCCACCTGCAGACAGACCACGCTGCCCTAAAGTGGCTTCACTCAGTCAAAGATACTAACAAAAAACTTCTTCGGTCGAGTTTAGCTCTTCAAGACATCGATTTTGAAATACAACACATTTCAGGAGCCTCTAACGAAGTGGTTGATGCACTCTCCTGGGAAGGTTTCCCAGAATCAGCCAGGTAAAAATGTCCCTGTATTCCAAGTCACTGTAGTCCTTGAAATTTAAAAAGTACTGTTTAGTTCTCCATGTAATTATTAGTAAATTAGAGGTACACTATCTTATTAACTCTGTTTCCTAAACCTCCAGGAAGAAATTCCAGCCAGTGTGGACCAGACCTGAACCAGGCTGGCCAGCACTGTCTGATTTGCGGGGCGTGTGATAAATGAAGGGGGGTAGCTCCCTTTTATGGACACCCAGCAGCCAGTTAGCTATAACCTCCCTCTTGGTGGATGTTATCTGCTTGCTTTTTATAAAAAGGGTTAAAAAGTCCCCCAGGTAAAAGAAAGGGAGTGGGCACATGACCAAAAGAGCCAATGGGAAGGCTAGAACTTTTTAAAATGGGGAAAAAACTTCCTCTGTGTCTGTTGTTGTTCTCCAGGGAAGAGGGGAACAGGGCAGGAGTTACACTGTGAGAAGCTGAAGGCCAGGTATGAAAATCATTAAAATTATACCTAGAAATTGCTTATTTGGAAACCCAGATATGCAAGTAGATCAGAAATGTCTAGAAAGACAGGATTAGGTTTATTTCTTTTATTTTGTAAGGCTTGTGGATTCCTCTGTGCTAATCCCAAATGCTTTTGTTTTGCTTGTACCCTTTAAGCTGGACCTCAAGGTTATTCTTGATGTTTAATTTTCGTCAGTGGGATTTTCAAATCTAGTAAAAGCCTAAAATCCAGATGTATTTTCTTTCTTTTTGTTTTTAAATAAAATTTACCTTTTTTAAGAACGGGATTGAATTTTTTTGTGTTTTAATTAGCAGGTGGCAACAGCTAATTTCCTTTGTATTCTTTCTCAGCTCTTTGCCTTGGTGGGGGTGTGGGGGGGTGAAAGGGCCTGAGGGTACCCCACAGGAAGGAATTCCCAAGTGTGCCTTCCTGGGTTTCAAAAAGAGGGGGATGCATTTGGGTAGTGGCAGCATCTACTCATCCAAAGTCAGAGAGAAGCTGTAATCTGGGGAGTTTAATACAAGCCTGGAGTGGCTGGTATTAATTTTTAAAATCTTTGCGAGCCCCCACCTTCTGCACTCGAAGTGCCAGAGTGGGGAATCAGCCTTGACAGAAGGTCATGTCAGTTAACCATTAATAGTGGGCATGTTGCATTTTTTGGTGTGTGCTAATACTGCCAGTGAATTACAAAACTGCAGAAGACATACTATTGAAAAACAGAGACAGTAGGGAATGCAAGTATTTGGAGAACTAATAATTACCCCAAGCATATGTTGTCTCCTTTTATGCTTGGAATGGCAAATGTGTTTCCAACTGCTGTAGGAGATGGCACACAGTTATAAGTAACAGGTTTGGAATACTGCTTTTATTCTTAAATTACATCAAATTTATTCAACTAGAAGTGATTGTATTAGAACTTGCTATGGACACTATGGTTACGTGCTGATTCTTCTAGGTAGGGGAATTATTTTAAAGCCAATAATATTTTTAACAATGAAGCCACAAAAATGCATTGTGTATATAGTGGTTCCAGAAGACAGTAGCTCTTGTGTATGCCAAAAAGTTTGTGCACTCATTTTCCACGCAAAGTTAATTCATAGACTTCCAGTGACTTTGCCTGCTTCAGGTTTTTGAGTGCCTACAGATTTTATTCTTCAGTTTTAAGTATTACTCAGATGTTACCCAGAGCCATTTCTTTGATATTATTTAAATAAGGATCTTGGATTGTGACATTTGTAGAAATCCTTGTTTTAGTAGTGAGGTTGTGATGATAGATGGTTAAAAGGTTCAAGTAAATCAACTCATGCAGAAGTGGTAGGTGAATGCAAAACAAATTCCTGGTAATAAAAGTTTTTCATTCAAGCTGAGTTCCCCCTGATGATACATCAACATAATTCCTTTCAAAATTAATGGCAGTTAAAAGCTAGTTTTGTATCTGGGACTCAAGTTTGACTGTCAGTCTCAGATTACCAGAGGTTCTGCCCTATATTCACAGATTCCTGAGGCCAAAAGGGCCCACTGTGATAATCTACTCTGACCTCCTGCATAACACAGACCATATTTAGCATCTCTTTGGTAACAATTGCTAACTGAGTAGGATTTTTCAGTGGTTTTCCTGTACTACAGATATAGCAGATGGAGTACCCAGTAAAATGTGGTCATTAAGTGCCACTGTGCAAGACAGAATCCCAGCCCCCAGGATTTTACAATTTAACAAGAACAAATGCATGAAAACCACACCTCACTGAGAGCTGACTACAGGTTGCTGGACTGGTAACATCACACCTGCCAGTCAGTGAGAACAATGGAGGTGGCTTTTAGCACAGTTCCTACTGACATATAAGCAGTTGGTTGCCAAAACATCTGACCTACAAACTGCTTTAGTTAATACTCAGAGCATGGTAATCCTAAGAATTGCCCATCAGTGTAGCATGAGGCTAATTAGTGTTCTCCTCCTTCCCCCACCATTACTCCCCCAAACCAAATAAATGATATGCTTTAATATTAGGGTCCTTACCAAGTTACTTTATTGTTCTTTCTGCTGCTGCCCTCCTGGGCATACAGAAGGTCCACCTGTTCTTACTGGGCCTTCCGCCCCTTGCTCCCCCCTCCCCCCATACACCTAGTCTGGTCCGCTCTGTGCCCTGCCTTCCCATTCCCCTCATTCACAGTTGTCCCTCACTCACTCAAAAAATTTTAAGCTTGCTCAGAGCAAGCAGGTTTATCTAGCCTCAATTCAAGTGCAAGATATTTCTGCGTCAGAGGGTTAAGTCAGCGAGCGGACAAAATTTCTACTACACTTGGATTGTTAACTGGAGGAAGGGAACATCAAATTTAATACATAAAGCTTAAACAATTAGTTTTCAAATCTGAAATCTTTTAATCCTATCCAAAGAGGTTTTGTTTAAAGTTTTACCAGAGCTATTCCAATGTTCCCCAAAGCAATCGTTGATACGTTGCCTCACAATCTGGAGTAATAGTTAAGCAATTCAGAAATGCCACTAATGCTTCCAAATCTCAAGGATTATATGACTATCTGTTAATTCCACACGAACTATAACAAATTCCTGGTACCAGCAGTGTAATTATGATTCTGGTTTAAAAAAAGAATTGGGTACATGTCTGAGAGAAATGATTCCGTGACAACCAGCCAGATGTAATTAAATGTGCCTGCATCCTGTTAAAAAAATATTACCAGTTTAATTTCACAATCAATCATGACAGTTAGCATTGGGGGAAAAAAATTGAGAAAAACAAATAGGTAAAGAACAAATTAGCATTTCAAATAACAGACTGCAAAATCCATATAATATTGTAAAGCACTGAAAGTTAAAATCCTATATCCTCTCTCTGCCTTTAGATTCTTTTAAAATTATATTAAGAGGCTTGCCTTCTACCTGAATGAAATAGAACATAACCCAAAACTGTTCTACACCTTTCCTTTATTCAGACTACCCTGTAATTCAGTCAGTTCCTTTAGATGTAGGTATACCTATTTGGTTATTTTGTCAATTAAAGAACCTCAGTGCTCTATGGTTTTCAATCCATGCTGATTATTATGGTATGTTCACATTGTGAGCCAACTAACTGTACTGCTGGTGAAAAATCTCCGTATTATAAAGGTATACTTCATCTATTTTGCAAATCAGAATGCTAATCTCACTCTGATTTTGCTGCTTCCCAAGCACCAAGTATACCCTGCTCCAAACATAATTGGCCTTCATAGACTTGGACTCTCAAATGGTCCTTGAGTGGCTGTCTTCTAATCATTCAATTTTTAAGCCCTGGGAGTTGAGTAGGAAAATGAGATGGTGAGCCTTTTTCCAACACTGAGGTTGCACATACATAAAAATTGTTTAGTGGGAGAAATACAAGAAATAAGCCACTAAAAATAAACAGCCCTGCTCTCCTGCTTTCATTAAAGCTGAACATATCCTGCATGCCCAATAAGCCATTACTTGAGGGAAGGGGATTATTTTCAAATTCTGTACAGAAGATAAGGGGTTGAAAGAATTCATGAGAAACTTCATGTTAACAGGCACTTTGGAAATCAAACTAAGCATACCACAACACAACACTATGCTAGATCCTGTTGGAAATGTTTCCATCTAACAAACCAATGTGTACTGACAAACTTTAGCTCTACTTTCTACACAATGTTTCATCTTAGTCTTATAATTATATATAGTGCCTTTCATTCCAAAGTGAAGCCACCACTTAAATACACAGACTTATCTGCAGTGCAAGAACACTACTGTCTAACACCCACCAACATGCTACACCGTTCAGGGCATGAGGAGGATGAGTGTACGAGGGTTGCCAATTTTGCTTGGACATATTCCTCGAGATTTCGTCACATGACAATCTTTAATTCTTGGAGACTCCAGGGCAATCTTGAAGGGCTGGCAACCCTAGCATACACCCAACTTACTGTAAGGTAATATCTGGTATGTATGCAGGAAGCAGTTATCCAATCTAACAACAGAATAATAAGTAATTTAGTAACAGGTCCTGGGATCCCACATGTAGCCAAACTGATACAATTCAACTATATGTAGCCATAACCATTGTGGTTAGGTTTCCTATTGGTTCCTTAATTGAATACATAATTTTCCTGTGATGCGCATCTAAGTCCATAGTCACTGAAGCACAGGAAGAAATAAACCACGTCTCCCAATGCCACCAAGGAATGAAATCTGAGGAAGGGCAGACCATGTCATTAGCAAGTTGGGGAGACAACAGGGAAGGGATAGCAGTGAATGAGCTTTTAGTTTTACAGCTGGGGGCTACGTAAAAATGGCTCCATGAGCACATTCCACCTTGTTATCCTGACCAGCACCATACCAATTCTTGGGATTATGCCTACAAATTGCCTGGAGAAGGGGAACTGGTGCTTGTATTGCACCTTCTCTTCCCACTATGATGACAGCTGAGAGAATAATTGATTTTTTTTTTTTTTTTTGGTTTGGTGGGTGTTGATTAGTATCAACAAAATTGCTCATCTGTAAAATGTCCAAACAAACATTTGATTTTGCACCCTTACCTCCAATTTGTTCAAAACTATTTGCCAAATTCAACCCAAATTTGCAAAATAAGTTTTGGTTTTCCTTAAATTTGCTAAAAAATGCAGTTTATTATTCATTAAAAAAACATTTCCGAGCCCTAACCATGACAGACTTCCTGCCAACAGGAATCTGTGCATGAGTTTATGCTGGCAGAAGCCTGTGTACACTCCAGGATGCAGAGCTTTAATTCTGTATTATACCTTAGAGCACACCACAGTTTTGGTTGCACAATTTTAAACTTCATATACTGCTTATCTGGTGAAAAAAGATGAGCAGTGAATGAAATTCAGGTTGAGAGTTCTCTCAGTAAGTAGCTACCTACAGTAGTGAGGAAATTAATGCAATATAGGTTTAGGAATGTACAACTGCCTCTCCTGGACTAAGCAGTGGTCTATGAGCCAGTATGCAAGTCCCTCAAACAGTAACTGAGCAAAAATTAAATGAAAAGGGGGTGGGTGAAGGAAAATACCTGTGCATCTACCCAGCTGTGCAATGCTGTACATGGCAGGGTTAAAAATAATTTTCTTCTTGACCTCCAGAAGCAATAAAATTAAAATTATCTCAGTTTGCAAAACTTCATTGTTATTAGTGGTCAAACATAGGAATTGCTAGACTGGATCAGACCACAGTTCATGTAGTCCTGTATCCTCTCACCAACAGTAGGCAGCACCAGATGCTTCTGGGGAAGATGTAGAAACTTCTCAGTAAGCAGATGTGGAATAATTCCCCTTATCACCACCCACATTAGATCTTGAGACATCCTCTAACTATTAGAGATCAGGATTAAGGACATTAAGTTTGAGCTTAATAGCCTTTCCACAAAATTGGTCAGTAACTCATAGTAACTCTAGATATTCTTGATATTTATATGAAAGTCAAATCATTTTTTGGTTCTTGTTAAGTTCTTGGCCTCAACATCATGCGGCAGTGAGTTCCAAAGTTTACACTGCACACTGCAAAAATGCATTCCCTTTTATCTATTTTTTAATTTTGCTCTTTTTAATTTAATTGAGTCACCCTGTTTGTGTGTTATGAGACAAGAATGAAAACTCTCCATCACCCTTCTCTATCCATCATGATTTTATATTCTTTAATCATCTCCCCAGTTATGTGTCCCCCTTTCTAAGGTAAATAATCCGAGTCTTTTCTATCTCTCTTCATGTGAAAGTTTTTCTTGGCCCCTGATTGTTCTTGTTACTGCTCTTCGGTCATCTCATTAGTTCAGCAATATCCTTTTTGAGATGGGCTGAAAGAATACTACACTACTTCAGATGAGGCTGCACCATTAATTAATATAAAGGAATTATAATATTATTTGTATTATTCAACATTCCACTCCTTATGCGTCCCAACATCCCAGAGCTGCATACTGTGCCGATGTCTTCATTGTGCTATCTTGAATGATGCTTTGGTCCCTTTCTTGAGCTGATATGGCAAATTTAAAACACTAAGGTGAACAAATAGTTCAGTTTTCTTCCTCCAGTGCAATACTTTGCATTTACTGATGCTGCATTTCATTTCCCATCGTGTTGCTCATTCACCTATGGCTACACTACAACTTATGTTGACATAATTTATGTCACTTGTGGGGGGGGGGGTGATTGTGCACTCCAATTCTTTTTCCTTGACCCAGAGGCAGGTAGTATAGCCCTACTGACATATTTATATTTTTACAACTTGAAATTTGTATCTATATAGATTCAACGGTATGGTCATCTCCACTCAGAATTTTTATCCAATTAGATTCTATGTAATCCTTTAGATACAGTACTGCTTCACATCCTCTTCAGTCTAGTTTGTCTTTCCTGGGTTGCAGCATATTACTGGTTTTTGCAATTTACCAACTGTCTATATGCCTATTGTATTGGGGTTCTTGTCCATCACATGACATCCTTTTTTTGCTTTTAAAACTTCTTGTATTTGCATGCAAAATACCTCTACTTCTTATTCTTGACTGGGTACCTGTTATTATTTAACTCCTTAATTTGAAATTCTGCTGATTTTACAGAATTTACTACTGTGTTCTTATCTCATCCCTGTTCTACTGCCAGCTTTCCCCCAACTCTAAGTTTAAACACTCACATCCTTAAAACACGCACCAAGAGTCTGATTCTGTATAAGGCTCTTCTTCCCCAAATAAAACCAAGCCCCACTTCTTTACATCATCTTTTCAACCACGCCCTGGGGCCCTGACACCCTCTGTCTACCTGAACCAGCAGCATGTCAGAGAAAGCTACCATAGAGACCAAGACAAAAGCCTTCTTCCTAGCAGTATAAACTTAGCTTCCAGGCCCTCTATAATGTATCGCTGCATCATTAGTACCAACATGACTGGGACCACAGGTTCTTCCCCAGAAGTTCATTTCATGAGGGCTGCCACAAGTGAAGTGGCAATTATCATGGTCACCACATACCCAACACTCCTACGTTTCTCATGATCGAATCACCTATCACCACAGCCTGCCTAAAGTTGGGCATTTGACCAGTCCATGTCAAAAATGGTCAAATATTTTAAAGCACTATTTACTAGAACAGGAACAAAAAAGAGCAAGACTTTATGGTCTCCAACAAGCTAAGCCTTAGATACTTGGGCCTAATTACAACAAAGTTACTTTAGTTATTTTAACTTGGGTAAATGTAACAATGAAATCAAGATCTAAAAAATGAAAGCATTATTATTTTTTTTGGAAAGGTTAGATTAGCATCTAAATATGAACATTACCCAAGATTGAACACTTACAAAAGAAAAAAAATGAAATTCAACACAAATAAAAACAAATCAATTATAAAAGAAAAGTAATTTTAAAAGCACTTTTACTAGGCAGGCAGCAGGCTAACTCTTCAAGCAGCTTAACTGGCTTTTACTTTGTGTTGGGGGACAAAGTTTAATGACAGTGAATCTCCACTCCCTCCTTTCGGAGTTAATTTATGCATATTTGTCTAGTCTGCCAAGATTGTAAACTCTTTGGGGCAGGGAGCATGTCTTTTAATGTGTTTAACCTACCATGTAAACCACAATGTACTACTGGTGGTCTGGCACACAAAGCTATACATACAAAGAGCTACAGGAATGTTGAAAGCAGGGGTTCTCAAACTGGGGGTTGGGACCCCTCAGAGGGTTGCAAGGTTATTACATGGGGGGTCGCGAGCTGCTAGCCTCCACCCCAAACCCTGCTTCGCCTCCAGCATTTATAATGGTGTTATAAATTAAAAACATTTTTTTATATATGGGGGGGGGGGTCACACACAGTCTTGCTATGTAAAAAGGGTCACCAGTACAGAAGTTTGAGACCCTTGAGTCTATTTAGTTACAGAGGTTAAGGGATGCCTTGATTACAAGAGCAACAGATTCTTCCTAAAAGTGGGGGGGGCCACAAGGTCTGCTCCTTCTGTGACCATGCCACACACCCCCTGTGGCCCCACCCCTGCCCCTCCTCTTCCCCCCAAGATCCCACCCCCAGCAAAGCCAGAGCTAGGCTGGAAAGCCCAGCCCCCTTCACCTGCCCCTGTTGCTCTTACCCCAACTCAGCTCTGGCTTCTGGCCTGGCCTGGCCTGGGAGCAAGGTCTCACTGCTGAAGAGCCACAGCCAGGTCATGATAAGAGCCATGAGGGCAGCTGTGGGGAGCCATGTACCCTCCCTCTGCCATGGGCATGGGGCTTGGAGATTGGGGACACAGGCTGGGTGCTGCTCTTGGGTGGCCCCCCACCCCAGGCAGGTGGAAGGGCTGCAGCTCCCCAGGCCGCTCTTACCCAAGTCAGGCTCCAGCTTCCTGCCTGGCAGGACCTCAGGAGCGGGGAGGAGAAGGAGGGGAGGAAGGGGAGGCAGGGGGCTAAGCCCATGGCAAAAAGTAGATAGGTCAGACCCATCCACTTTCTCAAGTGGGAGAGCCATGGACCCTTGCTTATGCCCCCACCCACCTATTCCGGCCCCCCTGCAATCCAATGGCTGGAAAGCTAGATAAATTTTTAACAGTGAGGGTAATTAACCATTGGAACTATTTATTAAGGGTCAGGGTCGATTTTCCACCACTGACAATTATTAAATCAAGAGTGGATGTTTTTCTAAAAGATCTGGTCTGGGAATTATTTCGAGAAGTTCTATGGCCTGTGTCAGTGGTTCTCAACCAGGAACATGCATACACATGGAGTACGCAGAGGTCTTCCAGAGGGTACAACAACTCATTCAGATATTTGTCTAATTTTACAGCAGACTACATAAAAAGCACATGCGAAACAGTACAAACTAAAATTTCATACAGACAGTAACTTGTTTATACTGCTCTATATATTATACACTGAAATGTAAGTATAATGTTTATGTTCCAGTTGATTTATTTCATAATTATATGGTAAAAATGAGAAAGCAAGCACTTTGTCAGCAATAGTGTGCTGTGACACTTTTGTATTTTTTTGTCTGATTTTGTAAGCAAGTAGTTTTTAAGTGAGGTGAAACTTGGGGGAGTACGCAAGACAAATCAGACTCCTGAAGAGATACAGTAGTCTGGAAAGGTTGAGCGTCACTTGCCTATGTTATACATGAGCAGGGTGGATAAAAATCAATAATTTAAAAAAAAATTAAAAATTGGATTTTTATTTAAATAGGATTTTTTTTGATAAAATGATTTTTGGAGGAAAAAACCTATTTAAAGATAGTTTTAATTAAGATGCATTATAGCTCAAAGATATCTCATCATGGAAAATAAGGATTAGAATTTCTAATTCTATAGTATGAGACAATATATTCATGTAATGTTTAAAAATAGTCTTGTAAATGGAGTTCCAATAGTTCATGGATTAGGGACCTAATCTTATGGGGTTCTAGGGGCTTCTGTATAGATTATTTAGGTTAATTTTTCTAACTACTCAATGGGAGTCGGTGCTCAGTCTAGAAGATACCATCAGAGATGCTTAGTTTTGCAGTTCTCAAACTGTGGATTTGTGTCTGCAGAGATAACATACTTGTTAACAGCAAAAACGTTTTTAAATAAATAAATATATAGAGGAGAGAAATAACAGACCTCAACCCTATTGTCCCTCTGCAAATTTGTGTACACACAGAGTCAAATCCTTACATCTCTCTAGAAGTGCAAAGTTTCAAAAAGTTCAATGACTGCTTGGGGCAGAACAGATCTGGACAAGGAGAAAATGTCTGGAGATAAATGTGAGAAGGGAGGGACTGGCAGTAGAAACAAAAGTGAAACTGTTTGAGCAGCATATTCCAGAAGTCTTGAGGTCTTTCTGAGTGTAACCTTCATTGATTTGAGATCTACCATACCATTCTCTCACTAGAAGAGAAAACCTATTATGGCAGCAGGCCGTAAAAGAGACCCAGATTGGGAATATTTTAATGAAGTTCCTCTACCTATGGGTAAGACAGGCGTGCGTGCAAAATGCAAACAGTGCAACAAAGAAATGCAAGGCCTGGTCGCCTGAATGAAACAAGATCATGAGAAGTATTCCTTCTCAGGAGGAAGCGCAACTGAAGATGATGAAAGGAACATGTCTGAACATGCAGGATCTTCGGGCTGGTAAACTTTTTTATTCCATAATTCTTTCTTAAGGACTGCCTGTCTTCCTTCTGGATGATTCTTGAATTCTCGTGTTTGAGTAAATAATATAATTGTTGCTCTACGGTACTATCATTTTAGATGCAGTTGTGATAAAAAATAAATAGCTGAAATAAGCAGATCTTCCTTGCACAATTTCACCTTTAAAAGAGTACTGAGTGTCAGTGAATGCAATGAATAATACTAAATGAGCAGTATGGTAATAATTAAATAACTACATTGACTTATTTTGTTTAGGAGATTCCATCCTCAACATACAGGATTCTGGAGACAATCCACCTTCAAGATCACCATCATTTTCTGTAGTTTCAGAGTTATCTGCCAATGATAGTGTTTTAGTCACATCATGTATGTCACATAGCCACAGTATATCACCAGTAGCAAAAAGGAGGGGAAACTCCATCATCCAGAAAAAAACAGATAAATGTGTGATAAGAACCAGCAGATTATAAAAAGAGGTAATTGATGAAAAAATTGCCTGGTTTGTTTATGCAACAAACTCTCCTTTCTGTATGATTAACAACCAACACTTCATTAACATGGTTAAATTATTAAGACCAGGATACAGTCCATCCAACAGAGCAGATGCTGCAGGCAAACTGCTGGATAAAGTGCATGAAAGAGAAATTGAGCACTGTGCAAAAGGTCTAGAGGGTACAATTGTTGACCTGAGTCTTAATGGGTGGAGCAATGTCCACAAGGATCCTGTTGTATGTGCTTGTGTGACAACAGAAGAAGGGAATGTCTTCCTTACAGAAACAATTGATACATCAGGAAATGCACACACAGCAGAATACTTACAAGAAGCAGCAGTAAAAGCTATAACAAACTGAAAAGAATTCAAATGTCTAGTATGCCGCTTGGTCACAGATAATGCTGCAAATATCCAAGATGAGAAGAAATTATTTAGAAGACAGTCCCAAGCTAACAACATACAGTTGCAGTGCTCACTAGATGCACCTCCTAGCCAAAGACTTCAGTGTTCCAGAAATAAAGACTAATTGTTGTTGAAATTGCAAAATACTTCCATAACAACCACTTCGCAGCAGCAGCTGCTCTGAAAAAAGTGGGAGGAACACCCCACAAGATGTGCGATGGAACTAAGCAGTGGACTGTTTTGAGCACCGTCTCAAAAACTCATCTGATGACAGTTTATGAACAAAACTGCAGAGAATTCTTTCCTGAGTGCTGGCTGGTGAGTCTTGCCCACATGCTCAGGGTTTAGCTGATCGCCATATTTGAGGTCGGAAAGGAATTTTCCTCCGGGGCAGATTGGCAGAGGCCCTGGAGGTTTTTCGCCTTCCTCTGCAGCATGGGGCATGGGTCACTTGCTGGTGGATTCTCTGCAGCTTGAGGTCTTCAAACCACAATTTGAAGACTTCAATAACTCAGACATAGGTTAGGGGTTTGTTATAGAAGTGGATGGGTAGGGTTCTGTGGCCTGCATTGTGCAGGAGGTCAGACTAGATGATCATATTGATCCCTTCTGACCCTAAAGTCTATGAAAACCGTGAAAAAAATAGATGGCGCTATCACAGCCAAAATTCTCAACACTGGGCTTAAGAGAAATGTTGAACACATGCTAAGTACCCTGAAGCCTATTTCTGTAACCTTGAACAAAAATGAAGGTGTCACGGTATAATTCCCCAATCTGAACCTTAGAGTACAAAAGATGGGGTACCAGCATGAATTCTTCTAAGCTTAATTACCATCTTAGATCTGATAGGCTGCCACCACCCAAAAATAGTGTTTTGGGGCACTCTGGTCCCCCCAAAAACCTTCCCTGGGGATCCCAAGACCCAAATTCCTTGAGTCTCACAACAAAGGGGAATAAACCATTTCCTTTCCCCCTCCTTTCTTCCTCCCAGATCTTTCCCACCCTGGGTACACTAGGAGATCACCGTGATTCAAACTCCTTGAATCACAACACAGAGAAATCAGGTTTTTTCTCCCCCTTCTCTCCCCCTCCCAGGCTTTCCCTTCCTGGGCTATCCTGGAGAGATAGACAGATTCAAGCTCTGTGAATCTAAAACAGAGGAAATTCACCTTTCCTCCCCCTCCTCCTCCTTCCCTTCTCCCACCAATTCCCTGGTGAGTACAGACTCAGTTCCTTTGAGCCTTAACAAGGGAAAAAAATTACTCAGGTCTTTTAAAAAGAAAAGCTTTTAATAAAAGAAAGAAAAAAGTAAGAAATCTCTGTAAAATCAAGATGGAATATTACAGAGTCTTTCAGCTTATAAACACTAGAAAGAAGTCTCCCCCCAGCACAAATACCAATCAAAATCCGTCCAGCAAAATACACATTTGCAAATACAGAAAACAATCAAAAGACTATAACCGCCTTTTCTACTTAATACTCTCTATTCTGAATATATGAGAGACTGTAGCAGGGAGATTGGCAAGAAACCTGGTTGCACGTCTGGTCCCTTTCAGGACCCAGAGAGAACAAAGCAAAACCCAAAAAACACAAACGAAGGCTTCCCTCCACCAAGATTTGAAAGTATCTTGTCTCCTGATTGGTCCTCTGGTCAGGTGTTTCAGGTTCACTGTTTGTTAACTCTTTCCAGGTAAAAGAGACATTAACCCTTCACTATCTGTTTATGACAGCAGGAAATACCTGTTTTATTGCTGATGCTGTTGAAATCTGGAAGGATCTGAGTGAGATCTTAAAAAGAGAAATATGCAATGACAGAGTTAAATTATAAGCATTAAAAAAACAAATGGGACAAGCACTATCTCCAGCTCATTTTCATGCAAATGTTCTCAATACTTGGTACCAGGGTCAAATCTTAACTGCTGAAGAGGAGGAGTTGGCTATGACATGGACATCCAGCAATCATCCCTCCACAGTGCCACCTATAATAAACTTCAGAGCTAAGGGTGAACCATTCAAGAAATATATGTTTGCTGACGATGTTTTAAAGAAAGTCACACCAGTAAATGGGTGAAGTTACTTAAGCACTTGGATTCAAAAACTGTTGAAGTGATAATCTGACTTTTAACAGCAGATATTTTCTTCTTTGGACTAATTCATTCCAAATTAAGAAATCATTTGGGACTTGAAAAAGCAGGAAAGCTTGTTTTTCTTTTCCAGATTATGAACAAACAGGAAAATGAAGGTGAAGACGACTGAGTTAGCTGCAGAAGCCAATATTTTAAGTTTCTCATGTTGACCTTGGCTGACAGTCGATTTAATTTTGGGTTTGTTTTTTTTTTAAATATTTCATTTAACTACTTTAGCTAAAAACAATTTTAACGAAAACAAACCTGATTTAAAAAAGCTTGAATGTTTAACTAAATTAAAAAATTCATATCCTTGTTTTGTTAAAATATTATATGCGTGCTGTTTGAAAAAAAAATCCAGAATACATAACGTTGTTGTTTTAGTTAAATAAAACAATTTAAATGTCTGTCTGGTGATGTTCTCCTAATACAGCATGGCAAGAAAATCCTCCAAATATTAATGATTAACCTGTTGAATATGAAATAGTTCACCTCCCAATGACTTCATAAATATCCGCTTCAGTTACCTTTGGTAAATTAAATAATTAATCATTCATTTTCTGATATAGCTGTAAAATTAATCTGAAAAATTTTCAAAATAAATCACTTTAAAAATGTATAGTCTGTACCTTCTAAAAATGAAACCTACATCTATCACTGAGTTGTGAAGAATATGTATTAAGGTTATAACAACCAACAAGAACGCACTTTTATACAGAAATCCATGATTAAATTGGAGTCTTCCGGACTAGTGATTTAAATCAAATCCATCCTGTCAGGAGGTCAGATTATAGGATCACAATAGTTTTTTCTGGCCTTGGAATCCATGAAACAGCTAGAACACACATTGTGTGCAACAGTCCAGACAAGGACTATGCTCAACTTTTAATTAGGTCACCTTTTCCCTAAGAGGTGGCATTAGCATGTTGTATAGTGAGCGATCAAGACATTTAAGTAGCCACCATGATGCTATCAACTAGGTAGGCCACAACCTACAGAGTATTCTTGCTGGGATATTTGACAATATTTGACCACAGTCAAACAACAGGCAGTCAATTGACTAGCTTGCCAAAACTGTGCCTGCCTTTGTCTTGGTGCATGAGGAATTGCCAGCCTCCACTATCTCAGTTGGAAGGAGGTGGAAAGGAGGAACAATGCCCTAGGTCCCTTCTGTTATGAGACTAGCTTTCTCAACTGGAGGATTGGGGAGTCAGCTCTGATGCGGGCCCACTCCACAACATCCCTATATGCCACATCTACATATAGTTCCACCTCTCTGTTTCTCCAGGTCACCAACTCTAGCGTTTTAGCCTCAAGATGCTGTACCTGGAGCCTGAGAGCTGCTTGTTCCAGTGCATGCATACACTACATGGTCAGAAGGCAAGTGGTTGCATATTCTGTACTCTGTGCAATAAAATGAATAGCGCCCACCTGGGCTCATCTTCTGCCTAGATAGTTAAACTGGGTTTTGACTGACTAAAGATGGATTCAATTTTCTGCTGTCTGATGATTCTAGAAGTTTTACAAAAACAAGGAGTCCGATGACACCTTAAATCTAACAGATTTATTTGGACAGAAGCTTTCGTGGGTAAAAAAACCTCACTTCTTCAGATGCATGGAGTGAAAATTACAGATGCAGGCATTTTATAATGATACATGAAGAGGAGTGAGTTACCTCACAAGTGGAGAACCAGTGTTGACAGGGCCAATTCAATCAGGGTGGATGCAGTCCACTCCCAACAATAGATGAGGGGGTGTCAATTCCAGGAGAGGCAAAGGTGCTTTTGTAATGAGCCAGCCACTCCCAATCCCTATTCAAGCCCAAATTAATGGTGTTAAATTTGCAAATTAATTTTAGTTCTGCTGTTTCTCTTTGAAGTCTGTTTCTGAAGTTTTTTTGTTCAAGTATAGCCACTTTTAAATCCGTTATAGAATGTCCAGGGAGATTGAAGTGTTCTCCTACTGGCTTGTGTATGTTACCATTCCTGAAGAATGATAACATACATAACATTCTTCAGATCTGAAGAAGTGAGATTTTTTTACCCACAAAAGCTTATGCCCAAATAAATCCGTTAAATCTTTAAGGTGCCACTGGACTCCTCCTTGTTGTTTTTGTGGATATGGACTAACACGGCTACCCCCTGATACTTGACACTATCTAGAAGTTTTAGTTTTTCAGTCTACCAGCCTACTAACAGTTAAGCATTAAAGGGGAAATAGGCTCTAAATTTAAACTCCCATGCAGTCAAAACTGCTCTGTGCTCACTCTGTCTGCTGAGCTCTCACTTGGCATGGAATCTCTTCACTTGAGAAAGACTGACTGCTACCTAGCTCTGCAAACAGAGCTACCTAGAACAAAGCCTAAAGACCTTAGCTCTTTCACCTGCTTATTTATTAGTGCCTAGTCTCCTGAAGTCCGACTTCAAAACAGCCCAGCACAATGGCAAGCTGAAAAAGCCTAGGGATTGGTTTACACACAAAAATGTGATAGTCGTAATTAGATCGCTTGGGGCTGGGAAAACTTTGTGCTTTGAGAATCGAAGCTAGGTCAGCCTAACTCCTGGTGTACATGTGGCTAGGTTGAAAGAAGGATTCTTTCGTGGACTAGCTACACTGCCTCACAGAGAGGTAGATTAAACACTTCCGTCAATGTAGGAAATGTCTACGCTATGACACTACAGTGACACACTGTAACCTTGAATTTTAAATCTTCCCAGTTAATATTACATTGTTAAAGTTCAGAATGCAATAAACCAAACTTAATTTTCAGGTTTGAGCCTTGAGGTCAGTTGCAGACAATTTAAGTTAGTATAGGATTTTGGATGACACTTCGAATGATAGAACTAAACTTTATTTAAGAGAAAAAATGATTAGCTAAGCAAAGAGGCATGCAATTGCCATTTACACAAGTACTACAATTACACTCACATTCAAAGACAGAATGGTGTATCAATGGGTGATCAGGTCACTGACAACAGAATGAAGTATAACCCATAACCTAATGGTAACCCTTTTGGTATTAATTGGACCTCTCTGGCAATTTATCAAGGCTTCTCTTTTTTATAACCCGTTATAACAGTAATTAACATTAAGCCTACCAATTACCATATCTACATTTCTGCCAGCTCTTTACATTACACATTATTTAAATTAACATCTGCCGTCCCAATGCTCAATACAGATAGCATTTTAATATTACAATACAAATTCTCAAACATTCATTAGAAATCCAGCTAAAACCAGTTATAACCAAACATAGCCATGATATAACCCTGGGTCAAATCCCTGCTAACTTCGATTTTCCCATCTCATGTCTCCAACTGATCTCTAGCTTTTGCTCACACTAATACATTCAATTTCCCATACTCCTCTATACTGAGCCTACCTTAGGCCAAAGACTAATTTCTACTAATTTCTTAACCTAACACATTTTATATGCGACAACAGCGGCAGTACTGCAGCTGTGTCACTATAGGATAGACGTACCCTAGCACTAAAGGTGTGTCTACATATCAGCTGGGAGATGTAACCAGAGCTTGGGTAGACACATCTGCGCTAGTTCTGAACAAGCTAGTACACTAAAAATAGCAGCGTGGCCATGGCAGCACCTTACGATAGCCATTGAGTATAACCCCATCTGTGATGCTAGGCTGAGCCGCCATGCCCACACTACTATTTTTAGTGCACTAACTCAATCTACACCTCCTAGCTGCAATGCCAACATACCCTAAGGGTTCAAGAATACTTAAGAGAAATCTGAACCTAGTTTAGAAAAAGGCAGAGTTAAAATTCTTCTACAGCTAGTCTCCATATGTAAGGCAAACGTAGTTAAAACTAGGATCAGATGAACTTGCCTCTTTAAAGTTTTAAGATTTTGTTCCAGTTTCAAGTGATATTTATAGAAGCACATATGAGAAGAAAGAAGAAATGTGGAATTAAAATGTTTCCTGTTAATGAGAAAGCTAACATATTTGCCATCAGCAGCAGGGAGTCTGCTAGAATGTTGTCACCGGTGGTGATGGGGGAGGGATCCCCCAAAACCATCTTGCTCTTCCTCCCATGGCAACTGCCGAGCTTTTCTTGAAAAAAATCAAACAAGTAGGGTTTCAATATATGTGTCAAAAAGGTGCCATACAAAAAGCATCCAGAAAGCAAAAACTGATTAATTTCTGAAATATTTTTCCCCTTCTGTTTCTTCAACATATGTTCAAATTCCATCAGAAATGTTTCACTTTAATGCAGTTCTCAGATTGGTTTGTCTTAATCTATTACTGCAGGTCTGTCATAAACAGATAGCTAAGGGTTAATGTTCTTTTACCTGTAAAGGGGTAACACCAATACCCTGAAACACCTGACCAGAGGACCAATCAGGAAACAAGACTTTTTCAAATCTGGGTGGAGGGAAGTTTGGGTGTGAGTTCTTTGTTCTTTTTTTTGTGTCTGACCCTCTCGGCTCTGAGAGTGATCTTTCTGTCTCCTGGCTTTCTAATCTTCTGTTTCCAAGTTGTAAGTACAAAGATAGTAAGACAATAAGTTTTATATTGTTTTCTTTTGTATTTACATGTGTGTAGTTGCTGGAATGTTTAAATTGTATTCTTTTTTGGATAAGGCTGTTTATTCATTTTTTTTCTTTTAAGCAAATGACCCTATATTTGTCACCTTAATACAGAGAGACCATTTTTATGTCCTTTTCTTTCTTTTTTATATAAAGCCTTCTTTTTAAGACTTGTTGGAGTGTTTCTTTAGTGGGGACTCCAGGGAATTGAGTCTGCAGCTCACCAGGGAATTGGTGGGAGGAAGAAGTCAAGGGGAAAATCTCTTTGCGTTAGATTTACTAACCTGACTTTGCATATCCTCTGGGTGAGGGGGGAAGTACTTGTGTTTTCCAGGACTGGAAACAGGGAGGGTGGAGTCCCTTTGTTTAGATTCACAGAGCTTGCTTCTGTATATCTCTCCAGGAACCCAGGGAGGGAACACCCGGAGGGGGGAAGGGAAATGGTTTATTCCCCTTTGTTGTGAGACTCAAGGAATCTGAGTCTGGGGGTCCCCCCAGGGAAGGTTTTGGGGAGACCACAGTGCGCCAGGCACTGTATAGATTCCTGGCTGGTGGCAGCTTTACCAGGTCCAAGCTGGTAACTAAGCTTGGAGGTTTTCATGCTAACACCCATATTTTGGACGCTAAGGTCCAGATCTGGGAAAAATGTTATGACAAGGCCAACATCCTACACAGACTGTTTGACAGACAAAGATTTGAACATATTCCTAGTGCAAGTGAGACTGAATACTGTTAACTGAAGCCATTTTTAAAATATTAGAAAATAATGTAAATAAAAATTCCTTTAACAGAGTGTCTCAAGTAAATTTAATAATGGATAATTAAAGTTTTTCTATTGTTAAATCCCCCATCAATTCTAGGAAACATTGTTATGAAGATTGGAAATAAGAAATGCATGCTGCCATCTCAGGGTGAAAAACCACTAGTGCTCATGGTAACTTTAATGATCTTATGGCCCAAGAATAAGGTCACTAGGCACTTTGTTTTCCCTGAATGAGTCACAGCTTTTAATTGACTCTGTGCCTCCAAAGAAGATTGTCAAAGCAATGAAATGTGTCCTTTGCTGCTGCCTGCAGCAATGCCACATTTTGCTCTGATTGCAGTGGATCTCAAAAGCTAAGTGGAGACCGACTAGGTCAGTATTTGGATGAAATACCTCCCAGATCCATCTTCAGGCACCTCTATTCTACAGATACTGCAGTAGCACAGCTGCAGCTATGCTGCTATAGCATAGACAATTCCTACATCCACATAAAAACCCCTTCTCCGCAAGAAATGGTAGCTAGTAGCAGTAGAAAGAATTTCTACATCAATGTAGCCATGCCTACATTGCGAAACAGGTCAGCTAAACCAGGGGTTCTCAACCTTTTTCTTTCTGAGGCCCCTCAAACATGCTATAAAAACTCCACAGCCCACCTATGCCGCAACAACTGTTTTTCTGCATATAAAAGCCAGGACTGGCATTAGGGGGTAGCAAGCAGGGCAACTGCCTAGGGCCCCACACCACAGCAGGCTCCATGAAGCTAAGTTGCTCAGACTTTGGCTTCAGCCTTGGGTGGTGGGGCTCGGCCCCAGGCTACGGCCCCATGCAGTAGGGCTTTGGCTTTCTGCCCTGGGCTCCAGCAAGTCAAATGCTGGCCCTGCTTGGCAGCCCCCCTAGGGGGCCCCAAACCCCTGGTTGAGAATCACTGAGCTAAACAACGGTGCTCAGGATGCATCCGATGAAGTGGGTATTCACCCACGAAAGCTCATGCTCCAATACGTCTGTTAGTCTATAAGGTGCCACAGGACTCTTTGCTGTTTTTACAGCGGTGTCAGTTTTTCACACCCCCTAAGTTGATCTAAAATTTTAAACATAGACCAGGGCTGAATGTCACAAAACGTGGTTTTGGCAATATAGTAGGTGGGACTCTGGTTCACTATTAACTCAGACACAAATGAGATGTAAAACAGAAAGTCTTGTCCACACGTGATCATGGAAAATCCTATGGACCTTTTCACAGGTAGGAGTTTTAACCTCTAACCTGACCAAATCCCAACTCTGGTAACTGCATATCTTCCTAAATTCCCCCACAGTTGCAAATTGGTATAGGATTCTTCCACACTTCCCGTCATCAATTTCTATGGGCAGCCAGCATTGGGGTACTCTAAACCTCAGCTTTCACGATCTAAAAGTTTCTAGCTCTTTTATTTGTGCAAAAGTTCTTGAACATATAAAGTGACAAAGGTTCAAACGTTCACTTATTTAGGGTTCAATGTTTGTCACTGGTTTCCGCTGACAATTAGTTATCTGCCATTCATCTCCCCCACCCTGCTGATCTCTTCCATGTTTTCTAACAGGGCAGAGGAAGAGAGAGCAGACCTTAAAAAGAATTCATAGCTGTGCGGGCAGTGACAGCTGGACTTCTGTTGATAATGCCAATGTTGCTGCAAGCTTGCTCCTAACACCACAGCTGGCTTCTTTGCTGAGCAGCGGTGGTCTCCAGCCACAAGGAGGTGCACTTCAACAGCACGAGAAACAGCATAGTCTAGCAGTGTACTAACAGCAGGGCATTTCTATATCTTGCCTCTGGCGCTGACAGTAACTCACTCAGCAGCCTTAGGTTACTATAAAGAAATAATTGACTGATATGGCCTTCCATCAGTGGAAAATGCCCTGTTTTTTTTTTTGCTGGCCATCCACTGGTATGAGTTCCCTCAAGTCCGTGCAGGGATGAGCTTCAATCAGTGTTAGCTCAATTGATCTGTGTGCCAGTGTGGCCACATCCCATTAACATAACATATTCAAAGCCAACAGCCCATCCACTGCTGTCTTACAGAGCAACAGTTACTGCAGAAGTGTCTTGTCTGGTCACCTTTCAGCACTCCACTGACCAAGGGTCAGTTTGGCTGGAAGGTGCTACCCTCCCCCCAGTTAAACTGTTCTAAACAATGTACAGAGTTCACTTGGAAGTTATTTTAAGAGCCAGGTACTTCTATATGAAGACCACTACTCCTCCATACTGACATAGCAAGTGTCACTTATCCTTTCTGCCTTAGTTTCCCCATAACTGAACTTGAGATAAGTACAGTGGTTGCCTTTAACAACTCTTGAATTGCCATAGATAAGTATAGTGAGACAATATTAGTTATCAGAAAGAATCACAGAAATACACAATGAACACTGCAAACACTGACATAATTTGATCGAAAGCAATGAAAACAATGATTGACTACTGTAGTCCCTTTTAAAAATTAAGTTAACATTTGTAAAGCTTCCAGTGGCCAGGAACACCTCATTTTATTTGAGAAGTTGCCTTTGAAAACCTTTAAGAAATGCTGCCAACTATGCATGTATTCCAATAGGAGCGGTGGTTATTCACTTTTGCTGCAGGAGGCTACAGATGGTTGAAGGATTCCCCATCCGATTTTTTATATTCCCAGTTGGAATTAAAGTTGAGTGTATGTTTCAATAACTTAAGAGTAAAATAACATTACATGGTCACAGAATTTCCTACATTTATAACGCTTGTTTTCAGTACAAATTATGGAAGTTAAAGCTAACCTTAAAAGAAACTCAAACATGTTAAGATATGGAAATGCACAGTAAGGACACCCCAACAACCTTTCCCCTGCCCTGCAGTGATATCATTTCGCAATTCATACAGTTATAATTAATGCCTATTCATGCTAGTGGGCCCACATTAGAATTATTTCCTCCTGATGTCAATATAGGATGCCTGGGTGCCTTATGTTAGGAAATTCAGCATTAAAGCTAACCTTAAAGGAAATCCAAAGTTTATAATACTTCTTTTGGGGATAATTACAACAGCCACGTAATGTTTTATACCTTAAATTACTGATGCATAGTCTCAACTTTAACTCTATCTTAACATAATTTGTATCTGGGATAAATAATCAACAGTCACTCCTGATCTCTAAGCCTTTCACTTCCATCTCTACTAGATACCAAAAAGCAATACATACCACCACTTTACCCAACTTGCTCTCTAATGCAAAACCTAATGTGATGTTTGCCACTATGGCATTGTGATGTCTGCTTGTACCTTATACCTATTGCCCTTACCCCTACCCTCTTTACATTGTAAGCTCTTAGGGGCCAGGACTGTGATGAAGTGGGAATGTTCTTAATGTTTTCTTTAAATACCATGTGGGAGCCTCAGTTTCCCCTATGCATTTCTTAAGTATCTAGGTGGTGGGATAAGGATGTGCAATTGTTGCAGAGCCCTAGAGGGCAGGGGTGTGGAAGGGTCTGTACAGAGATTGGCTGACATCCTATCTCCTGGCAACTGACAGTGTGGGCCCCTCCCCTTCAAACGGTGCCAACTGAAGGTGCTGGAGAACAAAGATCAGGTGACCTCCTGGCCTGGGAGAGAGACAAAGGGAGAGGAGGGGCTGGAGAGTTTCAGTTTGGAGATGGCTGGGAAAATGGAGGGGAGGCCAGACAGACCTCCTGGCCTCCCCTGGTTCCCCAAGATGGACCTGACTGAGGGGGTCCTGTTGTCTGTACCTGCAAGTTCCTATCGTCTAAATAAACCTTCTGTTTTACTGGCTGGCCGAGAGTCATGGTGTATCGCAGGAAGCCGGGGGTGCAGGGCCTTGTCTCCCCCAACTCGGTGACAAGGACCACTACTAGTCTATGTTTGTACAGTGCCTACCATAATAAGGCCCCATTCTTGGATGATCCTTGGGCAGTGGGCACTAATGTAATACACGTGACTAACAACTTAGCTTAATTACAACCCAATATTTTCAAAATGCCTCCTATGTATGAATTTTCAGTGAGCTTTAATTATATGGAAAGAATTTATCGCATATTTGGTCCCAATTTGTCACCATAAAAGAAATGCTAACTTAAAGGATCCATTTTAAGTTAAAATTAACTCAAACTAATCAACAGAGTAACTTGGAAGTTCTCAACAAATCCTTCTGCACACATAAAACGAGGTCTATAATTTTGGCAAGAATATGCTGTATTTTCATCAATAAAACAGAGATTCAGGCTCAAGTACAAGACTCAACTCACCTTAAGCTATAGAGACCAGTGCCTCCAGGAAAAAAAAAATACACACTCAACTAATGGCTTGTCTACATGAACAATTAGACAATGGTCTATGCGACTCAAAGTGCATTAACAAATTGTTAATGCACAGCAGCAGGGTGCACACAAACAGTTAGAACACAGTAGGGTAGATTTATACAGTCCAATTGTTTGTATAGACAAGCCCTAAGGTAGGGTTACAAAAATAATTCATAGTAATCCTGCCCCAAGCTGCAAGGATGAAGGTTTGTTACATTTTGAGTGAATACCCAAAAAAATCCTTTCCCCACCCACCTAAAAATAGCCACTTCTGGGATCGAACATAGCCAGAGGTGGTTGTATTTAATTTGTGGATGAAGTAATCCCTATACTATAAATGCCTGTCCTAACTCGTAGAGTTAAAGCTAAACTAGTTGTTGATGAAATGATTTGAAACCCATGTATAATGGGTACTACAGAAGTCAGGACTTCTGAACACAGAAAAGTCCTATAAACAACTTGGAAGTCAAGATGGCACTATTCCATTATTATTATTATTATTATTATTTAATAGAAACAGTAATTTGGCTCTTAGAAAGCGAGTTGACTGGTCACATGGTGCCAGCTCTTATTCCTACCTTCTATGCTCCACCAGGCAGACAGACAATACTTTCCTAATATTACTTATCTGTGAGAGTGATTACTGTAACAGTCACAAGAATGTTATGCAATCCATGCAGGAAGAGAGGTGGGTCCATGAACTGACAAATGGGAGGGGTTGTGTCCACAAGCCACTCTCTCTGCTATGAAAGAGTTTGAGGACTCTTTCTTTGGAAACATTAGGCTCATCCAAATCCAACACTGTAGGCAGGAAGTAAATTTTCCATTCAAGCCAGTATGCTTTCCAGGAGATAGAGCTAGGAAGACCTTGTCTGCATTGCAGCAAGGCATGTGAATATGCACTACAAATCCCCGCCCCCATAATAATGGACTCTTCCCACAGTTAAAAATAGTACAGAAATCTTGCTGTTACCTAGGTTAGATCTCGATAAAAAACAAAATTTGCATTTCTCTTCTATCAATTCAAACTTATACGCTGTGACACCTAGAAGCATTCAATAATTTGTTTTCCTCTAGTTATCCTGCACTTCTTGACTATGAGTCATTATCCCTGACCTCACTGTATTAGACACATTATTCAGACTCTGCTCCAAGATTACAGATATAATGTTTTACTATTTGCAACTGTTAACCAGAAAATCAAAAGATTCATAGAAAAATGCTTATTAATTTCTATCATTCAATTTCCTGCCCCTCCCCCTTTAGCTGAAACTTACCTATCTAGCCTACAGAGTACTAAGATCTTAATTTTTTTCACTGTAACAAAAACTTCAGTATAGAAAATACATTTGTTTCATGCATGTATATACAAGAAGAATCTGTAGTTATTGGTATTATTTAAAGAAAAAGCTATGCCTTAAACATTTTAACTATTATATCAGTAGGGCTGCACATAAAGGTATTCAAGATCCAACAAGTTTTACATTATATTTTAATACTGATCTATGAAGAAAAATGTTGAATTTTTGTAGTGTCATGCCATGAAGCAGCATCCTGGTTTTAATCTGCACCTGAATTTATGACTGAACAGCTCTCTAGGGTAAAAAAAGTGAGGCGATCAAGCAATGTGAGGATTTCCCTGGTGAGGGTTGTAAAACATGCTTTCTATGGGAATATAGTACTTTTACAAAAACAAACAAAAGCAAACTATGGGTTGAAGCAGAGCTGGGGGAGGAAGGGAAAAGAGGTTATATGCCCCTGAAAAACAGGGATTTAGAGTGCAAGTACCCCCATCATCAGAATATCTTTTGTGCTACACTGTACATTTTACATTTTAAAATGAAAGACTTCAGGCTCAAAGAAAGTGGAAATCTGTTTCCTTTAAACTGCAGCAGATAGCCACATCCAGGGATTTGTTATAAACGAGATGTAGTCCACCTTGCCAATTTTATCTTCTATATTTCACAAACACTTTTTGAGCATCCCAAATTTTTACAAACCTATAAGACATGATCCATAAGGAAGAAAACCTGCAGTTTACTAGTCAACATATGGACTAACAGTTCAAATAAGGTCTACTCTGCACTAAAAGTTTTGCTGGCATAACTATGCTATGTCAGCTATGAATATGGGGGGCAGGAGGAAAAGAATCGCACCCCTGATACAACTCATAGCTGTGCTGGCAAAAGCCCCAGTATACATGTAGTCACAGCAGCAAAATAGTGCTTTTGCCAGTACAACTTATTTAATTTGTGAAAATGAAATAACCTGCATCTCCACTAGAAGGGTTTGATACCAGTAAACCCTTTTTAGTGCAGACAAGGCCTAAGGGAGATTATGGAAACCTCACTCCTGAGATCATGGAAGGAAGGATTTAATGGAGCTGTGCTTTAAGGAAAGATTTGGCTATTTTGGAAAGTGGGAGGGGAGGAGAGGATACAAGGAGGTGGGAAATTTGCAAAGTGAGGGCAGCATGATAAAAGTCTTGTAAGAGGGAATTAGATTAAGAGAACACTCAGATTCATAAACTTTTAAGGCCCAAAGGGACTATTATGGTCA
Source organism: Gopherus flavomarginatus (assembly GCF_025201925.1). NCBI lineage: Eukaryota > Metazoa > Chordata > Testudines > Testudinidae > Gopherus > Gopherus flavomarginatus. The sequence goes on along the minus strand of NC_066622.1, from coordinate 71,286,621 downwards.
CCCAGTCTAACCTGTATCAAGATCATAATTTCTTGTTGAGCTACTGCATAATCTTTTAAATGAAGAGTGGCTGTCTTTCCAAAGATTTCAAATGACTGAGAATTCACCACATCCTAGGTAAGTTGTTCCAATAGTGAATTGCCCTCACTGTTAAAAATGTTCACATTATTTCAACTCTGCATTGGTTTGACTTCAAATTCAAGCTGCTGTATCTTGTTATGCCTTTGGTAGATCTACAATCAGAAATCTCTCCATTTAGGTACTTACAGAGTGGTTAAGTCTCTTCTTAGCCCTCCCTCTCTTGCATAAGAAAATCAACTGAATTTCTTCTCTCTCTCACTCTAGGAGGCTTGCCCTATCTCAAATCACTCTTACAGCTCTTTTCTGAAGCCCCTTTCAATTTGGCAAGATCCTCTGAAATGTGAACACCAGAACTGGACACACTGAAGAGTAGTATACTTGTTCACTACACCAATACTGACTTGGACTCTAGATACATTCTATGGGTGGAGTACCCGAGACCACTTATCCACTGACGTTTTAAAAACTCCTAAACCCCAACCTGGGTCTATGCTGGTTATGTACTATGTGTGTATGCTGTGAACCTTGTAACTGACACTTGTAATCCCTCATAACTCAAGCCTGATCTCAGATGTACAGTATCTTCCCTCTTAACTTGTGTAAATTTGATTTTAAACATTAGCTTTAATAAATATACATTCAAGCATTGCATTGGGCAGCTCATGTCTAATGGTTGTTACCATGACCCTTTAAGTCCTTTTCACAGTTACTGCTTTCTAGTATACAGTCCCCTATTCTGTACATGTAAAATATATTCTGTGATTCTAGATGTACAACCTTGTATTTGGCTGTATTCAAGTGTACACTGTCTAAATGAGCCCAGACTACCAAGCAGTCCAGATTGGTCTGCACAACCAGTGAAGTGGTAAATATGACAGGTCAATTTGTGAGTCATCTATAAACTTTACTGGTGATAATTATATAAATTTCTTCCAGATATTGATCAAGATATTTAACAGCATTGGTGCAAGAAAAGATGTCTGTAGGACCCAACCAGAAACTGTCATTGGTTGAAGCAGCAAAGAATCCTGTGGCACCTTATAGACTAACAGACGTTTTGGAGCATGAGCTTTCGTGGGTGAATACCCACTTCCTCAGATGCATGTAATGGAAATATCCAGGGGCAGGTATATATATGTGTGCTAGCAAGCAAGCTAGAGATAACGAGGTCAGTTCAATCAGGGAGGATGAGGCCCTCTTCTAGCAGTTGAGGTGTGAAAACCAAGAGAAGAGAAACTGGTTCTGTAATTGGCAAGCCATTCACAGTCTTTGTTCAATCCTGAGCTGATGGTGTCAAATTTGCAGATGAACTGAAGCTCAGCAGATTCTCTTTGAAGTCTGGTCCTGAAGTTTTTTTGCTGCAGGATGGCCACCTTAAGGTCTGCTATAGTGTGGCCAGGGAGGTTGAAGTGCTCTCCTACAGGTTTTTGTATATTGCCATTCCTAATGTCTGTCATTGGTTGATTATTCCTCATTTACAGTTACTTTGATATTTACCGGTTAGCCAGTTTTTAATCCATTCAGAACATACAAAATTAATGTAGTATAGTGCTAGTGTCTTTTTTTTTTTAATCAGAACTTCACTTGTTTAGATTTAAAATAAAGAGATGCCTATCCAAGGCTTTAGGCACCTTAACATCACTGACCCAATAAAATCCCAGCAGAATTAGTTATTGAAACAGGAACTCAACACCTACAGAAACTCCTTTCCACCCCTTCATTGTTATGGGAAACATGCCTTCACCCTCTCCAAATCCCTAACTAGCTTTTGCAGCATGCCCAAAAGTCACCAAATCTAGGCTCTTCAGACCAGGGGAGCAAGCAAGTGTGCCAAAGTCTCAAGGAATGTCCTGCAATCCTTCCCATCTCTTTTACAATGAGGGGGAATTCAGCTCAGCCACCCTGATGACTATAGCTGTGGCAGTATGGCACAGGGAGAGTGGCAATTCCTCATGCAGGCCAGCCTCAGGCTATTTAGGACTATGTGACATAAAACACTTTAAATTCTATCAAGAGAGTGATGGGCAGCCAGTACAGATCCCGGCACACTGAGCCACGTGCGCCTAGAAAGAAGCTCTGCTCAATAAGCGAGCTGCTGCATTCTGTACCATTTGCAGTCTCTGAATAATTTTTAGGTGCACCCCATATTGCAATAGTCTAATACTGAGGTATCAGACATGGATAACAGTGGCACGGTCTGCATCCAAAAGGAACGGTTATGATCTCCCAGCCAGATGCAAATAGTAAAAAAAGATGATTGGGCCAGTGCTGTAATATGATCAGTTTGAGGTTTAGAAACACCGCTAAATTGTGAATCCTGTTAATTAATGTCTGATATTAGTCATCCCTTCAGCTGCTTCCCAACCCACCATCATTATCTCAGTCTTGCCCGGGGTTGAACTTCTTGTATGATACGAAGTCAAACATCTTACATAAGTTTAAGAATTATGTCAACCAAATTTGTAATTTCATGAAAAAGTATCAAGTTTGACAAGACCTAACTGTCATAAAACCACTGACAGGCAACAGTTACATTGCCATCCTTTAATTCTTTACTGACTGTACCATGTCAGCCTTTTCATTATTTACATCAATCTGACTGGCCTACACAATTACCAGAGTCTTAATATTTTTAAAGGGCAAATGTGAAAAAAATAATTTTTTTCAACTCCTCTGGAAATTTCTCAGTGTTCCAAGAGCTCTTAAAAACCAACATCCATGGCTCCGAGAGCTCCTCGGCCAATTATTTTAAGAGTCTTAGTAGCAAGTCATCACCGCCTGCAGATTTGAGAGTGTTTTACTTAAATAATTGCCATTTAACAGTGTCCACACTTCCTGTCAAAATGATAAGCATTTAGTTATCACTGTAAAATATGAATACATCATCCTGCTTATTTCCAAATACTGAACAGAAATATTCACTGAACACTTCTCCATCGTTACTGACAATTTTACCATCTTCATCTAATAACTGAACTATACCATTGCACTTAGGGGCATAGGGGGGAGTAGGAGAAGAGACAGAGTAGTAGGCTGGAGTGAGATTAAAAAGGGCCTTTCAGTGAAAACAAAGGAATTTGATGTGGTGGGGAACAGGCACAAGAAGGCAGCAAGAGGGTCAGCACTGCAAGACAAAACTACTAAAAGAACATCTACTGGTTAGGGGAGGAGCTGGAAAAGAAGTCATCAAGACATGGTTTTAGCAGCAAACTTACAAAAGCCTGGATGTAAGGAGAGAAGAGGGGAGCATAAAGATGGCAACACACAGATTGAAAATCTGAGAAGACGGGAAAGCTGCCAACAAGGACAGGGACTAAGGGACACAGAAGCACTCAATGTTAGACTAAGCTGACGGTTGCCTTTAGAGAGAAAGGGTTAATGCAATAAATTAGGACTTGGGAGACCTGGATTCTATCCCCTCCTCTGCTCCAGATTTCCTGCATGATGTGACCTTGGGCAAGTTATTTAGCTTTTCTGTACAATATAGATCGTTATACTCCTCGTCTCCTACCTCACGGGGGTACTGAGAACACAAACATTAAATGATTGTGAGGCACTATGGTGATGGGGGGCAGAGCATATAAGTATTTAAGATAGATAGTGACAAGTGCAGAAAGACAGCTGGAGACATGAAATTGGTGAGAGCAACAGTTCTGGGAGCAATCCACATGAGTGGTAGTTGAAACTGCAAAAGCAAGTGACGTAGCCTACAAGGAAGAAGAGGAGGAGACCAAAAGCAGGACCGAGGGTCATCAACAGATGTAATTATACATGTGGTGAGGCTCGAAGATGAGAAGCCCCCACAAAAGATGCTTATAGAACAATCAAGCAAGTTAGGAGGAGAACCAGCAGATGTCTTTACCACCCTCACCCATTAAAAGGATAAACAGCCATCACCTATTCTCACCACTTTCTACAGCCCCAAATTAAAACAAGTATAAATGGACAAAATGTGCCACGTACTGTGTGCTCTTTAAAGAAATAAAGCAACAAATTCAAGCTCTGACAGAATTCAGGAAAGACTGAACTTCTGAGCCGAGACTGATCCAATGAGGACACCCTGCAGCTGCTGAAGAAGATCAAATGCTGAAGGTGGGCAGCAAAAACATTGTTATTAGTTAAGTGTCCATGTGTCACAAGACATGGGTACTGCCCAGAAGAGTTTATATTGCGAGTGCATGTCTATATGGCAGGTCAGAGAGCAGCAAGCCTATAGCGCTCTAGCATGCCGCATGCTAATTGCCCATGTGGACCCTGCTGCTGCATGGTGAAAGTCCCCTAGTATGTTTAGGCCTACTGCTGTAAGTTTAACTCGGAATGACTTTTCCAGCCAATAACGTGGAGGAAGCAACAGACACCACCATGGAGCACGTACCAGCTCTTTTGCTCCAACAATAACAGCTTTCCCTTTGTCTTTCTCCCACTCCCATTTTTGGGCCTTTGTCATACTAGTATTCCTCTCCATGCCCAAATATAGAAGAGCCAAGATTATACAGCTTAACTTGATCAGATTTTCAGAAGTGCTATGAACCCACAGCTCCCACTGATCAGTCATACAGGCACATCGGGAAAGCATTCAGATAGCTAATTACTATATCTTCAAGGAGACCAGTTATAAACAGAACACTTTACTATTACAAATACCACCATGCAAATACAACCAAAGTTACTAGACCAGGCTTCATATCTTTCCCCACATTCATCTCTAATGTTACATTTAGATTTCAGAAATTAACAAAAATATTCCCCCTACTGCCACTAAACTGTATCAACACCAGAGGCTTTATCTGTCCTAGGGACTCCCTCCAGCAGCCAGACCCATTCTAACAACAATATCATTAGACTTACTTTCAGGAGATTTGACAAACTCAGCAGTAAAAATACTTCCAGCCACAAGAAGCCTGTCTTCACCAGGGCTCCCACTGGTTTAGCTGAAATGGCAGAAGTGCTAGTGGGAATATTTTGGATAAATTTCCTCACCACAGGCAATGCTTGGAGTTGCATTTCTGATGAAATTGCAGTAGGTTCATCTATTCCACAGATGGAATCCGGTTTGAGAAACACATGCTGTCACTAAAACATTGCTGCACTTAAGTTCAGTTCCACACTACCATTCAATGGTATTTTTTGTGGCCATTACATAAGTTAGGCGCTCCATCAACTAGAAACACTTCTGTACCTGCACACTTAAGTCTCTTTTACAGTGAATTTTATTTATATTGAACATTAAACTTCCTCTCATAATATGCTGTAGTCCCTTTCTGCACCCATTCCACACATGTAACGAAAAATAAATGGTGTAAGCCCTGTGTGAGAAGAGAGCTCACAATTTACAACAGTACAAAAGATTTTATAAGCTCTTCTGTTCTCTTTCAACACTACAGACAGTGGCATAGAAGCTTCAAAGGCTTGAAACTGCAAGCTGGCTAAAAGCATATATTTTAGAGCAATTTAAAAATGAGGCAAGAGAATGCTCCCACTACGGATAAGAAAACATATTCACCTATCGAAGTGGCAATTTCAAGGGTGGAGAAACGTATGCTACATATGAAATAGTCTTAGAAGCTTCTCCTTGGTCTAGCATTCATATCTTTACTAGACACCATCGAATAGACAACTGTGATTCCCCTGATGCTGTGCTTGATCATAGTGCTCTAGCCTGTGGGGCCTCATTCTCAATATCCTTAATTGCAATTAATTTTAGTTATATGGTTGGGCACTCCTAAGGTTAGTTGTAGGAAAATAAACTTTCACACTCTCAAGTAGCCTGAGCCGAGATACAAGATAAGCAATTGGAAGGACAGGAGGGCATCCTGAAGAGGAAGTGAGGTTTAGTAAACATTCAGTTCTCAGATTTCATGTCCTCTAATCAAGTCTCATCCCAGGGATGAGCATGGAGAGGTGTAGTCAGAGAACAAGAACTAGGTAGGTGGCAGAGCACTTGCTCTTTGGGGCAAGGAAGGATCCTCGCTTTATAGTGTGTTTGTACAGAGTCCACCACAGTGGGACTCCTAGTCTATAACTGGAGCCCCTAGGAGCTACCACAATACCACCGAATGACAGCACCAAGAATATTTGTGCTGGAAAAGTCACTTCCAGGGAAGTTAGGAAACTTAGAAGGTCAGAAAACAATCATCCTTTTAAAATAGAACTTTAGGGGAGGGGGGAGAGGGAAGAGAAGAGATGATCAGGACAGATGAAGAGGCATAACTGAAAAGGTCATTTTAAAAACTGTGCATACAGTTTTTAATAAGGTACTGAGATATCAATGCATCATTTTTCCAACTAATTCTGACTGGCCAGCAGCAACTACTGGAAAAAAAAATCATAGATTATCTGATATTATAATTTAGAAAACAAAAAGCAACTCTGACTTTCCATCAGCCTCTCACATTGCAGAATTTCCCTGCATCATGTTATGAAGACACACTGCATAGCATTATGGTAATTTAGCACCTAATTAATGGGGATTCCATATTAATACTGTTACAGTGTTAATGAGTACTAAACATGCAGCTCCGACAATACTTTTTGTCATCCAGTACATACCGCAAAAGATCTAAAAAGAAGATAGCGCCCTTCCCTAGTAGTAACTCTTGGAGCCAGTTTTCCAGCAAACCAAGTAGCTGCAATAGAAACCCTGGTTAAAATATGCCAGTTTAAAAAACTGTGAGCTAATACCACCTTATTTTTTTCAGATAGGGTCAAGGAGAAGTAAGCTCTGCTTTGAAAATTATTGTAAACTGAGAAATTTAAGTGAACGTAAGTAACTGTATAGAAAATTGATCTTTGAAGATATGACAAATTGATCTAAAAAGTAGCACAATACTGATGGGATCATGAATATATGATAGCAGACCATTGACAGTTGAGCAAGTGCCACTCAGTGATGTTTAAAATCTCTAGTATTCATGATTTTGCCATTTTAGCTCTTTGTGAAATAGAAATTCAGTTTATACATAGTTGATTGGCATGGATGGTGAGGTTGCCTTGAATGCTTGCCTAATTTTCAGCTGTCACTTTTAAAGGCTTCTGGACATCTGCTAAATGGCGTATTGTAAATGCAGCCCATTTCTCAGATGTTTAGTCAAATGAATGCTTCAAATGATCAAAGGGAAAAAGCTGGAAATGAACTATTCCACTTCTTAAAAACAATCTTGTAATTTGCATAGGTATATGAACGCAATATTGGTTTTATTAACATTTTCACCTTCCACACTGCCCTTGGAACCGAACAGTTGTATTCCACAATGATCCAAGTTCTATTAAATCTCACTTATAAAACACAGATCAGGGATTTGAGATAAGGAGTAAATCTTAATTGGGAGAACACTGCAGTAAGGTTGCACTATACTGTGTCTTTATGATTGTAAGGATCTCTGAGAAGTTTGAAGTTCATTTCTAAATGGAAAGGCCTGTTGGTTTGTTGTAGGGTTCCCTCCCCACCTTTTTCTTTGCATAGCATTTAAATTAGGTCTTCAAAGATCAGATGGTTATGAGTTGAACAACTTCTGGATGACTGCCTTAGCTTCTGTTAGGGCTGACATAAGTTTGATGAGGTCTCTTGATTGTGCATTAATTGACACTGAAAGTGCCTCTCATCTTCATTATATGATTTCTCTATTTACCTTATGTCACTAATAGAAGCATGTCACAAAACTTCACAGCCACAGACTGACCTCTGAGCCCATTTCATGCAACAGACAATGCCACCATCAAATTCAGTTATTGAGCAATCTTCCATCATATGTTGGAGTTGACTCTCCTGTACCACAAAGAATCGATAGCTACGCTACAGAAGATTCTGATGTACACAATGTATTTGCAAAGTTAAAACTTTTTAAAACTAGAACTTCAGCCAATTTGGTAAAATAAGACTTCTTTATAGCACTATCAGGACTCATGACTACAGTAAGAGAAGGCTTTTAAAGTGCAGCTGAGGTGCTTTTCTGGAAAGAGGGAAAACAACATATTTCTCAACATACCTGCTGGCTGGCAGTCAACATTAGTCAATGGTTGTGTTGGCCCTTCAAGAACTATGCTAATGTTGCATGCTACGTTGATACTAGATGTTGTAATGTTGTCCCCCAGTGAAAGGAGCAGAGAAGGCAGGGGCATGCATAGTGAGGACCACATATGGACTTTACTGAGACTTGTATATGCCCTTGATTAGCTGGACAAATAAGGTAGGGAGCCTGCGCTCAGAAATGGGAGGAAAGGACAGAAGTACACATCCTTAAGCAAAAATGAAAATGACTTAAGATATATTTTTCTTCTTTTAAATTTGAGGCCATTATATAGTTTTTCCCTATGCATACACGGTATTCGTTTCCTATAGAAAATTTAAAGACAAGTCTTTGACTTAACAGGCTTATTGAACAACCAGGAAGCTTTCTGCACTAAAAAACAATTCTATTACACATGACAGGCTTTGCACAGAAAACAAATATACAGCTTTAGTTAAAAAACATCTGGAAAATTTAGTGGCAAAATAAAATCAAATATAAGAACACAGTGTGAGCTGTTTCATACCTGTGAATTGCCTCGTTGTTCAGGAAATGTCATTGCTGATGAAGCTTTAAAGCACGACATAGTTTAACAAAGCTGCCTCAGTATGTTGTACACAGATGACTTTCTTGGATGGAAGAGATCATGAAGCCCATTAATACTGATCTACTGATCTCCCTAATGATTGTACCATTTAAGTGTCAGATTTATAAACTCATACAGTTAATAACTCCGTTTCTCAGTTTGTGGTCTTGTGGTCAGGCATGAAGGAAATAAGCATCTGTTTACCTCTGGGACAGCTTTGGTCTGATCTGAATGATGAAACACCACAAAGTACATGAAGCCTGCAAGACCTTTTGAGAGTCAGCAAAGAGAAATAAATGATCTTTTCTTGTCTAACACATACTTGCTGTGATTTTCAATACCATTACCTCCTAAATGACTCAATACTGTAATATGCTCTACTTCAGGGGTTCTCAAACTGGGGGTTGGGACCCCTCAGGGGGCCGCAAGGTTATTACATGGAGCGTCATGAGCTGTCAGCCTCCACCTCAAATCGTGCTTTGCCTCCAGTATTTATAATGGTGTTAAATATATTTTTAAAAAGTGTTTTTAATGTAGGGGGGGGGGTCGAACTGCTCTACTTAAGGACTACCTTCTGATGACCACTTGGAGCCTCCAATATAGAATGCAGCTTTTCACCTCTTAAGTGCTACAGGCTGATGCAAACAACACCTGTGCTGTGTACTGGATTTCAATCTGATCGTTGGCAACAGCTCCTCACCCACCTGTAGACCAGCTAGAGAGCAAAAAGGGTTTAAAATGGTTGATTAGCTTCTACCATTAGATATAAGGTCATATTCATTTTGGCCAAGTACATGGCATGACTAGGACTGAAAAAATGAGAAGCTGATATTTGTCTTGTCAACAAGGTTTTAAAACATTCAACCAATTCTTTTAAAGCTAAACTGGGACATTATTTCATAAGTTAGCATAGTCAAAGTGCATAATAAAAAACTTTTATTTACTTCATTTTTGGTGATAACTAGTTTTTTACCTCTCTCTTCATTTTATACCCTTAAATGGCTAAAGTGGATATTTTCACTTGTTTAGTTTCCTAAACTGTAAGTAGGAAAAAAAAACACTATGTAGAATATAAAGTTGTTCTAAGAAGCCTGATATTTAAAATTTTCTATCAACCCCCAAAGAGCCAAGTTCCAAGGATGTAATTAACATCCTGTGTTGCAAGAACCATACAAACTCAAAATGCAAGGTAAGCAAATAGCTCTATTATATTTGCAGTCCATGTCACTCATCCACAAGGCTATACTATATTAGGTTTTGCGAGGACATACTCTGGATGAAGCGATTAAAAAAAGATTAAGTTTTCAGAGACTGTCTGGTAAACATGTATGTATGAGCCACAACCCTAACTCCACAGTGCTCCACTAGCATCAGCAGGGTTCCACCACTGAAGCTTACGCCTATGTGGACACAGTTGCAGGATGAGGTCCTACAAAACAAATTCTTTCAAAATACAAATGGAAAAGTGGCCGTACGTTCATAGCCAATGGAACTACATACATGAATAAGTTTATTAACATGCTCAGGTGTTTGCAAAAAAATCAAAGCCTTAATTTTCCATGCTTTTTTATTTGGCTATCGCACTTGTGATAGCCAAATTCAGATTCAAGAAAGATACTCTGCCATAACAACATAAACAATGCTGGGGGTGTGGGGAAGAAGAGATCTAAAATTACAACAACAAAATTTCAAACTGATATGAAAAAAAAGGAGAGAGAAGCTGATTTAAATCATTCCAGGCTGATTTAAAACAAAACCAAAAAACCCCTACCACTAGAAGGTGCCATAGCTAACATGCTAGTTAACTACATGGGACGAGAACAGCAGCAAATTAGACTTGTGTGAAGAGAGTCAGATTGGCCAAGAGGTAGTGAAATACATTAAAAGCAGTGGTAGTGGACAAAGACTCCAGGGAAAAGGAGTAGAGGAAGTCCAGTGGTACTCTAGAGGAAAGGAAAACTTGGAGGATCCACCAAAGTAGATAAAAGAAGTGGCCAAGATGACAGGATAACTTGACACTGCTCTGGTGGGTATCCAGGAGAGGGAGGGATCAACAGTATCAAAAGCAACTGAAAGATCAAGGCAGAGGAGAAGGCTCCACCAGGAAGAGATCATTGGAAACTCAGAAATATCTTTGGAGAGATTATACAGGATTCAGAGGCTGTTAGAAAGGAGGAAGTAGAAACCCCATTTGTAAATCGCTCATTTGGGAGTTCAGATGTAGCAACCTGGGCAGTATGCAAGCCATAAACTTTTTCTGAGCCCCTCTGAATAGGTAAACAATCTGCACTACACCCATACCTAGAGATATTAGGGAATTAAAAGCTCTGCCAGAATTACATTTGGTATATCCATAGTATACTGGATCTCTTTATGCCTAGTCAATCTGACCACCAAACACACTGATTATGAATGAGAAACTTTCAGATTTAGTTTAACAATCAGAGATGAAGCAGTAAATCATACCCAGCCCTCGAACTGAAGTATAAGTACTACTCAAATTTGCTGGGGCTAATGCATTGGGTATCTGTTTCTCAAGGCAAAAACTATAGGGAAAAAGACTTCTTGTATTAACAGAAGCAGCCTATCAGGTCTCTTCTCCAAGGAGCTCAGAGTAGTGCTTTGACAGGAGAGGGGTCAGCCTGATATTTTCAGCCACTCTGGAAGTTGAATCAAGTTTTGTTTTTAAATCACTTGAACAGGTAGATTCAAAAATAGGAAAGGAGAGGACTTCCTTCCAGAAACACAAATGTACCTGAAAGTAAGTTATTTTAATTTTTGGACCTACTTTTAGTTATATTAGTATTTCCTTAATTTAAATCTTTCCCACCTTAATATCTATGTTCTCCAGAGCCATTAAATGAATTATAAATTCAAGGTTAAACATGTTTAAATTGGCATTCTGCTTGTAAAATGTGCACTGTTATTTAAGGAGGGAGGAGAAAATGTTTCCATGGAAATTAAAAGAAATACAAACATCTGAAAGCCAGGATATAAAGCAATAGGGTGTCCCTTAAACTATTAAAAATTACAGAAACATAGAGCAAGCACACCCTACATTGCATTGTGCTGCCCATCCTCCATCTTGAGCCATTCCACCTGTTCTTCCCTCCGGCAGCTGCAGCCACTCACTGGCTCCTATGGAAGAGACTGTGAAGACAGCTGCAGCCACCAGAGGAGAGAGCAGGTGAACAGGCATGACTTATAGGAACCACCAATTGCGGGGGGAGGGGGAGATTGCTCTTGGCAGTTAGTGAAGAGTCTCTTTAGTGGAGAGGAACATATTTGCTTCCTAAGCAACTTTTTAGTAGCAACTGCTGGTAACCTGCAGTCTCTCTCGGCTCCTTGAGTTCTGCCTCCCTCTACACTCCTCTGTCCCCCTCCCTGCACATGTGGAGACAGACTCCAGGGAGAGGATGTCCCGTTATTTTTAATGGGAACATTTCTGGATGCAAGCAGGCGTCTTAAACTGGGATGCTGACTGTCTGTAGTACTGCTCTTATAAAGAGCTATCACAGATATCAGAGCAACACCAGTATCCTTTAGCTCAGTGGTTCTACACTAAGAGTATGTGTACCCCTGGGAGTATGCAGAGGTCTTCCAAGGGGTACACCAACTCATCCAGATATTTGCCTAGTTTTACAACAGGCTACATAAAAAGCGCTAGCAAAGTCAGTACAAACAAGTGTGATATAAACAATGACTAGTTTATACTGCTCTATATACTATACACTGATATGTAAGTAACAGTATTTACATTCCAAATGATTTATTTTATAATTCTATGGTAAAATGAGAACCAGCATTTTCAGTAATATAGTGTGCTGTGACACTTCTGTATTTTTAAGTGAGGTGTAACTTGCCGGTATACAAGCGAAATCAGACTCCTGAAAGGGGTAAAGTAGTCTGGGAAGGTTGAGAGCCACTGAACTCAAGCCAGAAGAAGTGGAGGCAAAGGCCAGGAAACAAATTTTAACCCCCTTTGAATATTTCAGAAGCCCTGGTAGAGTAAAAAAGTGACACTTCAATAGGACCCCTGATATCCATTCCAACAGGGAATTTACACTGGGTTTTGGGCAAGGTTAGGCAAATTTAATGCTGAACATGCAAAGTCTTATACACACAAGTTTCTGCTACCTGGATTCCCCACATCAAATCTATATTCAGAAACTAATTGCCTGAGAAAACATAGTCCATTCTAAACGTAGTGACACCTTGGCAATAGTATGGACCACGTTCTGCAGATTCAATGCAACTTGCAACATCTGAATCTGATGTTGAAACACTGACCCCAGGAAAAAGGGGGTTTAATAATGGAAAGTAGGAGATACTAATTTATAACAATTAGGGCTGTTGAGTAATCGCAGTTAACTCACACGATTAACTCAAAAAATTAATTGCAATTAATTGCACTGTTAAACAATAGAATACCAATTGAAATTTATTAATTTTGGATGTTTTTCTACATTTTCAAATATATTGATTTCTATTGCAACACAGAATACAAAATGTACAGTGCTCACTTTATTATTTTTATTACAAATATTTGCACTGTGAAAATGATAAAAAATATTATTTTTCAATTTCACTTCATACAAGTACTGTAATGCAATCTCTTTATCATGAAAGTGTAACTTACAAATGTAGATTTTTTTTTATTATATAACTGCCCTCAAAAATAAAACAATTTAAAACTTTAGAGCCTACAAGTCCACTCAGTCCTACGTCCTGTTCAAGTCTGTTTACATTTATGGGAGATACTGTTTCTTATTTGCAATGTCACCTGAAATGAGAACAGGTGTTCTCATGGAACTTTTGTAGCCAGTGTTGCAAGGTATTTATGTGCCAGATATGCTAAACATTAGTATGCTTCGGCCACCATTCCAAAGGACATGCTTCAATGCTGATGATGCTCGCTAAAAAAATAATTAAATTTCTGAGAGAACTCCTTGGGGGAGAATTGTATGTCTCCTGTTCTGTTTTACCCACATTCTGTGATATATTTATAATTTTATATATGTTATAGCAGTCTTGGATGATGACCCAGCACATATTCATTTTAAGAACACTTTCACAGCAGATTTGACAAAACGTAAAGAAAGTACCAATGTGAGATCTCTAAAAGTAGCTACAGCACACAACCCAAGGTTTAAGAAGCTGAAGTGCTGTTCAAAATTTGAGAGGGATGAAGTGTGGAGCATGCTTTCAGAAGTCTTAAAAGAGCAACATTCCGTTGCGGTAACTACAGAACCTGAACCACTCTAAAAAAAAATTAACCTTCTTCTGGTGGCATCTGACTCAGATGATGAAAATGAACATGCGTCGGTCCACTCTGCTTTGGACCGTTATCAAGCAGAACCCGTTATCAGCATGGACACATGTCCTCTGGAATGGTGGTTGAAGCATGAAGGGACCTACAAATGTTTAGCGCATCTAGCACGTAAATATCTTGCATGCCGGCTACAACAGTGCCATGCAAATGCCTGTTCTCACTTTCAGGTGACGTAAATGAGAAGCAGGCAGCATTATCTCCTGCAAATTGTAACCAAACCTGTTTGTCTGAGAGACTGGCTGAACAAGAAGTAGGACTGAGTGGACCTGTAGGCTCTGAAGTTTTATACTGTTTTATTTTTGAATGTAATTTTTTTTGTACACACTTCTACACTTTTAAGTTCAACTTTCATGATAGAGATTTCACTACAGTACTTGTAATAGGCGAATTAAAAATACAATTTCTTTTGTTTTTTACAGTGCAAATATTTGTAAAACAATAAAATGAGCACCCTACTTTGTATTCGGTATTGTAATTAAAATATATATATTTGAAAATGTAGAAAACATCCAAATATATTTAAATAAATGGTATTCTATTATTGTTTAAGAGAACGATTAATCATGATTAATTTTTTTAACCATTTGACAGCCCTAATAAGAATGGATTTTATTGCTGCATTAGGCAAGACCGTGAATCAGCTTTTTACTTCCGTACCTTGCATTACTACAGATGCTATTTTGGGCTAAATTAAATTTTCAGATGCTGTTCACCCATAAGGAAAGGCCTTTGAATCATGGTAATAAAATGAAGACAGTTATTATCCTAATATTAAATTGTTGTCAGACCTACTTCAAGGTAAGAGCATAAGGCCCCAACCAAACATTCCACAAGCAATATAAATACTGATGTCATTAAAATGGTTCAGTGGATTCATTATTTAACACTGTTTGGCCAGCTGGCATGGATAGGGCCACCCCACATCAAGCAGTGATTTCAAACACAGCTCCCTTTAGAGTGTGAATTGGGCAGCTGTGGCAACTTCAGATCATATTTTCTTCAGAAGCCCAAAGTATATGCATACATGAATTCAAAATACAAATTAGTCTGTTGCCAAGCAGGTATGACACCGCACCCAGGATTTACTAGTAATACATGTAAGTCAGCAATGCAAGCTTTTAAAATAACAAATTGCATCTGAATTTTGTGCTAATGAGTATAAAGTCAATCATGAAAAGTTGATGTCTCCCAACCTTGTGGATACCAGGCTACAGCAGATGACCACCAGTGGGGGCAGATAAAGATGCCTGACCCTACAGCTTTCTAGCCTTCTCACCGCTAATGTGATCCCACAGGTCCCATGCTTATTTACCTGGTCTCTTTGAATGTTATGCGCCTCTCTCCTCTCACAGCAATCCCGAGAGTAGCTACTCACAGGTGAGTTCATACACACAGATACACAAGTGGAAGCAGTAATCTTATCAGCCCAAGTCTCCCATATACTCTGCTTCAACAGCACTAAACTACAATGCATTATGGACCCCATAGAGCCACTAACCCCTCCCCAAGAAGAATGTAGCAACAGCAGAATTAAAAGCAAAAAAAGATAGTTAGAAAGGGAGTCAAATTCATTATATTGTCCAAAAATAAGACTACTTGTGGGGTACAATAAATGCAAAGATCTGCAAGACAAACAAACATTCCTCTTGGTTGGAGGCCAGTATGCTGGTACATCCGGAGGCAGCCTGCTTGTTCACGTAGACTAGCTTTCAAAGATCTGCCTGGTTCATAGTGAACTAAAACTCTTATCCTGGAGGTAGCAGGAGAGGAGCAACTTTTTTTTTTTTTTTTAAATTAGCACTCGTGGACTAAACCATTTGTTTCTCTCTCTGCCACATACTTCCCCACTTTTTGAATAAAGGCAGCAAGAAGTACACACATGTATATGCTATCACCCACAAGAAAATTTAAAATTCATGTTTGCTAGAGGAAGAGGGATACGGACAAGCAGATAAGTAAGCTGAGATCGGGGAGAACAACAGGTGAAACCTAGAACATTGTGTGTATCTTGTCCAAGTAAAGCACTAATGTGTATATAAAGCCTTGTGCCTTCTGGAGTTCCCACTGCCTATGCAGCCAGCACATGAATTCCAGGGCAAAACCACTGTCACATGTGTTTAAAATGCCATGAGGTAGGTTTTGTATAATTTGCTAGTATTAAAAATCCAAGGCTTGTAGCTGTTCTATTGACATTTCATTCAACCTTTAAATATCCTATTAATCTACAATGAGTAAGGTTTATTTTGATAGGTGAGTAATTTTTTTCCAACATCATTCACCACAGTCAATAGTTGAAGTGTACTGTCCAGATCTGGACTGGTGAGTTTACATGGCCATTCTGTGACTCTAGTTTAACTGAAGAGAATACACTTTTTGAAAGAGGCACAGAGGAGCACAAGAACAACAATGAACTCTGATGGTACTGTATATTAGATATTGAAAAAAAAAAACAGTAGCAAGTCATGATTAAGGCTGCGTGTCTTCACGGATTCTGTGACTTTCCATGACTTCTGCAGCGGCTGGTGCTGGCTCAGGGACTACCCGGCTGTGGCGCTTACCTCATGCAGGGGCAGGGCAGGCGCCCCAGCTCCCACCAGCATGTCCCTGCAGCTTCTAGGCAGAGAGGCCAGGGGGCTCCACACACTGCCCATGCCTGCAGCTTCCATTGGTTGCGTTCCCGGTCAATGAGGGCTGCGGAGCCCCCCTGGTCACCCCTCCCCTAGGAGCTGCAGGGACACGCCAGCACACGTGGCACCCTCAGACCACCCCTCTTCCCCCCTCCCATATTCGTAGACTCCCAACCCAAGTTTTAGTTAGGGATATACAGTAAAAGTCATGGACAGGTCACAGGCCATGAATTTTTGTTTAATGCCCCTGACCTGTCCATGATTTTACTAAAAATATCCATGACTAAAACATAGCCTTAGTCATAATTCACTTTAGAATTAGGTCTATTACAGCTGTACTATGGGGACCATGTGTTGGTGTTCACAATAAATTCTCTAGTATAAACAGAAGTCTGCAAGTAGGTTCTCATTCCGTAGAGCCTACCATTAAAAAGTACGGAAACCGACTGCAGTGGGGTTTTATGTTGGAATTATCTACTCTTAAAATATTCTGTATTCTTACGAAACTTAATTAAGAACAGATTAGAAAACAGCACAGATGATTTTCAAACAAACTACTGAAACAATTAAGATGGAAAAGAAAGCTATTTAGTTAGTTTAAAGACTATTTAAAATCCTTGCGTCAACAGGAGGATATTGAAAAGGTATATAGTTTACAAAACACAATACAATCAACAGTTTACCAGCTGTCTGTTAAATGTTACCGAAAATGTCTTTTTTTTCCCCTAAATGTAAGTATTTTTGCAACTTTCAAACTGTGTCCTGAATTAAAAAATTAAACCCATTTTACAAATGTCACTTTTCTGGGACAAGCATCATTGAAGAGAAAAGTCCTACAACTATAGAGTCAGAAAAATATATGCTTTATTGCACCACACTTTATAGGACTACAGTACATTGTCCAGCGAGACTTCACCACAGATGGTTCTCTGACGAATCCTGTTATCACAAGGTACAAAATGAAATCTTGCCAACTATTTTTTGCAGGTCAGTTTTATCACACAAGCTGTGATCAAAATGGTTCCATCAAAAGACAACAACAAGTGTAATTCTACAGTTTGGCAAAAGAGCTGTTTGAACAGCAGATTAAAAAACTATTCCTAACAAAATTCTCTTATAGAAATAACAGGATAACAAGAGAGGGAAAAAGACATTTTCCAAAGCCTTAATCCTTTCACAAATAAAGGGCCAAAAGGTAGAGGAGAGGGAAAAATATAAGTTAGATGGGTGTTTCAAGGCGGCTTTAATGTTAAATGTGGTTGTTGACTACTCAAAAGTACTAAATTGCAAAGCAGGTTCTCAATTTTATGTCACAGCAATATTTCACCCTATCCCCAAAATTCAGAAGACGTACAAGCAGAAAGTTTGTGAAAATCTAGTGGATTTGCTCAATTTTCAGAATAAAGAAAGACAGACAGACAAGACATGTTCAAGCCAGCTGCCTAAGAAGTACTAACAGCAAAGATGAAAAATTGCACCTATAAAATAGCCATGCTAAGCATTTGAAACCACAGAATATACAAGATTATGACACAAAGCTGAGTGGAACTTCTTACTCGTGCAGAATTCATATCCAATCATTTATAAAACGCACCCAAGCATATGCAGATGCTGAAGATGCAGCCCTAACTTGTAATTCCTTTGATTTTATAGTTTTAAAATGAAAATACCAAAAACAGTTTTTAAAGTCACTTTCCTCATTTCTGTTCTTTCATAATAGAAGTTAAAAACCTGGTCATTCCTCTGTTTCAATACTCTTTAGGTGCAGGATCGTTATTTGTAGTCGTATAATACGAGACAAGTTTACCCTGGAGATATTGCTGGTAATAGCTCACCTTAACTGATCACTTTTGTTAGAGAGTGTGTACGGTAACGCCCACTTTTTCATGTTCTCTGTGTGTGTGTGTGGATATATATATACACACACACACACACACACACACACACAGAGAACATGAAAAAGTGGGTGTTACCGTACACACTCTCTAACAAAAGATATACATATACATATACACACATATATATATATACATATATATATATATATACACACATATACACACATATATATATATACATATATATATATATATACACACATATACACACATATATATATATACATATATATATATATATACACACATATACACACATATATACATATATATATATATATATATATATATATATATATATATATATATATATATATATATATATATATATATATATATATATATATATATATATATCTTCCTACTGTATTTTCCACAGCAAGCATCCGATGAAGAAGACTGTAGCCCACGAAAGCTTATGCTTAAATAAATTTGTTAGTCTCTAAGGTGCCACAAGTACTCCTGTTCTTTTTGTGGATACAGACTAACACAGTTGCTACTCTGAAACCTGGCAATACTGGTTCTCTGATAACCCCCATACTGTTGACATAGTAGTAATAGACTTTAAAATAGGCAAACTGACAGTCAATCAAACAAGTATGCACTTGACTAAGCCTGACTGCCAAAATACACAAAAAACACTATCAGAGTAGTTTCTCCTATAGCACCAAATTCAAGTGGTTTACTAGGTTTAGTTTTTTGCACAAATATGGAAAGCAAATAGGCTGGGAATCAGTCTTAGCCCATTTCAAGAAATCTGCTTATACAGAGCACAGACTTAAATTTCGCCTGCAATTTCAGGCTTCACTGACTTGGAAGTGAGCAGGCTGAAGAAAGGAGCAGTAAAATGGAAGGCCAGTGGCGCTGGTCAAAATATATTTAATGTTAGTGATGTCACAATTTTTATACTGGCGTGTAGCGCAGCTCGGCTTCCGTTTGTCCCTCAGCAGGGCTGTGGGGTATCCCACCGCCTTGCTACCAATAGTCTTAAACCCGGCCCTAGGTCAGGGCGGGGCAACAAATATTGAGTCAATATGCTCAGGTCCTTAGGCAGGGAGGGCGGCAGTAGTCCCAAGCCCAGCCCTAGGTCAGGGCGGGGCAACAAACACTGAGTCAATATGCTCAGGGCCTCAGGCAGGGCTGAGCAGCAATAGTAGGTTTCTGCCTCCTCAGGCCAAGGCAAGGGGGAGTCTGCCACCCCTGGAGGGGTGGCAGGGGAGACGCAGGCCCTCCCACTCCACTGCATCCCAGCCCGGGGCCCTAGCAGCAGCAGAAGCTCGCTGCTGTCAGTGAGGGTCCTGGCTGCAGCCAGACTGGGGTCGGCTGCCCCCGGGCTACTTCCACTCTCCCCCTCGTCGGGTACCTGAGCCGTTGTAGCGTCACCAGCAGTCTCAACCACCACTGGCTCCTCTGGGTAAGTGTTCGAGGGTGAGCTCAGCGGCTCCTCGCGGTAGCTGGCAAGAAGCGGGCTCAGCAGCTCCTCATGATAGCTAGAGAGAGGCAAGCTAGGCTCTTCCTAGGGGTAGCGGGCGCGGGGCAGGCTGAGCCAGTCCTCCTCGGGGTAGTGGGCGCGAGGCAGGCTCGGCCAGTCCTCCTTGGGGTAGCGGGCGCGAGGCAGGCTCAGCTGGCCAGGTGTGAGCTCTGGCTGGCAGCGGCCGCAGGCATCTGGTCCCAGCGGTGGCTGGGCTCCTACTGAGGGGCGGGCGCAGGACCCAGGGGCTCCGCCCACAGCAGGGTTGGGGGAGGTTTGTCCCTCAGCAGGGCTGTGGGGTATCCCACCGCCTCGCTATATGGCGTTAGTTTTAGGGGTGGGGAGAATCATACTTTAATATCCTCTGATAGGAGATGCACAACACTGAAAACGAAGCCTTCACTCTACCAGGTATTTTTACCCCTATCTCAAAGAGGAAGAAGTTGGCTTAGTCACTTAACTGCTATGTGCCTCAAAGTGTTAAGAAAAGTAGCAGAACAAAAAAACAGAATCCCAGGTTCTCATCTCTTTGCTTTTTTGTCTGCTTCCTCATCTAGTGATCTGGAAAAGGCATTAACCTCTCAGTAATGAAAGAAAGCAGAGAGACAGAAGAGCACTGCAAGAAATATGGAGATATAAAATAGCTGAGAAAGGACTTTAGGTTTAAAAAGTTAAATATTGGTATGACAGTTCATTTTAAATATAAAGGAAATGCCTAAAAATCTTAATTTTAAATCAAAGTTGCTGCAGAAACCAATATGAAAGCTTAGAACGCAAGTTTGGAACTTGTCAGCTAAGTCTGTTTGTGAATATTACTTCTCATTAAGTTAATTTGTACTTTAGTAATATAAGCCTCAGATATTTTAGTGTTCCATGAATTTTTTTGTCTAAGGTATTTACCACTAGGACCTTATAAACTAACAACAAAGTCCACTACTAATATAATGATCTTCTCATTGTCTAATCCGTCATGGCTTCCCACAGTGTGGTACAAACAGGCACAACATTGCGTCAGACAGAAAACTTCAAGATAAGGGTCTTGATTTTTCAGATGTTTTATAGAAGTTCATTGCTCAAGTATAATGGTCTAAAAATAAGAACGACTACTAAAGGATGATATTGTGGGTTAGCAGAGCAAGATTGCTCTGTTCCTCCCTAAGGCCCTCTGTCCTAGCAGGGAAGACCTAGTAACTAGCTACACATGTTAGAAGAACCATCAGTATTTGATAAATCACATGCTACAGTGACAAGTGTGAAAAAAAATGCAAGGCAGTACTGCTTCCAGAAAAGCCAGAACAAGATCAGAACTCTGTATCATCAATGGAGAAGGACAAGGGCCTAATCATGACATTTTGTACAGCAGGAAACAAAAATTAAAGCTTTTTTTTTTTTTTTTTTTTTTTAAAGAAAGCAAAAAGAAGCCAGTGTGTGAATGCACCATGGGGGTGTGTGTGTCAGAGTGAAAGGTTGGTTACAAAGAGTTTATTTTACCTGATGAAGCAATTTGTACATGTGTATATGTACCATCTTCAAACTTCTGTAACTATGCTATGTCTAAGTAATATTTCTATAACCATACTATCTCAAGGATCAGGGTTCCGCCACCCCCATTTCTGATCACCAGCTCTGGATGAGGCTTAGAAGGGAGGAGGAGGAGGAGGGAATCACTGGTTCTGCAGCCATTTGTATTTCTGCTTCAAACCATGTTTACATCTGATAGGTAGTGGGGCAGTGTCCTTTGCAGATCAAATCACCACCATTCCTTTTCAACAGCTTTCTCATGGATTTCAGCAGCAGATTTCAAACTGCTGGAATTAGATGATATTCAATTGTATAACTTTTGAAAGATGGGTTCCAGGCTTGTGGGTAACATACAGTCACAATATTGGTTTTTACTTCTAGGAGTTGACACAGTTACGACTGAAATAATGCTGGAATTGAAGTAGGAGGTTGGGGCTAGGAAGAAGAAAAAGCAAGTTAATAATTATAAATGATGTGATTTTATGACCTGCCAGTCGGAGGGGGAGGAGGAGGGAGGAGTGTCTACACACACTCCACTGGAAGAGATTCAGCTTTCCCTTACAATATACATTAGGAATCAGGACCCTAATCTGTACAAAAAGTCATGCACATGACTCATTTTACTCAGATGTGTACCTGAGTGCTGGACTGGACAAGTTATATTACCAAGCATCAGGGCTAATAATTAGGCTTAAAAACCTGTCGCTGATGGCTCTGTCTAGCAGTGCTTTTTTAAAATGAGTCCTACTATATAGTCAAACTAATGAACTTTCCAGGCACCTGACCAAATCAGACCCACCTGCACACAAAGTCTGAAGTTTTACAAGGAAGGTGTTAAGAGTTTACAGCAAAGACAAAAACAAAAAAACCCAATGCATTTCTTTATGAGCACTTTGATTTGCTATCACAAAAAGTTGTCAAAAATTATTATTAAACTGAACTAGACAACACCATTGCCTTTGTGTAGAAAGATAAACATGAGAAATTTCAAAATAAACACATACACCCCCCCTCCGACCCCAGAGAACAGGACGTAGAATGGAAGCACCTCAGCCATCACAACTTGCTATCCTAATATATATATTTCCATATTCACATTACATATACACATTACGGCCTTACTGCAAAGCTATTCAGTCATTTTAAAAGCTAAATCTTGGTTTTACAGAGAGGTTATTATTAGTCACTATTGTACTGTATGCTGTAAACCTTTCTATAATATGTTTAATTAAATAAAAAGAGTTGCCAGAGGTATGTATATGGCCTTAAAAAAAAAACAACAAACCACACACACAAATCCATAATTACAATGATTAGGCCATCCAGCTGTGCTGTAGAATGTTTTTCTCCTTGTTCATCTGAAATGTACACACTCAGGAGTTAGTATGTAGTATCACAACCATTAAGTAATTTAAAGTTGCGTTTTCTGCCAATATCCATTATGGTATTAGTTTATGATACCCAAGAGGAGGAGATGAATAAGAATCTAGTGTGGTCACACATCAAGCTAGATCTATGCAACTGCAAAAGTACAACAGAAAAGGCAACAAAAACGTGAGGATTATCATTTTACTGCTAAGCCTATATGCAATGAAGGTTGATTGAAATACACTGTGGAACATTAGCAGTATCTTTGTTCAATAACCACTGGGGAAGATAAAAGCTTAGAAACACTATTTTCTATTTTAAAACCGTTAGAAAGATGACTATATTGTGACGTACATAGTTTAGATAGAAGAGGTAGGCCTCACTATAACAAAACTTGTACACAGAAATAATAAACATCTTTCCCAAGCTTACAAAAAAAGTTTTAAAAGGTAATGGTAACACCTGATAGACATTATTTTGTGATATCTTATACACATCAGCCACAGTCCAATATTAACGCTGAATACATTAGGGTAGAGTGGTGGACTTAAGATAAAGGATGCCAATGTTTGAAGAATTTCTGGGTTTCATTCTACAGACAGTAAGATATATTATTGTTTGGATATCAGTGAGTTAAGTTTATAGAGCATTTTGGGATGAGTGTTATGTCATTGTAAAAGTGTATAAGAAATATTTATACAAGTTCCACGTAGAAAGAACACTTAAGGAATGGCTACATTTGCAGATGTAGAGCATTTTCAGTTAAACCAGCCTTTGTAGAGCGCAGTAGGGAAAGTGCTGTAGTCTGTCCACACCGACAGCTGACAGTGCACTGGCACGGCCACATTAGCAGCTCTTACAACAGCCAGAAAGAGCAGTGCATTGTGGTAGCTATCCCAGCATGCAAGTGTCTGCAACATGCTTTTCAAATGGGGGGTGGGTGGGATGGAGGGTGACATAAGAACGGCCGTACCGGGTCAGACCAAAGGTCCATCTAGCCCAGTATCTGTCTACCGACAGCGGCCAATGCCAGGTGCCCCAGACGGAGTGAAGCTAACAGGCAATGATCAAGTAATCTCTCTCCTGCCATCCATCTCCATCCTCTGACAAACAGAGGCTAGGGACACTATTCTTTACCCATCCGGGCTAACAGCCATTTATGGACTTCACCACTATGAATTTATCCAGTTCTCTTTTAAACACTGTTATAGTCCTAGCCTTCACAACCTCCTCAGGTAAGGAGTTCCACAAGTTGACTGTGTGAAGAAGAATTTCCTTTTATTTATTTTAAGCCTGCTGCCTATTAATTTCATTTGGTGACCCCTAGTTCTTGTATTATGGGAATAAGTAAATAACTTTTCCTTATCCACTTTCTCAACATCACTCATGATTTTATATACCTCTATCATATCCCCCCTTAGTCTCCTCTTTTCCAAGCTGAAGAGACATAGCCTCTTTAATCTTTCCTCATATGGGACCCTCTCCAAACCCCTAATCATTTTAGTTGCCCTTTTCTGAACCTTTTCTAGTGCTAGAATATCTTTTTTGAGGTGAGGAGACCACATCTGTACACAGTATTTAAGATGTGGGCGTACCATGGATTTATATAAGGGCAATAATATACTCGCAGTCTTAGGGAGTGTGTTGTGTGTATGTGTGTGGGGGGAGAGAGAGTGGGATTTTGGGGGTCTGAGAGCATGTCAGCATGCTGTCTTGTATGTTCAGACAGCAGCAGAACTCCCCCTTCGCCTCTCTCTCTCTCTCTCTCTCTGTCACACACACACACACACAGCATTCCACAGTAATGGTTGCTTTGTCTCGGAGCAGATAAGCATGCTGGCTGTCAAATGGAGCTTTCAAAGGGCATATCCAAAACAATGACAAGAGTGGCCACTTGACTTAAGGGAATTATGGGACATTTCCAGAGGCTGATCAGAGCGCAGTAATGCAACACCTCGTTAACATTGACACTGGGGTGCTCCAGCAGGGGCACATCAAACATTATTTTACTCGCAGAGCTAGAGTATCAGGAGTGCTCTAGCTGTGGAATCAGAGTCCTCTATGTGCCCTGCCAGTGTGGACAGGTAGTGAGCTAGTGCGCCCAGGGCTCCTTTAATGTGCTGTAACTTGCAAGTGCAGCCAAGCCCTTACTGTACAAGAGGGATTTCAAATCAGGCTCCCATCTTTCAGGTGTCTGACAACTCAGTCACTCACTTTATAGGTACTTCAGTAGTAGTCATGGATCTGTTCCATCTCTCAGACTCCATCAGTCCCAGAGTCCCTCCTTTTGTAGCGGAGTCCTTCCCAATATGTTCCTCCTTCAAAAGGCTTCTTAAATTCTAGGGCAGTATCTGGGTCCTGCTCTAGAGTAGCCATTTTGGAAATAAATAGTCAACTGGAGCACTGTTCAGCTCCTTCCTCTATGATTTGAGCAATGGGTTTCTAACTCCTGCCTGGAGATTGGGTATGCCTTAATATACTCATCCAGTCACTACAACAATTTTGCATGTAGCAGATCTTATGCTTCAATTTTAAAAAAGCATCCAGCCCATCTGGTTGCGAAAATAACCTTGCTTATATGACCAGACAGTGCTGTTTTGCAGAGTCTGCAGATACCGTCCGAAGCAACAGCACTAAAAGGTGTAAACTGCCCCATTTTTCTAAGTAAAAGTGTTAATTCTGAAGCATAATGACGCTGGTTCAAAAGTCAAAATTAATATTTGCTGATCATTTCTGCAGAAACATTCAGATGATGTTGGCTGTGCAAAGAACATGAGAAATTTCTGTATTATTTTTGTGAAAATTATGTTTGACTCAGTTTACTCACTAACTTTTGTACTGCTACCTACTTGAGAGGTATTAACTTCTTTCCAGAGACTGGGAAATAATCAATGAATTGACTGGGTGCAGGTCAGGTAGATATGTTTGGGTTGGGCGAATGGTTGAACAAGAATTATGAACATGTGAATGCAGATACCTTGGCGATACAATGGACAACCAGACTACTAACTTTTCACAAGTACCAGAAATGGATCTATTGGATGTAGATGGGAAATTATTCATCTGACCACAACCGCTTTCCCTCAGCTGAACCAGGGGTGAGGGCAATATAGGTGAGAACAGCAAGACTGTGACATGACACAAAGGACTAAAAGTGTTAGGAGACAGGGATAAGTAACCTGCTCTCCCAGCAGATAGGGTAATCCAATCCAGGACTGTTAGGTAAGGCTAGGGAGGTTTGCACCAAGCAAAATGGGAAATGACAGCCTAGGAAGGAATATTGCGGCAAGGGATCTGGCGGTCATAGTGGATTACAAGCTAAATATGAGTCAACAGCGTAACACTGTTGCAAAAAAAGCACAGGAATTTCTTCACAGCCATATTCTACCTGCAATCTTTGATTGCAGAATATTATCGGTAGCAATGAGAGGTCTGCTACAGATGGTGGAGAGTGGAATACTGCTGCCCCAGCCCAGGGGCCTTAAGTGTTCATTTGTTTTTTTCCACAGCATGACACCTCTTGCTAAGTCTATACTTTCTCTTTTCCAGTTTGCTTGCAGCCTATACTTTTCAGGGTGCCTTTTAAACTTAACCTACATGGATTTAGGGATTGTGCCTTTTTATGATGTAAACAGGCATTCTGAAAGTTTTCAATGTATTCTTTTTTCTGCTTTTATTATTATTTAATTTCAAAAATATCAGCAATGCTAACTCTGGTTTTACTGGAGAACTTTGTGGACGTTTCAGGGATGCCTATACTGCAGCATGAGGCGTGACTGCAGCCCGGGCAGATACATACGCACTAGCAGAGTTAAAAATAGCCATGTAAATGTGGCAGCACAGGCTTTCAGCCTGAGCTGTACATGCATGCTGGGGACCCTGGACACCTACTTTGTCTGAAGCATGTGCTCTCACATCTACACGACTATTTTTAACTGTGCTAGTGTGTATATGTCTGCCTGAGCGGCTATCACACCTCACACTGCACTACAGACATACCTTCAGAGTATTTGCATTGTGTGCCCTCACATCTTAACAGACTTCCTTTCTACTCAATGTTAATTGCTAAAGTTAAACAAGTTTTAACAGAAAAACCACTGAAACAAACCCGAAAGGCAAACAGTTTAACAGTCTAAAAATTCTGTTTTCAACTACTCAACCTTCACTCTCTTGTGATCTCATAGTTAAACTAGTTCTCAAGTCATCATAGAATCTTCAAGGATAAATGAGACCTGAATTTCCAGTGAAGAGTAGATAGAACTACCTGGATTGTTTTTTTGTTTATTTTAGTGAACAAACCCTCAAGGCCTTTTTTATAGATCATAAATAACATAATTTCAATTGTTTTTCCTTTGAAGATGACCTTCATGCTACCTTTTTATCAGCCTCAAACAAGGTGATATACAGTTTTTGGGTTTTCTATAGTACCCAAGTCAAATATCGGGAGCTCTAAGAGCCATGCAGTGCCCATTTGTGTAATGGCACTCTACATCTGCAAACTGACTAGCCAGCAACAGCTCTCACCCACATTCAACTCAAAAGTAGATAGAAATAGATTTGTGTCCTGGAGAAAGGGAAAAATATAAGCAGCTCTCAATATACTTGCATTTTACATAGATAGGAAGTTCTCATAGGAACATGCAAAGTCACACAAACACCTCATTTTTAAGAGAGATAATACGGACTGAACATACAAACAGAGGACATTGGGCATACCCTTCAATTTCATATTATAGTTCCATTTAATTAAAAGGCATATCATCATCCAGAGCTGCAGTCATCAACATTTACCTCCAATAAACTGCAAGAACTGAACTCTTCAAATCATCTTACTGTCAACATGCCCCCATGAACCACAGAATCAGATTCCAGTAGATAAACAGTCCCATATTTCATGCCAGGGGTGGGGCAAAGAGAGAGAAAGATAGTGTCTCTAAGATTATCTCCTATGCATAGATATTAGAGGAAGAGATTAAATAAATAAAGATGACTTGCCACTGGAAATCCAGTGGAAATCTTTCCCTGGAGAGAGGCCTTAACTATCAGTTTCTAAATATTGTAAGATACCATTAAAATATGCTATTAGTAGTACAGTACTCCCTAGGAAGAATTTAAAAAACTGTAATTCTATTTATAGACAAGTTTCCTCCTGATCCAGAACATTTCACACACACAATCTGGATCAATTTTAAATTACTTTCTTCCATAGAGATAAATGAGGATGATGTAAACAGACACACCAGCGCAAACATCACATCCTAAAGATAACTATTATAAAAGCATAGTAGCTTTACAAGGAGAAATTATCTGCCTTTTCAAGGATAATTTCCCCAAGATTTTCCTCTGATTGTACCCCAACTTTGTTTCAAATATTTCCAAATGTATTCTACTTCAGGGGCACATACTAACAACATGCTGCCCTGACGCCATTGCTCAAGTCTGGGAGCAAAAGAATTCTGCCAAAGCTTCTTGTGATTGTTACTTATTCTTAAATTCTAAGATTAACATACTTGCAGTGAAGTTTTTCAAGACAACACAAATTAAAATGGCTCAGGGTATTGGTAATGAGATAAGGAGCTCTGAACCTCAAAGGCTGATCTACTCACAAAATTGCACTAATTTAACTAAAAGAGTGATTTTATACCAAGTTAGTTACATCGGTGCAGCTTTGTAGACAGGCAGCCATATCCATTATAATCTATTTTCTATCAGTTTAGCTTCACACACAGCCAGTTTTTGACTGGTGCACACCTATTAGTTGAACCAGTGCAAACTTAATCAGTAAAAATCCTCTGTACAGACAAGCCGTAAGTCACAAGCTCACATCTGCTCTAGGTCAATATTCAGTTCCCTACATGACATGAACAGGTGTTTCTCCTAGTCCAAGTCACCACACTTTCAGTTTGACCTCTATGGTGCGATTAGAAAGCGAACACTTCTTAGCATTAAAGAGGGTTCTTCCATAACCTCACTGAGGTATACCAGCAGAATAGAGTAGTGCAGGGGGAAGTACTGAGGCTGCCTATGGTACATCTGTACTGATGAATTCCAGAGGCCACCAACCTCACGTTATCTTTCACTAACACTAAATTCACTGCTAAAAAGAGAAGATGTGAAAGAGAGAACAACTGAGATTTCTGGCTTGCCAGACAATGCATTTAAAGAGGTAGTGTCAATTTAACTTTAGCTTACACTTTTGCGAAGACAACCAGCAGAAGCATTCCCAAATCTTAAAAAGACACATAAATGGAAACAGTTGCTTTTAACAAATAATTTCTTGCAGTGTTTGAAAGCCTAATGTCCCAGTATTAAGAACACTGAGTGTAAACAATGGCATTGATTTTTCATTGCCCAAGCTGAGATAAATGCAGAACAAGCAGCATTCACATTTTCAATAGGATTTTTAAAATCTCAGTTTAATAACCGAAAGATATTATTAGTAATAGTAGATATTATTTTGAAGATTAAATATATCACAACCCTTCTTAAAAGGGCACCTAGGCCCAAAAAGAGAGTCAGCACCATAATTTGTCAAAGAATATACAGTACATTTCTACTCAACACGAGACCCCCTCCATCACAACCTAGGAGAGACCAAATCTAAGGGTACGTCTACACCACGGGATAATTCCGATTTTACATAAACCAGTTTTATAAAACAGATTGTATAAAGTCGAGTACACGCGGCCACACTAAGCACATTAATTCGGCAGTGTGCGTCCATGGTCCGAGGCTAGCGTCGATTTCCAGAGCGTTGCACTGTGAGTAGCTATTCCGTAGCTATCCCATAGTTCCCGCAGTCTCCCCCTCCCCTTAGAATTCTGGGTTGAGAGCCCAGTGGCTGATGGGGCAAAAATCATTGTCGCAGGTGATTCTGGGTAAATGTTGTCAGTCATTCCTTCCTCCGGGAAAGCAATGGCAGACAATCATTTCGCACCCTTTTTCCCTGGATTGTGACGCCATAGCACGGCAACCATGGAGCCCGTTCAGCTTTTTTTTTTTTCTTTACAGTCATCGTATGTGTACTGGACGCTGCGGACAGAGGCGATACTCCAGCGCTACACAGCAGCATTCATTTGCTTTTGCATGATAGAAGAGCAGTTACCAGTCGTTCTGTACCGTCTGCTGCCAGTGTAATTTGTCAATGAGATGACGGTTATCTGTCCTTCTGTGCTGTTTGCTGCTATCATGGATGCCCCGGCTGAGATCGGCCAGGGGCACAAAAGCAAAACTGGGAATGACTCCCCGAGTCAATCCCTCCTTTATGGTTTCTAAAAATAGAGTCAGTCCTGCCTAGAATATGGGGCAAGTGTACTAGAGAACCAGTGTATCAGAGAGCACAGCTGCTCCGTGTCAGATCCCGCAGAAATGATGAGCTACATGCCATTCACGGGGAGTGCCCCTGCAACAACCCCACCCGTTGCTTCCCTCCTCCCCCAACCTTCCTGGGCTACCGTGGCAGTGTCCCCCCCATTTGTGTCATGAAGTTATAAAGAATGCAGGAATAAGAAACAGTGACTTGTTAGTGAGATAAAATGAGGGGGAGGCAGCCTCTCCATGCTATGACATTCTAGGCAGGACATTAAGCGGTGCGGGGGAGAAGAGCCCAGCACGCTGCTGCTATGATAGTCCAGGCAGGACAGAATCTTTTCTTTACACAGGAAAGGGAGGGGGCTGATGGAGCTCAGCCCCCAGTGGCTATGATGAAGATGGTTACCAGCCGTTCTGTACCATCTACTGGGAATGACCAGGAATCATTCCTATTTATACCCAGGCGCCCCTGAGGCCAGCCAGGGGTATTCAGCAGTTATCAAGCATGTACCGTCTGCCACCAGGGAGGGGAGAAGAGCGGATACTGCTCTTCACTGCTGCAGCATCGCGTCTACCTGCAGCATTCAGTAGACATAGGGCGACACTGAAAGAAGTCAAGAAACTATTTCTTTCACGTGGCGGTGGGGGAGGGGGAGTAAATTGACGATCTATTCCCTGAACCACGCCGGACAATGTGTTTGAACCTACAGGCATTGGGAGCTCAGCCAAGAATGCAAATACTTTTCAGAGACTGCTGGGGACTGTGGGATAGCTGGAGTTCTCAGTACCCCCTCCCTCCCTCCCTGAGCATCCATTTGAGTCTCTGGCTTCCCATTACGCTTGTCACGCAGCACTGTGTAGCCGGGAGATTTTTTTTTCAAACGCTTTGGCATTTCGTCTTCTGTAATGGAGCTCTGATAGAATAGATCCAGTATCTCCCGTACGGTCCATGCTGGAGCTCTTTTTGGATTTGGGATTGCATTGCCACCCGTGCTGATCAGAGCTCCACACTGGGCAAACAGGAAATGAAAATCAAAATTTCGTGGGGTTTTTCCTGTTTACCTGGCCACTGCATCTGAGTTGAGACTGCTGTCCAGAGTGGTCACATTGGTGCACTGTGGGATACCGCCCAGAGGCCAATACCGTCGATTTGCGGCCACACTAACTCTAATCCGATATGGTAATACCGATTTTAGCGCTACTCCTCTCATTGGGGAGGAGTACAGAAACCGATTTAAAGAGCCCTTTATATTGATATAAAGGGCCTCGTAGTGTGGACAGGTACAGCGTTAAATCTGTTTAACGCTGCTAAAATCGGTTTAAATGCGTAGTGTAGACCAAGCCTGAGAGACAGTTTAGTATATTTCTCAACATACTACCAATAGGATGTTAAAAGAAAAAAAAACATACAATTACAGTGACATATGGAGCACAACGCTATCTGATTATTCACAATCGGATAGTTCAATGTGCACTCTACACATCTTGTGGAACAGTCTGTAAGAACTGAAATAGTACTTATAGTTGAGAATAAAAGGTAGCAAACTGACGTTGAATAAATGGAAAGAACTACAATCCCAAATGCTTCTATAACATTAACACGTTGCTTAAAACAGCCACATCAAAATCTAATCTCTGTAGCTGAAGAACCACTGCAGAACACATGCCACCCATAAGACATGAAAGTAACTTAAACTTGTTATATGTATTCCAGATGGAGAACCAAAACATTGCATAATTATGTTGGGAGAATGGGGTGTTCGGTTAGTCAAAAATTCCCGTTAACTAAGAGTTATACTTACCAACGGAGGGAAGGAGTTTGGATGCGGGAGAGGGCTCAGGGCAGGGGGTTGTGGCAATGGAGGAGTTTCAGGGTGCCGTATCCAAGCAGCGCTCACCTCGGGCATCTCCCCACAAGTGCCAACACGTCCCTTGGCTCCCAGGCAGAGGTTCAGCCAGGTGGCTCTGCGTGCTGCCTCGCCTGCAGGTACCACCACCACATCTCCCACTGGCTGTGGTTCCCGGACAATGGAAGCTGCAGAGCCTGCGCTCGGGGCAGGGGCAGCACACAGAGCCCCCATGGCCATTCCACTGCCTAAGAGAAGAAGGGACATGTCACCACTTCAGGGGAGGCATGTGGAGTCAGGTAGGGAGCCTGCCGGCCCCACACCAACCAGACTTTTAATGGCAACCCTACTGAAGATTTGTATTGGGAGATATCAGAAATGCCAGTTTCTGGAGCTTTCTGGCTGGTAAAGTGCCAGATAACACAGCTTTTACTGTATAATGATTAAATTTGTTAAAATAAGATACCTGACCTTATAAGCAAGTCCACCTAATAGATTTGCCAAATAAATTGTACCTGCATTTCTACAAAGCTTCAAAAACACTGCTCCCTAAAATTAGCATGTTTGAAAAACTGTACTTTTTCCTAGAAAACCTTTTTGTGCCTTTTTTAGAATCATTTTCCTACTTTGGAAAGTGAATCTAAAAAATGGCATTGTGAGGTTTAACATTTGATCTCTCTCAGCAATTCCAGTTTAAATCTGCTCATTATACAAAAACAGTTGTTTCTCCTCCCACCCCCTACGTCTTAACCGTCAACCCTGAAAACTGACCTGGAATCTGAAAGCCAAGCTGGGTTCCTTCTGGCTCCTGAATCATCAGCAATGAAGATTCTACAATCAGAAATCCGGTTAGCAATTCTGTCAGAAGTGAAAACCAGAAGTGAATCCTGCTCATCCTATCATTGCTGAATTGGCTCTGCAGGGCCAACAGGAGTAAAACCTTATTAGTCAGTAAAAAGCAAGACTGTATGCTTTTGAGTATGCACAGGATGCAGATTTACCACATAAGATGCTGCCCTTTTTTTCCTACAGTCCTTCTTAAAAGACTTGTGTATTTCCAAAATTTCAGATCGCCATTGTCCATTCCTCCAACCCACTCCCCACACTTAAAAGATAAATCGATACTTATTTCAAACATTTCAAAGTTAAACAACTCGCTCAGAACATGGAGACAATCATTCTATGATACCTGATGACAAAGACAGAAAAATTCTCACTCCAACACATTCAGTGGGAGAAACAGGACGCTCAGAAAGATGTGTTTCGATGAGATGGAATCAGTTATTAAGTTTTTGTGTATGTAAGTCTGTCTCAAATACGATCTACATCCATCAGACCTCATGTTTTTTCAGGAAAATGTCACTTATCTGAAATATCTCAGAGTCCATCTCCAGAAGCCAAACTCCATGCTTGGACATTTCATCCATCACCACAAACAGGTCCCCTAATCACCCTCTCCCTACATATGTAAATCTCACTGCTTAGCATATGAAACACTAGACTGGACACCAAACTAGTAACTGTATAATAAAAATCCTACGCTAGCAGAGAGCTGCACTAAGTTCACCACTCTGCCAGTACGGGGCCTCACCTGTGAAGAAAACAAAGCGCTTAAAACACACATACTTATGAAGGAAAATGTATTGCTCTACGCATTAGAATTTACTTGATAGAAACACTGAAGAGCACCACTAGAGATTCAGATATAAAATAATTTCAGATGGTTCCTGCATTGACTGAGGTCAAAATAGAGGCATAGGCATATTTGAATTTCACCAGCTATGTTTTTGTTATTATATGTTCCTCGTCATAGAATGTACAATTTGAGGGGTCTAAAAAATCACTGAATTCACTTTTAGTTAGAACCCTTAGCTAGGAATTTGACCCAATATCCCTTCGGGCTACAATCTGAATTAATTCTAAATGAATTCAATACTTGAGAGTGTACCAGTTTATGCAAACAAAATAAAACAGGCTACAGAACTATGTTTTAAACACCCGATTCACCCAAAGAGGAGTGCATTTGCCTATAACTCTGAAAATTAAACTAGTTTTTCAATGAATTAATCGCAGACTGTTACCAAAAGTAATCTCTAAACCTCTAAATAAACCCAAGTTGTAATACAAGCTTGCAAAAAACTCTGCCTCACACACTTACCCTAGAGCAATTAATTTCTCTAGATGGGTAAGTAAAACATCATTTGTGTTTACATAATTATGGTCAGACTAGGTAAGCAGATATTCTGCCTGGGCTGAAAAAATATTCATAATACTTTTGCAAGGCTGCTCTATATAATACTGAAATTCAGCAAGACTGTATAAACCCAGCTATGCCACCATAACTGGGAAGAAACAAGGCTTGTGGGAGTCACATTTGCAGCTTATTAACAGAGACTAGTTAACAGACTCTTACACTTTGCATTGATGGAAGCACTACACAGAGAAATCTGAAGAAATCAGAAGCTTTCAGAGTCAATTCTGACACTACTAGAGACAAAGAGAAACTAGAGGAGGGCAACAGAAAAGCTGCAAAAAAACACTTCACTCACTTTTGACAAAAAGTATCAGGATTAAAATGCAGAAGAGAGAAAAAATATTGCCAAACTCTCTAAGCAGCTGTCTTTAGAAGTCAAATATCCCAGAGGAACAAAAAGATATTTTTTCAAAAGCAGTGATTTGGAATGCTGTTACAGATCTCATTCATTTCAAATTGTTACACTCCACAGCAACTCAAACCTCTTTCCCCCAAAAAAAACTTACAATAAAATACAAGTCGGTTTGGATAAAAATTAATTTTTATCTGTAAATGTTGATAAATGCTGACAAAGTAGGTATTCACCCACGAAAGCTTATGCTCCAATACGTCTGTTAGTGTATAAGCTCCCACAGGACTCTTTGTTGCTGATTTTACTGTAGACCCAGAAGCCAACCAACGATATTTCCAAAATTTACAGATATACGCCAAGTAAGAAAAATGCTGCTTGAAAAAACTTATTAGAGTTTGATTTAAGGATGTTTACTTTACATATTCTGCTGTGATGTTGACAATTTGTGTTTTAATGGCTATAAAACTGTAACTTTTTGAATCTCAATGTTCAGAGTCATGAAATTATTGTCTGACCAGCCTCCACCATTTCCCACAACTGCGAACATTTAAATAGATTGAAGTACTTCAAAATAAAATTGATATTATGTGTCAAAAGTATATTTAAAAAAATCAAATTCTGCCAAGCCTATATACAGGGCAGGTATGCAAGATGAAAGATCCTTCCACAGCTTAAGCTTGGGTTACCTTGCTCCCAAGGAGAAAAGTCCCACTGTCATGCATTATGCTTGTACTTCCAGACCAACAAAGAGATATTCCTCCACTCTCTCCCACCCTCAAACATATCCCCATGTTTTGCAGTGCTCTCCTGGTCCCCAGTATGCCACCCAGCCCACATGCAACAACAGTTCAGCACAGCTGTGGAAAACCATCCACCTGCTACAGGTTATGTATAAAATGCAGGAGGGGTGTAAGGTGCTAAACAGACGATGACAGTCCCTAAATCAAGGGCTGACAACAAGAACTCCATGTGTACAGGCCCCAGCCTCTGGCACCCCTTCTTCCCACCACTGTCCCCCATACCTCCTCTTTCACCCCACTATGATCACTTCTCCCTCCAGCTGTCCCCACTATTGTTACTGCACCCCCATAAGAACTAAACATTGCACCCTTTGCATGCATCCCACTAGCTGCCCCTCCCCCTCAAAATATTGCAGCTATCCCTTTTCAGCCGCCCCTCCCCCCACAACAACCAAATATTATTCCACCTAATTACAATGCACGCCCAATAACTGCCCCTCCCCTTAGGACCATTACACCTACCGCTTCCAGCTGCCCCCCATAAAACAAATATCATTGCATCCCTCCCCACTGCCCGCACCTCCACTAGCTGCCCCTCCCCCATGGCGCACACACCCCCAGCTGCCCCCATCAGCACATTATTGCACCCCGTCCCGCTGCCCCTCCCCCAAAGACCCACATACTGCCCCCTCGCCCCCGCCCCCACAGAGCCCTGTGCTGGTGCCGCACCCTCCCCCAGCCCGGTATCGCCTCGCCCACCCCCAGCCCAACATCTGCGGAACGGCCGAGTCAGATCCACCCCAGCGCCGAATCGGGACGGGCTCCCCCTGCGGCGCCGGGACAGGCCGCGGCCCCCCACTCACCACCGCCGCCTCCGCCTCCTGCTTCACCCGCGGCCGCTGAGTAACGAGCCGGGGCCGGGCCGAGCCGAGCCGCGCGCAGAGACGCAGCGCCCCGCCCCCTGCGCCGCCGGCCCGAGAGGGAGGGGGGAGCGGGAGCTTCTCCTCCCCCGGGCCCGAGACAGAGCCCACCACAGGCTCCCTGTGCCCTTCCGGGGGTACCCCAGCTCCGTGCCCCCCTCCGGGCAGCCCCCCAGCTCCGTGTGCCCCCCCAGGACACCCCCGTTCCGTGTGTCCCCCACACGGCCCCCTGAAACAGACCCCCCCTTGTCTGTGTGCCCCCAGCCCGCTCCCTGGGACAGCACCCCCCACTTCATGTGTCCTCGTCATGGCCCTCCCCAGACAGACCCTCCTGGCTTCCTGTGCCCCCTGACTGATCCCCCTGCTCCATGTTCTCCCCCCCTCCACACACACACCGGGACAGCCCCCCACTCCGTGTGTCTCCCGTACGGTCCCCCAAGACGCACCCCTGCGACTCCGTCTGCCCCCCCGCCTCAGACATGCCCCTGCTCTGTGTGCCCCCAGGACAGCTCCCACTCTGTGTGCGCCATTGCATGGCCCCCCAGACGGATCCCCCCACTCTGTGGGCCCCCCTTAGGCCTCTCAGGACAGCTCCCCAGCTCTGTGTACACCTCCATGGCCCTCCAAGACTCCATATGTCCCCCGTTCCCGGGACAGATGCCCCCCCCCCAATACGCATGCTTCCCCCCACCGCATGTCCCCGGCCTGGGACAGCCTTTCTGCTCTGTGTGCCCCCCTCACTCCTCCTGGGACAACCCCCCCTCTCTGTGTGCCTCCCTCCATAGTCCCCCAGGACATCGCCCCTGTCTCCATGTGCCCCCTGCACATTCTCCAGGACAGCCCTCCCACTCCATGTGCTCCCCCCCGCAAGACCCTCCCCCAGACATCCTTCCTGCCTCCATATGCCTTCCCGCACAACCCTTTAGAACAGCTCCCCCCCAGCTGTGTGTGTCCCCCTGCTTGGGACAGACCCCATCACCTCCTACTCCCCTCCCACCGCTGCACAGCCCCCCAAGACATACCCCTTCGACTTCATATTCCCGCCCTGGGACAGACCCTTGCTTTGTGTGCTCCCCCAGCCCTGCCCCACCAGGATAGCCCCCCTGTGCTCCATGTGCCCCCACTGGACAGCCCCCCCACGGCACCTGGACACCTGCTCCATGTGCCCCCAAACAGGGATCAGGCCGCCCCAGCCTATGTGCCCATCAACAGGGATCAATCCCCCCTGCTAAGTGTTTCTCCCCCAACAGGCCAGCCCCTAGGGTGACCACCTTTGTTGGACGGAAATAAGGGAAAACCATATGAAAGGTAAGGACAAAGCTTTGTTTTAAGGGATGTTTTAGGGAAATACCATTTCCCATAGCGTAGCAGGTATTTTTCGGGCATGTATATTTCTACTGCCCTCAAACATACAGTGCTGTCATCATAAGCTTATTTAAAATGGTACTTAACTGTTTTAAAACATTTCAACACATCTTTGTTTTTTTTAAATCAGTTCATAAAACTCTTTACATGTCCAATCAAAATTAACATTAATTTGAAGCTCAGCTGCACAAGTTTCTGCAGTCTCTCCATATCTGTGTAACGAGGAAAATATTTTTTCCAGTACTGCATTGAGGATGGAATGAACATAATAAATTCCAAAAATTTTAAGAAATTAGGAGAAGAATGAGCAGGCTACCATGTTTCAAAGCCCCGTCCTTTCCCCTGCATATAGTACTCACTGAATCTTTTTTTTGCAATAAAACGTAGTGCTCCATGTGGTTAGCATTTGCAGTTTACTTAGCCAATAAAGAACCTTTCCCTTTCCAGAAGTGTTCTAAATTTGTCCTAGCATTTCCTTACCTGTGTTACAAGTCCAAAACCAAAGGGGTGGGGTGGGAAAACTTCTGACATGAAGCAACATCCATGATTTTTATGAGACCCAACAGAGAACCAGTCTAAAGGAACGTCCCCCTACCCGCATCTATCATCGCGGTTTGTTGTCAAACCCTTAACAAAAAAAAAAAACCAATTAGAATGTGGGGGTGTAAACAACCAAGGTATTTGTTAAACTATCAACAGTTCTAAACAAGATAAACCAGAGGTGAACTAAATGAATAGGAACACAAGTAAAGCAAGGACCCCCACAACAGGTATTGTAAAGGTAAGTACGGGGCCAGTAGTATGCTGACTGTGACTGAGGGTAAGTTCACTCCCCTAGGATGGGACCCAGGTAAGAGGATGGAGGATCAATGGACCACTACCATGTCCTGCAGCTCTGAGGACTCTCACGATGACAGGACAGCCCTGGACTGCATCCAGGTAGGTGGAACCCAAATGTAAGGACAGACCTCAGGATCAGGGAGGCGATGAGAGCTCTGCCCCAGCGATGTCATGCAATGACTTGGCTAGTAATAGCGATGTACTAGCAATGACTTGGCTAGTACTCCCCCTGCCATGTCATGGGTGTGTGTTTGTCCTCAGTGAAAGAGTGGCAGCTGGTGACACACTCCCTGTATGCAAGTGAGAATTACCCTTCCGCAACCAGATGAATGAGCACGGTGTTCAGTGTTCTCCTCTGAGGCAACCTAGAGAGCTGAGATGTCTGCTGTGCTTTCCAACAATTGCTGCAGCAGCACCTCCAAACTCTGCCACTCAGAAGGGCAGCCCCTTCCTTCTGACATGCTAGCTCTTATATGCCCTGCTGTTATGTCTACACTGCAATAAAACAGCTGCAGTTGGCCCATGTTAGCTGACTCGGGCTTGGGCTGCAAGGCTGATAAAATTGCGGTGTAGATGTTTGGGCTCAGGCTGGAGCCCAGGCTCTGGAACCCTGCAAGGGGGGAAGGGTCCTAGACCTGGGCTCCAACCCAAGGCTAGACTTCTGCACTGCAGCTTTATAGCTCCGCAGCCCAAGTCCAATGAGCCTGTACCAACTAACATGGGCGAGCTGCAGGTGTTTTACTTCAGTGTAGGCATATTCTGACATGCCACTCTCGAGGACTTTGATTCCTGGCAGCATAGCTATGAAGCCTCTAGATTGCTCACTGTGGCAGGAAGTGTTCGTGTGTCTCCTTGCTGTCTGTGGGGGATAAATACAGCCTTTAAAAACTGACCCAAATCAACAGAGGATCCAGCAAGACAAAGAGATGCCCCACGATTGAACAATCAACACCTAATAGCAGGAAACCCCTGCAGGTGGGACTTGGGAATGAAGCTGGAAAACAAGGTGTCAGGTGGCTTAGGAGCCAGAACTGGGGAGACAAAGGGAGGAACAGAGAGAACAAGCGAGCAAGAGGTGGAGTCCATCACAGCTTGATTGGCTCATCATGGCGCTGGTCTGACAAGAGTGGACTATGGTTTAACTTCTGCCTCCCTGTACTAACCTAAGGACTTGCAAGTGACTAATAAATGGTTACCTTTTCTTTGGAAAGGCTGATTGACACTATAAATACTCACTGAAAGCATTTGCCCAGAAGGGCTACAGTACAAGCCTCCCACAGGAGTCTGGCTTGGCTGGATTCGCTGCAGGGAGCCACAGAGAGAGACAGGGATCACTGGTGCCAAAGGCCCAGACTTGGAGGTCATCGGCCTTTCCTATGGAATGATGTGGGTCATTGGGGGCCAGCCCATTTCCAGGAGACTAGTTGAGGGCTGGGGCATAGACCAGACCCTGTGATAGAGACCTATCCAGATAACCACTTGGTTCTCTGTCACAAAGCCTTCTGTATGGGGCTTTTCAGCAGAAGCAGGCTCTTTTGATTTGCTTCACCACAGAAAGCAAAGAAGCACGAGAGACAGAGCATACCTCTTAGCCTATGGGAAGTAGGAACCAGCATATCATCAGTTCGTATTTTATCTCTTCCACTGGTGACTGTTTATATTTCTGTGCACTTCACAGCCCTTGTTATAGAGCAAGGCTTCACTCATACCCTTAATTTCAGAGGCAGGCAAGTAGCATTACCCACTTTTTACAAATAACTGACAGGTTGCAGAAGGACAACCTCTAGCAAAGCTGTGGCTAGAATCCAGGTCTCAAACACGGTAGATGCAAGTCACCTCCATTCATCTATGTTGCCTTTCGGACTAAATGCATTTGCCAGATCTATTTGCTTAGCTTATGTTGTCTGTAACCACTGCTCTAGCCATGAGACCACAAACTCCTCCCAGAGCCAGGACTAGAGCCTAAATAATCCTGGTTCCCAGCATTCTATTGCTGCTTTATAAATAGTTGCATAATC
Organism: Gopherus flavomarginatus; assembly: GCF_025201925.1. NCBI lineage: Eukaryota > Metazoa > Chordata > Testudines > Testudinidae > Gopherus > Gopherus flavomarginatus. The sequence goes on along the minus strand of NC_066622.1, from coordinate 71,246,084 downwards.
CACTGGCAAAATGTACTTCATGTGTCCTTCTAGTAGGTGGTCCTCCCAGAGGCTAGCAGTTACTCTTTTAGCTGAAGTGGCAGAGATTTGTGCTGGGGATCTAAAGGTCCAGGCTTCAACCCCACAAGGTGGTCATGATGAAAATTCTGCTTTTCCCCTTTTTCTTTATTTAAAACTTGTTTAATTTACACAGTGAGAAAATACCCTTACAAACAGATTTTATTGTAAATATATATAATCTGTCAGCTATGGCATGAGCCACAATTGAAAAAACTACTGTTCCATGTTATGGTCATTTGTCACGTTTCAATGGTTTGTATCATACAACGACTGGCTTCAAGAGTGAGATGTATGATACTAACTTCAAGGTGATGTCCCCCAGCGGTGAGAGCACTTTTTCTGCTGAGATCCAAGTTTGTGCCCTGGGAGTCAGTGGTCATAGGCAGAAAGTTCTGGCCTCATTAGTGGCTGCCTCTCGTGATGGGGGAAACATCTCAGCCAGTCTCAATGCCTCCTGAATCACTCAATACTCCAGGGATTTTACTGGGATTCAGTGGAACCAGAGGATCACTCAGATACCAAGTACATCATCTTCCCTGCAGAGGAAACCAAGATGGCAACTCTGCGTTGAGGAGATCGGACTCTTCCCCAGCTTTTACAAAAGAAATCCAAGACAGCTACCTTTGACCTGAATTAAAACCAGTCCAGGAATCTAGAAAGGCCGCTACTGAGGGATACCTGATTCAAGACCCCACCCCTGTCCTGTTTTAACCAGCTAACTAAAAATGTGTGGAAGACACCTTGCTGCACAGCATCTCTACATCTCAAAAGTTGCTAAGAAAAAAGAATTGCCTTTATGAAGTGACTCTGGTTATGTCTCTCGCCCTGAAACATGACAGCTTGGTGATGGAGGCTGCAGTAGCAACCCACCCAGCACCCTGGTACTTGGGACTGGGATTTTTGGGGTGTTGGGTTTACTGTTTCATGGCTACAGCACTCGGAATCATGGATTATCAGGCCCCCGTGACCAAAGATCAGATGGAGCGAAGAAAGAGAAAAAGTGTTCACTGTGGTTGAATCTTTCCCCAAGCAGGACATTAAAAAAACAAACCAGGAGCTGAAGAAGCATGTGCAAAAGTATGCAAACCTGACCCAGGCAGTTTTTGATGAAGGTGATGCAATGGCAAGAGTTGTTGCCTCAGGGGTGGATCTGCTTGGCTATAGGTCTCCGATTTCTGTCAAGAGCTTCAAAAAAAACTTGAAGACCTGCTTTATACCAGAGAAGACTTCCTTGGGGAGTAGGTGGCAAAGGAGACTTGTCCCTTGGGTGCACCCTCAGAGGGGAGGGAAGGGAATGGATCCATTTGTATGCTGGTGTTCACAGATGCCTGGCTTCCTGGGAGCCTGGTACCCATCCTTCAGAGGATGCTGAGCCCCAACAGTGCCAACAAAAGGTAAAAGGTCCTAAAACCCTTTTCACCTAGCAACAAAATCCTGAATATTTCTGAATGGGTCCCAAGCTTATAGTCAGCTTGTCACTACAAACAACTTGTCAATCTTGTATCCCACGTGTGCCCTGGTCAGCTCAGACAAAGGGGTGTTGAGCACTATTTGGTGGGTTACAGAATCAGGTTTTCAGGAAACCTTTTATATTGGCATCTCTCTCCTCTTGCTGTCATCGATCCACATATTACCATATTTTAGAGAGAACTAGGTGGTGCTGCTTATGCAGAATTCTTCTCCAATGAAGTGTCAATTCTGACCCCTTAATGAGTCTGTCATTGTGCTAATATTTTTTTCATGCTCACACACCCATCTCAGTGAGGCCTTTCTCTAAACACTCCACATTAAAAAGTCTTTGAAGTTCTGTTTGGAGCAGAGTAAAGTCCATAGAAAGCCCATCCCACTTTTTATTTTATTTGACACCAGTTTGCTGGGCAGTGCTATTACAAAGAAGACCATGTCTAAATGCCTGGCTGTTTTCAGTTCACATTGTTGTAACCTGTTTGGTCTGTAATTAGAAGGCCATGTCAAGGCTCACTTGATTCAAGTCAAGGCAGCCTTCCCTTCATGAGATGTTTCTATTACAAACAGCTGCAGGCCAGTCACACGGTCCTCTCTTTACACAATCAGAAATTGTTATTGCTTGGACTTGACCTCTAGGACAGATTCCTGTTTTGATTTCTCCATACTCTTGATTTTGTTTCCAAGATAGAGGAGTCCAATTTCTCTGCCTTCCGAAGTTTTGGTAGGGACTGCCCCTCATTTGAATTGGCCAGTTTTTTTTCTCCCTGGGTTTTTTTCTTGTTGAGGCATTTTACGTGTTGTTAGTCATGTTACCCCTAACAATATCAAGAATATCTCATTTCTTCCTTATTGTAGCGGCACCTTAGCAGCTGCCCAGTAGTGAAAGTTGCACTGAGATTTGCAGTTAAAAACTACAGTCCTGTTAAAGTAGAACATGAAGTTGGAGTGAGGGTCCCGGTTTCACACAGTCCTTCATGGGCCAGTTGACTTCTCTGTATTAGTTAAAAAAGTAATATCTTTAGTTGAAAAACATTTTTAAATGACCTCTGTAAAAAATTTCGTCCTCTGCCACTACACATTGAGAGCATGCATACTCACCTGATAAACACTAGACCTGTGGCGTTCAACCTTTCCAGACTACTGTACCCCTTTCAGGAGTCCGATTTGTCTTGCAACTCCACCCCAAGTTACACCTCACTTAAAAACTACTTGCATACAAAATCAGACATAAAAATACAAAAGTGTCACAGCACGCTATTGCTGAAATAATTGATTGGAATATAAATATTGACTTACATGTCAGTGTATAGTATATAGAGCAGTATAAAGTCATTGTATGAAATTGTAGTTTGTACTGACGTCACTGGTGCTTTTTCTGTAGTCTGCTGTAAAACTAGGCAAATATCGAGATGAGATCAGGCTTGACAAAGCCCTGGCTGGTATGATTTTAATTGGGAATTGGTCCTGCTTTAAGCAGGGGGTTGGACTAGATGACCTACTGAGGTCCCTTCCAACCCTGATATTCTATGAGTTGATGTACCCCCCGGAAAACCTCTGCATTCCCCCAGGGATGTGCATACCCCTGGTTGAGAACCACTGCACTAGAGAATGATGAGACAAATTGCACAAAGAGAGCTACGGTTAGTGGGGCAAATAGAGGTGTTAATACTTTAATGTTAATTTCCATAGACTACAGAATATTGAAAGGATTTACGAAGGGAAGATGGGAGCATGATAGAAGTAGATTCACTACATATCAATATATTGGTTTTAAAAAACTTAAAAGATAACCTCAGCCAGAACTGTGAACTTTTTATGCCCCTCAGAAAAATTACTAGATCCAGAAGTACCACACTTCTAAAAGTAAGGCTATGGACATCCTTAATTGTGTGAACAGGGGGTGGGTTGGTTAGTTAAAAAAAAACCTCAAAGAAAGGAACAAAGAACTGACAACTGTAGGCAAGCATCTCTATATGGGGCATTTTTCAAGCTTTGATGAGATGCGGCTTTTGCTTTTGAGTATGATGGATATTACATGTGTATTGAATGGGGCCAGGTGAAGATTGTGTTTTCTGTGAGGTGCTGGCTGATGCTTAAAAACATATAAAATCCTGGTCCCATTGAAGTCAATGTGAGTTTTGCCACTGATGTAGGTGGAGCCAGGATTTCACCCAGAATGTGTCAGAAAATTAGGGGGCTCAGTAGGGAGCAATGAAGTAGAGTGAACATAAGGTGGGTTGGATTAGAGACTGGCTGGGATGTGCCAGGGATATGCGAGCAATCCAGGCTATACGTGGAGAGGTGTCATGAAGGAGAACAGACTCTCCAGAGTGCTATGTGGGGAGGAGTACAACTCTGTGGGGTAGGAGAGTTATGTGCATGGGAGCAACGTCTCTAGATATTTATTCACAGGCTTGAATTTTCTTTGTTAAATACAAATATACGAAATTCACACATAGCAACCTTATGTTATATTTAACAATCTCACAAGTCAAGGTAATGGATACTTAAGGGAATGCAAAGAGTTCTCCACTTCCATGTAATCATACCCCATTTTGTCACACCCCACACCCTGCCTTTGCTGCCCATGTAACCTTAATTTTGTTCCTTCATTTGTTCAATGATTGAAATATACCAGGTATCAGACAGGTAGCCGTGTTAGTCTGGATCTGTAAAAAGCGACAAAGTGTCCTGTGGCACCTTATAGACTAACAGATGTATTGGAGCATAAGCTCTTGTGGGTGAATACCCACTTCGTCAGATGAATGTAGTAGAAATTTCCAGGGGCAGGTATAAATATGCAGGCAAGAATCAGTCTAGAGATAAGTTAGTTCAATCAGGGAAAATGAGGCCCTCTTCTAGCAGTTGAGGTGTGAACACCAAGGGTGGAGGAACTGCTTTTGTTCACAGTCTTTGTTTAATCCTGAGCTGATGGTGTCAGATTTGCAAATGAACTGAAGCTCAGCAGTTTCTCTTTGAAGTCTGGTCCTGAAGTTTTTTTTGCTGCAGGATGGCTACCTTTAAATCTGCTACTGTGTGTCCAGGGAGGTTGAAGTGCTCTCCTACAGGTTTTTGTATATTGCCATTCCGAATATCTGACTTGTGTCCATTTATCCTTTTACATAGGGACTGACCAATTTGGCCGATGTACATAGCACAGGGGCATTGCTGGCACACGATGGTGTATATTACATTGGTGAACATGCAGGTGAATGAACCAGTGATGATGTGGCTGATCTGGGTAGATCCTGTGATGGTGTCATTGGTGTAGACATGTGGGCAGAATTGGCATCAAGGTTTGTTGCATAGATTGGTTCCTGAGTTAGAGTTACTACGGTGCAGTGTGTGGTTGCTGGTGAGAATATAGTTAAGTTTGGTGGGTTGTCTGTGGGTGGGTTGTCTGTCTGGACAATGATCCCTCACTTTCACAGGCCTTGGGAGGCAGGCCAGTCCGGGTTCTGCGTGGTGGTGTAATATATGTTAACTTTTCCAAAAGTTCTGAGCAACCACAATGCAAACTGGAGTCACCGGGATCTGATCAATGCCTCTGAAAATCACATCCCCACGGTGCTTAAAGGTGGGCATTAAAAAGTCCAGGTATCCAAAATTGAAAATTATAAAATAACTCGCCCAAGATCACATAGTCAGTCTGCGATAAAGCTAGAAGTAGATCCCAGGTCTGTAGATGCCTAGGCCTGTGCCAAACTATGAGACCATCCTTCCTCCATTCTGACAGCAACATTCAGATATGCTGCTCTAGAGAGTGCATATTTTGTTTGCTGCATATATGAAAAAGTTTGTATTTGTGGTAGTTAAATAATCTATTTCAAATGGATCACAATATTTATACATATATTTTCGCAAGGGCGAAAATAGCAATGGCTTCTAACATTTCTTCTTTTAACCAGTCCTACCCCCAAGGGAAAAAAAATCACATCTCCTTCAATTTTCTAGGCTGATGTATCTGTACAAACAGGTAGCTTTCCTGGCTCTATCATTTATTTATTTTAGACATATATGTTGGCTCCTATCACAAAGGCACCCAGGTGTCTTACATCAGTGAAAGCAGTCATGTAGAAATTTACAAAACATAAGCCTTTGGTTTGGTAATCACATACATTCCTCACTAATGGCCTAACTGAGAGGAAATCAACAGGAATTGTGGGTGCTCAGCAACTCTTGGGGGCCCAGCTGTGCAACTCTCACGCATATTGAATAGCACTTTCATAAGGGTTGTAGACTCAGCCCAGAATCAACACCCCCATCCATGTTCCATTATAAGAACAGATCAATCAATATCTTGAGTAAGAAATTAAATTTTGTACAAAACGTTGGTTTATTTTTAAAACAAATTCTACAAAAACCTAGGACTAATACAAGTGTTTCCATGAAGACAACCTCCCCCCTCACCTCCAAATATCTGGTGGGAATCATTTGATTTAAATTAATAAGGGTTTTTTTAAAACTAAATATTACAACATTTTGCATGAGGAGAAATTGAAATTCACTAGAAACTGACTATAAAGAAAAGTAAAACTGGATGGTCTATTATCATTGGCCAAACTGAAAAAAATGCAAAAAAGAAACACAGATCTTAACTAGTGGCAAGTAAGGCCTGGTCTACGCTACACGTTTATACTGATTTTAGCAGCGTTAAACTGATTTAACGCTGCATCCGTCCACACAACGAGGCCCTTTATATCGATATAAAGGGCTCTTTAAACTGGTTTCTGTACTCCTCCCCGACAAGAGGAGTAGCGCTTTCATGTCTAAAGAAAAGATTCTGTACTGCCTGGACTATCATAGCAGCGGGATGCTGGGCTCCTCTCTCCACCACCGTTTAATGTCCTGCCTGGACTATCATAGCAGTAGGAGGCTGCCTCCCCCTCATTTTATCTCACTAAAAAGTCAGTGTTTCTTATTCCTGCATTCTTTATTACTTCATCACACAAATGGGGGGACCCTGCAATGGTAGCCCAGAAGGGTTGGGGGAGGAAGGAAGCAACAGGTGGGGTTGTTGCAGGGGCACCCCCTAGAATGGCATGCAGCTCATCATTTCTGTGGGATCTGACATGGAGCGGCTGTGCTCTCTGGTTCTCTGATACACTGGTTCTCTAGTACACTTGTCCCCTATTCTAGGCAGGACTGACTCTATTTTTAGATACAACATAAAGGAGGGAATGACCCCGGGGGTCATTCCCATTTTTGTCTTCGCACCCCCGGCCGACCTCAGCGAAGGTCAGCCAGGAGCACCCATGACAGCAGCAGTCGGTACAGAACGACTGATAACTGTCATCTCATTGCCAATTTACAATGGCACAGCAGACGGTACAGAACGACTGGTAGCCATCTCTGCTACCTTGCAAAGGCAAATGAATGCTGCTGTGTAGCGCTGCAGTACCGCCTCTGTCAGCGGCGTCCAGTACACATACGGTGACAGTGACAAAAGGCAAAACGGTCTCCATGGTTGCCATGCTATGGCGTCTGCCAGTGCAATCCAGGGGAAAAAGGGCGCGAAATGATTGTCTGCCGTTGCTTTCACGGAGGAAGGAAAGAGTGACGACATTTACCCAGAATCACCCGTGACACAGTTTTTGCACCATCATGCATTGGGATCTCAACCCAGAATTCTAATGGGCGGAGGTGACTACGGGAACTATGGGATAGCTACGGGATAGCTACCCACAGTGCAACACTCCAGAAATCAACGCTAGCCTCAGTACATGGACACACACCACCAAATTATTGTGCTTTGTGTGGCCGCGTGCACTCGACTTTATACAATCTGTTTTACAAAACTGGTTTATGTAAAATCGGAATAATCCTGTAGTGTAGATGTATCCTAAGTTAAATGTTGAGAATTCTTTCAGGTGTAATCATCTAATGGATCAGTAGTGACCATGGTAAAGACATTTATTTTTAAAAATAGATTATTTTAACCTGTCTCTTTAATGACTGTATAACATCAAAAACCAGGTAACTGGAGGGAAGAAATCATCATTCCTTCTTTAACGACTGTTGTTAATAAACAGTTCTTTATTTTAAAATGTTGCTGTATTCTGCTATAATGGATATTAGCAAAGAAGCATGACTTAGGAGCTTTCTTAAGTGTCAAAATAAATGGAGTAAGTGCTATGTTTGCCAAGTGTAGTAGATGGAAAGCAGCCACCATGGGGCACCCTGGGACAGACTATGAACGTGAGTACGGGGCCTTGTTCATGGAGATCACTGAAGTTATACTACAGCCCAGCAAAAATGACTTTGATATGTGTCCAGCCAGGAACTCCATACATTTCTTGAAATGCCATACATGTTAACCTCTTCTCTGACCCTGTGTGGTTCTTCCTGAGCTGTTACAATTCCATTTTGAACAGTCCATTTAAATTAGTGAATGTACTTAGTGTGTTTGGCAGCAATGTAAATATGCCTGAAATATCTGTAAACTATTAAGGGGCAAGAGGTCTGTCTTAAACCAAAGAAGAAAGGGATTTCAGGATTTAAGAAATCACTCTAAACTCTTCTTACTTCCATATATGCATTATAATACAACAACACTGTGGGTTCATTTTTCATACTCTCACTATTAGTCCTTACTCAGTGGAAGTTTGAGTAATTTTTGGGTAAAGATTATGTAAAAACCAAGGCCATGTCTGCTCAATAGCTGCTGCAGTAGCATAGCAACGGCACAGCAGCTGTGCTGCCATAGTGTAGATGCTTTCTACATCAATGGAAGGGGGTTTTCTGTTGGTGCAATTAATACACCTCTCCAAGAGGCAGTAGCTACGATGATGGAAGAAATCTTCTGCTGACCTAGCCACATCTACACTGGGATTAGGTTGCCTTAATTATGGTACTCAGGGCACGAAATTTTCCCCATCCCAGAGCGACATAGCTAAGTTGATCTAATTTTTGAGTGTGAACCAGGCTTTAGGAAGGAACTCAGGATTTGGCTTTATATGCCCAGAACATTGGATGACTGGGCTTGCTGTTGCTTTGGGTAGATATTTAGGGCTGGATCCTGGCAATACATCCAAATGTCTGTGTGCCACAAACAATTGCTCGTATGCTTTTTTTATTGCCTGGGAAAGATGAGTAGTAAATATGTGGATCTGTGGATCTCTTAGATTTGCACAGTTGAGTTCACAAATCTCCTACCTCTCCCCCCTCCCCCCAACACTTCTAATTTATACTAGGGCTGGGGATTAATCACAGTTAACTCACGTGATTAATTACAATTTTTTAACTGCGATTAAAAAAATTAATCGCAATTAATCGCACTGTTAAACAATAGAATACCAATTAACATTTATTAAATATTTTGGATATTTTTCTACATTTTCAAATATATTGATTTTCTGTTACAACATAATACAAAGTGTACAGTTCATCTCATACAAGTACTGTAGTGCAACCTCTTTATTGTAAAAGTGTAAATTACAAATGTAGATTTTTTGTTACATAATTGCACTCAAAAACAAAGCAATATAAAACTTGAGCCTACAAGTCCACTCAGTCCTACTTCTTGTTCAGCCATCGCTAAGACAAACAAGTTTGTTTACATTTATGGGAGATACTGCTGACTTCTTATTTACAATGTCACCTGAAAGTGAGAACAGGCTTTTGTATGGCACTTTTATAGCCAGCGTTACAAGGAATTTACATGCCAGATATGCTAAACATTCATATGCTCCTTCATGCTTCGGCCACCATTCCAGAGGACATGCTTCCATGCTAATGATGCTTGTTAAAAAAATAATGCATCAATTAAATTTGTGACTGTACTCCTTAGGGGGAGAATTATACGTCTCCTGCTCTGTTTTACCCACATTCTGCATATATTTCATGTTATAGCAGTCTCAGATGATGAGCCAGCACACGTTCGTTTTAAGAACACTTTCACAGCAGATTTGATAAAATGCAAAGAAGGTACTGATGTGAGATTTTTAAAAATAGCTGCAGCACTTGACCCAAGGTTTAAGAATCTGAAATGCCATCCAAAAATCTGAGAGGTGACATTGTAAACAAGAAGCAGGCAGCATTATCTCCTGCAAATTGTAACCAACCTTGTTTGTCTGAGTGATTGGCTGACCAAGAAGTAGAATTGAGTGGACTTGTAGGCTCTAAAGTTTTACATTGTTTTATTTTTGAATACAGTTTTTTTTGTACATAATTCTACATTTGTAAGTTCAACTTTCATGATAAAGAGCTTGCACAACAGTATTTGTATGAGGTAAATTGAAAAATACATTTTTTTGGTTTACTACACGGTAGTAAAAAATAAATATAAAGTGAGCACTGTGCACCTTGTATTCTGTGTTGTAATTGACATCAATATATTTGAAAATGTAGAAAACATCCAAAAATATTTAAATAAATGGTATGCTATTGTTTAATAGTGTGATTAATTGCGATTAATTTTTTTAATTGCTTGACAGCCCTAATTTATACCCATGTCTCCCTCTTATCCTCACGAAGGGTGATAAAGTTAAAGAAAACTAACTGCCCAGATCTTCCTATGCAATGTGGCTGCCATACGCTACACCTCTGGTGGAATCTAGCTATAGAGGCAATGTATCTGGCTTTGGAAGAATGACCCAAGTGCAAGGAGGCTGGCCGCTGCTTCCTGCACCTCCCGTTGGCCAGGAACGGTAAACCAAGGCCACTGGGAGCTGCAAGGGGCTGTGCCTGCAGATGGTCAATGTCAGCAAAATGTCTTGCGGCCCGCAATCAGATTACCCTGATGGACTGCATGCAGCCTGCAGGCCACAGGTTGCCAACCACTGGGGTATAGGTAATGGCTTCCTGCTATAACTAAGTGAAGTCATGCATGGACATGTGACTTGCCCATGTGACTCCAAACACCATGTTGCTACCTGTAATTTTCCACAGAGAGCTTTGTTTGAAACAATAGTTTTCCCTTCACATGGCAGAAGCTATAAAAGGCCCTGGAAATTTCTCCATTTTGCCTCTTTTCTGCTCCAGCCTCTTTCCTGCTCAAACCTCTGGACTATGAACTTATACTAATGGGAATATTCTAACCAAGGGACTGAGGTCCTTCCAATGATTTGGAAGCATCCAGAGATTTGACTTAAGCCAGCAGTTTATTCCATCACTGCTACAAGCCTGAACCAAGAACTTTGCATTTATAGTATGTATTTCATTCCTTTAACCAATTTTGATTCTCACCTTTCTTTCTTTTTATAAATAAACCTTTAGATTTTAGATACTAAAGGATTGGCAACAGCGTGATTTTTGGGTAAGATCTGAATTATATGTTGACCCGGGTATGTGGCTGGTCCTGTGAGAATCAGAAGAACCTTTTGTTTGATGAGCCTGGTTTTAAAGAACCACTCATCTTTAAATCCAGTGGTTTTGGTGGTGATACAAGGACTGAAATAGCTAAGGAAACTGCTCTCCTGACTTCTTGTTAGCCAGTAGGGTGAGAGAGAAATTTACTTTTATTGTTGGTTTGATATATCTTATGGAAGAATAACCACCAGTTTTGGGTTGTGTTTGCCCTATTTCTCAGCAGTTTGTCCTGAATTTGGCATTCTGAGTTGTGACTCACAAAGGCACGGCGACACCTTGTACATGCAACCCTAGACCAAAAGCAATAAATCCTACATTAGCAGTGTGAGTCCCCCCAGACCTGAGCGGTTCTGTGGCTGCCGTTTTAGCAGCTTGTCGGAACCAGCCTTTGCTGAGGTGTAAATAATAATCCTTACCTTTAAGTAAATGTTAAGTGCTTCCCACTCTTCGGCCTTGCTGCTGGGATGAAAAGGCATTAATGTCACAGAATAATTGGATTCTGACCCCAGCCAATTCTCAGAAAGCTGGATGGAACATAAGGGAGTTTTAAGCCTTCATCCAGCAATTCCTCCTCCAGGATAAACAACCTTTCAATCTAGTTAACCTTCTTACACAGTGGTCTAGTTATGTAAACTTTGCCATAAGCATCTATCATTGTCATCCAGTAAAGGGTACTATGGATGCATAATAAACCAGTTGCAGGTTTCACATGGAAATATTCTGTTTCTGAGAGAGGTGTGTCTATGACTCTGAAATACCATTTAGATTCAAACCAGTGCAGTGCATGAATGAATTTTTCTGCAGTTGCTTTGTTTTCAAAGGAAAGTTCTCTTCGGACACAAGAAGACAAACCATAAGCCCGATTCTGATCTCATTACCAAGGTGTAAACCCAGAATAATTGTTGAAGTCAGTGGAGCTAGTCTTGATTTACCAGGGAGGTGAGATCAGAATCTGGTCCCAGGGGTTCATAACTGGGATGATTAGGTCTATTATAGCAATGGGGTGACAATACTTAGATACGTTTATTAGTTAATAAAATCTGTGTTTGGACCTGACACAGTAGGTATTATTATTAACTTTATTATAATAGGGCAAACTCACATAGCAGATTATTTCTAGAAAAGTGATTCAGCAAACCTCACTATTAACTGTACAAACAGCCTTATAGAGTTATCACCATAAACTTCATTTGGGACCTACCAAATAAACCACTGTAAGTAGTGCTATCTATCCCCCACAGTCCTTATCCACAGAAAAAGCAGGCACAACCCTTGTATGCTGTGTTTACACGTAAGAGTGGCCTTAGGACCTATTGGAAAGACTTTGTGGCCTGCAAGATGATAGAGGGATGTTCAGGGTCCCAACCATCGCCCAAGCATGCACACCACCCATGGTCACTTGTGTTCAGTTCTTAAGGAATGTTGTACAGAGATGAAGCAGCAGTTGGTTAGAAACCTTCAGCGTGGGTATTTGGTCGTGGTTAGAAGGGTTTTTTTGATGCATGTGGGGGGATTGGAGCCATACAGGGCACTAGCTGAGTCTCTTGGTGGGCTGGCTGTGTAGTCCTATAGCAGGAATGGATTGATGGGGGGCACCTTTTCCCTAGATCGAGGTACTGTGAGGATATGTGGGTCCTGACCTGGACCCACAGGCTCTTGGGCCACTGCCCCATCCACAATACTACCTAATGACTCTACTAATCACTGGAGAAGTGGGAGTCCTAAGGCCTTATGCTCCACTAAAGGTACCGCCCACCAGGACCTGATTGAAGGAGCTCCGGAGTCCCTGGTTGGGCTGAGTACACTACTTAAACTAGAACAAGACACAGAAAATTGTCTGTGCAACAAGATAGATCCTGGCTTGCTGCTGCTATAAACCCTGCTGTCTGCCACCTAGCTCCTAGCCTTGTCCCGGATTCCTGACTTCCATCCTACCCTGTTTCTGGCTCCTGCTCTCAGTCTTGTACCAGCCCTGAACCCTGTCACCCTGGTTTCCAACTGCTCCACCTCTGACCCACGGCTTTGGCTTTTTGGCTTCTGACTCAGCACTGCCCCTTGGCTTCGGCTCCTCTGTCCTGTCTGACCACAGCTCTGACACTTGGCTCCTGACACTGGTACTGCCCATTGGCTTCCAGTTCCTGAACACTGTGCTGACCATTAGGCCACACTGCCCATGTCCTGGTGGCTGACACTGGCCTTCCACAGACCCTGACAGGTACTTCCTTGAGAAAGGCAATCTGATTGACTCTACTAGGGGGCTATGTTTGAATCCTAATCTTCAGACGCTACTTTATGATTTGTATTATGGAAGCCTCTAGGAGCCCCAGTCATCGACAGGACCCCCATTGTGCTAGGTGCTGTACAACCTCAAAGCAGACTGTTGTTGCTCCCAAAGAGCTTGCAATCTAAGCACAAGACAAGAGACCAGAGATGGATTCAGAGAGACAAAGAGGAGAGTACAAAGAAACAATGAGACAGTAATGGTCAGCAGGATGGCCTCAGAACACCAGCTGCCTACCCATTTTTGAGGGGGTTTTGTATAGGAGCAAGCACGGAAGAAGTGGGTGATGGAGGCTGGCCTCATGGGGAGATCGGAGATGGGAGCTGACATTTCAATAGTGAATGAGACGTGCTAGGTATGCTGGGGATAGGCTATGAAGGGCCTTGTAAGAGAAGACAAGCAATGGAGAAAAGGAAGCTAGTGGTGGGATGCAAAGAGAGCCGTGATACAGGCAAAATGGTAAGCTACAAAAATGATCTTTGCAGCAGCATTCTGAATGGATATGAACAGGTCAGGATTGCATTTGTCAAGGCTAGAGAAGAGGAGGCTGGAGTAATTGAGACATGAGATGATGACAGCCTGAAAAAAAGTTTTAGCTGTGGGATGGATAGGGAGGGCTGTATCTCAGAGGTGTTATTCAGAATGACTCAGAAAGTTTTAGACACCTTCTGGACGTGAGGGTCTAGAGCAGGGATAGGCAACCTATGGCACACATGCTGAAGGCAGCGCGCGAGCTGATTTTCAGTGGCACTCACACTGCCCGGGTTCTGGCCACCGGTCCAGGGGGCTCTGCATTTTAATTTAATTTTAAATGAAGCTTTTAAAATATGTTATAAACCTTATTTACTTTACATACAACAATAGTTTAGTTAGATGTTATAGACTTATAGAAAGAGACCTTCTTAAAACATTACTGGCACGTGAAACCTCACATTAGAGTGAATAAATGAAGACTCAGCACACCGCTTCTGAAAGGTTGCCGACCCCTGGTCTAGAGAGAGGGCTGAGTCAAAGATGACTCAGAGATTTTAGTTTGGATGGAAGGAGAGAGGTCTGGAGTAGAGAAGTAGATCTGTGAATTGTCGGCATAGAGATGAAAGTTGAATTTGTGTTTGCGGATTAGACTCCTCAGACGTGAGGTGCAGAGGAAGAAGAGAAAGGGCCCAAGGACAGAACCCTGTGGAAGGTGCAATTAGAGAGGTGAGTGGAGAGAGTCTTAGAAGCCAAGGGAGGACAAGATATCATGATCAACAGTTCACAAGGCAGCTGACAAGTTGAGGAGGAGGATGAGAACGGACTAGGGTTTGCTTCAGCTTCTGATACTCGAATGAAGGTGGAAGTATGTCTTGACTCATGTCTGCCTTATAACTGGACTGCAAGGGCTAGCTAACAGTTACTTTTGGGTAGTTTGTTACTATAAATTTTGGCCTTTTGTCCATATGCTCTGTGTTGTATTGTGTCTTCATTCTGGTGTGTCATGAAATTGAAATCCATGCGATGTACTCTCTGTGGGTATCCTTTAAAAAGAAGGCCCTAGCCACACTGCAAGAACTTTAAAGATGCCATGGTTCTTTTTACAAGAGCCATGTTTGCCTCAGTACGCTTCACTCCTTCCCACAATGCTGCGTAGGAAGCTGAGCACCAGTTGTCTATCTGGTTGTTCTACCCCAGAGGTGGCTGTGTTTTGGTGGTGGTGTAGGTATTTTGGGATAAAAGATATCTATTGATGTAACTTTTATTTTAATTCTCCAAAATAAATCACGTGTTTTACACCATTCAACTCAAACCAGTAGGAAACTACTCAAAGACTGAAGGAATGAAATAAAATGCTAAAGGAAATATATTTTGGAAGAGTTTTTTAAAAAACAATGAATGGGAGGGTTTGATCAAATCAGTCCAAGAAATCCTTCTCCTATGTTGCTATTTCCTCTCTACACTCTGATGCTCACCTCAGACCTGCCTTGCAGGGAGCTTCCCTGCTTTCACATCCCTTCCTCTCCATGTGCTCCAGTCCCAAGTCAGACCTGTCCTGTGGTATTACAGGATTTTCTTTGATTTTTCTCTTCCTATTTTGAGCGTTGCATTGCAATCCAATCAGTTGTTTTCCCTTGTAACTATCCCTTGTTTTTTCTCCTAGGATCTGTCTCCAAAGCCCTCATCGGTGTTCTTCAGGACTGACAATTTTCCTGATCATAAAACAAAGGCTCTCCACCTCAGGCTGTCAGTTGGCTCTTTGGTGCGCATTCTCCTTCTTTGGACTGGCTGTGGTCTGAAAGTGACATCAGCCTGCTGACTGGCCGCTGAGCTTTGGAGCTAAGGCTGCCTTATGCGTCAGGTAATCCAATTGAGTTCTTACATGCCCACGGCCCAACAGATTCCCATTCAGCCAGCTTATAAAAGCTGACTGCTTCAACTGGAGAGTGAACTGTCCTAAAAAAAAAAAAAAAAAAAAAGAGGGAAGCATAAACAACACACAGCAGCCATGTTGTTGCCTTCAGCTCCAACCTAGGAGGTGCTAGGCTGGGCGTGCAACTGAGAGAAGGGAATTTATTGTTCACTTGCTTAGCCACTTGCCAGACTACTGAGTGCTTAGTTACGAAACATAAACAGAGCAGCAAAAAGAAAGAAAGAAATCAAAAAACAAACCAACCCTGCATTTCACTGGGAAGTTTGTGGCTATGAAGACTTAGGCTACAGGTTTCAGGGAAAGATATCCAAGATTCTGGACTATTTTGGATGCAGCATCTGTCGCAGGTAGTTTCTTGTATGTTTCTCTTCATATCATTATTGATTAAATAAGAAATAGGAGGCTTTCTTGCTTAGGACACAATATTTAATATCTACCCTGGCTTTTAGAATAAAGATAATTTCTTTTCTCACAGACCATTAGCTGCTTAGATTGTAACAGGATGGTTGCTTGTATTAAACACAGTCATTTAGGATGGCCAGATTTTGCTCAGCTCCCACTGACTTCAACAGAAGTTGGAAACATCCATCCCAGGGCTGAATCTGGATATAAATCTTTAAAGTGAAGGAAAAGAAATTGCTGAATGTTGTTTGTTCTTTTGGCACAGATAATGCTGAATAATTTTGCATTTATATGACATAACTCAAAAAGCTCCATAAAACCATTTTAAATTATATTTTCTGGTCTCAGTACCCACAATATAATAATAATAATAATGACTGTAGCTCATCTGTCAAACTCAATGAGAGACTCTATTATTACTGTTCATGGACTTGTAATGCACAATAATTTTTTTAACCATTATACTACAGACTCAAGAAAGGGAGGATGTGTTTTCTAGTGGTTAGAGCAGAAAAGGCACCAGAACTCCCAATTTCTGTTTCTATCTCTGCTACTGTCTCAGTACTTGGCCATGGCCAAGTCACTTAACTACTCTGTGCCTCAGTTTCTCCATCTGTTAAATAAGGCTAATCCTTATTTTCAAGTATGTTGTGAGGCATACCTAATAAGTGTAAAACATTTTGAAATCTTTAGATGAAAGATCCCCAACGGAGTGCAACTAATAATTATTCTTAGCCCTTAACTCTTATATCCAAAGATATCAAAATACATTACCAAAGACAATAAATCTCATGGTCCCCATTCTCAGATGGAGATACTAATGCATAGAGACTTTCCCAAGCTTACAGAGCTGATGGCAAAGCCAGGAATATAATCTTTGTCTCCTGACTCTTAGTCCAGTATGCTATCCAGGGGATGACACCACCTTATTGCAAAGAATTATGATGATAAAGGTGTTGGTAAAAGACAGCAGCCTAGAGAGAAGAGAGGTGGATCTTTTGATGCATAAAAATCCACAAGTGGAAAAGAGAAATAATACTGTACTATGTGAGTTCTACTGCCCTTTCACAGCTGGCCTTGTAGGGATGGGGAGCAAATCTCTGAAGAGTTAATCTTGGCATGCATTAGAATGTGGATTTAACTGTAGGCCAACAGCTAAATAGGTTGCTTCAAAGGTTCTCCTTATACATCTGCTCTTTATGAGAGATGTTTGGGGGAAGTAAAACAATGACAGGAGCCAGTCCTTAATATACATATTCTGAGAGGACTTTGGAATTAATGTTATTTCTCCTTTACTTAGGTATTGGGCCAAAAGGGAGGTGGGAAGAAACTATTTTTAAAGGCACAGATGTTTTCTATTTTCCCCCCTCATGATGGCACTAAAGGGCATTGTTCTGGGGATAATTTCAACCTCTTCAAAGTATTTTACCTTCAACTACTGATATGTACCATCTTTCTTAGCTCTGTCTCAAGATGGTTTCTGTTTGAGAATTAATTTGGAGTTTTTTAATTATTAAAAATGTCATACATGAACAAGAAACCCAACAAGAATGATAGTTCTGATGTTTTGAAGATATGTAGTATCAATTTTAAAATGCTGATCTTTTAGGACCATATTCACCTGTGTGTTCTGGCAGCTTTATGGCATTCTAGAGCTGCACAAAGCTGCCGGAACATACTGGACAACTGAACTGGGTTTAGAGCTGACTTGCACTGTGACAGTGGAGCGTGGCAGCTGGAGTGTTTGACTCAGGTTCTCCATCCTTCTCACTCTCACATTCACAGGGAGCTACATTTCTTAGAGGAACAATTTTGCGTTACTTTTAACTCAAACTACTTAATAGATTTGTAATTTCTCAGTACATTCATTCTACTCTCAAAGAGCGTGTGCTTTAACTTGGGGGGGAATATGATATTTTTAAATATATAAAAAGGAGATGGAATGTCTGCTTCAGGTACAAAAATTAACTCAACTGTGAAGCCAGGACTGTCACCTCCATAATATAGGACTAGAAGTGATCTAAGCTGTTGACCTGGCCATCTCTAATGGGAACCACTGTAACACAAAAAGTAACTCACCCAAGCATTACTTTTTCTCTAGAGCTAATTTGCATGTTACAGTTCTATAGGTTGTAATGAGACAGTAATGTGAGACTTTTTTCTTTTGTATGGAAATAGCAACACTGACAAGTTAATAGAAAGGTGTGAAATACATTCAAGGGCTTCAGCAGATGCAGAGTGCATCTTTGTGATACTTCCTGGGAATGAAAAGATGGGGCACTTGTTCACTGTGTCCAATGGGTGATGGTCATCCAGTGTCTTCACCAGAGCAAAAAACCAGCCAGTTAGATAGTGGGACTGAACTTGAGAGTGAGACTGAACTCATGTGTTGAGAGGTCTCATTGGTAGATGAGTTGACCCCTGTCATGATATAATTCCCCACTCTGAACCTTAGTGTCCAAAAAATGGGGTACCAGCATGAATTCCTCTAAGCTCAGTTACCAGCTTAGTACTTTAGCGCTGCCACCAACCAGGAATTCCAGTGCCTGGTACACTCTGGTCCCCCCAAAAGCTTGCCCGGGGACCCCCAAGACCCAGACCCTCTGGATCTTAACACAAAGAAAGTAAACCCTTTCCCTCACCGTTGCCTCTCCCAGGCTTCCCCTCCCTGGGTTACCCTGGAAGATCACTGTGATTCAAACTCCTTGAAGCTTAAAACAGAGAGGAAAATCCACCTTCCCCCCTCCTTCTCTCTCCCCCTCCCAGACTCTCCCTGAGAGAGAAAGTAATCCTAACACAGAGAGAAAATTAACCTCTCTCTCCCCCTTCCCTCCTTTCTCCCCACCAATTCCCTGGTGGATCCAGACCCAGTCCCCTGGGGTCTCACCAGAATAAAAACAAACAATCAGGTTCTTAAACAAGAAAAGCTTTTAATTAAAGAAAGAAAAAACAGTAAAAATTATCTTTGCAAATTTAAGATGGAATATGTTACAGGGTCTTTCAGTTATAGACACTGGGAATACCCTCCCAGCCTAAGTTTACAAGTACAAAGTAAAATCCTTTCAGCAAAATACAAATTTGAACTCCTTCCAGCCAAGTACACATTTGCAAATAAAGAAAACAAACATAAGCCTAACTCGCCTGATCTACCTAGTACTTACTTTTCTGGACATATAAGAGACTGTATCAGAGAGATTGGAGAGAAACCTGGTTGCACGTCTGGTCCCTCTGAGAACCCAGAGAGAACAACCACCAAAATCTAACAGCACACACAAAAACTTCCCTTCCTCAAGATTTGAAAGTGTCCTGTCCCCTGATTGGTCCTCTGGTCAGGTGACAGCCAGGCTTACTGATCTTGTTAACCCTTTACAGGCAAAAGAGATATGAAGTACTTCTGTTCTATTAACTCTTGCTTATCTGTTTATGACACGCCCCCCAAATCGCTGACAGTGTGGAACCACACTGGCAGTGATTTCTCCCTATTAATCTGTTTATTCTAGAGTTCTAAACACATGCACCCTTACATATGCTACTAATTATGTACAACTACAAGATTTTTCACATTGTAAGGACAATTTTTAACCAGTTGATTTTGGGAAACTTTCACGGGAGAGTGCATCAACTCCTTGATTTGTTGCCGGTGCAGACGTTGCAGGGTTGTGGAGAGGTTCACCTCTTCCACGCCACCGTTACTTTTCGCTTCATAGTAGACACCGTCAGGCCACTCAGCGTCATCTCCTCCCTGGGCTGTAAACTGACAAACCTGTAAGTCTCTGGAATAAAAGGGCTTAAGAGAATTAATGTAGTACTCTCTGGGCTTCAGGGAGGAATTGGGAAATGCTATGAGGTAGTTAACAGCTCCCAGGCACTCTTGGACCGTGAATGGCCCTTCCCATGATGCTTCCATCTTATGGGCCTGTTGCACCTTCAAGACCATAACCTGGTCTCCTACCTTGAAGGAACGCTCTCTGGCATGTCTATCGTACCAGACCTTTTGCTCTTTTTGAGCGTCCCTTAGGTTTTCTTTAGCGAGGGCTAAAGAGTGTCGGAGGGTGTTTTGTAGGTTGCTTACAAAGTCCAGAATGTTAGTTCCTGGAGAAGGTGTAAACCCCTCCCATTGCTGCTTCACTAGCTGTAATGGCCCTTTAACCTCGTGGCCATACACAAGCTCAAACGGTGAGAACCGTAAACTGGGATGTGCTACAGCCCTGTAAGCAAAGAGCAACTGCTGCAACACTAGGTCCCAGTCATTGGAGTGTTCATTCACAAATATACGTAGCATGGCCCCCAAAGTTCCATTAAACCTTTCCACCAGGCCATTGGTTTGATGGTGGTACGGGGTGGCAACCAAGTGACTCACCCTCTGAGTCTCCCACAGTTCTTTCATGGTCCCGGCCAGGAAATTAGTCCCTGAATCCGTAAGGATGTTGGAGGGCCAACCTACCCTGGCAAAAATGTCTGTTAGGGCCTGGCACACAGTTTTAGCCCTGGTGTTGCCTAGAGCTACTGCTTCCGGCCATCGGGTAGCAAAGTCCACGAAAGTCAGTATGTACTGCTTTCCTCTGGGTGTCTTTTTTGGGAAAGGACCCAGAATATCCACAGCTACTCGCTGAAATTGGACCTCTATTATGGGGAGTGGCTGGAGAGGGGCCTTGACCTGGTCTTGGGGCTTTCCCACTCTTTGGCATACCTCACAAGACCGGACATACTTGGCAACATCCTTGCCAATCCCTTCCCAGTGGAAGGACTTCCCCAACTGGTCTTTGGTTCTGTTCACCCCAGCATGGCCACTGGGATGATCATGGGCTAAGCTTAAGAGCTTCTCCCGGTACTTAGTTGGAACCACCAACTGTTTTTGTGGATGCCAGTCTTCCCGGTGTCCACCAGAAATATTCTCCTTATATAAAAGCCCTTGTTCTATAACAAACCGGGATCGGTTAGAAGAGCTGAAAGGCGGTGGGGTGCTCCGTGCCACCGCCCAAGCTTTCTGAAGGCTGTCATCTGCTTCCTACTCAGTCTGGAACTGTTTCCTGGAGGCTGGAGACACCAGTTCTTCCTTAGACTGTGGACATGGGCTTGGTCCCTCGGGAAGCGATGTAGGTGATGGGGTTGTTTTCGTGGCTGGTGAACCGCTCTCCGCTGGTGCACCAGGTGGTATTTCAGGCTCTGGCTTAGCCTCTTGGATATAGTGGTCTGCTGCTTCTGCCAGTTCAGGCTCGCTGGCGCCCTCTGGCGTTGGGGTTGAAAATGCGTTTGCAAGCGCTGGCGTCAGTGCTGGCAATGGTTCTGGTGCTGGTTGCGTTTCCAGGTCTGGGACTGGAGGTACTGTGGCTGTTGCAGTCGTTGGCAGGGGATCCGGGTCCACTACCTCTGTCTGGGTCTCTGCTAACACAGACCGGGCCCCTGTGGACGGCTCAGGAACAGGGATGGGTCTGGAAGCTTGGCTGCGTGTATCCATTCCCACTCTCTTGGCCCACTTTACCTGGTTGGCCAAGTCTTCCCCCAGTAGCATGCGGATGTGATAATGGTCGTAGACTGCATAAGTCCACATTTCTGACCAGCCTTTGTATTGGACAGGCAGTTTAGCTGTAGGCAAGTCTACAGCTTGTGACATGAAGGGGTAAATTGTCACTTGGGCCTTTGGGTTGATGAATTTGGGGTCCACTAAGCATTGGTGTATAGCTGACACTTGTGCCCCCGTGTCTCTCCACGTGATAACCTTCTTTCCGCCCACTCTCAAAATTTCCCTTCGCTCCAAGGGTATTTGAGAGGCATCTGGGCCTGGGGATCTTTGATGTGATGGTGGTGTAATGAACTGCATTCGGTTGGGGTTCTTGGGGCAGTTGGCCTTTATATGTCCCAGTTCATTACACTTGAAGCATCGCCCAGCTGACTGGTCACTGGGCCAAGGTGGGTTACTGGAGATTGGTGAGGTGAGAGAATAGGGGGTCAGCGGCGTTCCTGGGGTTGCAAGTGGGGTCGCAAGTGGGGTCTTGGGTTGCCCTTGGGTATAGGGTTTGTCGGTGTGACCCCTGTGATATTCGCTCCCCTTGATAGTAGCTTTTTTCTTTTCTGCCACTTCCACCCATCTGGCTTCAATCTCCCCCACCCCAGTTACAGTTTTGGGCTGCCCATCTAGGATGTACCTTTCTATTTCCTCAGGAACACCCTCTAAGAACTGCTCCAATTGTATTAGGAGGTGTATGTCGTCCAGAGATTTAACATTGGCTCCTGATATCCAGGCATTATAATTCTTTCCAATGTGGTAGGAGTGTCGGGTGAATGACACATCTGGTTTCCACCTTAGGGCTCTGAACCTCTGATGGGCATGTTCAGGTGTTGCCCCATTTTGATTCTGGCCTTGGTTTGAAAAAGTTTATAATCGTTCATGTTCTCCTTAGGCATTTCAGCCGCCACCTCTGCTAGGGGTCCACTGAGCAGTGGCCTCAGCTCTATCATGTACTGGTCTTCAGAGATGCTGTACCCATGGCAGGTTATTTCAAAATTTTCTAGGAAGGCCTCAGTGTCATCACCTGCCTTGTAGGTGGGAAATTTCTTGGGATGTGGAACAATAACTGGAGAAGGGTTGTTATGGTTGGCTGTGTTATTCTGTTTAGCCCATGTTAATTCCAGTTCATGCTCTCTCTCTCTTTCCCTCTCTCTTTCCCACTCTCTTTTATCTCCAGCTCTCTCCTGTGGGCAGCCTCTCTTTCTCTTTCTCTCAGCTCCATCTCTTTTTGTTTTATTTCTAGTTCTTGTAGTTTCTTTTCCATGTCTTGCTTGTGGTCTGCGTCTTTGATTTGCTCCTCTGCCTCCAGTTTTGCCCATTCCTGTTTCAGGGTGTCCTTGGTAGTCATGCTTTCTGCTTTCTTGTGTTGGGGCGCCCTCTGGTGTTTACTGCCTGAAATGCTGCTTTTCTGTTCCCTTCTTTGGGTTGCTTAGCAACAGAGTTTTTTTTTTAAACTCCTTCTACCTAGCTATTCCCGACAGAGTTAGAAAGAAAAAAAAAAAAAACAAACATTCATTTGCAAATGTGTTTTGCTCGTATATGGTGACTCACAACTGGAGTCCCTTTGTTTAACAAAGATCCTTGTTAAACTTAATGCCTATGCCTTCAGCGTACTCAGAAGGGAGAGACCAAAAAACTTGCAGACTTTTGTTTTTAAAAACAATCTCTTCTAGCCTGCTTTACACACAGCTAGCAGCGAAAGAGAAAGAAAATATCCTACTGGCTTTTGCTTTTAAACCCAAACCTCTCAGTCTGCCTGCAGATAGCTAGCAGGGAGAGAAATAAAAACCTCACTGGCTTTTGGATTCTATCTTATCTATCTATCTATCCCACACGCTGCACACCATGTCATGGTATAATTCCCCACTCTGAACCCTAGTGTCCAAAAGATGGGGTACCAGCATGAATTCCTCTAAGCTCAATTACCAGCTTAGTACTTGTAGCGCTGCCACCAACCAGGAATTCCAGTGCCCGGTACACTCTGGTCCCCCCAAAAGCTTGC
Organism: Gopherus flavomarginatus; assembly: GCF_025201925.1. NCBI lineage: Eukaryota > Metazoa > Chordata > Testudines > Testudinidae > Gopherus > Gopherus flavomarginatus. Next base: position 71,222,647 of record NC_066622.1, on the reverse strand, counting down.
CTGGGGACCCCCAAGACCCAGTCCCTCTGGATCTTAACACAAGGAAAGTAAACCCTTTCCCTCACCGTTGCCTCTCCCAGGCTTCCCCTCCCTGGGTTACCTTGGAAGATTACTGTGATTCAAACTCCTTGAAGCTTAAAACAGAGAGGAAAATCCACCTTCCCCCCTCCTTCTCTCTCCCCCTCCCAGACTCTCCCTGAGAGAGAAAGTAATCCTAACACAGAGAGAAAATTAACCTCTCTCTCCCCCTTCCCTCCTTTCTCCCCACCAATTCCCTGGTGGATCCAGACCCAGTCCCTTGGGGTCTCACCAGAATAAAAAAAAATAATCAGGTTCTTAAACAAGAAAAGCTTTTAATTAAAGAAAGAAAAAACAGTAAAAATTATCTTTGTAAATTTAAGATGGAATATGTTACAGGGTCTTTCAGTTATAGACACTGGGAATACCCTCCCAGCCTAAGTATACAAGTACAAAGTAAAATCCTTTCAGCAAAATACAAATTTAAACTCCTTCCAGCCAAATACACATTTGCAAATAAAGAAAACAAACATAAGCCTAACTCACCTTATCACCTAGTACTTCCTATTTTGAATCTATAAGAACCTGTATCAGGGAGATTGGAGAGAAACCTGGTTGCACGTCTGGTCACTCTCAGAACCCAGAGAGAACCACCACCAAATTCTAACAGCACACACAAAAACTTCCCTTCCTCAAGATTTGAAAGTATCCTGTCCCCTGATTAGTCCTCTGGTCAGATGACAGCCAGGCTCACTGATCTTGTTAACCCTTTACAGGCAAAAGAGATATGAAGTACTTCTGTTCTATTAACTCTTATCTGTTTATGACAACCCCCAACTGTCTCTGCTCCTTAAAGGTCCCGTAGTTGCATGCTAGCTTATACAGCAGTGGTTTAACAACTTCGATGGCACTGCTGCACGTGAAGCAGCAACTATATTGCAGTCTTGAGCATCAAGAGGTTTCAGCATTATTTGAAGCTGTCTCTTCTGAGAGTGTAAACTTCAAAACAAAGCAGACTTGATTGTTTCCTCAGCCAGCTCTATTCCTGAGACCCTGATTTAAGTCCTAAGAAGACTCCTTCCACCTCCATCCACTCCCCCACCTCCACATCCAGCTCCAGACATTTTCTTGTAAATTATAAGCATTTAATTTGTATATGTATAAGTTTGAATCTACTAATTTTGATAGTTGTAAAAATTGTGTGTATTCACATTTATCAATATGTCTCAAAACTATACACTTAATGCGGAGGCACTGGTAGTAGCTTCAGAGTTATGGCTGAGTCTAGACTTCCACCCTTGCCCTGTTTATTACCCCCTCTAACTTTAAATTGGAGTATCCGATATATCTGCACAATTGGGTGTTTGAGATCGGCTGGAAGGATTTTCTCTGAGAGTTTGGAAGGCTCAGCATTATATATTTGTTTGTACTAAATCAGATATTGCTTGTGGTTCAATTTTTTCCCCAGCCTCCCATGAATTTTCAGGCCCAGGGGTGGATTTTCTGAGCTCCTTGTTTCACGGAGATGCCTGTTTGCAAAATCAGCACAGGCTTTTGTGTGTGCACAAGGCATTTAACAGGAAAGAATGAGGTGTGTTTAGCAAATGAGTTAGCTAATGGTGTATTAATTAACACATTTTCCCAGTGCAGACCAGGGGTGTGACATTATAAAAGTCTTCCGGGATCAGAGAATGAGAGAGGCAAAGCGGTGGGAACTAGATCAGAGAAGCGGGGTGTGTGGGAATGAGGAGAAGGTGAGACTAGAGAGGGGAGGTAGGGGAGTTGCAGGGAGGGAAGTGAACTGCTGCTCAAAAATGAGGCCACTTGTTTAGGTGTCTAAGGGCTTGGCTACACTTGAGAGTTACAGCGCTGTCACATATAGTGCTGCACCTCCCTGCCTACAGCGCTGCACGTACTCCACCTTGACGAGAGGAATAAAGAGAACAGCGCTGGGGTGCCAGTGTAAACAGTGATTAATCTTACTACGCTGTAACTGACCTCCGCAACCTTCCCATAATGCTTTTAAGTAAAGATTACACTCTTTGTTTTGTTGTGATGCCTCTCTTTGTTTTGTTGTGAACTCGGGGCTCCTAGAGCTGCTTATCTAAAAAACAAACACAGCTCCTGTTTGCTGTGAATGAGGCAGGCAGGGGGATCCCTTTGGAATGTCCACAGCTAGCCTTTGCTTGAGGAGAGAAGCAGCAGCGGGTGGGTACATTTTGGAGCAGCTGCTTATCTGGTCTGTGAGGAAAAAAAACAAAGAGGGCTATTTGCATTTAGTGAATGAGAGAGGGGTGGGGTGTGTCAGAACTTGCAAGGCAGGGAGCTGACAGTGTCAGCTCCAAAAATCCTCTCTCCCTCTCCCCTGCAAACTCCCTGTCACACTCCACCCCTCCCCCCTCTTTTGAAAAGCACTTTGCAGCCACTTAAATGGCTGGGATAGCTGCCGATAATGTACCACTCCCAACACCACTGCAAATGTGTCCACAACAGTGCGCTGGTAGCTGTCAGTGTGGCCACACTACAGCTCTTTCCCTTCACAGCTGTACGAAGACAGCTTTAACTCCCAGCGCTGTACAGCTGCAAGTGTAGCCATACCCTAAATGTGGATTTAGAAGCCCAACTTTGCGCATCTGGATTGGAAAACTTTGCCCTGAATTGTTTAAAACAACAATTAAAGTAGTTTACATTTATACCGTCCCTTCCCTCCCAAACTGCTTACACAGAGCAGCACTGAGCTACAGCCATCCATTGAGCTAAGTCTGTATACAGGCAGGATGGATGAAATCCTGGCTCCATCAAAGTCAGTGGGAGTTTTGCCATTGACTTAAAGGGGATGGGATGTCACCCCAGAACTGTAGCATCTGAGTATGTAACAGGAAGCACTGTGAGACCTTTCACAGAATTAGGCTTTTTAAAGTTTCATCTCCCCATACATATTTCCAACCCGATCCACCCCAAGAAGAATGAAGGTTGATTTGACTGAATTGCAACCTGTGGCTGTGGAGAGTGTTGGTGTCGCAGACTAGATGCTTAGACTGGTAAGACACCTCTCTGACAATCACATCTTTCAAAGGCAATAAAATCAGTCCCTCAACATAAAGACTGGAGTTGGTTTCTGTCACTGCGTTAGGAAAGATCTCTCCAAGTTCCCTTCCTGCTACCTGCTCAGTATTTGGTCCTGCTTGGACTTGTAAGTGGAGTGCTTACAGCACCGTATAGGATGGTGCATTTCTTCTTCCAAAATGCTGTCCTTGGGCCCAATCCTGATATTAATTGGAGATTCACCTTTAACCTGTATTGAGTCCCCTTGTTTCTATCCACTCATTTACAGTGAGTGCTTAAAGTTCCATGTCCTTACTGCAGCTGTGCTTCAAAAATCATGCCATAGCAGACAATGCAAAGGTGACCCAAAGGTTGCTGCAGCCCATAGCTGAGAAGTTTAGGACACTTGTTGAAAGGGGTAGATGAGAAGGCCAGCAACATCATAGCTAAAGAAGACTGGTCCAGGACTGTCCTGCTGGTGAGTAGCTTTGTAGGTGCCTCCTCAGATATGGTGCCAGAGGCAGCTGCCTCCTTAACCTGTGTCTAGGACTGCCCTTAAAAATGAGTGATGGAATTATCCTTCATCAAAAGAGGTGATGCTCAAAAGAGTCATCCTATTAGATTTGGAATGGCACCCAAAAGTGAAGATGCTTCTTCAAAGCTCAGTGCCTTAATTAAACTAGATCAGTATTAGCCAGTTGCAGATCAACTGAGTGTCCACACGGGGCTTTGCACCAGTGTAACTAAATTAATTAAAACGGGCCACTGTACCTTGCATGGTCCCTTATATTATGTGCTGACTATTTATGCTCATCATAGAATACTAGGGTTGGAAGAGCCCTCAGGAGGTCATCTAGTCCAATCCCCTGCTCAAAGCAGGACCAACACCAACTAAATCATCCCATCCAGGGCTTTGTTAAGCCGGGCCTTAAAAACCTCTAGGATGAAGATTCCACCACTTCCCTAGGTAACCCATTCCAGTGCTTCACCACCCTCCTAGTGAAATAGTGTTTCCTAATAACCAACCTAGACATCCCCCACTGCAAATTGAGACTATTGCTTCTTGTTCTGTCATCTGCCACCACTGAGAACAGCCCAGCTCCATCCTCTTTGGAATCCTCCTTCAGGTAGCTGAAGGCTGCTATCAAATCCCCTCTCACTCTTCTCTTCTGCAGACTAACCAACCCCAATTCCCTCAGTCTCTCCTCCTAAGTCATGTGCCCCAGCCCCCTAATCATTTCATTATCCTCCACTGGACTCTCTCCAATTTGTCCAGATCCCTTCTGTAGTGGGGGGATCAAAACTGGATGCAATACTCCAGGTGTGGCCTCATGAGTGCCGAATAGAGGGGAATAATCACTTCCCTCAATCTGCTGGCAGTGCTCCTACTAATACAGCCCAATATGCCGTTGGCCTTCTTGCCAACAAGGCCACACTGCTGACTCATATCCAGCTTCTCATCCACTGTAATCCCCATGTCCTTTTTTTCAGAACTGCTGCTTAGCCAGTTGGTCCCCAGCCTGTAGCAGTACATGGAATTCTTCATTCCTAAGTGCAGGACTCTGCACTTGTCCTTGTTGAACCTCAGATTTCTTTTGGCTCAATCCTCCAATTTGTCTAGGTCACTTTGGACCCTATCCCTACCCTTCAACATATCTACCTCTCCCCTGAGTTTAGTGTCATCTGTGAACTTGCAATTCATCCCATCATCCATATCATTAATAAAGATATGGAACAAAACTGGCCCCAGGACAGACCCCCGGGGCCCTCCGCTCAATACTGGCTGCCAACTAGACATCGAGCCATTGATCACTACCCATGGAATCCAACAATCTAGACAGCTTTCTATCTACCTTATAGTCCATTCATCCAGTCCATACTACTTTAACTTGCTGGCAAGAATATTGTGGGAGACTGTATCTTGACTTTGCTAAAGTCAAGATATATCACATCCACAGAGCCTGTTATCTCATCATAGAAGGCAATCAGGTTGGTCAGGCATGACTTGCCCTTGGTGACTCCATGTTGACTGTTCCTGATCACCTTCTTCTCCTCCAAGTGCTTCAAAATGGATTCCTTGAGGACCTGCTTCATGATTTTGCTGGGAACTGAAGTTAGGCTGACTGGTCTGTAGTTACCTGGGTTCTCTTTCTTCCCTTTTTAAAATATGGGCACTATATTTGCCTTTTCCCAATTGTCTGGGACCTCCCCCAATCATCACAAATTTTCAAAAATATCAGCCAACTCCCTCACCACCCTTGGTGGAATTAGATCTGGATCCATGTGTGATGGTGCCACCCATAAGGCTTTATGGAAATATGCTTATGAATGTGTGTATATATATAGAACATAACTAGAATGTGAACCACTTATATCACTACCAGTATCTCAAACCAATCACTGTGCACAGACCCTGCTCGACTACGCCATTGTGACGGGTTGGATCACAGAACCCCCCTTGGGAGCTGCCAACTGACATGCCAAGACTGCTTCTGCCCCAGCTTTCCAGCCCTGTCAGCTTAGGACTTCAGTGCCCTGCCTGGTTTCAGCCAGACTTGCTAGCCTGCTGCAGACCCAGATCCATGTCTGAATCACCTCCCCTAACAGCTGTAGGCTTGACTGAAAGCAGCTTACAGAAGTGTTCTTGTCTTTAACACTCAGATGCTCAACTCTCAATGGGGTCTAAACCCAAATAAATGTTTTACCCTGTATAAAGCTTATACAGGGTAAACTCATGCATTGTTCGCCCTCTATAACACTGATAGAGAGATATGCACAGCTGTTTGCCCCACCCCCAGACATTAATACATACTCTGGGTTTATTAATAAGTAAAACATGATTTTTATTAAATACAGAAAGTAGGATTTAAGTGGTTCTAAGTAGTAACAGACAGAACAAAGTGAATTACTAAGTAAAATAAAACACACAAATCTATGTCTAATACAATAAGAAACTGAATACAGATAAGATCCTCACCAGTTCCAGAATGGTTCCTTTTATAGACTAATCTCCTTTCAGTCTGGATTCAGCAATCACTCACCCCCCTTGCAGTCACTGTCCTTTGTTCCAATTTTTTTCAGATATCTTTGGGGGTAGAAAGGCCCTCTCTTTAGCCAGCTGAAGACAAAATGGAGAGTCTCTCCTGAGCTTAAATAGACTATCTCTTGTGGGTGAAGACCCCCTCCTCTCTCCTATGCAAAGTCCAGCTACAAAATGGAGTACTGGAGTCACCTGGGCAAGTCGCATGTCCGTGCATGACTGAGTTCCTTACCAGCCAAGCCACATTCCTAGGAAAGTCCAGATGTGGATTGGTGTCTCCAAGTTCATTGTTGGCTTAAGTGTTTCTTGATGGGACACTTACTGAGAATAGTCTTTTCTCAGGAAGCTGACCAACTGCTTCACTACAGCCCACTTAGAATCAACAAGTATGCTGCTGTAACTGTGTGGACTCACCTCCGCAGCACCTCCTGCCGGTTGCTTCAGGGAATTAGCTCAATTCCCGCTACAGAGCACCCTCTGCAAGCCAGTGATCCACCTGTCCTCTGCTGGCCCTGGGCCCCTCCCTGGACCTCAGTGCCCCTTTATCTGGGTCTCCCCCCCCTCCCAGGGGAACCCCACCCCACTATCCCCACTTTTCCTCAGTATTGGCTACTGCCCAGTCATTGTCTAGCCCCCATGCCCTGGGGCAGACTGCAGTATCAGCCACTCATCATAGGCAAAGGGGTTTTGGCCTGGCTGCCTTTACCCACCCTCCGGCTGCCCCTCTGCAAGCCCAGTACCTTGCAGGCCTAGAATTAGGCCCTGCAGCCTGGCGAGTTGCTGGCCTAGGGCTTCCCAGCTCCTAAAGCTTTTCCCCCAGCCCTGCCTTCCTTTAGGTCCCCTGGGTGAGTTCCCAAGCAGCCAGGCCTGTCTCTCTCTCCAGTCAGAGAGAGACTCCTTCTGCCCCTGGCTCCCCTGGCCTTCTTATACAGCCTTGTGGCTCAGTTTGGGGCTTGGCCCCGAGCTGCAGCCACTCCTGCCATCAGCCCAGGCTTCTGGCTCCAGCTACGGCCCCTTGCCAGGGCTGTTTTAACCCCTTCTCTCCCAGAGCAGGAGTCCACCCTGCTACAGCAGCCAATATTCATAACTTCGAATACAAAATGATACATGCATACAAATAGGATTAATAGATTCAGTAGATCATGACCTTTACAGAGATATGTTACCTGGTGTATGTAGCATAAAACACATTCTAGTTATGTTATATATATACACATTCTTAAGCATATTTCCATAAAGCCTTATGGGTGGCACCGTCACACCATGGACTTGTGCATGTCCAGCTTTTCTAAATAGTCCTTAACCTGTTATTTCACCAATGAGGGCTGCTCACCTCCTCCCCATACTGTGTTGCCCAGTCTGGGAGCTGATCTTGTCTGTCAAGACCGAGGCAAAAAAAGCATTGAGTACTTCAGCTTTTTCCACATCATCTGTCACTAGGTTGCCTCCCCCATTCAGTAAGGGTCCCACACTTTCTCTGACCTTCTTCTTCTTGCTAACATACCTGTAGATGCCGATCTTGTTACCCTTCACATCCCTTGCTAGCTGCAACTCCAGTCGTGCATTGGCCTTCCTGATTACACCTCTGCATGCTAGAGCAATAGTTTTATACTCCTCCCCAGTCATCTGTTCAAATTTCCACTTCTTGTAAGCTTCCTTTTTGAGTTTAAGCTCACTGAAGATTTCATTGTTAAGCCAACCTGGTTGCCGCTATTGTTTCTGCACATCAGGATGGTTTGTTCCTGCACCCTCAATAAAGCGTCTTTAAAATACAGCCAGTTCTCCTGGACTCCTTTCCCCCTCATATTAGCCTCCCAGGGGATCCTGCCCATTAGTTCCCTAAGGGAGTCTAAGACTAGTTTTCTGAAGTCCAGGGTCCGTATTTTGCTACTCTCCTTTCTTCCTTTTGTCAGGATCCTGAACTCAACCATCTCATGGTCACTGCTGCCTAGGTTGCTACCCACTTCTACTTCCCCTATCAATTATTCCCTGTTTGTAAGCAGCAGGTAAAGAGGACCATGGTCCCTAGTTGGTTCCTCCAGCACTTGTACCAGGAAATTGTCCCCAACACTCTCTAAAAACTTACTGGATTGTCTGTTCATTGCTGTATTGTTCTCCCAGCAGATGTCAGGTTAATTGAAGTCCCCCATTAGAATCAGGGCCTGTGATCTGGAAACTTCACTTAGTTGTCCAAAGAAAGCCTTGTCTACCTCATCCTTCTGATCCGGTGGTCTATAGCGCATGCCCACCACGACATCACCCTTGTTGCTCTCTCCTCTAAACTTATCCCAAAGACTCTCAACAGGCTTTTCTCCAGTTTCATACTGGAGTTCTGAGGTGTTTCACCTTGCGTTTCACTGTGATGCTTGGAGTACCTTTCCCAGACCTGGAGAAGAGCTCTGTGTGGCTCGAAAACTTGTCTTTCTCACCAACAGAAGTTGGTCCAATAAAAGATATTATCTCATCCTCCTTGCCTCTCTGATATCCTGGGTCCAACACAGCTACAACCACATTGCATATTAAAAAACCCTGTTAGTTAAACTGGTGGAACTTGTGTGTTTAGACAAAGCAGCAATCTCACTTGTTGACATTACTGGAGGTCCTATCTCAGATCTTTCACAGTTGTAGGGGATGGAGTGATGAAGCAGGGCTGGAGACTGGAGGCCTGGTCAGAGGAAAGGCAAGGCACTCTCCAGGAATAGCTCCTTGGCAGTGAGAGTTGGGAGATAGCTTGGAGAAGGCAGAGTCCCCTGTCAGTTCACAGAGGGCTGGATTGTAGCCTGGGATGGATTCTTTAATTCCACTCCCCCCCACCCCCCGCCATTTATGCACAAAGCATTTGTCTCACTGTTCATTTCCGCCTGGTTATTGGTCTCTTTCAGGCTGCTCAAATAACTTGATGGGCCAAATTCATCCCTGGCACAAGCCCTTTAAAGCTACAGCAGGGAAACATTTGAGCCAGTGAGTCCCACTCTTCCCCCAGCACCTTGCCAAGGACTGACTGAGTCCTGTGGTCTCTCTTTCAGCTGCCTTTTACTATATTATCAAGGACATGGCTCAAACAGTGCCTTTATTATATAGAAACCGCTTTCACAGCTGAACCAAATCTCTAGTGAAGTCCCCCTGATAGGCTTTTATGAAAAATGCCTCTCACTTAGCTAGGATTCTAAATATCCCCATTCTCTTGGGTTTTTAAATCCACCTAGCTGTGTCTGCCAAAGGAAAGCCTGTTTCACTAACATGGGAATCATAATTTGCAATTCTTTCCTCTGTTACACGGTGAATAAAACAGCAAAAATAAAGGAGAAGGCTGACAAAAGTGAGCTTGTTCCCTTACATGCTACTGAATCACATTGTCAAATCTAATAAAGCCAAATTGCACGTAAAGTGATCCTGGCGTATGAAGTGAGCAGTAGCTGATTGATATGAAGTGTCATATTCAGCTACAAACCTGTAGTTCATTATCCTGCATAATCAAGTCTATTACCTTCATTGACCCCAAATCTCATGAATGTTCACAGGGAGATAGATGTGTGCATAGGAGGAGACCCCCAGTGGTCACAATGTGAAATATATCAAAATAAAAGGGAATATGATAAACATGTGGGTACTGGGGGAAGGACCTTTAGGGTCTGTTCACATTGCACTACTGAGAGCTACACACATATATGAGACAAAATTCTTCATTAATCTCAAGGGGATTATGCAATGGGTGAATCTATGCCATGGTGGTTTGGATGGGGAGGGTCCTTCACGCTGATTTTTCCAGACTGAGGTCTGTGTGTTTGGAGGTGAAGGAGCTGCCCCCCGCTTCCACTGAAGTCAATGGAAGATTTGTCTCTGACTTCAGTTGCAGCAGGATTAGGTGCTAAATGTCCGTTGTTACTTTTCACAGAGCAGGGATATTAACATCAGCGTCCTGGCCAAATTCCCATGTGGGTGATTACGTTCTGCTGACCTCCATTCCCCCTGGAGGCTTAATTTCACTCTTCTTCACTTCCTATTATATGAAGTCACTGTGAGCTATTAGAACCTCAGCCTGCACAGTTGTTAACTTTGTCTGCTTTTCCTCCTAACCTAACCATTCTGTCTTATCACCTGTGTTATGTCCAACTAAAGACTGAACCCCCCTGGGGCATGGATCATGTCTTTCATTGATTGGAAGGACCAGGCACACGTGTGGCACTACAATGAGAATAGCTCCTTTTTACTCCTCTGATTTATGTAAAAGTCCCAGGTTGGCTGGAAAAAGACAAAATGCGTACACTCCTGAAAATAAGGGCAGTTTTGTGTTTGTTTCCAGCATGGTACAGAAATATCACTTCCTGCTGAGCCTGAAAGTCAAAAATCAAAAGTGCACTCCATAAATAAACAGCGCTTTGGTTATGTGTTTAAAAATCAATTGCTAATTTGCTTTTAAAATAACACTGCTTAAGCATTGACTCTGCAGTGAAAAGGAGCATTAAAGCAACAATTTATTACCCTTTAAAGTGATTCTGATGTCCCTGCCCACACAGCCTAATTACTTTCTTTAGAGAACTGTGCACCTCAGTGCTAGCAGAATTTATTTAACTTATGCTTAATATCAATCCGGGACACGTGCCTGATTCCCCAGAGAAACGTGTCCTCTGAAGGTTAAGTAGAACTGGTGTCACTCCACTTGCTTCAGTGGCCGGGTGCCACCAGGGGTGGCCTTGACCCTCCGCATTAGTTTATTAAGCCATTTAAGCTAGTTAGAAGCATCTATGCTGAACTAACTTGGCAGAAGTGTTTCCATCTAAAATAGATACAGCAGCTTTCTTCAGGAGGAAACTGCATGGTGGATTAACCCTATGGTGAGGAGAACATCTTAACTCTAGCATTGGGGATTTGAACTGGCTGCCGAGTCCCAGTACCGCAGAGTTAAATGAAATGCTGCCCCAGCAATTTATTACTAGGAGAGAATGGAGATGGCTTAGATTAAGAAGATTTTGTCTGGCTTTTCTAATTAAGGTTAGGCCTTAAGAAGCTTTACTGTCCCTTGAAGCCACGTAGACTAAAATTAGTATTTTGGGTCCCATCTGAAATGTCAACAAGTTGGTTGAGAAAACCACGGGGAGGGCACTGAGGGCTCAGTTTACTGCCAATACAGTGGCTTCCGGTTTGGAAGATAATGAGTCTGGGGCACAGAGCCCCTTGGAACAGAGTGAAAATAATGCAGAACACCAAAGCATATACAGAGCGACCTGGTGAAGACTGCATTATAAAGAAAAAGCTGGCTGAGGAACAGGCTGCTGGACTTACCAAACTCTTCTCTGTGCAGAAAGCAAGCAGCTGTGGCAACTGGGCTATACACAGGAGTGTCCCAAAAGGCCAGCGCTTTCAGGCTGTGGGGTGAACACAAAGGTGCAGTACCATCCTTAGCTCCAGTACCTCTACTCTGTGGATGGCAATGGTGGCTGGATACGGACTGTGGTGAATCTGTCCTCTCCACCCTTCCCCAGCATGCCACTCTCCTACCACTACCCACCCGATACATAGCCTTTATATGTGTATGTATATATATTTTACACACACACACACACACACACACACACACACACACACACACACACACACACACACACACACACACACACAAAAATTAACCTGTGGAACTGAATGCCACAAGAGATTATTGAGAACAAGAGCTTGGCAGGATTCCAAAACAGGATGAGACATCTATCAGTTTGAATTCAATCTTGCTTCCACCAGTGTGAATCTGGAGTGGTTCCACTGAAGTCAATAGCAGCATAACAATGGGGTCAGCGAGAGAAGAATTAGACTCTTCTGTGAATAAGGAAAACATCTGCAGTTTCGTTCAATGGGATAAAGCATGCTGAGGAATATAAGCCTTCATGCTTCAGGATACAAGTCAGCCTCTAACTGCCTGGGGTTAGGAAGAAACTGCCCCTGTGGTGATTGTCCACTGTGGAGTTTCTTGCACTTTCCTCTTAAGAATCTGATGTTGCCTACTGGCAAGACAGGACAGCATACTAGGTGCACCACCAGCCTTTGCCAGAATGGCAGTTCCTATATCCGACTCACATAGAACAATGTGCTGGGAGCCCCATGGAACCACACTCAGTGGCACACAGAAGGCATGTATAGCCTGCAAAACTTGCTCTCATAACTGTGCATGCAGAGTTAACACCTCATGCTTATGCATGCAAAGTGTGTGCTTCTGTGCAACCGTATACAGTCTGTGAAAACAAAGCTATGTTAACAGTTCCAGACTATCTGAATACCACTGCCATCAGCAGTGTTTTCCTACTTGGCCAAACAATGCCATGTACCCATATCATGAGACACAAAGCTAATGTGTAATGAAATCATATCCTACTCCTAACTCCTATGTAGGAGCATAATACTCTGTCCTTTATGCTAAAACATCAGCTGGTAGTGTCATAACAAATTATCACACTTAATATATTGAACAGATATGTACAATCTCAGTTATGCAAATAAGTTCTATCTATCACATTTTCAATTTCTTCATGTGGAAAATACAAGCATTTACTGCATTCCCCAAAATTCATCTTTAAAAGGCACAGAAAAAGATTAACAGAACATAGGGGCAGAGTTAAGGTTATTTGGGCGTGGGTCACTAAGGACCAGATTCTGCTCCCCTTACTCACACTGTGTAGCATGAGTAGTCCAATTATTGTTTCTAAAGAGGGTGCTGCTCAACATGAGTATGAGTGGCAGAATCTGTCCTAAAGAAATGCTCTTTTCTTATAATGTTCATGTGTGCATGTGAATTGGATGTTAAGATAGGTGGCAGAAAGCAAAACGGTTTAATTCTGCTCTCACTTAAAAATCAGAAGCAACTTTAGAGAAGTCAGTGGAGTTACACAAAGGTAAAACTGGAATCAGTGAAACTGGAATCAGACCCAAAAATTTCTCAATCCCATTGTCATAAACAGATAGCTAAGGGTTAATGTCTCTTTCACCTGAAGCACCTGACCAGAGGACCAATCAGGAAACCGGATTTTTTCAACTTTGGGTGGAGGGAATTGAGTGTCTTTGTCTTTGTTTCTGGCTGCCTGCTTGCTCTGAGCTTTGGAGAAGTAGTTCTACTTTCTAGTCTTCTGTTTCTAAGTGTAAGGACAAAGAGATCAGATAGTAAGTTCTATGGTTTCTTTTCTTTGGTATTTGCATGAATATAAGTGCTGGAGTGCTTTGATTTGTATTCTTTTGGAATAAGGCTGTTTATTCAATATTCTTTTAAGCAATTGACCCTGTGTGTATCATCTAATACAGAGAGAACATTTGTACTTATTTTTCTTTCTTTTTATATAAAGCTTTCTTTTAAGACCTGTTGGAGTTTTTCTTTACTTCAGGGAAATTGAGTCTGTACTCACCAGGGAATTGGTGGGAGGAAGAAATCAAGGGGAGATTTGTGTGTTGGATTGCTAGCCTGACTTTGCATTCCCTCTGGGGGAATAGGAAAGTACTTTTTGTTTCCAGGATTGGGAACAGAGAGGGAGATTCACTCTGTTTGGATTCACAGAGCTTGTGTCTGTGTATCTCTCCAGGAGCACCTGGAGGGGGGAAGGGAAAAAGGATTATTTCCCTTTGTTGTAAGACTCAAGGGATTTGGGTCTTGGGGTCCCCAGGAAAGGTTTTTCAGGGGGACCAGAGTGCCCCAAAACACTCTAATTTTTTGGGTGGTGGCAGCAGGTACCAGGTCCAAGCTGGTAACTAAGCTTGGAGGTTTTCATGCTAACCCCCATATTTTGGACGCTAAGGTCCAAATCTGGGACTAAGGTTATAACATGAGTGGCAGCTGGTGGGAGACAGACAGAACCCAGAAGCCAGTAGAAATATTATATTTTTCTTTTCTCTGCTAAGGGCTTTTTAGCAGAGAGAAGCAGTTGGTTTTAAAAGGGAACCAGAGAGAATTTTTTTTTCTGCTCTCTCTCGCAGTTTGTGGCTTGCATGTTAAGCAGAAGTCGTTAAGGACTATTAACAGTCTTTTGTCACACAATAGCACTCCCATTGAGAGTCATACCAGCACTTATATGCATGCAAATAAAGTGGTTTTTCTGGTTTCCCTTCATTGAACATTAGCTAGAGAGAGAAAAGAACAAAAAGCACTGTTGCTAGGCAGACTTCAGGAGGCAACAGAACCTGCAGTTCAGAAGATAAACACCGGAGGGCACCCCAACCCAAGAAAACAGGAACCATGACTTCTAAGGCAAAAATTGAGGCCGAAGAACAAATCAAAGAAGCTGAACACAGGCGAGAGATGGAAAAACACAAACAGCAACTGGAAATAAAACAAAAAGAGATGGAGATGAAAGAAAAGGAAGAAAGCATGAAACTGGCAGCCTTCCAAAGAGAACAGGCAGCCCAAGAGGCAGCACACAAAAGAAAACTAGAAGAAGAAGAGATAGCCTACCGAAGGAAACAAGCAGAAGAAGAGTTGGCCCACCACCGAGAAATGGAAAAACACCAAAAACAAATGGAAAAACACCAAAAAGAAATGGAAAAAACAACAAAAAGAGAATGAAGAGAAGGAAAAACAGAGAAAACATGAACTGGAGTTGGTAAAAGCTGGGCTGCATGTGCCAGCCAACCCTAACAACCCGGCGCCAAATATTGCTCCACAGCACAGGAAATTTCCCACCTACAAGGCAGGTGATGACACCGAGGCCTTCTTGGAAAATTTTGAAAGAGCCTGTCTTGGGTACAGCATTCCCGAAGACCAGTACATGGTAGAATTGAGGTCACAGCTCAGTGGACCTTTAGCAGAGGTGGCAGCTGAAATGCCTAAGCACCAAATGAATGACTATAAACTTTTTCTAACCAAGGCCAGATACAGGATGGGGATAACCCCAGATCATGCCCGTCGGCGTTTCAGAAACCAAAAGTGGAAACCAGAGGAGTCATTTCCCAAACACGCCTACTACATTGCAAAAAACTATGAGGCCTGGCTAACAGGAAACAACATTCAAACCTTGGAAGAACTGAACCTCCTCATACAAATGGAGCAGTTCTTGGATGGTGTTCCTGAAGACATCACACGGTACATACAAGATGGAAACCCCAAGAATATCGCTGAGGCGGGGGAGATTGGAGCCAAATGGATGGAACTGGCAGAAAGCAAGAAAGCTACTGTCAAGGGGAACGATTACCCCAGGGGGCACACAGACCATAAACCCTACAACCGAGGACAGCCAAAGACCCCACATACCACCCAAGTAAAGCCACAGATACCCTACCCTTCAACCTCACCAGTCTCCAGTAACTCACCTCGGCCCAGTGATCCATCAGATGGAAGATGCTTTAAGTGTAATGAACTGGGACATATCAAGGCCAACTGTCCCAAGAACACCATGCGAGTGCAATTCATTACACCACCATCACACCAAAGATCCCCAGGCCCGGATGCCTCTCAAATACCCTTGGAGCGAAGGGAAAATTTGAGAGTGGGCGGAAAGAAGGTTACTGCGTGGAGAGACACGGGGGCACAAGTGTCAGCTATCCACCAATCCTTCGTTGACCCCAAATTCATCAACCCAAAGGCCAAAGTTACAATTTACCCCTTCATGTCACAAGCTGTAGACTTGCCTACAGCTCAACTGCCTGTCCAGTACAAAGGCTGGTCAGGAATGTGGACTTTTGCAGTCTATGACAATTATCCTATCCCCATGCTACTGGGGGAAGACTTGGCCAACCAGGTGAGGCGGGCCAAGAGAGTGGGAATGGTTACACGTAGCCAAACCAGGCAAGCAACCAGGCAAGCTTCCAGACCCATTCCTGTTCCTGAACCGTCCACAGAGGCCCCGTCTGTGTTACCAGAGACCCAGACAGAGGTAGTGGACCCGGATTCCATGCCTACCACTGAAACAGCCACAGCATCTCCAGTCCCAGGCCCGGAACTGGAACAGCAACCAGCACCAGCAAGTGAAACCCCCTCTTCAAACTCAACGCCAGTGGGCGCCAGCGAGCCACAACTGGCAGAAGCAACAGACAGCCATACCCAAAAGGCTCAGCCAGAGCCTGAAATACCCTCAGGTGCACCAGCAGAGAGCGGTTCACCAGCAACGAAAACAACCCCATCACCTACATCGCTTCCAGAGGGACCAAGCCCAAGTCCACAGTCTGAGGAAGAACTGGTGACCCCAGCCTCAAGGGAACAGTTCCAGACTGAGCAGGAAGCAGATGACAGCCTTCAGAAAGCTTGGGCGGCGGCACGGAGCACCCCACCGCCTCTCAGCTCTTCTAATCGATCCCGGTTTGTTATAGACCAAGGACTTTTGTACAAGGAAATTCTTTCTGGTGGACACCGGGAAGAATGGCAGCCGCAAAAACAGTTGGTGGTTCCAACTAAGTACCGGGGGAAGCTCTTAAGCTTAGCCCATGATCATCCCAGTGGCCATGCTGGGGTGAACAGAACCAAGGACCGGTTGGGGAAGTCCTTCCACTGGGAGGGGATGGGCAAGGACGTTGCCAAGTATGTCCGGTCTTGTGAGGTATGCCAAAGAGTGGGTAAGCCTCAAGACCAGGTCAAGGCCCCTCTCCAGCCACTCCCCATAATTGAGGTCCCATTTCAGCGAGTAGCTGTGGATATTCTGGGCCCTTTCCCAAAAAAGACGCCCAGAGGAAAGCAGTACGTACTGACTTTAGTGGACTTTGCTACCCGATGGCCAGAAGCAGTCGCTCTAGGCAACACCAGGGCTAACACTGTGTGCCTGGCCCTAACAGACATCTTTGCCAGGGTAGGTTGGCCCTCTGACATCCTTACAGATTCAGGGTCTAATTTCCTGGCAGGGACCATGGAAAAACTGTGGGAAACTCATGGGGTGAATCACTTGGTTGCCACCCCGTACCACCATCAAACCAATGGCCTGGTTGAAAGGTTCAATGGAACTTTGGGGGCCATGATACGAAAATTCATCACCGAATTCTCCAATAATTGGGACCTAGTGTTGCAGCAGTTGCTGTTTGCCTACAGGGCTGTACCACATCCCAGTTTAGGGTTTTCACCATTTGAACTTGTGTATGGTCACGAGGTTAAGGGGCCATTACAGTTGGTGAAGCAGCAATGGGAGGGGTTTACGCCTTCTCCAGGAACTAACATTCTGGACTTTGTAAGCAACCTACAAAGCACCCTCCGACACTCTTTAGCCCTTGCTAGAGAGAACCTAAAGGATGCTCAAGAAGCGCAAAAGGCCTGGTATGACAGACATGCCAGAGATCGGTCCTTCAAGGTAGGAGACCAGGTTATGGTCTTGAAGGCGCAACAGGCCCATAAGATGGAAGCATCATGGGAAGGGCCATTCACGGTCCAAGAGCGCCTGGGAGCTGTAAACTACCTCATAGCATTTCCCAATTCCTCACTAAAGCCTAAAGTGTACCATGTTAATTCTCTCAAGCCTTTCTATTCCAGAGACTTACAGGTTTGTCAGTTTACAGTCCAGGGAGATGATGCTGAGTGGCCTGACGGTGTCTACTACGACGGGAAAAAAGACGGTGGCGTGGAAGAGGTGAACCTCTCAACCACCCTGGAACGTCTGCAGCGGCAACAAATCAAGGAGCTGTGCACTAGCTTCGCCCCATTGTTCTCAGCCACCCCAGGACGGACTGAACGGGCATACCACTCCATTGATACAGGTAATGCTCACCCAATCAGAACCCCACCTTACCGAGTGTCTCCTCATGCCCAAGCTGCTATAGAACGGGAGATCCAGAACATGCTACAGATGGGTATAATCCGCCCATCTACCAGTGCATGGGCATCTCCAGTGGTTCTGGTACCCAAACCAGATGGGGAAATACGCTTTTGCGTGGACTACCGTAAGCTAAATGCGGTAACTCGTCCGGACAACTATCCAATGCCACGCACCGATGAGCTATTGGAGAAGTTGGGACGGGCCCAGTTCATCTCTACAATAGACTTAACCAAGGGGTACTGGCAAGTACCGCTAGATGAACCTGCCAAGGAGAGGTCAGCATTCGTCACCCATGCGGGGGTGTATGAATTCAATGTCCTTCCTTTTGGCCTTCGTAATGCACCCGCCACCTTCCAAAGGCTGGTAGATGGTCTACTAGCTGGACTGGGAGAATTTGCAGTTGCCTACCTCGATGATGTGGCCATTTTTTCTGACTCCTGGCCCGAACACCTACTACACCTGGAAGATAGATGTGAAAAGTCACATTAAACATTTTAAGAGAAACCTTAATTCTTCCTTCCTTGTAATCTTGCTATGTAATACAATTGTCCAACAATTTTTTGGATATTTATGGTGTGCTATAAGCACAGCTTACATAAGGACAATGAATAAAACTAGTATTGGGAGTAATTTTAGCAGAAGATATATATACATATACACTGTATAGGGTGTATATGTATAGCAGAAGATGTACTATAGAAAGATCTGTCTTAGTTACATACCAATATTAGATACAGAACACTGTTCTTTGTGTAATGTCAAAATAACTCCAATGTTAGTATTCCGCAATAGACCTTGAAATGTATTTCAACAAAGTACATGTATGCCATAGATTTCCATGTGTAGTTTGGTGCGAGGCAGTTATAATTACTGTGGATTTATTTGCACTTAATAGGCTGTAATTTTAGTTTTAAACCTTTTTTAACAGTCTATGTGTAATCTATAAATTGAAATGCTATGACTCTTGATAGTTAAATCTTAGGAGTTAGAGTTAAGATGGTGATTAGAATGTCTAATGTGAATTTTTGTACGTCTGCTTGTTTCTAAGAGAAAGTCTGAGCTGGAAGGGTATTAAAAACTTCAGAGTATATTCAAAGGTGAATCTCACTGTTAATGATTATAAAGGACTCTAAACTGAGGTAATTCATACCCTCTTTTGACACCATAAAAAGTAAGTTAGACTCATTTAGACTAACATCTGCTTATCAATGTAATTTACCTTCTCTTACACATCAGCTCTGAATTTGGCCCATTGAGAACAAGCGAGTGTACACAAGTGTAACTTACATATTTTGGGCCCAAAGAAGAAGTGTATAGCTGGTATACAAGGAAAAGTAATTCCTGGAAAGATATGAGGAGTGCATTATTGAACATTCCCTATTTGTTAAGCTGCCTCTGGAAGGAAGATAGGCTGTGTGACGTTTAGAACTGTGGAGTGAACTTCTTGTGAGGTGTATTACTGAATGAAGTCAGGCTTCACAGGGGAGATAAGTCACTGTGATCATCTAGGGGTTGTTACAGCCTTGTAAGGTGCATCTTGTATGTAAATGACTGTCTGGCCTGCACTGAATAGTGCCACAAAATGATACATACGTGTATTGACAATTGTAGAAAAAAAATGCATGCATTTATATTGTTTAAGGAATAGTACGTGCTCAGTATGTAATTAGAACCTGTGTGGTAATGATGCCTATGTACAGGGGTCAGAATTAAAGTTGCACAGGCAACCTTGACTACTTCTTTGAGTGACTGTCCACAGGTATTCTATTCCTGGTGCACCCTATGTGTGTGAGATCAGATTCTTTGGAATAGCAGTGTCTGTTGGGGCTGGGCCTGCGCCTGCGCCCCAAATACTTTGTGACGCCCTGTAGCTTAAGGCATAAAGGGCAGGGTGGCTGCAATCACCCTGCAGTTCTTTCCAAATTCCAGGTGATTTAGGACTTCGCAGCAGCAGGGAAGAAAGGCAGGTTGTGGAATCCATCTAGATCAGTGGTTCTCAAACTTTTTTTTTTTTTGCGGACCACTTGAAAATTGCTGAGGGTCTTGGTGGACCACTTAATGATCTTTCCAAATGTTGTTAGTACCATTAGCTAACTATTGTATAGCGCTTTGGATAAAAGCACTATATGAAAAACCCCTTAATAATAATTAATGTGTTTTTGTTCCACAAATAAAAGCACACAACTCATATTTTACTATCGGTAGTCTTACCTTTCTAATGCGATGGATGTGCCCTCTCTCTCCTGCTGCGGCAGCCCCTGAGCTGGGTCTGGGAAAGAGGGGGGTCCCTCTCTTCTCCGCTGTGGCAGCCCCCAAACTGGGTCTGGGAAGGATGGGGATATTTCCCCTGCCATAGCAGTCTGGGAAGGAGGGCATAACTGAGTCTGGGAAAGAGGGCTGTCTCTCCCCTGGCAGCCGCAGCCCTGGAGCTGGGGAAAGTTCCTTCTTTCTCTGGCCACCACAGCTCTGCACGTCCCAAATTGCCCCCACCCCCTCTTCTCACCCCACTGCCCCCTTCCACCTGCCCCCTATTCTCCCCAAGGCCACCACCTCACCTTACATGTGTGTCTTCTTCAGGGTCCAGGCACCTAATTAATGGAGCCACGCCTGCGCAGCTTCACTAATTAGGTGGGTGGCCCTTCATTCTCTTGTGTGCGGCCACCCAGGCGCACACCTTAGAGGGGACTATCCTGCAGACCACAGTTTGAGAACCTCTGATATAGACAACACATTTCAAAGGCCCACAGGAGGGTAAGTAACTGTTCTTTCTCCTTTGAGTGATTGTCCAGCTAGGCTCACTTCTAGTGACCCTCAAGCAGTGATCTCGTGTTCAGGGGTGCTCAGAGTTTGCTGACACAAAGACCATAAAGACAGCTCTGTCATTAGATCTGGAAACCTGTGCCATGCGGTCTCGCTTGGTGAAAGAGAATGAAACTCGTGAGCTATGTCCACCCTGAGCTCCAAACCTCAGTTGTTGTCAGCTGTCGAATTGTTGAGAGCCTCCAAACCCTTCTCGGTTCAATCTTCTGAGGGGAGAGGAAGGAAAAAACACAGCTCTCAAGGCGGTAGGAGATCTGCCTCATCAGCATGGATAGTGTTGAAGTCTAAACTAGCTGTTACCATTCAAGAAAGAGATCTTGGTGTCATTGTGGATAGTTCTCTGAAAACATGCACTCAGTGTGCAGTGGCAGTCAAAAAAGCTGACAGAATGTTGGAAAACATTAAGCAAGGCACAGATAATAAGACAGAAAATATCATATTGCCTCTATATAAATCCATAGTATGGCCACATATTGAATGCTGCATGCAGATGTGGTCGCCCCATCTAAAAAAAGATATTTTAGAACTGGAAAAGGTACAACAAAAATGATTAAGGGTATGGAATGGCTTCCATATGAAGAGAGATTAATAAGACTGGGACTTTTCAGTTTGGAGAAGAGACAACAAAAAGGGGATGTGAGAGAGGTGTATAAAATTGTGACTCGTGGAGAAAGTGAATAAGTTAGTGTTGTTTACTCCATCTCATAACACAAGAACCAGGGGTCACCAATGAAATTAATAGGCAGCAGGTTTGAAACAAACAAAAGGAAGTACAGTGAAAACCCGTTATAACGCAATAATTGGGGTCCAAAAATTTGATCGCCATAAATGTGGGGTCGCATTATAGCGGGGTTACGAAAATTTAACATTTCAAGCTGGTCAGTTTCTCTTGGGCAGAAAATGACTTGTGAACTGCCCATAACGGTAACTGAAAGGG
Source organism: Gopherus flavomarginatus (assembly GCF_025201925.1). Classification (NCBI taxonomy): domain Eukaryota; kingdom Metazoa; phylum Chordata; order Testudines; family Testudinidae; genus Gopherus; species Gopherus flavomarginatus. The sequence goes on along the minus strand of NC_066622.1, from coordinate 71,201,088 downwards.
TGTAGCAATAATTAGTGGCAGCACGAGCTAATCAATCTATTAAACAAGCCAGAACCAGCCTGAGAATGGTTAGGTTTGGACTTTGAAAACCAGAGTTTTGGGACCTGGCAGACTGGGGCTGGAACGGCTCTTGAGAGATCTGTACAAAGGCGCTCAGCTGAGTCCCCTCCACCCGGAGAGCCGATTGCAGCATTTGACACTGAGGAGTTGCTGATATTCAGAGCAGAGTTCGTGCCACTGTTTCTGTAGCATCCCTCCCAGTCCAGCTGTCAGCCTGCTCCAGCAGCGGGGGCTCTCAACCATGCAGCAAGAGAGGGAAACACTTGGGGAGAGCAAGGGAGATGTGCAAGGGGCAGAGGAAGAGCGAGGAGCAGCTGGAGAGGAGAATGGCTCTTCTCTTCAAAAAGGGAAGCAGGGACAGGGAGGAAGAGGCAGTGGGGAAGGCCCTTTTTTTTTTTTGCTTGGGTCGGCCAGAGCCACCTTATAATCGCGTTATAGCTGAATTCGCATTATCATGGGGCGCATTATAGCAGGGTTTCACTGTACTTCTTCACACAAGACACAGGCAGCTTGCGGAAATCATTGCCAGGGGATGTTGTGAAGACCGGAACTGTAATAGGGTACAAAAAAGTTCATGGAGGATAGGTCCATCAATGGCTATTAGCCAAGATGGTCAGGGATGAAACCTCATTCTCTGGCTGTCCTTAGCCTATGATTGCCAGAAGCTGGGAGTGGACAACAAGGGATGGATCACTCAATGATTGACAGTTCTGTTCATTCCCTCTGGCATTGGCCACTATCAGAAGACAGGCTACTGAGCTAGATGGACCATTGGTCTGATGCAGTATGGCCGTTCTTATGTTCACCTCTCCTTCAGCAGGAAGGAACGCAGATATTTCTTTAATATTGGGTCCATATAGATAGCCAGATATTATGCTCTTTCTTGTGCAAAAAAGCACAAGGAAAGAATTTTAAATGTCATACATTTAATAGACCTTCTTGTCTCATGGCATCTCTTTCTTCTCCAGCTCTTTCTCACTCTCAGATGCTCCCTCCTTCGCCCATCCACCACCTCCCTAGGGAAAATCACAGAAACAATGCTTTGTTCAGCCATGCCTCCTATTTAGAAATTGTAAGTCATCCAATCAGGGAGCAGAAATGATGCCATGTGATTCAGGTGACCACTCAAGCCTCCTGAATAATGAATAACCATACCAGTCACTTCCACAAAAAATCTGGTAGATGGAAATCTTTCGCCCCAAACAATCTGGTGATGCTGCCCAAGGTCTAAGAAATCAGGTTCATGAATGGTTAGCTACCCTGAAAAGGGGATAAATGTGCAATGAATGTGATTTATTCTGAACAGTTCAGTCAGCTCTAGCTGTCTGGTTTCTATTGTAGCAAGGATGAGCATCTCATGTGTGACTCTGGCTGAGGTTCTGCAGCTGAAGGGAAGCCCTTTGGAGGAGGAAGATATATGGGCTCTCTTACATCTGGGCACAGAAAATCTTCTCCAGGACCTGCACAAAGGTGAGTGGATGGTTATGTTTTGGTAGCTGTCCATTTACCTGCCTACACTGGTCACCTTGAAACATTCATATTGTTCTGAAGGACTCATGGGATTCCCCATTACCAAAACAAAGAGCAGTGATGGGAAAGACAGGATCCTTCAAAACAGACTGAGACTTTTTAAAATGTGACTGCATCAGAAGCTCATTGTCCTAGCAGAGTGAATTGAACAATATTAACCCTGCTTTCCTGCTGGTCCTGTTTTTCAGATCCACTTAACCATGTGATTTGCCCATGGTCAATGGTACTTTCAGCCAGAGGAAGTTTGTCTTTCCAAGACAATATGTCTCACCAAGAGGCTGCCCCTTTCAGGGCACCAGAACTGCTCCAAGGACAGAGTGAAAACAAGCATGTTGGATTGACAAAGGTGAGGGGTTTTTGAACAGCCTGATTGTACCTTGGAGTTTGTTAGACAAAATACCCAGGTCCAAATGTGTCAGCACAACAGACCCAGCATCTAACATCAGACTCCCTCTCACAACGGCAGTGAACAAAACCAAGCTAGACTGTAGTTAAGGCTGCGAGAAAGGTTTGCCTGGAACCCAGAACCCCCCTGAAATCAAGAGGCATTTGAGATTCTACTGCAATCTCAAACATCATCCCATGGCCCCACGAGTCTGGTGGAAATGGGCCAAAGTGATCTGCACCAGCCATCTCATCCCATCTGATTTGCATCCAAGTCACCCCACATTGTGAAAGGAACATTTTAAAAAAAAGACTTTTATCTAATAAGGTCATTTTAATGTCAGATACTGCGGGAGGATAGTGCTCCCTTGATTCACATCCAGAGGGTCCTTCCATGCTTATCTCACATCTCCCTGTTGGATGGGTTGCCTATTCCTCAGCACTCTCTAACACAGAGGACCCCCTGCCATTTTGGGGTATATAGAAAGAGCAGGAGGGCTGATGGCAGAATGGGCTAATTCACTGTGTGCCAGAAACTGTAGGACTGTTCTAGTTGAGGCACCTCTCTGCTCAAGAAGGGGTCCTAGAGGCAGCCACTGGCTTCATTGGATCTGGGCTGTCAGGGAGCTGGGCAGAGCTGTGGGGAGCCAGGAGCCATTAGGTGGAGGTATAGGGCTTCTGCATGGATCGGGTTCCCATCCTTCCATGGCAAAGAGAGATCCTAGAGTAAGGCTAGAGAAGAATGGTCTCTTAAAGTCAACTCCCCCTAATAAATCAATGACTGTATGAAACCTGGCTAATTGAAAGCAGCTTGTCTATATAAACATGAGACAGGAATGTGCTAATCATCCAGATGGATTTTGCTTAATAACTGTTCAATAGACACCCTGCAAAATGGATATCTCTGGCAGCTTTGCTCTGCTGGGGTGATTTGCAAACTGAGCTCTGGCCCTCTGAAGCAGATGGGACTAATAGACATTTTAATAGACATCTTTACCAGGTTTGTTCTTGTGGCAGCCTGCTGGCAAGTGGAATCACAGCTGGTAATAAACAAGGATAATGTCAGGGCTGCAGAACAGAACGGAAACCTCCTCAGGACGCTAAAAGTGCAGGAAATGGCTGTGGCAGAGCTGAGGGAAAAGACATATAGCAATGGGGATCAGACTTTCTGCTATGCAAGCACAGAAAGAGAGGTGAATGGACCCACTTTCTCCTGTGCAAGCTGTAGAGCAGCTTTGCTCCCTGGCGAGTGGGGGCCTAGCTCCAAAGACAGGAATATGCACCAGATCTTGTCCTGGCTGATGCTATGGTGAGGGACGCTGACAGTGTTGTGCTCCAGGAATCCCACCAGCTAGGGGAAGGCGAACAGCATCTATGCACCCCTGTGACTGGCAACCCCAGCTGGTGTGCAGAGGCTCCTTTCCTGCCTTGGGATCACTCACAAACACTCTTGGATGCCTCTTGATTGCCAACCCCTCTGTGAGTGTTTTTTGATGCTCCTACCACCACGCTGCCATCACAGTCCTAATGCAGCACTGTAATCCTCAGGGCTGTCTTCAAGGAGAGGAGGCAATCTCATCAGCTACAGGCCTGGCTTCCCCTGTTAGCCCCTCTCTTTCCTCTGCACTTTCTTTTTGTGCTTTACAACCACCTTCTCAGCTGTTGGGATAAGTAGCCCCTGAGCACATCAGCCCACAGTCTGATTAGGTAATTGTCTTTGGCCCCTCAGTTAGGACTTCTCTGGGGAACTAGTTTGTGTCTAAGTGACCAGGACATGGGTCAGCTGCTGGCTCGCCAGCCTGTCAAACCATCTCCAGCATGTGTTTTCATGCATAGGAGACAATCTGGCCCATAGAGCTGAAGATCTATTATGTCCCACCTATTCCATCTCTTTGCTAGTCAGGGCTGTGTCCCATTGTACATGTACATGTGCTCTATCCAGTCCAGCTTTAAAAGTCCCAATCTCGGCTCACAGCTTCAGAGATCTCACTGCCAGGCGAGTTCTTTGTAATTGTTGACATATAATTCATAACTGTTGGTTGGGTGTTCTTGTTTGCCAGATGCTGGTGTATTCGTTGGGAATGACCCTCTATTGGTCAGTAGACTATCAGGTTCCTCCAAACCAGGTCAGTAATATCAATATCTTTGTTCTCCTTAATCTTGTCAGACATTGGCATGTTGGAAAGTTGGGAGGTATGAGTTGAACTTTCCATAGTCCAGGTGGGAAGTTTGTGGCTAGTGTTTTGGCTTGGCCCATTAGAGAGACCAGGACCAGCTGGGAAATTCAGAGTCAGATGCCAAAGTTTAGGATTATCCAAATCCAGGATTTGCATTTGAATTGTATCTTTCTTTTAAGAGTCAGGATTCCCTAGCCCCTTCCTCGAGGCAAGAGGAGGGGAATTTCCTTCATACCAGAAATAAGATAAATAGAGCTTCAAGCTTGGTTTCAAAAAAAGAATTACCGGTAGATAAGCTCATGGAGGATAGGTCCATCAACGGCTATGAGCCAAGCTGGTCAGAGAAGCAACCCCATGCTCTGTGTGTCCCTAAACCTCTGATTGCCAGAAACTGGGAGTGGACGACAGGGAATGAATCACTCAATAATTGCCCTGTTCTGTTCATTCCTCTGAAGCACTTGGCATTGGCCACTTTGGAAGACAGGCTACAGGGCTAGATGGACCATTGGTCTAACCTAATATGGCCGTTTTTATGTTCTTGTGCTGAAGAAAGTCACATCTGAATCTTTTTGGTGACCTGTATGTATACAGTATTGGACACACAGCTCTGTGCAAATGAAGGTGACTTTTGTTCAAAGCATGGGATGGCTGTGAAGTGACTAACAATCTCTCTTTGTGCCCTGGGCAGATTTTTACCACCAGAACTGCTATTAGTAGCCAACCGTTTCCATTTCCTGCTCAGCCAGTTCAGTGTCTCTTCAAAGATTTGCAGGAGGCACTCTTGTTTCACTAACATGTCCTCCGAGCTATTAACTGTGCATTGGTGATATGGGAAGCTATTAGTATTTATCCATCTGAGCTCCTTTTCTAGGATGTTTTACTTCTCCATGGTCTCAGTGTAGGGAGCTCGTAACCTAAATAACTATGTAGAATTTAAATATCTGGTCTCCATAGAAACATAGATTTGAGTAGCTCAATTCTTGACCCTTCTGAGACTATATGATAGAGTGCCATGCAGCTTAAGGATGAGATTTTAAAAATGAATGATCTGAACTTCAGATTTGTGGAGCAGCCACAGTTGCTGTCAGTAGCCACATCTCCCCCTCTATGCACTGTTCTGAATCATAATATATGACATTTACCTTCAGTGACATCCTCCTTCCCCGGGTGGCTTCATTTCAGTGGTACTCTATGTATCTAGACTGGGATTTCCCAAGAGGCTAAGGGAATTAAGTGAATTCTCATTGGAACTCAAAGGTCCCACAGAAAATTCCAGCCCTAGTTCATGGAGCATTTTACAGTGTTTTATCTAAATGAGAGCTATTATTTACCATTATCTCTTTCTTGTCTCAGTCCCTTCAGCTGAGTGATCAGTTACATGCCCTGCTGCTAAAGCTGTGTGAAGATCTGCCACATAAAAGACTTTCCCCAGAGTCCATTTTGGAGGCATGTGAAGTGCACCAGAAGGAATCTTCCTCTTCTCCTGCAAGTGTTTACATCCAGAGAATGGTCAAATTTGTGCTCGGAAGCATCACTGAGGTCAGTACCTCTTTTATTTCCCAGCAGTGACAATAATATAGTAGTTCTGATTGTTTTTTTTTTTTGGCGGGGCAGGGAGTAAGGACAGTAGAGTCGAATATTTTAGAACAAGACAGCCTGTGAAAAGTCAGTGATGGCTTTAAATGAGTGACTCTTGTGTCATGGAAGAAGGTGCATGTACTTTCTTCAGTGTTTAGGTTGCATTTTTCTATTAGGCTTCTACATATTTTTGACACCATGGAAGCAGGCGTGAATTTTTCCAAAAGCACCTGAAAAATCAATGGGACTTAGGCTCCTAAGTCACAGAGGTAGGCAGTTTTGAAAATTATACCCAGATACCATTAAGTTTTAGGAATACAATGTATTGTCAACATTGGGATGCCATGGCCCCAATCCCAGGATTGCAATATTATCACTCCTAGGATTCTCAGATGTAAAAGCTCCAGCCCAGAGCATGGTGAAAACCTTGAATGCTGTATGACTTTTAAGACTAGCTAAGTACCTTTAAAGCAACTGTGCTGTGGGTTATGGGCTATATCCTGCTGGATTTACCCATCCAAGTAACCCCACTGTATTTCAGAGGGAATATTTGTGAGAGTAAAGGAAGTAGGATCTGGTCCTAATTTCCCCCAAACCAGATTTTGTGGCTGTCCTGGGGTTTACAAATCCATCTGGGCATAGATAGAAGGGAGAGGAGCATCTTCCCCACTTTCAGGCAACCAGGCTGACCACTTGCCAGCACAGCTGCCAGCACTGCCAATCATGACGGCATGCAGCCACAGCTGAGACCAATAAGGAAAACAAGCCCTGCTTTAAAGCAAGGAGAACAGAGTGAGACAGCGAAGCAGAAAGGCCTATGGTAGCAGAGGGGCAAGAGTCTCAGGCCAGGCTGACAGGGTGCTAAAGGAAGATTGAAAGCCCTGAAGTTTTAGGGCTGGTTGTCTGATTTTTATGTTAAATTAATGGATTGGGTTAATTTGAGATGAATAGAGGGAGACTAGCTAGGAGAGTGCTGGGACCTCTGGGAGACTGCCTCTAGAGCAGTTGACAGTGGCCTTGTGTCGGTGTGTGCCCGTGTGGATGAGGCAAAGAGGCTTCCCCATACAATGTACCTCCACGCATAGAGAGATACAGATCCAGTCTCCATGGGATCATTGCCCAGACTTCACGCTCCAGGCTAATGCCACAGTGATAGTAGCTTTTCCACAGGCTGTGAGACTTCACACTGGCCAATGGAACTGGCTTCATGAGGGAGGAGAGCATGCTGCCCCCTGTATAAAGAGTTTCCACTTGCCACTCTGGTCTATGTCATTCTATGAGCTCAAAGACATCTTACCTATATCAGATATCTGTGAGCTCCCTGCACCTCCTTTGCCATGGGGCTGGGCCGTAAAGGCACAATCAAGCCTGAAAGGTGGTGGGGTTAATAAATAAGCTTGATAAATTGTTTTCAAGAGTTTACGATTTCAAGGAGCACTTTTTTTGACATTTTGACTGGAAAAAAATGGAAGAGAAAGTCAATGAGATTTTCAAATAAAATGTCCCATTTTTTGATCAGCTCTAGTTAATAATAGTCCAATAGTCCATTTGCAAATAGTTTATTTCCAACCCCAATAGGAGGTATCATTTATTTAACACACACTCACATACAGTGTCACTGATGAGCCTAGACCAAGCTGAGGGTAAGGAGCACTTCCTCATGAATGTTTGCAGTCCCCTGGTCTGCTGACATTGACTTGCAGTGTAATTGGTTTGCAGGTAGAACAGGTAGCCACTGAAGACAGCCAGCTGAACAGAAGCCATGTGATAAGGAAAAGGCTGCACGAGAAAGCATCTGACAGCTCAGCATTGCCCTCCCAGCTGAATTTTCATCAAGGTAAAGGTTTCTGGTTTACACTGCGCTTCTCAGAGGGTCAGGTGAATTGTTTCAAATTACGTTGGGTCAATTATATATAGAGTTGAATATGATATTTACTGCTTTACCTCTGAATGAGTGTATGATGGAGAAAAATCTGTGACAACTCAGCAAGACTTTCACTGCTTACAGATGCAAAGTAAACGGTCTGCATGAAAGACACTATACCAAAAAAAAATTGTTTTGGTACTCTGTGTATCCAACCGAATGCTCAAAGGTGACGAATAGTTTTCCCTGAATCTGTGCTCAAGCCATTTCAAGAGCATATCCACATCTTTCCTTCTTGAATAGCCCAGTAAAGGTCAGCATACATCTTCCTTTCAAAAAGTTTTTTACTCTTACTTTTATTACTCCTAGAGTAGTTTTAAGAAACAAGGCCAAATTCTGCTCATCATACCCATGAAAGCAGCCCTACTGTAGCCAACTAGACAACCCACCTGAGAAAGGCGAGTGGGATTCATCCTTTTGGATCCCTGGTCAGAATGTATGCATCCTGACTTCATGGTTCACTTTAACTGAACTTCAAGATGTTATTGTCCCTCCGGGTAAAACTCTGCTGTAAGATAAATATTGAATTCGGCTTCATGTCCTTTTGTTTCCTCTCAGGTCAATAAATCTTGATGTTCACCTCAGCAGAAGTTAATATCAATGTATTTCTGTCCTGGTTTTGCCCCTAAATCAGCAAGCTCTTATGCACAACATACGAATAGCCCTGTCTCTATTCAGCAAATCATGTGAGCACATGCTTATGTCTCATTGACTTCAATAGAATTAAGCACATGCTTAAAGTTAAACACTTGCTTGAATGCTTTGCTAAATCAGTACCTTCATTGTTTTAAAGTGTGAACATTCGGGGTGCATTTTCTATTGAGGGTGCATTTCACTGAATATTTTTCCGCTTTAAAAATTACCACCCCAAGTTGTAAGGCCCGGGAAAAGGATAGGGGTAAGCTATAATAGAAGCAAAGAGCGACTGCAACTTCATGATGTTTTGGGTCACCATTCTTGGGGAATTGCTGCAGTTGCACTATATGGTGGATCTGTATCTTGGCACTCAATATGGAGCACTCCTGAGGGAAATAGCTGGGTTCTCTCGGACGTGTGACTTTGGAGGACAGAAGTAGCTAGAACTTGTTCCTTGGCTACCTGAACCTTCCTAATGCTTTTCAATTAAAACTTGAGGGAAATAATATGTACATTAGACTCATGTTGGTTGGGATCACTGAAGGGGCTGTAGGGACTGTCAGAGTAGGGCTCTAAAAAGCACAAGGGAAGAGAAGCAGCTCTTCCAAGGGATGGTGAATGCTTTCGTGATGGAAGTGAAAAGCGCTCAAGACATTCAACAGCAAAGATGACTCGATCAAAGTGAGCCAAGACCAAGTGATAGCTAAGCGGGCACTTGGATACAGCAATTTTAGAATCAAAAGAGAATATGGTGATTTACCAGGCTTCTTTTCTGTTTCCAAACACAGGGGCCAGGTTACTAAATTATAGTCAGTCAGCAGAGGATTACAGACAACTTTCTGTGGATTATTGTGACTCCAGCAGCATTTCGGAGAGCACATCTTTGATACTGTCAAACAGGGGCCGCAGGAGAGGTAGGGTTCTACTTTGAAATGGTTACTGTGATTTATCCTTGCAGTAGGTCACCTCCAGACTGACTTCCAGCTTTCCCTGTGCAGAAATCAGAAAAGGTATTGAACGGTCAATATTGTGCCAGCAAACATGCAAATACCAGTTGGTTGATTCTGAAATTTTATCGACACCACTTTGCTGGTTCTGTTTTGTGTATGGCGAGCTGTGTGCGTAAAAAGCAATTGAAATAGTAGAAGCTGCTCTCCCACCCCTGCCCCCAGTTGAGCTGGATCTCTTGCTTGCTCGGTGCTGCCAGGGCTGCAGATGAACATTTTATGTAAAAATAAAGATTTTACGTGCTGGTGACTGCCAGCATGCTGAATGCTGCATGAGACAGGGCCTTTGGGCTGGGCTGGGGATCCCCCCGCACACATCCCGGCTCCCCCTCCAGCCTCCCCACCTGCCCCTTTCCCTCTTCAGCCTTTCTATACCTCCTTTCCTTCCCCTGTCATCTCCGTCCCCTCTGTGTCCCCTTGCCCTGTGGCCACTCTTCTCTTTTCCATTCAGCCCAGGTGGCTGGAGCTGTCCCACTCCCCAGTGGAGAAAAGCCCCTTTCAGCGGTCACCCCCCTGAAGCAAGCATGCTGAAAACCAGGCCGGCCAACCACAGAGCACGGGCTGACAGAGGGCCTACTGCAGAACAAGCTGAATGTTAAGGCTGAAGAGCCTGCAAGTGTGTGTAACAATCTGCTCCTGCCCTGAGCGGAACTGACTGGGGCAGGTGGCTGGGGCAGGTACACGGGGTCTCCAGGACCCTGGCTGTCAGGGGAGAGGGGAGATCAAGCTGCTGAGTGCAGCTCTATGCCCAATCCTGCCCCCACTGGAGTCAGAGGGCTGCTGTGTGTGACCCCTGCTGTTGAACTGCTCCTGGAAGCTGGTTGTAAGGGAGTCACAGCTGGCTCAGAGTCTTCAGCACCATGGTCATTTGGGAGAGCCCCCAAATTCTGATCTCCCGGGACCTGCTCAGTCCTACCCCCAGGGCACAGCTTAGAGCAGAGCCGCCTGCATGGAGCAATGTGCAAACTGGGAGCAGCCTGCAGCATGTGTCCTTACTGATAACACACAGTGCAACTCAGCTCTAATTTAAGGACATTTGTGCTGGTGGGCTGGGCTGGACACTCCAGAGTGCAGGGGGATAGTGTCTCAGAGAGGCCCTTCCCAGCCTGACTGGTGACAAACTTATCTGGATTGCAGTGGGCTCTTGGAGGAAGGGGTCTGGTGGCACAGCTCTCCTTTCGCTGGCAGCGTTGCAATAGGATTTGTTAATCAGCAATGGGCAGAGAGACTGCAGTGGCTGAGCTGAGGCAGGCAGGTAGGAGGAGGGCGGCCCACTGAAGTTTTGCCTTAGACAACAGATTGTCTTGAGTGGGGCTGGGAGTGGGAGAAGGCATCGAGGTAGCACTGAGGCCCATAGGGTAGCAGGAGAGATCTGTCCACAATCAGACGTGCCTCAGACTGTCTAACTTGGGCCAGGAGTTGTTACAGCTCCCAGAGCAGCCCAGGTCTGGGAGGTGTAAAAGGGTCTTAATGCCCCCTTACTCCCCCTCCCACTTCTCTGGCTGAGAGTTCTAGGGTGCACCTTTAAGATGCACAGCACAGAATCCACCCCTCTCGCCTCATCACTGAGGGGGAAAAAAAGATCCTTCCTTCCTGGAAGAGAGGTGGATACTTAAAGCTCCAAAACTGTAGTCATTATAAACTTACAACAGACCATGGATGCAGCAGTGTGGGAGCCACTACTTATCAAGGTGCCTGAATATAGATTTAGAGGCTATCCCCTTTTTGAAAATCGTGGCTGTAATGCTTAGAACCAAGGGCTGAGTCCTCTGGGATGGTGCATACACTCAGTTCCTGCTGAATCCGTGGCAATTGAGGGTACTCAGCACTTTGTAGGAGCAGGTCCTAAAAGCACAATATATAAAGTAACACAACTAGACTCGGAGAGTTTGCTCACCATAGCCATCCTTTCCCAGGATAATATATCCAAAAAAGACATTCTTCTCCCCATGAGGCTATTACAGTCCAGGAAAAGACCACCACAATCAAGGGAGATCCATATCCTCAGTGATCTTTGCTAGTATTCCAGCTTGTACTCTGGAAGCTCATTTGCATTTAAAAATTCATTGTTCATGGGAAGCAACTTCTTCAAGAGCCACATGCTAATCTTAAATCAGGAATATGGGACTGGATGGGACTTCCTGGGTCATCAAATCCAATCACAAGCAACCCCATCATATAATCCCATTCATAAATGTAACTCATTTTATGATGACTCTTGATAAATTGTTTCTCCCCACTGTTCCTACTGGAAGGCTGTTGCAGAACAAGGAATGGACTTGATTTGTGCTAAAAGCATGGCATCAAGGCCTGTGAACTAGTCAGGTCATCCCACCAGGATGATGAAAAGCTAAGGGTATTTGAAGTGCTTGTCAAGAATACATACAGATAACTTGTCCTGAGCGAGCGGGCAAGTAGAGACTAGGGTGACCAGACAGCAAATGTGAAAAATAGGGATTGGGATGGGGGGTAATAGGAGCCTATATAAGGAAAAGACCCCAAAATTGGGAACTGTCCCTATAAAATTGGGACATGTGGTCACCCTAGTAGAGACTTGCAAGGCTGTCTTATCAGATAGGAATGTAAACGTGCCCTCCTGAGAACCTCAGCCGGTGTACATCAACTCATCTATGTTGATTTCAATGGGCCTATGTTAACTGATATCAGAGGAGGATCTGGCCTTGATATCAGACATGTCTCATAGTCTTTCATTTCTCACTGCCAGCATCTTTGCCTCTGAGTCACCCAAAGAGCTTGACTTTGCAATACTGCCATCTGCTGTTTGAGAAAATACACTTTGATTTCTTTAGTCTCATTTTTTATAGTTACGTATTCGTTTGTTTTTGCATATTGCCATTGTTGCTGTTCTTCACCAGGCTTATATTTAAGTGATTAATTTTCTTAATATTTTTGCTCCAAATGCCCAAACATGTTGAAAATGGTATGACCTGTCTTGTGAGCGGGTGGCTCAGATTTTCATTAGAAAGATTTTAATAGTTAGAATTGTGTATCAAGGGACCAGGAATCACATTGCAATAAAAGACCAGCAGCATGGCTGTGAATGGCCCAGGTCAGCTATCTCCGACCGAGGGGCTCAGACTCCAGGGCTATAAAATAGTAGTGTAGACATTGAGACCGAGGGTGGAGCCCAGGCTCTGCAAGGTGGCCTGAACTCCAGCCTGAGTCTGAAGGTCTGCACTGCTATTTGTAGCCCTGCAGCCCAAGCCCCACAATGCGAGTCAGCTGACCCAGACTCTGAGTCTTGTTGCCCAGGGTGTTTTATTGCAGTGTAGAGGTACCCAGAGAGTTTGTGTCTGGATTCAGAGTCAAACATCCACAAAGTTTGTGGCTATTCAGCTTTATGTATTTAACATACGTTAACTGTAGATTTCCGAGTTACTGGTTTTTTTAATGCTTCAAATGGCGGCTCTTTTATTGAAATCCAACTTTGTATTTTTGTGTTGCTATTTAGAAAGAGGCCTCGATAGTAACACTCATTTCTGGTGCTGCACCTGATTTTAGCTCCCCCATAATTGGAGGGAATTAGACCCTGCTCGCCTCTAGCTCATTTCCATTTGCAAATCACTCCTCAACAAACCCTGGTTTCTGTGCTTGTATTAGTTATTCAGAAGTATTCACCAAATAGTTTCTGCAAATGTTGGCCAAATAGCCTGCAAACAGTTCACTTCAGCTGTTTTGTATTGCTGGGGTGTGATTGGTGACCTATGTCACATAATATTGTTTCTCTTCTTTGATCGGATGACTGGAAAACATTTAAACAGAAGAATAAGGACTATCAGTGGAATTATAAATGCTCCTGTTTTCACACAGGACCCTCATATTCATGCAAATATAGGGATTCACACACAAACAGCCATTCCCCCAAACTCATTTGTCTGAACGTCCACGAACAGCGAATAACAAGGGCTTCAGACAGGGCTGAACCAAACAGCCAGTCCCAATACGAAGGATTATTCACTGACGCTGTTAATGCGGTGTTCAGCCAGCTCTGTCGTGCAGTCATTTATTATGTCCCGCAAACAAGGATACAGGACAGCCAGTTCGATCTTCTCCCTGCTATATTGTCCCAGGATCTAATGCTGTGCTCGCCTCAGAGGAGATGGAATTGGGGGGCGGTTGGGGCTAGTGCCCTCACAATGGAAATATTGAGGAGGGGGCAGATCTATGTTTCCACCCACAAGTGTGTTCTGCTGCATTCTGGGAACGAATACATGCACTAGGTAGGAGGGTGGTAGAAGTGAGAGCTGGACGTGGAGGGGCTGGAGCAGCCACCATGGTGCCTGTGACTGGGCTGGGGAGCAGGTGGGAACCGGGGTGACTGGGCTGGAGCTGGGAGCAGCTACACCTGGTGGCTGGCAAAAGTGAGACATGAACCGCCAGGACCCCTTTCCCAGCCTGGAGCCGGCTGTCCCACCCCTCTGAGTCTCAGTAGCTCCCCTCCTTGCTCCCTAGGCAGAGCACCCACCCCTGCTCCCCATCCCATCCTTCTGCCTCCCTATGTAAAGCAAGCTTTTGCCACCTTTGGCACTGCTTCAGTGACTGTGATTGTGATATTCCCTTGATTTAACATTAGGGAGAGCTCCGCAGGCACAGCAGGCGTGGGACCCAAACCAGATTGGATCGAGGACACACAGTAGCTATAAGCTCTTCCTTAACAGGTAATCAGTAAAGTTTTTGCCCTTAAAAGACTGACCTTTTTATGACTGTGGGAGGCACAGGGGATCTAGTGAGCCAGTGTGAAACTACAGGGAGAAACTGGATCAGTTAGCCATGTAGTAGCAGACACTGTTCATCTAGAGCCAAATCCTGAAGACTTCACTGCACTCCTGCTCGGTTCTTCCTCAGAGAAAACCTCTCATTCCCTTCAGGGAGTGTTTTCCTGAATAAAGGTGAAGGGAAAATGGAGCAAAGACTTCAGGTTTGGGCCCCCAACTTGTGCTGATGTTACTGTACAAGACGTCTGATTTATAAGAGATGGGCCTTGATACGCCGAGTTTGCAGTACATGGTTTTCAGAGTAATGTTAGTTTTTCCTATAGATTCTCAGACTGAGTCACTATTTCAACCCCCCTGGCTCACTGAAGAGTTAAAGGTAACCAACAGATGCCACCAGCAGAATACTATGGGGCTTGTACTTGGGGGATTGGCCTCTATTCAGCCATAGGTGGCCAGCAGCCAGTTGTGACTGCTCCAGTGCAAATCCCAAGTGTAGACCAGGGACGCTGTGATTTGCATCACTGGAGCTAATTCCTTTTTGAAAACAGAGTATGCTGCACCTCTACCTGTCTTAGGATGTCTAAAGCAGGGGGCTTGCATGCTGCAACTGCAGTTGGGGCTAATTCCAAGTGCAGACAAGGCCTAAGAATGGTTAGCCTCTGAGCATCACAAAGACCAGAATCCCCTATTTACATACCCCTTAATCCATGATAGGTACTCTAGTTAAGCAGAATTCTTGTCCCAGTTAAACAGGAGTTCCTGCCATCAGGCGTGATTGACTTAATTCAGAACCATGGGAAGTGGTGCATTTAGATTTCTCCATTAATCACGTCCTGAGTAAACTTATTGAACTTCCTATTAAACAGCCAACAGTTAACCACAATTACCAGAGCTGTGAGCTACTCCATGTTCCCCTGTACGTACAGTAAGAAATCATTGCAGTGAATGCTCCAGGACAGCAGTGATTTTTGTGGGGAATTGGTATCACGTAGAGGTGATAGTCACATGTTAAATTGATCAGTGTATTTATCCTGTGCTTTTTGAGCACCTCACCGGCCCTCTTCCCAATCAGCCATCCCTGCCAGGGCATTCTAAGTCAACATGCTGACACAGTTATTGTTAACTCTGCTCAAAGGTGGAATCACTTCCCAAATTACTATGGTCTAAGGTCTAGCGCCAGGATGGGCAATATAGAGTGCTGGGCCCATGATGAGTTTATGATCTATGACTCTAATCCTGATGGCCCATAGACGTGTGTTTTAACTTTGCCACCTTGACTTCTATAAGGTGCCACAGGATTCTTTGCTACCTTGACTTCAGTGGAACTACTCAGGGTATTCAAATCAAGCATGCCCACGAGTGTATGCAGGATTCCAGCCTGTACATAAAAATGTCACAGCTTTGAAGTCTGATATCTCACCCCCTGCAGGATGAGAAATGGCAGCCTTCTCCCATGGGCAAGGAGAGACTCTCATCTTCCCACTGGACCCACTATGCTTGGCATTAGGCTTCAAACTCCTGACATTTTTATGTCTAGAAAAGCTATTTTAGGTCATTCGCTTTAATTTTTCTCTCCCTCTGAGGCTGGACTGACGGTAAAAAAGATACAGCATATATTCTCAGGGAAACATTTAAAAATCTTTGGAAACATCTTTCAAATAGATTTGCTGTAATACATGTGGTATATACAGAATATATGATAGCGCGGTGGGAATAGAAGTTTGGAATGGCTGGCAAAGCTCACTCACCATTTTGCCATTTGTTAATAACACAACTAACCCAAACTAATGCCAGCAAAACCTTCATATCCACAGCTTGCATTGGCCATTCCCTATATATAAAAGTGCATATGCATTATATATTTCCGCTAAGTGTACATTTGTCTGGGAGCGTGGATGACATCAGTGTTTTAAGGGTTAAATCTCCAGTATTGTTGTCATTATCTGAACCTCGGTTTTCCACAGCGCTCAACATCTGTTAATTACACTGACAATCCCCTTGATTGTCTGAAACCTCAATTATTTGATTAGATTCAGTGTCTCCCGTCCTGAAAATAGCCTATAGAAAGTAATGAAGAATGGTACCCTTTCCCCTGTAGAATTTAATAGAAAATGTCATCCTTGCTGCAGATTTCTTGAGGATAATTCAAACAACCTGCAGCCAAATCCTCTGCTGATGTAAACTGGCAATAGCTTCACTGACTTCAGGGGACTATGCTGATTTCCAGAAACTGAGGATCTCGCCCAGGCAGTATAGAAAGGAACACATTCTCTGTTTAAATCCTATAGGCTTTTAGATTAATTTCTGTAGAACCTTCACAGTTTTATCCATATAACACTTTTCTGTAGGGGTCATGCCTTGTAGATCATGGAGATTGTCCTTTATTGCATAAGACAATGCCACTCAAAGACTTTTAAACTCTCTGTCCGTTGCTCTGGATACACAATCTGAAATATTGCTCACTCCTTTGAAGATCAGCAAGTGCTGTGGATGAAATCCCTGCTGGAACTCAGAAGAACAACAAGCCCAACCTTCTGAATTTAGGCTCTACCTTCTCAGTGTCTGCCAAGGACTCGTTAGCAGCTGCTGCATCTCTGAGGTGCTTGTTCCAAAGGAAAGAAAAGGTAACTAGTGAAAATGAGTGCACTGATTGCAAAATGTAAAGCCTGCACAGATACCTGCCTCTAACGGTGTAGGGTCTATTGGATAGCTGACTCAGATCATTCGAATGATCTCCCATAATGGCTAAGCCCAGAAGGCGCACCATCAGGGCCGGTGCAAGGAAGTTTCGCACCCTGTGGTTGAGGGTGGTATCCTTATGCAGAGCAGAGGGGTCAGCCTCCAGAACTGTCAATTGCTCAGCGGCCTGTGTACACAGAGAGAGGAGCTTTTCACTATTTTAATTTGGGTGGTTTTGTTTCCATAATGCTGCAGCAAAAGATGCTGGCACGCAGATTTCTGTGGAGCTGGGAAATACGCTTCTCTTTTCAGGTTACTTTATCTCTTTCATGCCAGGTCCACTCTTCAGACTTCCTCTAAGCAACTCAAGCTTGTTGCTGCCTGCGTGGCCCCTTGGGCTGCTGCTGTCATCCTCTTTCTTCTGTCTTTCAAATCAGTGCTGCTGCTCCCAGAGAATTCAAATTCCCTCCCGTCTCAGGCCTGAGCAGTGGCAGGGCTTTGAAGATCAATAGCCACGTGCGTCAGCACTTGGAGCTTGTTAGAGAGAGAAAAAAAATTGTTCTACAGTGGAATTTAGATTTTTTTGGTGTGTGTGTGTCAGATTCGTAATTGGAATCCAATAATCACACAACGAAACTCTTTGCAGGAGAAAAGAAAGAGGGAGTGTGAAGTGGATGGACAGGGCAAGCTATTATTTATTTACTGTTTATATTACAGTAGCACCTCAGAGCCCCCAGTCATGGACTGGCCCCAGCTGCGCTAGGTACTGTCCATACGTAGCACAAAAAGATTCTCTGCCCCATACAGCTGACAATATAAGTATAAAACAATAGTGAAGGAAAGATAGAAAAGCTATTGTGCTTCTCTGCATCGGAGTGGGAGACCTAGAGCTGCCTCGGCTGGTCCCACTCCTTTTGGCTGCTGAAGGAGTGTAAAGGGTAGGGCTCGGCAGGGCTTTCCCAGCCTACAAATAATTTTGAGAGTTCAAAAATTTCCCATTTCTGCAGCAGATGAAACTGGGGCCTTCTTGTGCAAAATGAGGAAGCAAGCTGCTCCCTGCTGTAGCCAATAGCCTGGAGGCCAGGGACTCACCTGCAATGTAGAAGGGCCAGGTTCATGTCCCTGCTTTGCTGGGTGTGTGTAGAGAGAGAGCTGGGATCTTCAGAATATGAATGAATCATTTTATTAACTTTCTAAATTGCTTCTTCCCAGTTTTCAGGGCCAGAATTTATCATTCTGTCCAGTGAACCACCAGTGACCTTACAACTGCCTGGATCCATTGTGGTAAATATGAAAGTTTGGAATTTTGGCCTGATCTGATGACTCTTAGATTAAATCTCCATGCTATCCTGTAAAACCTGCCTTTAATTCCCAGGCTGGTATTCCCCATGATGGGAGTCCTGCCAGAGGTAGCATACTGAGAACCTAAAGACAGGTGAGCACCTCACATTGCTATGTTGTGATCCCTGGTGCTGCAGTCAGAGTGAAACTGATGGAGCCTCATCCATCAAGTCTCAGTTAGGGAAGGTCATTTTGATGCAAAACTTTGGGGAGGAGGATAGATGTCCTCTGAGATTACACAGCACATCATGTACACTATGCTGCCTATGGTAACGCAGTGAACACTTGTAGTGTACTTCCCAGACAAAAAACTTCATTAAGCTGGAGCTAAGGCTGAGAGCACATAGCAGGGATGTTCTGGTAAAAATCCTGACAGAAATATCAATGTTATGAAATAAACAAGTACTGGAACCCCAGGAGCTAAGGTCCAACTTGAAAGAGCCCCAGACGCTGTCTGGAAATGGTTGTCTGTTTGCCTGGGGACTCCATACATTTTTGAGAATTTTGAAATGCTTGTGACATAACTAGGCAGCAGCAGTCCTTGCAACTGATTCCCTTCAGCTGGGCCATGGGACCAGGAGACCCAGAGACCAGGAATCCAGCAGGTGTTTCTGCATAAACACGACACTCATTCTCAACTCTCCGGTTTGTGTTTTCAGACTAAAAAAGGGAAATCCTATTTGTCTCAAAGGGACCTCAGTGTGATTCTGCTCAGCGGGCAGTGCCTCGAGGTGAAATGTGACATCAAGTCAAAGGCGAGAGATGTCTTCAATACGGTCGTGGCCTACGCAAACCTGGTGGAACATTTCTACTTTGGCTTAGCTTACCTGAAAGGTACATGGCCATGTCTAGTGGCTGCACAGTGGCTCATGACTATGGGAGTCATGCTAGCCTGTACTAATTAATGTGAGTGGAACCCTTTGAGTTCCTCAGGTGGAAGGCATTTTAGAAGTTCAGTTTCAAACAGGATTAAGCCCCTCTGGTGTAAACCGTGTCCACTGCAGGAGTGTGCACCAGTGCAGCTACGTGATCTCAGTGTAGATAAGGCCTTAGACCCAGACTTATCCTGAAGTAGGGCAGAGCCTTGTTGCCCTATCAGGAGTTCCAGGAAGCTCTGTGCTTCAGGTGGGCCACATGCCTCCAAAAGCATTCTTGTCCAGAGGAGGAGTGTAATCTCAGCTACTCCCCTTAAAGAGCCCACCCCTGGCCCTTTGGAGTGGCTAGCACCCACAGAGCACTGGTAGGGAGCAGTCCTTACACTCACAGCATGAGGATTGTGTTAAGTGTCAGGATCTTTTTATGCCCTCCCCACCTCTTGAGTGTCAACAAAGGGCCAGCCCCATCAAAGATCTGGATAGCTGTACAGGGAGTTATCCTGGGTATTTCCAGGGTGAAATAAGCCATGAATAACCATCGTGGAAGGCAGCTGTGGTCTCTGACTCTCTGAGCCCTTCCTGGTGATCTGCTGAAGGAAGGGAGGGGTGCAAGGGGTGGATGAAAAACAGCAGAATTCAGCTCCATTGAATGGTCTCCTTCTACTTCGCACATCATGAAACCTCAATGTCTCATTTCAGGTAAAGAGTTTTTCTTTTTGGATGATGAGACCAAACTCTACAAAGTGGCCCCAGAGGGCTGGAATGACCAACCCAAGAAGAAAACCTTCATCATTAACTTCACGCTCTTTCTGAGGATAAAATTCTTTGTCAACCACTTTAACATCATCCAGTAAGTGCTAGGGTTCCATCGTCAGCCAAAGAGGAAGGTGGCATTTAATATTGGAGTTCGAAGCTCGTGACATTCCCAGTCTCTCTTGTTTTCCAGACATGGTCTGACAAGACATCAGTTTTACCTGCAGCTTCGTAAAGATATTCTGGAGGAGCGGCTGTACTGCAATGACGAGACCTCCCTGCAGTTAGGTGCTTTAGCCTTGCAGGCGGAACTTGGAAATTATGCTCCTGAGGTACGGTAAATAATACACCTCTTCTCAGAGGTGTCCGCCATCAGCCTGTGCGGCTTTTCCTGTCTCTTACAGTTAAGATGCAAGTTAAATGGCACCTTCACTTCAGTTCTGCTGGCATTTCTTAGTAGAGTGAGTGAACCCGAAAGGATTCACATTTCAGATTCAGATTAGTTGTCCCTAAAGTTTGCCTGAGTATGCAGCATTCCTGAATCTGCCAAGCCTGGCTGGAAATCTTGGAGACTGGTCCTTCTTGGGAGATTCCTGGTACTTCCTGCTTGCGTGGTAAGGCCAGAAATCCCAGAAGATCTCCAGAGTAATTCCAGCCATGGATGCAACTCAGAAGTGCAGAGGGACTTGCAGAGATGAAAAAAATAAGGAAGAGATTGGAATTGAACATTTCAGCTCATTCTAAGAGTTGCCATTTGGGCTGAGTTGTAGGAAGAGGCAAAGATACAGGGATGTCAGTGTAGATATTTCTGAACCAGTTGTCCAGTCCCTGGGTGCAATAAATGATGTTTTTTCCATATACAAAGAGCAGCTGTTTAAGTCCAGGCCAGATCTCCAGCTGGTGTGACTCCATCACCTGAAGTGGAAGTACGTTGATTCATACCAGCCGAGGATCTGGCTCTCAGTCTCTGTTGTTGTTTTCTTTAATCTAATATAAAAGTCAAGAAAGAGCAGAAGTAAAGTACCCATGATAGGGAGCTTACTAGGGGTGTTGTCCTCCTCAGTAACAGCTGCAGTGACTCTGAGACAGAATGGTTGCTGTCTCTGGCCACAGGCAGTACACAGAGAGCAGAGGCACTACATGTTGCCATGTACACTGGACAATATAGACAGAGTTTCCAGACTACAGTGTAGGCTATATTCTGCATTGTCTTGTGCAGTTGTCTTGGGGGAAGGAAAGGAGGAAGAAGAGCTGGGGACCTCTCTTCCTCCCTCTCCCAAGAACACCTGCACAGGAGCCAGACAGAATGGGGCTGGTTTCCTGAAAGCATGTGGGCTAGCTGACCTAGAACTAATTGTGCTCCAAGAGCAATGAAAGCCAGAGCTTCTCCCCTCATGAACCAGTTAGTACCCAGAGGCCAGCATGCAGAGGGAGAGATTCTGCATGCTTGTGCAGTAGATGTGAGAAGCCGTGCTCCTCACACTTCCCTGAGGTAGTCTCCTTGCATTTGCCCACTATGACTCTGCATTCCATCGCTTCCGTCGTGCCTCCGGCAGCAAAAGCCAGAATGGGGCCCCACGGCATGTGTGATGTTGCACGCTGTAGATCACTGCACCCTCCCTTCGACATCTCTTCTGCTTTTGTGTGAACTGTATTTTCAACCCTATCTACAGCTCCTTGGGAACTAACATTTCCCCCTCTCGTTTCTCCATTTCCCTCCTGAAGATGCATGGGAAGAACTATTTTCGCATTGAAGACTACGTTCCTGCGAGCCGGATAGAGAAAATGACCCTGGAGTGCATACAGCGAGAACTCGCCAAGCTGCACCGCATGAACCACTCCCTCTTTGAAGATGAAGCTGAGCTGGAATTTTTAAGGGTATCCTCCAAAACGTCCAACTTTATTTATTTATTTTGCAGTAAAAGGGCCCTGTCTCTTTCTCCTGGGGCTGTTGTTTCCCTGTCACTGGTCTGATATGATATCAGAAAGGTGGCAGAACATGTGTGCAAGCTGAGAGTATGTATCAGCAGGTTAGGGATAGAAGTCCTTTCCAAGACATTGGAGTTAGCAAAGCAACCAGGAAAAAACAGGACATTCAGAGTTATGGATAAACTGACAAGACACCTAAAGGCTGATTGCGGTTGCTCTATTGCTATGCACTTCCACTTTTCTCCTGCCTTAAGTGAGAGTGACAGGGGGGCGAGGGGGCAGAGAGGAGCGAGAGGCAGGTACCTGTATCCATCACATGCTGGTTTCTCCCATCTCCTATACAATATTTCATCTCCGAGCTTTCCCATTGTGACCAGAAAGCTTTCACAGTGGTAGTGCGAGGGAATGCTACTCTCTAGGGTGGCTGCAATTGCCAGTTGATTTTCCAGTCACACACTCTCCTGATAGCAAGATCCTCTCTTTGGGAAAATTTTAGTTGCTCTGGGGTCCATTCCTGCAACCCTCTCCCCATTACTGCAATGGATGAACTGTCTATTCAACCTGGTATTTAGCTGTGACACTCTGGGTACCATTTCCAGACCTGGAGAAGAGCCCCTGTGTAGCCTGAAAGCTCATCTCTCTCATCAACAGAAGTTGGTCCAATAAAAGTTATTACCTGACCCACCTTGTCTCTCTGATATCCTGGGACAAACATGGCTACAACACACCGTTGGCCTAGGTGTGGGTTATCTGTGTATGTGATTTTTGCCTTGTCTTTTCCTTCCCCTTACATCTGAAATATCTGGGATCAGAGTTTCTCTGAACATTAGCTGTTTTGCAGCAGTGACTTATACCTTTATTTATATAATCAGTTCAGCTGAGTAGCTGCTTAATTGTGTTAGTTTATTGTCTAACACTGTCACTGGAATTGATTAGATGGGCTGATTTCTCTCTCTCTCTTCTGCCATTCAATTTCATGTGGAACATAGGCAGGGCTGTCCTTAGGATTTATGGTGCCCTAGACGAGATTATTAAACTGGTGCCCCCGTGCCTGTCTTGCTCTTAGCAACACAAACATAAACTTACAGTACTGGAAAATTTGCCACATGCATGTTATTAAAACCAGTTTAACTTAATTAAGCACACTGTAATGCTGATGGACTAGCACTAAAGAAGTAGCACTATAGAAAAAATTCTGATTTGACAGAATCATGCAAATAATATCAATTTTTTTTAATTTGTCAACATTTTATTGGAAATTTATATGAAGAGGTATTGAAACAAGGATTAGTTTTTATTTAAAAGCAATCTTTCTGGCTTTTTTGGCTGCAAAATCAGTAATAATGTCATCGTATGACAAAGACAAAGTGATGTCTTGTTCGATTGCAAGAACAGCGAGACCAATCAAGTGTTCCTGACTCACTGTAGAGCGAAGATAGTTTTTAATGAGCTTTAGTTTTGAAAAACTCCGTTATCCTGATGCTACTGTTACAGGAATTGTTAGTAGAATACGAGTGGCAATGTACACATTAGGATATATGTGAACAAGTTTGCTGGTATGAATAAACTGTACAATGTCCATCATCGAGTTTGCATGTGGCAACAACTCAATTTTTCGTACAGTTCAAGTCCATTTAAATCAAAACGATAACCGTGCTTCAGGAGGCTCTTTAGGTCATGGGTCCCCAATGCGGTGCCCGCAGGTGTCCCGGCACCCGCAGGGGCCTCTGAGTGCACCCACATACTGGCCAGAAGATAAGCATCTGCCGAAATGCCGCCGAAATTCGGCATAATTTCGGGCAGATGCTTGTCTGCCACCACGGTCCTTCATCTGGTGCCCACCAGACGAAAAAGGTTGGGGACCGCTGCTCTAGGCTCTTGCACTTTGTCATTAGTTGCTCTTGTTTTCCTATTTCATTGAATTTAGTCCCGTCAGCCCGCTGCCAGCTGAGTGAATGGAACCCCAGGCTGACAGTGGGTTGAGTGGCTCAGCCGGGATCTCAGCCTCTGGCCTGCTCAGCCACTGCCAGCCTGGGGTTTCTTGGGCGTCCCCAGGCCAACAGTGAGCGCTGAGTGGGGCCGGCGGCCGAGACCCTGGGTATCAATGGGGCAGCAGCTGGAACCCTAGAGCAGTGGCGGGCTGAGCCGCTCAGCTCGCCGCTGCATGCCATCAAAAATCAGCTCACGTGCCACCTTTGGCACGTGTACCATAGGTTGCCGACCCCTGCTCTATACATTAGTAAGGAGATGAGCATATTACAGTTGTTGGAGGGCTCTATTTAGCAGTAACAGGGCTATAGGAAAGTCAGTCAACATTTTTTGTTTCTCTGATGAAAACTGGTCCACTCCCTTCCCCATACCAAACTTGTCACAAATAATTGTCAACAACTTAATTTTCTGTTTTTGGCTAAGATATTGATTTTTAAAAAAAATATATTGAAATTGAATTCAGGATTGTTAGTAAGCATGTTTGGCAAACAAAGTTGTTAAATGACACTTTAAATGGCAACACAGTACTGCTTTCATGCTTGGCTCACCCCCCAGCCTGCTGGTCCAACAGCTGCAGTAGAGGAGGAGATAGATGGAAAACTGCAGGACCCCAAAATCCACCTCTTGGGGTGCGGAGTGGCTACAGCAGTAGCAAACCCTCAGGTCCGATCACACACCAATGGGCACCACCGCCAGCCCAATGGACCATGGTGAAGTTAGCACAGCATCTGATCTCAGGGACAGGGCACCCATGGAGCCACAGCAGCTCATCCTGCCCTGTGCAGCTCCTCCCGGATGAGATGGATCACTGCCAGCCCAGGGGAGAGATGTGCTCCCCAGCTAAGGTGATCAGATCCAGATGTCCTGATTTTATAGGGCCAGTCCTGATATTTGGGGCTTTGTCTTATATAGGCACCAATTACCCCTATCTAGGGTGACCAGACAGCAAGTGTGAAAAATCAGGACGGGGGAGGGGGGGAATAGGAGCCTATATAAGAAAAAGACCCAAAAACTGGGACTGGCCCTATAAAAGTGGGACATCTGTTCACCCTACCCCAACCCTCTGTCCTGATTTTTCGCACATGCTATCTGGCTACCCCCAGCCAGCCCTGTGAGACCATTCCAATCCTGGCTGCCTGCCGAGGAAGTAAGTTACTTTCACTTTCATTCCTCAGCAGGCAGCCAGCCAGCCTCCCCTTCCCCCCAGCACCTCACCAACCCAGCCCTGATGAAGGGGAGGGGGAAGAGAGGGGTGGTCCATGGGGAGGGACGAAGAAATGGGGGGTTGCTCTGTGGGGCAGAGAGGAGAAGAATGGACGTTATGGGGGACAACAAAGGATACTGCCAGAGCCGCAGAGCCTGCCTCACCTCATACCAGGGGAAAGAGTTACACTCACACGTGATTTCCTTCCCCTACCCCTTCCCAGAGACACCAGCAGCCAATCCCCTCCCTCAGACTGTGCTGCATTCCTCTCTCTAGGAACCAACAGCCCTGCTCTTACATGCTCCACTGCTTTTCATCTGTTCAGGCTCTTGCAGAGCAGTGCCCCCAGACCTAGTGGTGCCCTAGGCGGCTGCCTATTCTGCCTATGGCTAAGGATGGCCCTGAACATAGGGCCTTCACTGCTGCTTTCCATCTTTGCAGGTCTCCTACTGCAGTCTCAGTGTCTTCTCATGTCATTTTGATATTCTGCTTCTACTGTGCCTTTCCATGTTATCCTTGGTCTATCTCGTCCCCTCTTGCCCTGAGAGTTCCAGTCCAACACATCTCATTATGTTATTCAGTCTTTCCTCCATGTATGTTCAAGCCATCTCAATTCTTGTTCCATAATTTCCTGTATTACCAGTTTCTGTTTTGTCATCCTCTGGAGTTCTTCATTTGTGAATTCTTTCTGGCCATCTGATACTGAGGATTACTGGCCATCTGATACTAAGGATTACTGGTGTTTCATGTTGTTTGTTGATTCTCCTGGTGTTAGTTTTCTTAATGGTGATTAATGACCATCCCATCATGCATAGAAAATCCAGTGTAGAAAAATGGCTTTGTTAGTCTGTGTTTCAATGATGATGTCTGTATAAAGTGTCACCAACATGCCATACACATGGTGAGAAAGTTATTGCGTAAAGCAAGGACATGCAAATTCTTCCTCCCAATATGATATGGGATTTAGATTAAGGCCAAGATTTAGCTATTGGTTTTGAAGGCCTCAGATATTGTGTGCCCATCTCGACTCACTGTAAACGGTTCTGATTCTCAAAGGACAGACACTGAGCACGTTCTGAAAACCAGTCCCCTTTAAAGTGACTCATGTTGGTCTCCCAAAATCTTTTGAGAAGCTTGGGCTAAGAGGCTGGATTGGCCTGCAGGAGGATGGACTAGACCACAAGTTCTCAGCCTTGCATTGGCCTACAACTCACAAAATGGATGAAAAATCACCTTGTGGTTTGCCATATTCCACCAGCCCTTTGCAAGGGATTGTAAGATTTGAGTCCCAGGATAATTGTTGAACATGTTGTGGCAGGGTGAGGAGGTGTAAAGATGTTGGGGTGAGGGGTTGTAGAATAAGGGGACAATTGGGTGCTTCTCCTACTCTACTCCAGCCTACATACTCAGCTTCAGGGCATGGACAGTGCTGGTCCCCCCGGCTGCAGTGTTGGATCTTTGAAGCACTGCTCCCGCTCCTTGTGCAGGAAGGGCATGAGGCTGAACAACTGCTCTGGAATTCAGTGGAGTCCTGGTGGGAACCAAATTCCCCTCCCCAAAGCTGCTGCCAGGCTTGGCCTGCACTTTAATTACAATTTAGCGAGCCCTGGAGCTGAATTTTCCAGGTGATCAGTAGCTTGTAATGTATATTTAAAAAAAAAAAGAAAGAAAGAAGAACCATGGAGCAGTACCTCTGAGTGAGATTACTGAAGGCAGAGAGCTGCTTTTTCCTTAACAGCTAAGATTTCCAGAGGTTCTTTATGATGCATAAAGCAAATTCCACAACCACATAGTGCCAGGGCAGCCTTGACTCCTGATATCAATTGCTTAGCAGTTTTAGCACTATCAGTGTGTTTAATGCATTTTGTATTTTTGTGGTTTGATCACGGGAACAAAGGTGCAGAGAAGAAGGTGGGAAGGAACAAAACTGAATGTTCGTGGAGTGGCATTAACCCCCAAGCAGACTTCTACTCAGGAATCTGCACTGTGTCTAAGTAGCAGTGACACTGAGTACATGCATCCGTTGTAATTGTCAGAGCACTGTACAGACAAGTGACGAGTCCTCACAGCCTCCCCTGTGAGGCAGGGGGGAAGGGTTAATGGCCATTTTACAGATGGGAAATTGAGGCAGGGAGAGGTGACCTGACATCCCCTAGATCAAATGCTGAGTCAGTGAGAGAGCTGGGATGAGAATTTTGAATGGGTTTCCAAGGCTTAAAGAGAGTGGGAGCATCTCCCCTCCACGTCGTCTGCCTTGGTTCCCCTTGGGTTTGATCCTTTCTGCTCAAGTCCTGGGATCACAGCACTGGGCCCTGTGTGATATTTAGCCTTCATTGCACATAACGCCAAGTAAGTGCACCCCTCTCCCTCTCTGCAAAGGTGACTCAGCAACTCCCGGAGTATGGGGTGCTGTTCCATCGAGTGTCCCAAGAGAAGAAGGCAGCTGGAGGGGACACTGTCCTGGGAATCTGTGCCAAGGGCATCATTGTGTACGAGATGAAAAACCACACCAGAATTGCCAGTTTAAGGTTTCAATGGAGGGAAATGGAGAGGATTTCAGCTCATGTGAGTGTGATCCCACTGAATTCTTACCCCTCCGCTCTGGGTTACTCCTCCTCGGTCTGTTCCTTTAGTAAATGCAAACATCCACTTCAGAGCCATGCTCAGAATCATTATGCACGAGACATGCCCATTTTTGACCCAGTTCAAAAAACATTGAGATCCAGCTGTGAGGTTCTGAGCATCCCAATGCTCAGTGATGGTTGGATCTTGAGTTCTGACCCGCTTCTAGGGGCTGATGTTCACCCCCTGCATAACCTAGACCTGGGGAACATTTTTCATGCAAAACCTTTTTTGGACAAAAATGCATATTGAGGTCAATCAAAACTGTTCACAAATTTGAGCCGATTCAGTTGAGGGAGGAAGGGAAAGTTTTTTTGGGGGGGGAATGTCAGAATTTTTTGTTTTGGAATTTCCCCCTATTTCCATAGATTCCAAGGCCAGATCTTGGAGAAAAACCTCCTATAAAACCATGTGAAAATGTGTTAATGCCCCCTACCCCCAGAAATGAAACAAAATATTTCATTTGACCCTAAATGAATTTTTCCTTTTTTTAACTTTTTTGGTTCGGCTGCCAAACTGAACAAACAGCTATTCACATGACTCTAGCATAGCCCTCAGTGTGGGTCATAGCAGAGGGATTCTATCAGGCACCTGGTAGCCTGCTGCTCTAACCCATATCCATTTCTCTCTCCCATCTCCTCTCCGCCTTTCCCTTTTTTTGACCCCTCTGCTGCTGTATTGGGCCACTGTGGCAATTGTCTCTTCCTCTCTCAGATCCCTCTCTATGTCCCCCCCCCGCCTCTCTATATGCTAATGTGCTAGGAACAGTGTTGTGGGACTGCAATACCACCCCCCACCCCACCATGGCATTCTGACATTAGAAGTATATCAGCCAATTACCACGCAGCCATCCACTCCCTTCCCACCACTAGCCTGCTTGCCCCTTTAATGCATTTGCAGTCTGCAGTCCAACTGGCTAAAATGTCATCATTCTTAGGTCCAAGTTTTCTCAACCTACTGATCCTGCTGCCACTGAAGTCCATATCAGAAGTCCCACTGATTTCAATGGATGTCAGGATAGGACCGAAATGCAAATGAATGACACCCCACTCACTCATATCAGAGTTGTGGAAGGAGTTCATTGCACTTACAGAGCCAGGCCAGATATATGCCTGGACAAACGAATATGATTCTATCGGGAAGCTTTGCATTCCCCTGGGTAATGTCCTGGGTGGAATATAAAGTGAAAGGTGCATTTTTATTTCCTTTAGAGAAGAAAGTTCATGATTGAAAGCAACTTCAGTGGCAAAAAACACACGTTCGTCACTGACACGGCAAAGACTTGTAAATATATACTGGACCTCTGCTCTGCCCAGCACAAATTTAATGCCCAGATGCATTCCAGGCAGCTTCAGCAAGCTTCGTCTGGTGAGTGTCATAGATACTGTCTGTCACACGGGGAATAGGCAAGGGCAGATTTGGTAAGGAATGGAGGAAACTCAAGGAGAGGAGAGATGCTGGCTGGGTAGGCACTGAGCTGGGAATCAGAAGATCTGGGTTTGCCATTTGGCTTCACCACAAACTTCCCATGGGCCTTGTGCAATCAGTTCATCTCACTCTGACTCAATTGTCCCTCTGTAATGTTTCCTGACCTCACAGGGGTTGGGGGCTGTGAGGCTGAATTAACCTCTGGGAGGTGCTCTGGTGACATGCGACATAAAACTGGGTTAGTATGAAATAAGCTTTATTATGCTTAGCTGCAGGAACCCTGCTGGGAATTTTAAGTACAACAGAGCAGATCTAGCCCTGGGGCAAGCAGAGACATGTTCGATTGCAGTGAATGGCTGTTACGCCTACTTGTGCAAGGGCGGAAATTAGTCCATTAGGAGTTTTTGCCTGAGTGAGGACCAAAAGTGAGGTTTACTTGGTCCTGTCTCAGCTCAGGGGGCTGGACCTGATGACTTCTTAGGTTCCTTCCTGCCTGACATTTCTATGATGTTATGATTGTTATATAGCACTCTGCATCCACAGCTCTCCAAGTATTTTGAAGAAGTGAGTAAATGTAATATATGGGGAAACTGAGGCAGAGACGAGAGGGAAATAACTTGGCCAAGTTTTCACATACCTCTATTGATTTCAGTGGAGCTACACTGATTCACAGCTGAGGATCTGGCCCACTGACTTCAATGGAGTTATGCCAATTTCTGTAAGCTGCAGATTTGGCCCTGTGAGTCAGTGGCAGTGCTGGGAACCCTGAATCTCATACGAGTGTATTGGCCATTAGGTCAGACTGCCCCCCTCTCAAGTGGAAGTGTTGCATGCTGGGCAATGAGGTTATATCATGGGCACAGAATGGTTAATATCTTAATCAGTTTATTTTCAAAATTCTTTCATAGGAGTCAAAGTTCTTGTTGCACAATTTAATTAACAGGAAATCACTCTGCAGAGGTGTTAGAAAGCAGGGCCGCCCAGAGGATTCAGGGGTCCTGGGCCCCCCACCACCGAATTGCCGCTGAAGACCTGGCACTTTGGCAGCGGGTCTCAGGGTGGAAGGACCCCCTCGCTGTGGGTCTTCAGGGGACTTTGGCGGTGGGTCCCGGAGTGGAAGGACACCGCACCACCAAATTGCTGCCAAAGACCCAGAGCAGAAGCAGCTCCAGGAGCCCAGGCCCCGTGAGAGTTTTCCAGGGTCCCTGGAGTGAGTGAAGGACCCTGCTCCAGGGGCCCCGAAAAACTCTTGTGGGGGTCCCTGCAGCCCTGTTAGAAAGTAACAGAAAGGCAGCTTATGTCTAGGTCCCTATAAAATTCACGGCCACGAAAAATGCATCATGGACTGTGAACTCTGGTCTCCCCTGTGAAATTTGGTCTTTTGTGTGCTTTTACCCTATACGATGCAGATTTCATGGAGTGAGAGAGGGAGGAGACCAGTGTTTCTCAAATTGGGGGTCCTAACCCAAAAGAGAGTTGCAGGGGGGTCAGAAGGTTATTTTAGGGGTGTTGTGATATTGCCATCCTTACTTCTGCCCAGCCTTCACAGCTGGGTGGCTGAAGAGCAGTGGCTATTGGCAACACTTTGCCAGCAGCAATACAGAAGTAAGGGTAGCAGTGCCACAACCCCCTCGACAATATCCTTGTGACTCCCCGCCCCCACACACAACTCCTTTTTGCTTCAGGACCCCTACAATTACAACACTGTGAAATTTCAGATCTAAATAGCTGAAATCATGAAATTTATGATTTTTAAAATTCTATGACTGTGAAATTGACCAAAATGGACCCCGAATTTGGTAGGGCCCTACTTATGTCCATGAAACCCCCTTTTATTTCTGATTTAATGCCAGGAAGCTGTGATCTGCAGTATACAAATGAGACCTGAGATTGCACCATCAGGCTTGTTGAGCAGCAATATTCTGTAATGAAAATGATTACATTCAAGATATGAGGGAGAAAAATTAATTAGGAGACAGGAAAATTATAATGCAAGCTCTGATTACAAGCCTTTCAAATCACAGACTGTTCAGTCTTGTGCAGGTGATTAGCCTGATGGGCTGGGGCAGTGGATCCTGAGTGCAGAGTTATCTTTTCCTTGTGGGTCCTCCTGGATGGATTGGTTCTTTGAAGGCAGGCAGCAGTGACCCTTGTTCAGAATTAGACCCTCTTTGCAACCCAGCGCAAGTCTTTCCCTAGCAAGGCAGAATCCGAGCGTGGCTCGGAGATCTGTCCTTTTACTGCTGCCTGGCTCAGATGCATCTGCCACATTTTCTGCAGATCTTAATGCAGCTCCCGACTCAGCCATCACTATGGCAACTCTCAGGCTTTGCTGAGAAGATGGACAGTTAACCCTTTCAGTGCCTCTTAACAAATGCCTCTGATCAAACCTACCGAGGAAACGGGCAGCCTAGGTGTAATGAAACTAAAAAGCAACATTCCAGAGGGCTACAAAAATGTCTAGTAGGGAGAGGCACTGGAGATCAGGGTCACACAGGGGAGAGAGTGGGGAATGTGCAGCCATATTGATTTCCAGCCCTCGAACTTGCAACCCACATCGTCATGGCAGCAGGGTTTCTGTTGTACTTCTAGGTGCGTCCTTAACTATCAACTGCCCCCAAGTCCACTTTAAGGGGTATTCCAACCCATTGAGATGGAACCTGAATAAATTAATATTGACTCCATCAGTTTTAACTTATACCCAGACTTTCCTTGGGCCTGGAGGCGGGGATGTAAATAGATTAATAGAATTCTCAGGGCAGACGGGACCACTGGGACCATCTAGTGTGACCTCCTGCCTAACACAGGCCAGAGAACTGCCCCACAATAATTCCTAGCACAGAGCTTTTAGGAAAAAACATCCAGTCTTGATTTAATAATTCCCAGTGATGGAGAATCCACTGCAATCCTTGGTAAGTTGTTCCAATGGTTAATTAACCTCACTATTAAAAATTGACACCTGATTTCCAGTCTGAATTTGCCTAACTTCAGCTTCCAGTCATTGGAGTGTTTCAGATCTTTCTCTGCTAAATTGAAGAGCTCATTATCCAATGGTTGTTCCCCATGTAGATGCTTAAACTGTGATCAACTCACCCCTTAACCATCTCTTTATTAAGCTAGAGTTTCTTCAGTCTAGCACTATAATAAGGAATGTTTTCTAATCTTTCAGTCATTCTTATTACTTTTCTCTGACCCCTCTCCAGTTTTGCAGATCCTTTCTTGAAGTCCCCAAATCTGGCTATCAATAAGGAATTGGTGGTTTCACTTAGAGGTGCAAAGCTAGATGTCATTCACTGCCACCAAAATAATCCCTTCTTCACTAGTACAGAGTGTGCAGGGCTGATGACCTGATCTCTCTCTGATGTTGTGGGAGCATGTCTCCTCAGATACACATGTATTGGGCTGGTGGCCCATGACACAGGTGAGCATCAGCTGATCATAGCTGCTCCAGACCTCTGCAGACAGAACCTTCCAGTTCCATTGACAGATTTTTTAAATGTACATTTCAGAGACGCATGCAGGTTTAATGGGTCTGCACACTGCATCTTCCTTAGTGGAGACTGAATTTGCAGCAAAGTTCACATGAATGAAAGCCAAATCCAAATGAAAAACACAATACCTCCTGTGATATAATAGAAAATGCTTGAAAACCCTTTCTCGCACTCCAGCTTCTCGATTGTTTAAGGAATATCAGAACAACTATATATGATGGGTTATTTTTGTATGGCTGGCATGTTGAAAAGGCTTAACAGAAAGCAATTCTGAACATAAAAGGCTGGAAGAAAGTCAGTGGATTTGTCTTTTTCTCATTCACCCTTCTCCCTCAGAGGACAGCAGGTTTATGGAAATAGTCAAATCAAATTCTGCTTATGCAACTCAGCGCGAACATCTTGCCATGATTCAGAGACTGTCCTGCTCGGAAAATGTGCTGTACGGGGCTAACCTGGAGCACATGTCTGCTGGGATGTTGAGCAAGTCTTGCGATAATCTCAGCGTGGAAACCAACAATGGGATCGGGGACAAAAGCAATCTAGGCAGGTGAGTTTAAATTGGCCTTTTCCTCTGAATGGGACTAAAAAGCAGATGTTGGTCAACAACTGGGCTTGTGATTATTACCTAAAATCTTTGTCTGATAGTGTGTCAGATGCTAGGACCCTGCATGGAGGTGCAGTGTTACTTTTGCTGATTTACTGTGATGTCAGATCAGGAAGGTCCTATTAACTCCAATCTTGGAGCATATAAAGGTTTGAAAATATCTGAGCCAGAGGGGACTAGGGGCAAACACAGAAGAGATCCTGTAGTGAGAAACCCTAGAAAGCAGCTAAATTTAGGAGAAAACTTAGGTTTATATTTTATTGTTAATTAAGTTAATAAAGGCAAAGAGATAGATCTCATGTGTGCATACTCTATATGGAGCATGCTGGGAACTCTGCCTGGACTTGTGTGGTTAAAGTTACTTGGCCTTTTCTGTAGTGTCATACAACCTCACTTCACAATATGCTTCCACCAAAGTGCAACCTCTCCCTTCAGATGTTAACTTGTGAGCCATTCCACCTATAATGACCACCCACCGCCTTGCTTCTGTGCTGTCCTCTTCTCTACCAGCTTGTGCCATGGGCAGGGGACTTATTTGTTTAGCACCAGTTTTCTGCTCTACACCGCATGGTCTAGTCATAATAACAGTGTCCGTAGGCTTTGCTGCAGTTTGGGCTGAAATTAACTAGTTTGTTTCAGGTCACTGCAGACTTCTTTCAGGTCCCTTGTTTCAGAACTAGCCTGTACCCTCCATTAATATTTGTATTGTGTTCATGCCCAAAGGCCGCACCCATCAGGATAGGTTCTCTATTGGGTTAGGTGCTGTACATACACTGAGGAAGACACAGAGCAAACAATCTAACAAGTAAGAACTTGAGTCAGAACTGGTGTCATATTCGTTTCCAGACACAAAGAGCAACCCATTTACCTTCGGTCTCAGAACTTGTTGCTGTTTCCCCAGACCCCTTCTACTCCTCCTTGCCTATCTCTGGGAGCTTCCTCTGATCCCTTTCCTGGCCTTTCGCTGGACTCCCCAGTCCAGGGCAGGAACCCAGTGTTTACTCTCCCCCTGGATTATCTCCTTGTCCCTGGCCAGCTCCCTTTCCCACTAGGGAGTGACTGCAGACCTCCTCCCTGCTCTCACTTCCTGGCTTTACACGCCTAGCCCAACTCCTCCCCGAGCTGGGCTCTACCTGCCATTCATGCTTAGCAATTCATGGTTCCCCTCCAGGTGCAGCATCCGTGGTTAACTATCACAAGGTAGCCAAGTTAGTCTGTATCCACAAAAACAACAAGGAGTCTGGTGGCACCTTAAAGACTAACAGATTTATTTGGGCATAAGCTCTTGTGGGTAAAAAACTTGAGAGATGCCCAAATAAATCTGTTAGTCTTTAAGGTGCCACCGGACTTCTTGTTGTTTTCATGATTAACTGGCTGCTTTGGGCCGACATTAACCTGCTCAGGGCTTGTGTGGAGTGGACACCCCATACAGTCCTTTAATGAGCGGTCGAGTAGTGGATATCAATTGAACGCTAATGCCAGCCAGACTAAGCCCAGTCTTCTCTGATAAGGAGATCTAGTGGCCTGAGCCATATGTCCGTAGCCAGGAATTTCTCTGTTCCCATCTTGGTTCTGACTGACTTTGGAAAGTTTCTTGAAGATGGAGAGTGCTGTTGTCAATTTGTTACATTAATGTCAGTCTCCTTTGTTGCCCCTAGCTCCCACTCTGGATTGTCTCAGTCAGAAGTACACATTAGTTTGAATGACAAACGACGGAGTTATGACTATCTCTCTATCCATTCAACTCCGAATACAGCCAGCAGTGAGTATGCTAGTCTGTGACGCACTCGGAGTGCACCAGTGATCTGAAAAGGAAACATAACAACTGGCACCATGGGACTCCAGGTTCATCACGTCTCAGTGATGGCAGATCAGGTGTACTCACTTTACAATGTAAAGGATCGTTGTTCTCACGCCCAGGCCTGCAAACTATCCCTGGGTTCAGCGACTCAAGCTGGGTTCTTTATTCCCCCTGCATCGACACTAGTAGTAAGGGCCTGGCAGGCCAAGCTGTTCCTCCAGTGATGCCCCATTCTCTTCAGTGAGGTTGCTTAGCTGTATCTAAATGCCTGACATGAAGTGGCACAGATGTCAGTAAGGGTGGAATTTGGCCTTCCAGTGGAAATATAACAGCAATTCTATAATTGATGCGTGAGGCGGCAGAGAACGCAGCTCCCCCTTCTATGCCTGTGCTGGCACTGCAGGAGTAAAAAGCCATAGAAATCAATGTTAGGCACTGAAATCAGCAGCTGTGACTCTTAGACACGCTGGGGGTGATCTGATGAAGACAAAGATGTTATTTTTATACAGCCCCTTTTCAGAACAGAGTCACATTTTCAATATTCACTTTGCAGTAAGTGACATGGTACGACCAGTGACCCCAACCAAAAAGCCATCGTGACGTCTGGAGCTGTTTGGATCCCATGACAGCACCTGCCTCCTTAGCCAGCAGGAAGGGCATGGAGATGAAGGCCCTGATTTGAGAAAGTGCTTTGGCATTGCTGCACTCGGCATGGCAATTGATTTAGGAGCCGAAATTTCATTTTCAACAGGGCTAGCTGCCAAAATCCCATTGCCAGTCGATGACACTTTGGCTGCTAAATCTGCTAGGTGTTGCAATGCTGAGTGCAGCAAAAGCTAAATCCCTTTTATGACCCCAGGCCTTAGGCGTAGTGAGATTTGGATACCTAATTCCCATAAACTCCTTTAAAGATCCCAGCATGGCCCCTCCCCCTTACTGCTATTTATTCTTTGTATTATCATAGAACCAATCACGGACCAGGCCCCCACCGTGCAAGGCACAGTACATTTCCAGGTGTATTACAGTAGCCTAGGAGCCCCAGTGATAGACTGGGACCCTCTTGTGCTGTACAAACAGAACAAAAAGATGGTCCCTGACCATCTAAATAGAAGTGGTCCCTCCAAGTGAGGGGAAATATGTATAGGTGGGACATTGTGGGGGAAGCTTGCACTGTAGTGCTTACCTGTTCTGTAGCTACATACAGGACGCCAGTCTACAGGGCTCTCCATCTAGCACCTCTCATCTGCAGCATATTCATGTAAAAAAAGGAATAATGATGTTGAAATTAAGAGGAAAGCGTCTTAACCCTAAACACCTGAATGGTCAAAGAATGTAAGTGTCCTCCCCTTGTCTGCACTTGTCTGATTATTCCAGCTGTTTTGTTTCTGCAGCCCCAGGTTCCCCAATCAACCAAAGAGAGAATGCACTGGCTGGATTAGAAAGAGAAATCATTTGTGTCACTTTGAAACGAGATCCTAAAAATGGCTTTGGTGAGTAAGGGGCATGAATGGTATGTTTGTTACCAGCATGTAACCAGCATGTTTGTTACTAGTTTGTTACTGTCCGAGCATGTATATAGGCCTTTAGATTCTTTCTTTCTTTCTATACAGTTTTTAGACATCTATTTAGAAAAATAAATCTGGCAAACAGGATAAGCAAACAGGATATTTGCCGTGTGAAACTGGGCAAGTCAGTAGCTTCCTTGATCTTGCTGATCCAATGTGACTGCCAATGGTTGCATATCACTTTGAGGTCCGCTGGTTAAAAATGTCAAAGCATCATTATTAGCCAGTTTTTCATCAGGTTTAACCAACACACAGAAGTTTGTGGTGGCCTCATTGGGTAGGCATTGGGTGTAGAACCAAATGCGCTAGGTTCTGGACAGACATCTGTCACTTAGGAAATTTGATTTTTTTTTTAGGTTTTTTTTGTTTAGCATTTTATGCCAACATGTGGCTTGAATGCATGCACTGTGCAGTTATATATGTCGCTTACTTAGCTGCATAGTGACTATGCAACCTTAACTTGGGTATTATCTGACTTTTAAATGCCTGACTGTACAACCTTAATATTATATTATGTAACACACTGACAAAGTGTGTAATGCATCCACTGTTCGATATTGTCCCACTAGAGAGTAGCAGCCTACTGCTGCAGACAGCTAACACAGTTACTTTTTGAAGTCTTAAGTAACAGAGATCTGTACTGAAAGTTCTGGGTTCAAAACCAGCTGACAACCAAGTGGGGAGTTCTTAGAGTAAACAGAATTATTATTTAGAGCTAAGCCCTAAACTGAAGCCTGGATCCAAACAAACTTGAATCTTGTGAGAGATCTGTTCTGGATCCAGACAGCACAGTTGTGTGGTCTAGTGTTTAGAGCACTGACCTGGGACTCAGGAGATCTGGGTTTTATTCCCAGCTGTACCAAGGGGCTGCAGTCACTATCAGGCTGCTGACTGGCTGCTTGCTGACTCCGGCCGCTTCTTCTGTGGCCCTGCTCCCGTTCCCCATGCTGCTGCCTAGAGGAAGTGAGAGCTGGGTCCAGGAAGCAGCAGTAGCGCTGAGGAAATGGATGGAGCTGGCAGTCAGTAATCTGTCCCCATCCTGTGCATATCCTGGAGGTGCTTCCTCTGGGCTGCTGCTGCCTGGATCCCATTCCCCATGCTGCTGCTTGCTGCACAGGGGCAGTGAGAGCACGGGGGAAGGATGAACACCTCCAGGGAGGCACAACCGACCTGGACTTTTCCTGCAACCCACTGATGAGTTTGGGAAACACTGGCTTCTTTGACTTGGGAGCATGGCTCTTCGGGGCCCTGATTCAGGAAAGCACCGCTATTCTGGAAGGGCACCTAAGCACTTGCTGCTAAAGTCAGTGGGTCATAAGTCTGACTGATAAAGGTGATAGAGTTGATGTAATATACATAGATTTCTGTAAGGCATTTGACTTGGTACTGCCTGACATTTTGATTAAAAAACTAGAACAATATCAAATTAACATGGCAGACATTAAATGGATTAAACACTGGCTAACTGATAGGTCTCAAAATGTAACTGTAAATGGGGAATCATCATCAAACGGGATCCCCAGGGATTGATTCTTGGCCCTACACTATTTAACATCTTTATCGATGACATAGAAGAAAACATAAAATTGTCACTGATGAAGTTTGCAGATGACGCAAAAATTGAGGGAGTGGTGAATATGAAGAGGACAAGTCAATGATACAGAGCGATCTGGATCACCTGGTAAACTGGATGCAAGCAAATACTGTGTGTTTTAATACAGCTAAATGTAAAGGTGTACCTCTAGGGACAACGAATATTGGCCATACTCAAACTAGGCGGGGGGCCTTTTTCCTAGGAAGCATTGATTCTGAAAAAGATTTGAGAGTTATGGTAGATAATCAGCTGAACATGAGCTCCCAGCGTGACGCTGTGGCCAAAAGGACTAATGCAATCCTGGGATGCATAAACAGGGAAATCTTGAGTAGGAGAAGAGACGTTATTTTTCCTCTGTATTTTGCACTGGTGCAACTGCTACTGGAACTGCTGTGTCCAGTGGGGAACAAATATTTAATAATCAGCTCTTCAGTCTAACAGAGAAAGGTCTAACATGAGTCAACAGCTAGAAATTGAAGCTAGACAAATTCAGACTGGAAATAAAGTGTACGTTTTTAAGGGTGAGAGTAATTAACCATCGGAACAATGTCCATCACTGACAAATTTTAAGTCGAGAGTGGATGTTTTTCTAAAAGATCTGTTCTAGGAATGATTTTGGGGCAGTTCTCTGGCCTGTGTTATACAGGTGATCAGACCGGATGATCACAATGGTCCCTTCTGGCCTTAGAATATATGAATCTATGAAAAAAAAAGTGCATACTTAAAGTTAAATGCAAACTGAATTGCTTCCCGAACCAGGGCCTCGATGAGGCAAAATCAAAGAGCTCCATTCCCCAGAGCATGTAGATAACATATGGCAATGGAAAAGATGCTTTTGTTCTTCTAAGGTTCATTTTTCTAACACCAGCTTTCCCAACTTCTCATGCTATCTCATTTTTGCAGGTTTTGTAAT
Organism: Gopherus flavomarginatus; assembly: GCF_025201925.1. Lineage (NCBI taxonomy): Eukaryota > Metazoa > Chordata > Testudines > Testudinidae > Gopherus > Gopherus flavomarginatus. The sequence continues at coordinate 71,162,268 of NC_066622.1, read as the reverse complement.
TATTGGAGGAGAAAATGTGGGGAAATTAGACCTCGGAATATTTATCGCATCAATTATCCCCGGGGGACCTGCAGACAGAGCTGGGCATATCAAACCAGGTCACCGTCCCCGGTTTTTAATTAGAATTCAAATGCTTTCATGGTTTAAAATGGACTGATCTGGCCTTATTTCGCCTCCTCCTGATGTGTTTTGTTTTAATCCTGTTCTTAGGGGGACGACTCATCTCCGTGAATAATGTTAGCCTCGAGGGTGTTTCTTTTAATACCGCGGTTAAAATTATACAGAATTCTCCTGATGACGTGGAACTGATCATCTCTCAACCCAAAGGTACAATAGGGCTTGGGAGGTGAATGGTTTTATGGGCCATGGGAGTGGTTGGCTCAGGGCACTGGTAATGGGATACCTTTGGAGGCTTTTGCCTCTTAACTGTAGGTCAGAATTCAGCCCAGCTCGGTAGTGAGTGCATGTGACCACAAGTAGATACCCGGGACAGCTGTTCAGCAGTCACTGTGAAATGAGCTGATGCTCTAAGGACCTGAGCCAGCACCACAAGAGTCAATGGGAACTTGGCCGTTGACTTCTATGGACTCAGGATTGATCCCACTGTCCAGTTCTTAGTCAGTGGGTGTCCACCTCGCAAACCACCCCTCGTAAGTGGCCAAGAAATGAATGTGCCATTGAGACTGGGCTCATAGAGATGGTTACAAGCGGCAGATTAAAACTAACCAGGGCCCAGATGCACCATACTTTGCATTCCCAGAGAACATCAGTGCCCCCATAGATACCTTAAAATTCATCCTCCAGCTCTCTAACTCATCCTCTTTGGCCCTCCTCCATCTAATGGATCTTTCTCTCTCAGCATTCCCATAGGGTCTAGATGTCTCATAGAGTAACTGCTTTATCAGACCTGGATCCCAGCATCCAGGTAATCAGGAGCTCATATACCAAGGTGAAGGGCACAGTATAAGAGCCTGAATAGAGATGAAAGTTCCTCTTTTAATCCACTCTTGGTGCTCCCTCTAGGGCAGTATTGAGGCACATTAGAAGGGTTCTGTTGTAAAACTTACATGGTTGCTACCAGCTGTGTACTTTACCTGTTCTATAGCTATAAGGAGATTCAGTCCCCGGGGCTGTCAGACCAGCAATCAATTCACTCAAAAATGGGGAAAAAAACCAACAACAACAAAATTTTGGACGTTTAAAATCATAAAATCCTAAAGATGTTCTGTTATCTGCATTGGTTAAGAAAAGGTGCTTACGTTAAAAAACTACAGTATTTAATAAATAGTGATTAGTTGTATCAAAAAAGATGATACAGGTAAGAAATGTTTACAGATTGTTAAAGCAGTTGCATTATCAATCAAAATAGTCAAGACTGAAATGTGATTTCCTTCATAAATCCCATCCACTCTTGCCTCTTTCAGGAGCTAATAAATTTCTTAAAAATTCTTTTTGTGCTAAAAGTCTCCATGCTCCATCTTAGTGCAAGGACAAGGTTTATTCTATTTAAAGTTTCAGCAAAATATTCTCTGAAATTTTTGAGTCCTGCAAGGGTGAAATGAATACACTTGCCCCACATTTTCTAAGCAGAAATGCTTATCTCCACAATGGCTTGTTTTGTAGATCTTGTTGAGATTTCAGGACCAAGCCACTTTTGAAGTTAACTCCTCCTGCTGTGCCAATACATAATAATATCTTTCTCTCCACATTTTTGCAGCTGGCAATGTTTGTTTTTGGTCTGTTTTCGTAGACATATCTGAAGAAGGACTGAATGAGGAGAAGAATTTGTCGAGAAAAAACAGCACTAGTGGGTCTGAGATCTCTTGTGCAGACAGTGGAAGAAAAAGGATTCAAGACTGTCATACAGCACCTTCCAAAGAACTAGACATAAATACAGATGAACTCGAGAAGGTTCTTTCCTGGAATTTAGCACCAAAATTGCGTCCCAAGATTCCTGTTCTTTCAGTTGACAGTCAGGATATGGAGGTAACCACAGTTTTGATATTGCTCAGCTGTGACACTACGTCAAATAAAGAATCATAGAAATGTTAGTGGAAGTATCCATCCCCCTGCACAAAGGCAGGAATAAGTAAACCTAGATCACCTCTTACAAGTGTTTTTCTAGCTTGTTCTTAATAACCTCCAATGATAGCAATTCCACAACTTCCTCAGGTGACCTATGCCAGTGCTTAGCAAGCCTTATAGGTCCACTGCACACTCACAATATTTGCAGATTTGCTGCTTCCAATGGAACAAAACACCGCAGATTACCAGTTCCACCTCAGATCACCGCTCCACTTAACACGCAGCACTTATATATGTTTATAGTGAAATCAAGTATAGGTTTCTTTAACAAAGCATGGAGATTCAAGTAAGAGCAAGCATGCATATTAGAAACAAATGGTTACATATAAACCAAAATCATAACACACGTTCTAGAGCCTAGATTTAATTAGCAAGATATTCTCATGTCTAGTAGAGTATTGTTCACCCAAAATCCTTGCAGCGTTTTAGAGTCAGGTTTGGGTGTGACCCTCCTTTCAGGAGATAGACATGCTGTTGGCTTGCCTCCTAGGTGAAGGACTCAGTATGATTCCTCACACTCCAAAATATACAAGAACAATCCTTTGTCTTTATTCATAAACAGGACACCCGCTGCTGTTTGTGTCGTCTTGTCAATTTCACAGTCTCTCATTTCATTACTTGCTCAGTATCCAAATAGGCATACAGTATGAGGCATACAAAGCACAAGTGGACAGGCAGGGAGACAGGTGTCTGTTGCCTCCTGTCTGAAAGGAACATTTCCAAGGTACATCACCTCCTGGTGACCTGCCTTAACTCCAAGACCTTGAGAACATATTTTCATTATAGACACATAACTCCTTAAATATTACCCACACATACATTTTGTAATAATTACGGTGACCATTGGGTTACTGACTCTCAGCAGACACCTCACATGCCACCCCTCAGTGCACTTTTATGCCTATATCTGACACAGGGGATCCCTGTAAAATCTGTGCACCCCTTGTGCTTTCTGCCCATTGGCCCTCGGTCAAAAAATGAGGGGAAAATATCAAGGCAAAATTTTGCTTTAAAATCTTCTGCTTTTGTTTATCAAAATTTTGAAACTGGGAAATATTGGCCAAGTCTAGAGCTGGTCAAAAATTAGGGGAAAAGGTTGTATTGTTGGGGTTTTCCCCCCTATTTTTTCTTGTGAAAATGTCAAGATTTTGATTGACGTTTTTGCAGAAAATTTCAACCAGTTCTAGAAAACCAGACAGAAAATCTTATGGGTCTAGCCTTGACTGACCTCCCTGTCTATCCACAGCTTACGTTTTGAGCCACATTCTTCTGTGAGTGACGCTGGTGTAAATTTGGAGGAATGCTGTGGATATAGGTGGTGTTACTCGGATTTACACTGGCGTAAATGAGAGCATGATTGAGCCCTTTATTTCTGCTGGAATATTTTTTTTGACCTCCCATGTAACAGTCTCATTAGTGTTTATATTTTGAGACAGGAAGCCAGCTCCTCTCACTTTCCACCATCTGCCGAAAGCAATTCAGATGAAATCTATTCTGTGGAGTTGGTTAAAGAAGACGGGACTCTTGGAATCAGTGTCACTGCAAGTATTATTGTTGATTTTGCAATGCATCCTTAACACTGTGACATTACCTGGTACACATGGCAAAGTGCAGCTCTAAAGGAAGATGTACTGATAGCGATACCCAGCACATGAATTTCAGTCTGAGATCCCAGTGCTTGATGAAGTGATTATAAACCACGGATTCTAGTCATCCCAATTCTCACCATTAGAACCCGGGCTGAGGAGCTGCAGTGGCAGAAGGTCAGCCTGGATAAAGGTCACAGCAGCATAAGCTCCCTGAAACCGTAATGCAGCTGCAGGCTTGAAAGTGTCAGGGTATGCCAGGGAGGGGCCTGGCCAATGCATCTGGGAAATGCACCAATTCAGAGTATTCCCTAGACAGCATCTACTAGTGAGGCTACCATGGGATCTCAGTGGGAACATAATGTTTCCTTCCCTAGTTCAGATGTGCCAGGGTGGGCAAAAATGGCAATGCTGAATGTTATTTCACTGGGAGATAACACCCCCTACTGCATCTGGGGAATTAATCAATCGTCCCTATAGATCCAGGGATCACTTCACCAACCACTGAAATGCAGCTGCCACTGGGATGGAAAGCAACAGCCATTTAATAGTGTGTCATAGATTTCATAGAGTTTAAGGCCAGAAGGGACCACTGTGATGCAGAGGCAGATTAGGGGTTTGTGGGGCCCTGAGTCACAGCAAGTGGAGGCCCTTCCCCACCCCTTCTGCCTGCAGTCCTCTCCTCCCGGCACTCTTGATAGGCAAAATGGATTGGGGTTTGGCCCACTCTCTGCCTGGCACTCCTGCCGGAAGTAGGGTTGGGGTGTGGGGGCTTACCCTGCTCCCTGGCAGGAACGCCCCCACCCTGCTCCCTAGCAGGAGCGCCGGGCGGCAGAGCACATCAGGTTGTGGGGGCCCTCCAGTTGACCGGGGCCCCTGGGTATGGGCTGTGTTAACTCAGTGACTAATCTGCCCCTGCTACGACCATCTATGTATAACACAGGCCTGTGTATAACAGGTCAGAGAATCCCATCCTATGGCCTTGATACTTAGTGAGCCCAATAACTTGTGGCTAAAGTATATCTTCCAGAAAGGCATCCAGTCTTGTCCACTTGAAATTGCCCAGGGATGTGGTTTGGCAGAATGGAATTAAGTGAGTTTGGAATTTACCCAGGGCCTGAGGACTCACATTTCTCTTCTTAGGGAAAGTGCCGTAGGATTGTGAATGGCTCCAAGTGGTCAGGAGTCACAACCTTGTTTTTATATCTCCTCTGAAACATTAATAGCCGTTGAGTGCATTGCACAGATTTAGGGAGTTGGGGCTGTTAGCAGGCTTTGAGATGTAACCACATTCCCAATGGCATGGGGAGGTGTTTATGAATGAATATGATTAAATAATTGTGTGTAGCCTTATCGATCTGCCCAGTGCTTTACAGAGAGAATAAGACATGGCTGTTGCTTTGAGGAGCATGTTATAAACTAGGTACAAAGTGGGGGAGTAGTATCTGTTTCCAGTCCACCCCACCCCCATTTTAAAAATATGCAATTTCTGAAGCCATTGTTGATTTCTGAAAAACTCTGTTCAGAATTTGCTTGGTAACACATCAAAATATGGTTTTGATTTTACCAAGGGAGGAGAAAATCATGCTGAGGCACTAATGTAAATGGTGGATGAATATTTGCAGGGTGGGATCAACACTAGCGTGCGTGATGGTGGAATATACGTGAAGTCAGTTATCCCCAGAGGACCAGCTGATAAGGATGGACAAATAAAAAAAGGTAGGACATTTGACAGTACAATTCTGCTCTGCAGAATTAAACGTTTGGCTCTGCATTCTCTCTAGGGGTCTTTGAAATGTGTTAACAGTTACAAGTTGGAGGGGCAAACAAAACTATTACCTTCCAGCTGTCTGGGATTCAGAATATGCAGTCCCTGTAGCTCACTCTGGCAATACTTGGTGTCCTTTTGTAGATTAGGGAACTTTGACCAGTGGTTCTCAAATATATGTTCAGTGACTCCACTTGCGAACATCTTTTAGTGTTGCTTTTGGTATCTAGATCACATCAGTGCATAATCTGAAGGGTCTCTCATTACAAGGACTATCTAGGAAATACTGCAAACACAGCAGTAACAGTATACAGTTGTAAAGCCTAACTCACCAAGATCAGTCACAATTGGCAAAGTGCTGGTAGGTCATCCCTGTTAGATTAAAATGTCAAAGCAACTTGCCCCGATTGTTGTCTGCCCCAGGTGATCGGCTGCTGGAGGTGGACGGGACCAGCCTCTGTGGCATCACGCACAAGCAGGCTGTGGAATGCCTGAAGAAATCTGGCCAGGTTTGTAGAAGGGGAGATCTCAATGATGGCGTAAGGGGCTATTTCATGTGAGTCTGGGTGGCAGAACTGGGCCCAGGAACTTTTATTTTCTGCTCTGTTAGTTAGAGAGAAATGAAAAGCCAATGCTGATTATGCAGAGTGTCAGGGAAACTTGTCCATCATCTTGCTAGGTTGTCAGGCTGCTTCTAGAAAGGGGACGTCACAAATCTGCAGAGCCGTGTCCAGCTGCTAAAGACAGAACAGAGGAGAAATCTGTGATTGTTTCCTTGGCAACGCCCTTGTCAGCCGGTCCCAAGGGCTACTCCTTTGCAACAGATGGTGAGCAATGATAAAGGCACCCAGGGTGTCTTCCTCCCACTTACTCATTCCATTCTGTAAGAAGTGAATGGAAGATCATACAAGATTTGCACTGGTCACAAAAAGATATGCCAGAATATTTCCTGCAGATTATACAGTGTAACTACATATTGAATAAATAGAAGCATAACAGGTAATACTAGTGCCATGATTTAAATGAATTTGTTATTTCTGAAGCATTTTGGGTTGCAACTCAGATACACCAGCTAATTTACACCAGTGTAACCCTGTTGAGGTCAGTAGAGTGACTCCTGGTGTACGCAAGAGCAAAATCAGGCCTGCCAGGTATTGTAAGTGGCACTTTTTGCTTTATCCTCTGGCTGAAGCACTACATATGCACAGTTAATTGATCAAGGGATGAATAATGGTTCCCTGTGCAGGGGTGCACCAGTCAGGATGGGGCAAACAGCCCCTTTCTCCTCCTCCACCGCATCTTCATGCCAGGGGCACCCACACACTGCTATGAGCACGAAGACAGAGTGGCCATGTCACTCTTGCTAAAGGAGGAGTGCCCGGGTCAGGGGTGTGGCCTATGATGCACTTACCCTGCCAGGAAACCAGAGCTGAAAAGAACTGTTACTGCCCTTCTTTGATGGTCCAGCACGGGGGTGGGCAAACTTTTTGGCCTGAGGGCCACATCGGCGAATAGAAATTGTATGGCAGGTCATGAATGCTAACAAAATGGGGGTTGGGGTGTGGGAGGGGATGAGGGCTCTGGTTGGGGGTGTGGGCTCTGGGGTGCGGCTGAGGGTGAGCAGTTTGGGGTGTAGGAGGGTGCTCCATGCTGGGATTGAGGGGGTTGGAGAGTAGGAGGGGGATCAGGGCTGGGGCAGGGGGTTGAGGCATGGGGAGAGGCTTAGGGGTGCAGGCTCCGAGCGGCACTTACCTCAAGTGGCTCCTGGAAGCAGTGGCATGTCACTTCTCTGGCTTCTAGGTGTTGAGTGGCCCCTGACCTTTGGAGCAGGGCCATCCCGTGGCTTCCAGGAGCCATGTGGTGCTGCCCAGACCTGGCGCCCCAGCTGGAGCACCAGAGCAGGGCCGAGCTGGCAGCAGCGGAAGTTCATGGGCTGGCTTAAAACGGCTCACAGGCTGGATACAGCCTACAGGCTGTAGTTTGCCCACCTGGTCTAGCAGGTCCCCCTCTCAGTTCCCCCAGAAGTACTCAGTCAACAGGGTGCTGCCACTCTCCAGCCCTTTCACCTCCTTCCCAGCACCCCTCTTGAGGCAAAAGCCAGGATTTAGCCCTATATGTCTGGGAGGAGGGCATGTCCCTCTCTCTAGTCTGTAAGAAAACAACAGGTCTGATTCTGTTCTGCACAACCCTAGATTTACTCTAGTGCCCCCCCCACAACTCCTGACTGATGCTGGTGCAAGTGACATCTGAATTAGGCTCAGTAAATATACTATAAATGTTATTTACAGAGAGCCCAGACCAGGTGCAGAGTCTGTCCTCATCTGCCCCAAGGCAATGTTCCTCTCAATTAGTGCTACAAATCAGGAGCAGATCTGCTGAGGCAGAGGGCGTCGTTTTTATATAGGCACTTTTCAGAGCTGAACGGCACTTTATGGGATGCGAGCGCTGTGCAGCACACTCAGGTTCCTGTCCCCTCTTTGAACAGATAATACGTTTGAAGTCAAGCTGATGAAGAACTCGGGAGGCCTCGGCTTCAGTTTTCTGCAGATGGAAAGAGAGGCTTGCGAACACCTCGGAGGAGAGATTGTGAGGATCAAAAGACTGTTTCCAGGGCAGCCAGCTGAAGAGAATGGAGAGATTGAAGTCGGAGACGTCATTTTAGCTGTTAATGAGAAACCTATTCAAGGACTCTCGTATCAGGTACCAAGCAGGGCTCTGCATGGGCCTCCCGCTGTGTAACATATTAATTAAGTGTGAATGAAGTTTCACCCCACCATTTTATTCTTGCCCAAAGGGCTCAGTACAGGCAGCACTCTACTAAGTTTGGATAAAATCGTTATGCAGAATTTCCTTCACTATTTAATGTCCTTGCTCTCCACTATTGACATACAAAATCTATTGGCAAACACACACCAGTTACTTAATTAGCTGCAGTCTGTGTTGCTTTTAGATACATGAGTTGGCACGCTTTCCCCTCGGGTTCATGTGTGTTTTATAATGTCATGCTAAATACCATGTGCAAGATTCCAGTAAAATGATATAAAGTTGGAGTAACTCCTTTGTCTTGAGTGAACATTACTCCAGATTTACACCAATAGGTTTGGATTTGGATCTCAGTTCTATCTTGACTGTTTATTTTTCAAAATATAATATTTTCTTTCCTTGTGAAATCATCTGATAGATCTACATGAGTGAAACCATGGTTAATGAGGTTGCCTATTGCTGAACACGGATGATGGGTAATATTATGTAACGCTCTTATTGAAAGCATAGCGGTGTGGTTAGCAAGAGACAGGGCATTAGAAGACTTGCATTCTGTACCCAGTTCTGCCATTGATACTTTCTGACCATTAACAAGTCACTTAAATGTTCCATGCAGTGGTTTCCCCATCTGTAAAATGAAGATAATAATACACTACTTACCTACTTTGAGCTTCTCTGATGGAGGGAGCTATAGAAGTGTATATTATTGCTTTACTCAGGTGCTATGTTAAAAAATGACCTTGCATAAATGACACCATAGAGTTCCGTATTCACCATGTCGCACTGGTTTCAAGTTCAGATCTGCTCAGGTGACATTTAAAAGTATGGTTTGAAAACAGATAGCTGTGCAAACGCCACCTGGGATTGGAGAGTCAAGCTAGGTCCTCTCCAGTTTTTGCTTCATCGTCATAAGAAAGAGTTTGGAGGCCAGATTAGTCCTCCAGTGACACTTGAGGAAGGCCAAGTGGGTTAACACTGGCGTCATTGAGGGCATAAACGGAAGGTAGTGAACGTAATATGGCCTATCCAATCTTCCCTGCCACTACTGATGGCCAAGATAGAGAGAGCCCAGCTTGACTCTCAGATCCTAGTTGAGTTTGCACAGCTAGCTACAGGAAAAAACATAGTTTGATTGGCAAACGGGGATGCTCTGTCCCGGAAATCAGTGAGATATAAGGAATATGGAACCCCAGCTGCCATATTCCATGGTAGAATCACACTTTAAAGCCTCTTCCATGGCTCTTCCAGTCCTCGTCCCTCTGAGAGCGAGGCATGCTGGGAGGGAGGAGCAAAGTGCTGACAGCCTGAGGGATCCGGAGACATTCTGCCTTGTGTATGGAAGGGGGCTTTCAGGCAGTGTGCTCTGTAGTTCCCCTTACTGCTGCCCCCAAAGTGCACATCTTGCCTGCTGCTGCTGCTGACAACATGAGTGGGGAGGGGGCTGCATGCCTGGTGGGCTCTACAAGGCCCTTGCAGAGCTCAGACAGGCCTCTCTTGCCCAGAGAACAAGTTTGAAGGGGGAAAGTGGCTTTTTTCTCCTTTCTGCATTTCCAGTTTTTAGCCAGGGCAGGAAGTGGGAATGGCTCGAGGAAGGGGCTGTTCCCACAGCATCCTCAGTCTGGTTAGAAGCAGGCCATGCTAGAAATCCCCCAGGGCTTTGAAGAGCATCCTAGCATCTCAGTTCTTGTTCAAATTCCAGGCCCCAAGAGGTTTGCCCATCCTTCATGTATGATGATGTAACCTGTACTGTAGCATTAGAGCAAGGTCTTCAACATGCAGCTGGGGCAGGAAAAGTGCTCGCTATGCAGTGTGCAAGGCTGGGGCTAAGATGTTCTGTGCTGGTTCAGTCATTCTGTCCACATGCTTAATTCACATCCCCTCTGGTCAATGGCCTCCCCGTAACTGGCTAGACATCCTTTCCATACGCTGTTAGGGACAGATCATCCCAGGCATGGGAAAGGCACAGGCAGAGGCAAATGCAGCAGATTCAGCACAGTTCTTCCATGAGTGGAGAGTCAGAGTACAGAGAGTCCATCCAGGCAGTGGGATTTTCCCCTAACTCCATGTACCAATCAGCACCACTCCTCTGAGGCCTCTGCAGCAGGTCTGCAGAGGAAAAAAATTGTGTTGTGGCCAATCTGAACAGATCTGAACTGAGACTACATAGGTCCAAAACCCACATGCAGCAGCTGTGGTAGCTGACTGTGGAGGGCTGCAGATGTATGTCATGCCCTGCCCCTGGCTTGAAGAAGAGTGTTCCCTCCCCTCCAGCTCCCTGTGTAGTGTCCCTATGCACAGCCCCTTTATTCAGTTTGTGCACAGAAATCCAGATTTGGCCTTTTAGGTACTTGTTCGATGAGTGCAAAGATGCCCCTCCTATGACTTCTCCTTTTATACACTGATACAAAAAAGTTATGCATTACACTCCAGACATGGTTAGTTACCACTCTTCTGCTTGTACCTGCTAGTTTGAACAAAACATCCTCAACCATTATCCTGTCATCCCATCCTTATCTTACGAGGGGCCAGTGTGTTCCTGTGCCATCCCTTGGGAACTTGTTTACGTAGTTACTTGAGAACTCTGGGTGTCTTTGCACCATCCTCTGTGGTCAGGAATGTGCTTACTTGGTTAGCCAATACCTGGTGTGTTGTTATTTTGCCAAGGCCAGGCCTGCTGTGGTTCACAGCCTTTGGTTTACACTGTTAGTTATGCCTAGGGCTCCAGCAAGGCTGCAGTTCTTACAGAAGGTACCAAATCAAGAGAAACCGGGCGAGAGTGGATGTTTGTGCCCAAGGGGTTTGTTTTTTCAACTAAGTTATAGGTTACATGGTGTATACCCCTTGGGTGTAATTTACACCCATCACTGCAATGAAAGCAAAGAGCCATTGAATCCAGGTGGCCATTGGGAGGCCAGATCCTGAGCTACTATAAAAGGGCTAATTCTGCCACCGGATGCATGTCCTAGAGCAGTGATTGTGGGCACTAGCTGCTGACTAATGGCACAACTAACCTTGCTCCTTCAGTCATGAGCAGAGAGGGATGTGCTGCAGCTTGGGGGCTGTGTATTACCATACCAGGCTAACGGCATTTCTCCCCTGTGTAGGATGTCCTGCACTTGCTGAGAGGAGCTCCTCGACAAGTCACGCTTCTTCTCTGCAGGCCTCCGAAAGGTCTTCTTCCGGAAATAGACCAGAGCGCACTGGTAAGACAAGCCTTCTTAGTACTGCACTTGCATCCGTAGGCCTGGAAGTTCTCACTGAAGCACTTGCTAGTGAGTCTCAGACAAGAAGGACATGGATTATTCCTCCCTCCGTCAGGCAGCTCTGTTCTTTTCCTTTACTTTCTGTCTTGGAGTGCTCCCCTGAGAGAACTTTCCAGCTTCAGACATTGACCAAAACCACCAAGTCGTCTTAACCACTGCTGTGCTTTAGAATATATTATATTTACAATCAGTAGCGAGCTTCCCTGCTTGCTTCTGGGGAAGGGACAGTAGCAGCAGCTCATCCTACTTACTTCTACCTTCCTCTGGGCCCCCCACTCTCTGCGCAGCACTTCCTTCCTGTGTGCTTATATAGTGCTAGCTGCTGGGGACGCTTCCACCCAGTGAGCCCCTTAACTGTCTCTCCACTCAGATAACTGGCCTGCTTTGTCAGCTGCCCACCTTCAAATCTCAGTTAATATAAACGAGTGGAGATTTGAGTGGCAGAGTGCTGAACCAGCTCGCGACTGAGCCCGCCCTGGTACGCTCTCCCAACAACAAACCCTGCTCCCACAATTCAGCAGCGACTTTCTCAGTAGCCGGAGTAGTAAGAGGGGAGCAGCTCTGCCCCGCTGGTGATTCCAGTCTGATCTTCTTGTGGCACTGTAGCACTGAACCAGTGGGATGTCAAAGGGTGATTGCAGTGTTCTGGGACAGAACTGTGGCATTCTAGCCTAGGCCAAACATTGCACATGTTCTAAGCAGCAGTTTTCTGGGTGCTAATCTGGAGCTTTAAGTAGACTGGACCGTTATTGAGATTGGACATGAGATATTGAACCTTTGACCTCTAGGCTGCGAGTTAGTGAACTTCATGGAATGCCACCAGTGGTCTAAGTCCAGTTTCCTGTGTGCAGATGTCCGCCTCTCAGAAACCACTGTCATGACTAGTACTGATTAGCAGGGACATCAGAAAGGCCAAAGTATGAATGAACTGAATCTAATTTCCTTCTATAGTCTTGAATCTAATGAATCTAATTTCCTTCTATAGTCTTGTCTACACTAGAGAAATTTGGTGTGCCAGACAAACTCCTCCTGTGCTGTACCACATCTCATATCCACACACAAGCACTCTCTTGGTGCACAGGCCTTTGGATTAGATTTGATTCAGGCCAGGCTGACCACCCTGTGGTTCCCCATCATGCCAGTCTTCACTGCCAGAGGGCCTGAGTGGTTGGAGATGGCTGTTAGAATAGTCCCCATGGGACAAACAGATCCCCACACTACTGTGCTTCAGGGGCTTGTCTGCTCTTCTTTCTGCACTCTGCTGCACAGGGGTCAAATTAGCTGGAAGCCATTTACTGCTAACTGGAGATTGTCCACACACCAGAGGGCAGTGAAAGGGGGAGGAGAATGGGGCCCGAAAATGTATCCTGCTGCTGCTCATACTGCACCTATTTGCTGAAGAGAACTTCCAGGCTAGTCTCCAGAGTGGGGAGTCGAGTACCTCCCACTAGCAATACGTTAACTGGGGAAAAGTATTTTCCACATCCTTCTTTCCCTGGAGATTCAGCTATTTATAGTGTCTCTCAGAGCTATTCTTCCACCACGCCACCAGCACTGTGGTGTCCTGCATGGAGAGCTGGTTGATATTGGCTCCACTGTGTTCCTCTTAGCCTGTAACAGAGGAAGATGGTGAAGGAGTGATAGGAGAGGGAGGTGAAGCTAGATTAATCCCTCTCTGTTGTTTTGATAGACCCCAGTGCCTTCTCCGGTTAAGGAGTTTGGGACCGTGACACCAGCTACTCCAGAGCCCAGCAGTGGTGCGTCTCACGCTGCTAGTGAGAGGGACAGTACCTCTCAAGAACTGGAAGACCATATGGATTCTGAAGCAGTGGCCTCTTGTGGTGACCCTCCTGAGGAGGAGAACTTTTCTCCTGAGGAGCAGGACACGGAACCTTCCCAAGAGAAGCCACATGACAGGCTGGGAGCCCACAGTGAGTGCTCCTACAAGCACCTCTGGAAGTGGCGTCGGGAAGCTATTGCCTCTGAGATGTTCCTGTCTCTGGAGGAAGAAGTGATGCAGAACTGCTATTCACCATGTGAGAGCGGAAGGGCTGAAAGGTAAGAAGTGCGGAGCTCCACCCTGTGCTGCTTTCACTGGCCCTTAGAATTTTGCACCCAAGTGAAGTGCTGGGGGTTAAACACAAGGTTCTGTGCTTTTAACTGCTGTGTTAATTAACTAAGATTTCCCCTTACCAGCTGTTCATGCCTGTCCCAGCCTGCTGTCTCCACCTTCTCCCGCCTCCTTCCTGGAACTGTGCAATAAGCTGCATTGTGAGAGAATTGAATGAATAATGCATTATGGAAATAAACTGCATTGTCTAGCCAGGGCCTCATTCAGCTTCCACTGAACTCAGCAGAAGGACCCTATTGACTTAACTGGGAAATAAAGTAATTGAGATCTAGTTTAAGGTCTCTGTGTACTATCAGAGTGGTATTAAAGGGCTACAGAGTAAATGAGAATCAGGCCCATGGTCTTTTCCAAGCCCATTGTACTAAGTACAAAGGGAAGCTCACCAATTAAAAGCATAAAGTGTTCATAAGATTTTATTTCCAGATTCTGTACAATTTTTAAAGAAAGGAAAGGCTGTTAAAAGAACAGAGGAAAGAATATCAAGTTCATTCAGGTACCATTCTGCAATGTGAAATTCTCTAGCCGTCCTCCCCTTCTCAAAAGAAATGGGAGAGGAGACGCCGTGAAATGAGTGCTCTGCTGCTGATGGCGGGGGGAGCTCTGGGACTGTAGCACAAGAGTGAGAGCTCTTCCAGAGGGCCACTTCTTCTGTTTTATGAGATATTTGCTTTAGGAGGTGCTTGTGCCTATTCTCACATACAGCCAGTTGAGATCCTGGTGTGGCTGTCCAGATTCCCTTAGCAGCAATGACAGTACCAGAAATTCAGGGATTCTAGTACCCTTGCTCAGGGTCAATTCAGGGGGTGGCTGCAACGCCACACCACCTTTAGCTCACCCATTCCCCAAAAAGCTCTTGTGCATTTATGCATTCGAGCATTTCTAGTGTGAAAACTTGAGCCAATCAGTATTTGTTGTGTTGGAAGTTTTTCTGGTGGAAAATAGTTTAATCAAAAATGGAAGATTTTGCAGGAAAATGGCAATTCCAATGATGATTTTTTATTTTTTCCTGTGAAAAAAGTCTAACAGAAATTTTAGTTTGGTATCAACTTAAAAAGTCATTTTGTTTCAGCTTCTGGGTTTAAATAAACCTAAACAAAATTGACACTTTATGTCAAAATGTCCATTCAAAAGGATGATCTTTATTTCATTTCAACTTCAGATAGCCTTCTGTTTAAAAAAACTGAACCAAATTGTCATTTTAATTTGAAATGGGATGAAAATTTTCATTTCCCATTGGTTCAAAACTTCCCACTGGAGAAAAGACTTTTTATTCACAGGTTTCAGAGTGGTAGCCGTGTTAGTCTGTATCAGCAAAAAACAAGAAGGAGTCCTTGTGGCACCTTAGAGACTAACAAATTTATTTGGGCATAAGCTTTCATGGGCTATAACCCACTTCATCAGATGGGTTGTAGCCCACGAAAGCTTATGCCCAAATAAATTTGTTAGTCTCTAAGGTGCCACAAGGACTCATTAAGGTGCCACAAGGACTCATCTTTGTTGTTTTTTGTTCACAATTTCACATGGGAAAGAATTACATTTTTAGATCAACTCCAGTAAAAATGCCTGGAGAATTAGGATGATGTAACTTTCGTTATGCCTATGTAACCCATGCCAGCTTGGTGTGGCACTAATGAGTCTGTTACAGCTTTGGCTAAGTGCCACATTAGCTCATGCAGTAGAGGCTCATGCATTAAGCTTCAGATATTCCGGGTTCGATTCTGCCTGCTGATGAGCAGGGTCTGGGGAATTACATCTTCACTTCAAACTGGGTGTAAATTCCAACTTGAGGAGATGTACTTGTGCTAGTTCTGATCGAGCTGCCATGCTTGGAACAGAAGTGCAGTCACAATGGCGTGCATTGCCCCAGGTACACTTCCATCTGAAACCCTAGATGAGGGGTCGGCAACCTTGGAGAAGTGACTTGCCAAGTCTTCAGTAATGTAAGGTTTCTGCGCCAAAATAATTTTTACATTTACAGGGCCCCCCGACAGAACCCCAGACTGGCAGCGGGCTGAATGGGGCTGGCAGCTGGAACCCCAGACCGGCAGTGGGATGAGCAGCTCAGTATGCTGACGGTCTGGGGTTCCATCTACCACCCCCACTGCCAATCTGGGGTTCTGTCCACCGGCCCCGCTCAGCCCACTGCCGGTCTGGGGTTCTGTCCACCGATTCCTGCCAGCTGGGGTCCTGGCCCCGATCAGCCTGGTGCTGGCCAGGGTTCTGTTCACCCAGACTGGCAGCGGACTGGGCAGGGCCAGCGGCAGGGACCTTGGCGGGCAGGGGCCAGTGGACATAATCCCAGACCAGTGGCGGGCTGAGCGGCTCAGCCAGCTGATGATCTGGAGTTCCGGCCACCAGCTCCTGCCAGCTGGGGTCCTGGCTGTCGGCTGCTCTCAGCCTGCTGCCGGCCTAGGATTCTGTTCACTCAGGCAGGCAAGGGGCTGAGCGGGGCCAGCGGCTGGGACCCCGGATGGCAGTAGCATGCCAGTAAAAATCGGCTTGCGTGCCACCTTTGGCACGCATACTGTAGGTTGCTGACCAGTGCCCTAGATACATATTATGGGCAGCTGGCCCCTCATGCTGCTACCCTCTATTTTTAGCAAGCTAGCTCGATGGGAGCTAACGTGGGTATGTCTCCTTTAACTGGGAATTATACTTTCCAGCTCCAGTGTAGACATGCCCAGAATTACCATGGAAACTGCAGCTGTAGTGCTCATTATACACAGGCTACGCAGAATCCAGCCCATAGATTTCGGCTGAATTACTGATTTATGTAAGGGAGAGCAGGGTCAGGATCTCGGTGTCTTCCCTGGTGCCAGAGAGATGGGCTAGAAGCAGCCGTTGCTTGCAGTGGTATGAACCATTACTTGGCTGATTGCTATGAGCATTTGTAGCTCTGCCAACTACCTTCCAGGCCCAGTGCCTCACTGTCAAGTAACACAGCCTCTGCCATATGCTTAATGGTTGAGATCTCTGTTAAACTTGTGACCTCCTCCTTCTCCCCAGACCTTGTGTGCTGCCCTTCTTAAATATTTCATTAAATCATCAAGGTGCTCTTCCAGCACATCATAAACATCTGTCACCCTATCGAAGTACGTGCACTGACACACTGTCTGTTTCATTCCCCACGTAGCAGTGTTATTTGATATGGCCAGATCCTCTCCCTTTTCTCTCTATAGCAACGAGCTAATAAAGCGCTATTGCTCTCTTCATTGAGCTGCATACACACCTCGCTCCTCCAAACTCTTCCTCATTTACTCTTACCAGGAAACCTACCGGAGCCAATGGGAATGGGTCTTCATTCCACAGGGACATTCCACGTAACAGCTGTCTGTACCATCTCAGTGGGACTGATCACATGAGCTAAGAAGCGTTCTCTGTGTTTTTCAGTTTTCTGGCCAATCACAGATAGCAGCTCAAACAAAACTCAGCTCTTAGGCTCTCGGGCTTAAGATAGGAAAGGCTAGAGTGACTTACACTCCTTTTAGTTGCATTTATTCACTTGCTTTTGAATGCCGGGCAACAGTAATCTGTAATCAGAGGGATGGGGAGAATGTTGAAAGATATTATTATTAATAAAATATCTATCCTCTGTGAAACAGGGTTCTTTGTAAATGACACACATCAAAGCCCATTTTGAGATTGTTTTAAATGTTTTTTCATCATTTTTTTTTACATCATTTACATCAATGGGGTCAAGAGCGGGCTTGTAATGGAAAGTTATTTACCACCTTAACTATAGAGAGATTACTGCTTCATCATAACATACCTGTTGGTCCCATGAACAACGGTTGCCATGCAAAGAATTGTATGCGTTAGGCATTGCCTTTCAAATAAGGAGAAGGTGGAGATGAAAACTGATGAGACGTTGCAATACAAATTCATACTATGCATTGGACAAGTTATTTGCTTATCCTTTTTTTTTAAAAGGCAAGTGAATGAATTTATAATACTAGGAGGATAATTGAAAATGTGGCCTCAGGGACAGAGCACTGGACTGCAACTCAGCAGAGGTAGGTGCTGTTCCCAGTTCTGCCAGTGGCCTGCTGGCTGACCTTGGGCAGGTCACATTGCTTCCATGTGCCTCAGTTTCCCCATATGTAAAATGGGGATAATGAAACTACTCTCCTTGGTGTAGCACTTGGATGTCGAGGGATGAAAAGTGCTAGATAAGAGCTAAGTTTTTTTATTGACTCTTTCTTCCCGGTTTAATAAAAAAACTAGAACTAGTGACAAAATGAGGAAAATTTTGTGCAAAATGCTTTGTGAAAAATGTATCTGTGTTTTACAGACAAATTTTGAAGCCTGAAATGATTTGGGTAAGTGTACAAAATGCAGTACTTGTTCTCATGACTGATTACTTGTATTGTGTAGCTATATACTTCCTGGAGGCCATGGAGAGCAGTTTAGTATCATAAGTATTTAGATAAGACAAAAGGGAGATGATTTACCTACAGCAGAGGTTTCAGAGTCCTGCTGGTGAAGTATCTGGGAGGCAAGTCCTTCCTGCCCTGCAATCATATGGGTTTTTCTTTCTTTCCCAGCCCTGCCTTTGAGAGGAGTGACGATGACCTCGCCAGCACCTATTGCATCCCTGACAATCTCTCCCCCACCCCAGCTGATGAGGAGTATCTCACGCTCAGCTCCACATCTCTGATCTCTCTCTCATGTGGCGGGAGCTCAGACACGGCCTCCACCACTATCGCCACCCCACAGCCACGTGGCCCTTTCTCGGCCCCCTTCCCTGCCAGAGAACTGGGCAATAGCAACAATGAGTGGGAGGACTTTGAGGAACTAGACGGTGAGGAGAAGGAAGAGGAATATACCATGGTAAGTGATAACTATTGTAATAGCCCTATCATAAGCTGTGACCCTTATTTTTATTACAGTCCAAAATACAGAGTCTGCTCTGACCAGGTCCCAAACACTGAATCTGTGTATTGCTTGGTGCATTAAAGACCTGCAGCCAGGATCCCACCTGCTGTGAATCAGTGTAGCTACAACTGATGCTGATTTCTCCCAGCTGAAGATCTGTCCCCTAATTTGTATCTAAAACATAAAAGAAGAAGGCATGAGAAAGGAAGGTGTTAAAACACATTGTGTGCTGCATTTGACAGGAAATGGAGGTGCTTGTCACTGTGACAAGATCGGAGAACAATTGTTATGGATTCACGGTGGTTCCTAACAAACTGGACAACTGCCTGTATGTGGAGGAAATCCTGGCTGAGCCTGCCCTGTCTGATGGAAGACTGAGAAGAGGGGACAGACTCATTATGGTACAGAAATCCTTTGAATTAAAAAGGAGGAACAGACGCTAGTAGACCAGTGTCGTCTTGCTTTGTAGCAGGAGTATAAGATGCCAGAAATGTTAATTCATTCACTATATTAAATGTAACAAGCTACATTAACATAATAGTTTGCTTCCTTTGATGTATAAACAAAGCCTAGTTTTTTGAAGGTTCTTCCTCAGCTTGTTGTGTTAAGCCTTGTCTTCCTTGGAGGAGTAGAGAATTGGAGCAGGAGGTTTTTCAGTCCTCAAACTGATGGGTATTGGGAATGTTTGAATCTTTAACAAAGGCAGCTTTCCCTGCAAGTGTACGTCAGGTGTTTTGAGTTAAATATGTTAACAAAAAACAAAAACAAAAATAACCCCAATGAGTTTTAAAAAGTCTGACTAGATTCTCCCTCCCCTCTGAATATCTGGGGTTTCCATACCTAGTTTCCTGATGTCATCCTGCTAGTTCTCCCATCTTCCATAAAGGCCTCCAACAAAAATAAGGTAGACAAGAGCTGATATTTCTAATGTAAAAAGAAAGAGAAAGACATTAAAAAATGTCTTTCACACTTTCATTATACATCATGAAGAAACAAATCAGGGCAAAATGCATGGAAAGGCTATTTGAAAAGAGAATTTTATAGTAGTGAATGCTACAACAACTCAGTCAGACCAGACTGGAGACTGCCTGAAGCCTGTATACCAAGCTTTGTAAAAGGAAGGAATGTGTGGTCAGTTAATAAAAGACCTAGGACATGATTATAGCTCCTGTCTGTCTCTTAGGTGAACGGAGTTGACGTCACAGCATTCTCCTTTGATAAAACCCTGGCGTTGCTGCACAGCTCTTCTCACGATTTGAGCCTGGTGGTTGGCCGGGTTAAGGAGGACCTCCATGCCTCTATTAGACCAGATGAGATTCCTGAAATCACCCTCACGAAAGGCGACAATGGACAACTGGGTATGTGGTGCCGAGACTGAAATTTGCCCCTTCTTTAGGCCAGGACGGTGCTAGTGGTAAGCTGCATGAGAACTGGCACATTCCTAGATTTGTTCACTGGTGGGTTAGCTTGCCAGCTTCCCAATGCCATTCTTCAGGCTGGCCCAAGTCTATAGGTCATTGTTTATCACACAGGGAGCTGAACACTGCTGCTCCTGAAGTCAGGGCAAAACCTGTTGTGGCAGTAAGATCTGGCTTTAGATATATTTTCTGGGGAATCTCTTTAATATCAGATTTTTGGATGTCAAGGGCTTAGGCCAGAGGCCTAGATGTTGACGTCTACCATCAGCTGAGATACATGAAGCAGCATTAGACCAAAAAAACACAAGTGTGTTTTTGAGAAGAAGGGTGGTCTGGTGGTTAGGGTGCTAGCCTGGGTCTTTGGTTCAATTCTCTGCTCTGCCCGAGACTTCTTGTGTGACTATGGGTGAGTCACTTCATCTCTCCGTGCCTCAGTTTCCTCATCTGTGCAATGGGGATAATAGTCCTGCTTCACAAAAGTACTGAGGTTAAATCAATTAAAGAGTGGTGCTGAGATAATGAGAGCCGTATAAGTACCTTGGCTAGTCTGAATTCAATAACTATCCAATAGCAAGTGCTACACTCCAGTAGTTGGGTGCGGGTAGGCCCTTCATTGTTTTGTTCTTACGTTTCTCTCAGTAACATGTCCCTGTTTTTCACTGCCCCAGCCTGTGCTCTAACATCTAGTCCAGCTGGTGCAGGATTGTTCCCTACAGGATATCATCCAGTGCTTTGTCCAGCCTAGCGTCAGTGGAGACGAGTCTCTTGTGGGAGATTGTTCCACTGTCCTAGTCTCATGCTAAGGAACGTTCAGAAACCACTTAGACACAATACACTTATCTGTATCCTTCCAGGCTTGAAGTTAACAGGAGGAGCCGGGAGCAAATTGCAGGATATCTATGTGCTTGAGATCGTGCCAGGCTCTCCCGCCAGCATAGAAGGCAGCTTGCAGCCACGGGATCAGATTGTCTACATCTGCGGGCTATGGACGGAGGGCCTCAGCCTGGACGATGCAGTGCGAGTGTGTGAGGCTGCCAGCCACAATGTCTGCATCAGGGCAATAAGGTAAATCTGACTCTGTGATGCTTTAATGAGACTTCCGTGGGTTAGTGCAGGGTGCAGTACCCCATCTCCCTCTTTTCCTCCTAGTCTGTTGCTGCTCCTCTCTCCCCGTTTCCGCTGCTCTGTGGTGTGAGTGGGAGAGGTCAGTCTTGTTCTCAGTAGCAAGTCATATTGCTGTGTTGGCATCTAATATCAGAGGGGTAGCTGTGTTAGTCTGTATCCCTAAAAACAACAAGGAGTCCGGTGGCACCTTAAAGACTAACAGATTTATTTGAACATAAGCTTTCCTGGGTAAAAACCCCACTTTTTCAGATGTGTTGGCATCTGTTATGTTCATGACACACTCACAGAGAAGTTAAAGTGTTTTGGTTTTTTGCTTTCTGGAAGTAAGAAATGTAACACTACTTTATATTTTGGAATCCAGCACCCTAACGCACCACAACGAAAACCAGAGTGAGACAAACCAGGCTGCTGTCTAAGGCAGGCAGGCACAATTCAACCCACCTTACTCTAGGCTGGCTCTTTGCAGACTTCCCAAAGAGAATCCAGTTCACACAACTTTCCTCAGAGCCCCTAGCCTGCAAGCAGGACCGTTACAATTTAAAGTAACAGCATGTAATCTTAACACAGTTTTTCCAACACACAGTAGCATCTGAAAAAGAGAAGCTTGTAATCTCAGTCTGAAAACTTCATCTCAGTCCTTTGCCATTACAGACCGCATTCATGAATGGAATCATAGAGGGTGAACTGAAGGGAAGGAGTTCGTTACAAAATGTAGGACCTGACTTGGGCTGCCCAAATGTGCCTCGGGTCAGTCTTTCAGAACATGGAAGGTCTCCACAGTGTAGGCTGAGTTCAGGTTCCTGAGGGAGGGGGAATCTCCAATTTAGATGTCATTGTTTTACAGGTAATTTCACTGAGCTAGTTATTACTAGAGGGCCAAGTTCTGAAGACAGTGGGGTTGCAGGGGGGTATAAGGGAGGATTTGATTCTAAATTACTTTAAATATTAAAATAATTGCTGGTGAATCATTTACTAAGGAAAATATTTCTAGTCCAGGTGGCAGAATTCATTCTAGACCATGGCTAGTGCAGAGAGACCCTCATTTTCAGAGTCCTTCCTCCAGGGGGTTAAGAAATAATATGACTGGTGGAAGCACCTCACTCACCCCAGCGTGTTGCCCCGTATTTGATTAACAAGTACCAGTGTGAACTCTCAGGTTGTAGGTGGATCATCCCAGGTGACTCGAGTTCAAGTTCCTCCCAGCCAACTGGCTGGCCATCCAATTATTCCTTGGCTGTGACCTTCAGGCCAATTATCTTAGTACAAACTTCTCCTTAGTACTTTAAATGTACTTTGGGAAATGTAGCAGCTGCATGGAACTTAGAGGGAGGAGCACAGCTTCCAGGAGAGAAAGATTTGGAGGAGGTATAGGGACTCGGGCATCAGCAGTCAGGCCTAATGGTTAGAATCAGGAGCCTGGAACCAAATCCAGTTGCCAAGCCAGGGGTCAAAGCTGGAGTCAGCGTAGGGCGTAGGAACAGGGACCTAGATCAAGGCAGGAAAGCAGGAACTGGGAACTGACGGGGTCTGGGATAAGGAGAACAGGAACAGGGAGGAAGGCAAGTGGGCAAGATCTGTGGTAGCAGCCAGCCAAGGAGTCTTCTAGTTGCTCAGACAACTTCCTTTGCCTCTTTCTGGTTTAAGTAGGGCTTCCCAGCCAATCAGTGAAGCTGGATGTCTCCCCCAATCAGGAGCTTCATGCAAGCTACAGCATTGCTGGCCCCCTTCTCCAGTTGTTCAGGTGAGCTGCTAGATGGCAGCTGTGGTCTGAGCACTTCCTGTGAGCCTGGATTCGAGGCTTATCATTGCTCACAGGAGGCATCAGGAAGCCAGTGTATGTGCACATGGCTGGCATGCCTGCTGCAATTGCAGCACCTCTGTAAATAGTTGTCATAATAAAGAACCAGTTTATTATTAGAAACATGGAGTCCTTGTTTATTATTACCCAGCAGGCAGTGCATGAGAGAGGTGGTATAGGTGTTTTCTAACATAGATGGCTGTGACATGAGGAAGGTGGTGGTGAAGGTAACAAGGAGCCATGGACAAACCAGTCTTCTCCTAGGTGGAGCAGATAGCCATCACTTCATTTTCAGCCCACATCCATTCCCAAGCCATCACTTTCTAATGCGCCTTAATTGGCATGGATGAGAATGTCAGTCTGTCCTGTGGAGCAGTGCCATGTCGTTACGCTGAATGCATGGCAGAACAATTCGCTGGCAAACATTTGTAGTAGCTATGGATCCAACCAGAAAAGTTTCATCTGGATTTGGATCCAAGCTTTCCCAGTGTTCCTATTCAGATCTGTCTGATAGAACTGGCCCCAGTCATCAAGTTCAGACTCAGATCCAAACTCCCAGGAATGTTTGTGGTTTCAGTTTGGGTCTGTTGCTTATCAGGAGAAGTGGTCATTTTTTCTGATCTAGTAGCAGATTAACTGTAATTTGTAGTTAATGTTTCTCTCCTGGGTTACCCATCTATTAGGAGGTAGTAATTTAGTTATCTCTTAGCAAAAGATTACTGCAGAGATAGGCATTAGAGGGATTTTGCCTGGTGGAGGAGAAAAGTGGGTTAGGAGCTGGATGGGTTATTCCAGTAATACTCAGACTGAGGCTGGGGAGCCACAAGTGGCTTTTTAATGTCTCCTGTGACTTTTTGCAGCATATGATATTAAAACACTGTGTGATTTCATTGTTAACCAGTCAGGCTGCTTTTTCTATGATCACATGTTTCCTTCTCATGAAGAGCTGTTGAATCTATAGTACTATAGTAAATGAACCAATGAATTCACGACTGTGGCTCTTTTGGGTAATGTTGATTGCTAATTTGGCTCTGGAAACACTGAGGTTTGAATATCACTGGCCTGTTCCCATCTGTTCAATCAACAGAATAAAATGATGGTATGTAGGATGCACTCTCTTCCTTGGTGTTGCTCTTAGCATTATCGCTGGACTCTGAAGCATCTTACAGATGCAGTAAATGGGGCCCGAGAGGAATTTCTCCTCTGCTTCTGCTCTTAGCAGGTGCAAACCAAACTCAGTGACCCCAACCATCTATAATTACTGCCTTCTTTTCTTAAAGTTGAAGTGAAATGCTTAAAAACAAAGAAAATAGTACAAGATCTGAAATAAAAACCAATCTGTAGAGACTCAACAAGTGAGATCAGGGTCTAACTGTCCAGGACCGGCGCCAGCGTTTTTGGCGCCCTAGACGCATGGCCATTTCACTGCCCCGCGTGCTGCTCCCGCGGCTCCGGTGGACCTGCCGCAGGCGTACCTGCGGGAGGTCCACCGGAGCCATGGGACCAGCGGACCCTCCACAGGCACGCCTGCGGCAGGTCAACCGGAGCCGCCTGCCGTCCCCCTGGCAAAATGCCGCCCCCCCCCAATAATCCTGGCACCCTAGGCGATTGCCTTGGTCACCTAAATGGAAGCGCTGGCCCTGTAACTACCCTGAGAGTCATGGGTTGTTCAGGCCCATCTAAAAATGTAATTAAAAAGCATTTACTCCTTTGTATACTTGCCAAGACCTGACTTTACGCTTCTGTGGTTTCCTATGCTGCAGCTGGACTAGGGACGTAACCAGGGCAGGGTGAGAGGGGAAGCTGCCCTGGTTGCAAAGCTGCAAGGGCAGAAAAATGGAGGGGGAGGCATGTGGGGTCATTTACCCTCCCAGATTTCTGCCTTTTATTTAGCATTGACGTTTTCAAACTGTGGCACACACCCCTCTCATCAGGTCTTGACTGCACTTTGAATTTATTTTGGTCCCTGATTCAATGAAGCCCTGCACAGGCTATAGCAGAGGTCTTAAACTCAATTTACCTTAGGGACAGTGCCAATCCTCAAATCCTCCTAAGTGAGCCAATAATGTCACTGAAGATGGTGTTCAGAAAAGAAAACGTTTTATATTGTATTTTTTATTTTGAATTTCTTAGAAATAATAAAACTGTCATATAACTGTGTACAATTCTTCACCTGCAAGCAAGTTTTAGTGTTTGCCAGACACCTGGCAAAGCTTCAGTTCTGTCAGTTTGTTGATGTTTGGCCCCAGTGACTGAGCAGTTGAAACCTTCAGGATTGCAGCAAGGTGTGCATCAGATAGCCATGTTCTGTATTTTTGACATGTTTATGGAAAAAACATGGAAAAAAGTGATGCTGCCTCCATGGCTGACTCTGCCCGGCAACTAATGATGCTGCCTCCATGGCTGACTCTGCCTGGCGACTAGTGATGCTGCCTCCATGGTTGACTCTGCCCGGCAACTAGTGATGGTATTTCTGTCCCTCTCCTCCAGCCACTGGGAGCTGCAGGGAGCGGTGCCTGCAGCAGACATTGCTGGCAGTGTGTCTGCATGTGTCTCTCCTCTGCGGGCTGCAGTGAAGAGGTTCTCGGGCCGCAGATGGTCCAATGATCAGGACTTTGAGACCCCTGGGCTATAGCATGATACCCCGAAACAACTCCTAGATATCTCAGATGGAAAATCAAATAATATAAACACACCAAAAAGAGTTATCTTGCTTAAAGAGCTGACTAGTGAGTCTGTTGTATGTCCAATAGGATTTCCGTTAAGCTTGAATAATTAATTATTATCCACTATTTGTATTATAGTAGCACATAAAGGCCCCAACTGAGATGCACATTTATATACGTAGAGACACCACCTGTTCTTAAGAGCCTTCCATGTAAATGGACAAGCCAAACAAAGGGTAAATGAAATGAAGGGTTATTATCCACATGTTACAGATGGGGAACTGAGGTTGGATTTAACCAAATGCACTGTGGATGTCTCTACATTGGGGCAGACAATATATAACAGGTGCTTTCTTTCTCAAACATATATGATTAAGGAGTATTGATGTTGGATAAATATGGAATAAGAATCTATACATTCATTAAAGGTAAGTTCTTTAAAAACAACAATAATGAAAGTACAGATGTAAAAAATATTACTAAACTATATGCCTTTTAAACATATAGTACTCATACTTACATTGCAAGGTCTGGAATTCTTAGCATTCAGAAAATTTTCTTTTTTTTGGCAGAAATGGCAATCCAGTGGTTCCCACAAAGCAGCAGAATAGTAAGTAATGCTAGTTATATTTTTATTTATGGGTTCACAGTACAGACTTGAATGTGGGAATCATGGACTCATAGAAATGTAGGGCTGGAGGGGACCTCAAGAGATCATCATGTTCAATCCTCTAGACTGAGGCAGGACCAAGTACACCAAGTACCTAGACCATCCCTGACAGGTGTTTGTCCAACCTGTTCTTAGAAACCTCCAGTGATGGGGATTCCACAACCTCCCTTCGAAGCCTGTTCCAGAGCTTAACTGCCCTTAGAGTTAGAAAGTTTTTCCTAATGTGTAACCTAAATCTGCCTTGCTGCAGATTAAGCCCATTACTTCTCATCCTAACTTTAGTGGACATGGAGAACAATTGATCACCATCCTCTTTAGAACAGCCCTTAACACGTTTGAAGATTGTTATCAAGTCACCCCTCAGTCGTCTTTTCTCAAGACTAAACATGCCCAGTTTTTTAACCTTTCCAAGTAAAACAGGTTTTCTAAACCTTTTATTATCTTTGTTGCTTTTCTCTGGAATCTCTCTAACTTGTCCATATCTTTCCTCAAATTAGGCACCCAGAACTGGACACAGTTACAATTTTGTAATTGTGCATTTGATTTTTTCCTTCCTAAATTCAGGACTTTGTGCTTTCCTTTATTGATTTGCATCTTGTTGATTTCAGACCAATTCTCCAATTTCTAAAAGTGGTTTTAAATTCTAATCCTGTGCTCCAAAGTGTTTGGAGCCACTCCCAGCTTGGTGTCATCTGCAGACTTTATAAGCAGACTCTCCACTCCATTATCCAAGTCATTAATGAAACTATTGAAAAGTAACAGACACAAAACAGACCCCTGTGGAACCCCTCTATATGCGCACTCCTAGTTTGCAAACCATTGATAATTACTTTTTTATTATGGTCTTTTAGTCAGTTTTGCACCCACCTTATAGTAGTTTCTTCTAGATCACATTTCCATAGTTTCCTTATGAGACTGTCTTGTGGGACTCTGTCAAAAGCCTTACTAAAATCAAGATATAGCATCTCTACAGCTTCTCGCCATCTAGTAGGCCTGTAACGCAATCAAATTAGGTTAGTTTGGCATGATTTGTTCTTGATAAATCCATGCTGGCTATTTCTTCTAATCCTATTGTCCTCTCGGTGCTTACAAATAGATTGTTTATCCTTTGTTTCAGTATCTTTTCAGGTATTGAAGTTAGGCTGATGGGTCTATAACTCCCTGGATCCTCTCTGTTCCTGTTTTTAAAGTTAGGTACTATGTTTGCCTTTTCCAGCTTCTGGCACCTCACCCATCCTCCATGAGTTCTCAAAGATAATTGCTAATAGTTCTGAGATTGCTTCAGCTGGTTCCTTATGTACCCTAAGATGAATTTCATCAGACCCTGCCACTTGAATACATTTAATTTATCTAAATATTCTTGAAATTGTTCTTTCCCTGTTTGGCTTGCATTCTTTCCCCCTCATTGTTAAATTAATTGTGTGGAGTGTCTGATCACCAGTAATCTTTTTAGTGAAGACTGATGCAAAATCAGCATTAAAAACCTTGATGTCATCAGTTATTACCTCTCCTTCCCCACTAAGTAGAGGACCTACAATTTCCTTCCTCTTCTCTTGCTCCTAATGTATTTAAGGAACCTCTTCTAATTACCTTTTACATCCCTAGCTAGGTGTCATTCTTTTTGTGCCTTCACCTTTCTGTATTTGTCCCTACATGCTTATGCTATTCTTTTATTCCCCTCTGAGCAATTTGTCCGTGTTTCCACATTTTGTAGGATTCCTTTTTGGTTTTGCATGTGATTAAACAGCTCCCGATGGAGCCATATTGGTCTCTTATTATTCTTCCTATCTTTCCTTTTCACAGGGTTAGTTTGCAGTTTGTCTTTAATATTGTCTCCTTGAGAGACTGCTCTCCTTTATCATTTCTTCCCCTGGGACCTTACCTACCAGTTTTCTGAGTTTTATTAAAGTCTGCTTTTTGGAATTTGTTGTCCTTATTCTGCTGCCTTTGCTTCTGCTTTTCCTTAGAATCAATTTCACCCAAATTGCCTTCCACCTTCAGATTTGTAACCAATTCCACTGTTGGTCTGAAGAAAGTCTAAAATGGCTGTCTCCCTGGCTACTTCCTCCACTTTCTGAACAAAAAATTTGTCCGTAATAGCTTCCAAGAACTTACTGGAAAATTTGTATTTTGCCCTCTAACTTTTCCAACTGATGTCTGGGAAGCTGAAGTCCCTCATTACTAGCAGGTCTTGTGCTTTGGATATTGCGGTTGTTTTAGAAATGCCTCATCCACCTCCTCTTCCTGATTTGATGGAGACCCCTACCATGATGACATCCCTCTTTTTCCACTTTTATTTTTACCCTGAGACTTTCAACTGCTCTGCCTCTCCCCTCCTGCTGGACCTCAGAACAAGTGTTAATATATTCTTGGTGTACCGTGCAACACCTCCTCGCCTTTTCCCTGCCTGTCCTTCCTGAACAAGCTATACCCCTCTATGCCAATATTCCTGTCATAAGATTTATCCCCCAAGTCTCTGTGATGCCAAATAAGTCATAATTTAGCTTGTGTACTAATACTTCCAGTTCTTCCTGTGTATTCCAAATGCTCCTTGCATTTGTATACAGACATCTAAGATGTAGAGCAGATTCCCCCAATGATTTCCTTGTTATTGCTTTCATGACTTCTATTGTAAAAAAAATTTCTGCTCCCTCCCCCAACATTTAACCCTTTGTTAAAGTCGCCTTTTTGTGCTTATCTATGGGTTTATCTGCCCCCCTTTGAACCTAGTTTAAAGCCTTCCTCACAAGGTTGGCAAGCTGGTGTCAAAAGATGCTAATCCTCTTCTTAGTCAGGCAGACTCCATCTCTTCCCAGCATCACATGTCAAGGAAGCCAAAGCCCACCTGTCGACACCATCTGCACAGCCATGCATTCATCTTCAGGATGTGTGCTCCTGCCTAGGCCCTTACCCTCAACTGAGAGGATGGACGAGAACATAGCCTCACCCCCAACTCCTTCAGCCTCACCCTCAGAGCCCTGTAGTCACTGCTGATCTGCTCAGGGTCGTACCTGGCAGTTTTATTAGTGCCCATGTGGATAAGCAGCATGAGGCACTGGTTAGAGGGATAATGTTTCCAGGATCGTGGATCAGAGTCTCAATAACCTTTCCATAATGTCTTGTACGTGGACTCCAGGCAGGCAGCTGACTTCCTGGGACTTCATGTCAGGTCTGCAGATGGATGTCTCCAGCCCCCTCAGAAGGGAGTCACAGACCACAAGCACCCTATGCCTCCTCCTCTTGGGTCTGATGGCCATGACCCTCTCCGCTTTGGGGGCAGGTGGCACCTTCTCTTCAGCCATTGGGGTCTGCCCTTCACTGCTTATTGCCAGTACAGCATACTGGTTCTTGACTGTGAAGGATGGGGAACCTGGATGGGGGTGGAGCACTGTCTACTGTTTGAGGCTGCCGGCAGCCAGTCTCCTTCCAGCAGAGGCGCCTTCCTTCTATGGTGCTGCTGTAGCAATCTGTAGTCAGCTAACATCCTCCATCCTGGACATCTCATGCTCCTGGATGCTACATGGATGTACCATCTCCTCCTGCAGCTCCCTTACCTGCTTCCTGAGGGACTCCAGCAATAGACACCTCTCACACCAGGTGGTTCTTCATGCCTGGCTTTCATTGGCAGGAACATGCAGGCTGTATTCCCAGCAAGTCAAGACAAGGACCTGGATAGAAGCTGCCAGGGTCAGGAGGACACCTATTTGGCCAGGGCCCCCCTGCAGGCAAAGGAAGAGCTAGCAGTGGTGTTAGCAGCACACCATTTTCCTCCTATTGTGACTTCTTCCTTGTAGAGTATCTGCAAGTTAAGAGAAGGAAAATAACAACCCTAATTACCTGCATTCCTTCGCTGGTGAACTCCCTTAATCTCCCAGCTGCCTTCATCTTACTAACCACATGTCTATGTTGATACTTCGCTTTTTAAAATATGCAATGGATAAATACCACTTTTAATTTATTATTTCTACTAAAATCACACCCACAGTGAGAACAGAATTACCAGCACTTTACCAAAAGAACTTGGTGAACTATTGGCCAAGAATAATTTTGTTCAGGGAATTTAACCCATGTTTGAATTCTCCATGCTCAGATTTCAGTGAATTTGTTCATTGTTCAGACAGTTTGGATGGAAGTTTTCTGCAAACATATTTTAGTCTCTGGGTTGATTGCAAACGATTCACTAAGACGGTTTTGACTATTTTCTATCCATACTTCACTGTTGCACAATGTGATTGGTCATCTAAGGCCTTGTCTACACTGCACCAGTGTAACCACACTGATAGAAAAAAAGAAACCAACTGTGCTGTTATAAATCCCTTTTTAGCACTGTAATTGCATCTGCACTAGGGAGCTGCATGGATGTAACCAAATCTGGTTTTCAACTGTTTTAGGTAAATTGATGCAAAACCTGAATGTAGATGAGGCCTAAGTCAAGTGATGATGTTTCTGATACCTGATTGGCTACCTGAAATCTTTATCCATATGAGGAAGGCCTGAAAAACTCACTTCTGGACCAAAGTGTCTCACCAGCCCATATTTCATTCATCTTAGTGAGACTCTAGCTTTCCATGAATTTTCCCAGGACCCTTTCAAAACCAGTTATTCTCTTTCCATAGATTTATTATTGTGATGATAAGTGACACAAAGGCGCAGTAAATTTCATCTCCATGATTACATATTCTTTTTATAATCCCAAATGATTCTTTTTAGCAAAGCCCTTTTAAAAATAATAATAATTTGCTTCTCAGTGCATTTATTGTGTTGACAAGGTAACACCTTCCTTATGTGCAACACGATGGCCAAAAACGCTAATACAATCCTTGGATGTATAAACAGGGGAATCTTGAGAAGAAGTAGGAAGGTTTTATTACCTCTGTATTTGGCCCTGGTGCGACCACTGGTGTCCAATGATGGTGGCCACAGTGCAAGAAGGATATTGGTAAATTGCAGAAGGTTCAGAGAAGAGCCATGAGAATGATTAAAGGATTCAGGGGGAAACACATGCCTTATAATGATAGCCTTCAGGATCTCAATCTCTTTAGATTAAGAAAGAGAAGGTTCAGTGGTGACTTGGTCAGTCTATAAGTACTGTGACAAAGTTCCTCCTCTACCTTAGTGGGTCCTGTGCTTATTGGCAGATTTGCTCAACTCAGTGATCTTCCCCACAGTCTGGGTCACTCCTCCTGTGTCTGATCAGGAGTTGCGAGGTTTGGGGGGAACCTGGGCCCACCCTCTACTTCAGGTTCCAGCCCAGGGCCCTGTGGATTGCAGCTGTCTATAGTACCTCCTGTAACAGCTGCATGGCAGCTACACCTCCCTGGGCTAATTCCCCATGGTCTCCTCCAAACACCTTCTTTATCCTCATCACAGGATCTTCCTCCTGGTGTCTGATAACGCTTGTACTCCTTAGTCCTCCAGGAGCTCTCACTCTCACTCTCACTCTCACTCTCACTCTCACTCTCACTCTCACTCTCACTCTCACTCTCACTCTCAGCTCCTTGTGCCTCTTGCTCCCAGCTCCTCACACACACTTCTTCTCCTCTGGCTCCCCCATCCCTGACTGGAGTGAGCTCCTTTTTAAACCCAGATGCGCTGATTAGCCTGCCTTGATTGGCTGCAGGTGTTCTAATCAGCCTGTCTGCCTGAATTGGTTCTAGCAGGTTCCTGATTACTCCAGTGCAGCCCTTGCTCTGGTCACTCAGGGAACAGAAAACTACTCATCCAGTGACCAGTATATTTGCCCTCTACCAGACTCCTGTACCACACTGGCCTGGGTCTGTCACAGTACCTACATGAACAACAAAAAACTGATAATAAAAGGCTCTTCAATCGAGCAGCCAGTAGTGTAAAAAATCCAATGACTGGAAGTTAAAGCTAGAAAACTTCAGATTAGAAATAATATGCAATTTTTTAACAGTGTGGACAATTGGAACTCCTGGAACAATTTACCTCAGAATGTGCTGGATTCTCTATCAGAGAAAAATTTTAAATGAAGATTGCATATTTTTCTTAAAAATCTGCTGTATTTCAAACAGGAATTTTTACAGGGAAGTCCCATAGCCTGTGTTATAAGGATATTTGTTAGATTATCATAGTGGTCCCTTCTGGCCTATGAATGTAGTAATTTACATTATTTGAGTTCCATAATAACACAGTAGAACATTTATTGCTTATATAATTCAAACATAAAAAAAACCCACATAGTGAAGCCAGTGAAAGTTGCTAAGGGATAATAATGCAAAACTCAAAGCCAGAAAGGAACAGGAAATATAGTTTTCAGAGAGGTAGCTGTGTTAGTCTGTGTCAGCAAAAACAACAAGGAGTCCTTGTGGCACCTTAGAGACTAACAAATTTATTTGGGCATAAGCTTTCGTGGGTTAAAACCCACTTCATCTGGTGCAAGGAGTGGAAAATACAGTAGGCAGGTATAAATACACAGCACATGAAAAGATAGGAGTTGCCTTACCAAGTGGGGAGTCACTGCTAACAAATCAATTCAATTAAGGTGAAAGTGGCCTATTCTCAACAGTTAACAAGAAGGGGTGAATACCTAGGGAGGGAAAATCACTTTTGTAGTGCTAATGAGGCCAATGCAAACAGTTGACAAGAAGGTGTGAGTATCAGCAGAGGACAATTAGTTTTTGCAGTGACGCATCCAGTCCCAGTCTTTGTTCAGGCCTAATTTGATGATGTCCAGTTTGCAAATTAATTCCAATTCTAAATTTCTCATTGGAGTCTGTTTTTGAAGTTTTTTTGTTGAAGAATTGCCACTTTTAAGTCTGTTTTTCAGTGTCCAGGGAGATTGAAGTGTTCTCCTACAGGTTTTTGAATGTTATAAATCTGGAGGTCTGATTTGTGTCCATTTATTCTTTTGCATAGAGATGTCCGGTTTGGCCAATGTACCTGCAGAGGGGCATTGCTGGCACATGATGGCATATAGCACGTTGGTAGATGTGCAAGTGAACAAGCCCCTGATGGTGAGGCTGATGTGGTTAGGGCCTGTGATGGAATCCTTTGAATAGATATGTGGACAGAGTTGGCAACGGGGTTTGTTGCAGGGACTGGTTCCTGGGTTAGTGTTTTTGTTGTGTGGTGTGTAGTTGCTGGTGAGTATTTGCTTCAGGTTTGGGGGCTGTCTGTAAGCGACGACTAGCCTGTGTATTTATACCTGCCTACTGTATTTTCCACTCAATGCATCTGATGAAGTGGGTTTTAGCCCACAAAAGCTTACGCCCAAATACATTTTTTAGTCTCTAAGGTGCCACAAGGACTCCTCCTTGTTTTTTTAGGAAATATAGTGTACTGTAAAGCTATATATCTACATACATTGCCTTTTCACATATACACTCACAAACATACTATTCATTCCCTTAGCAAATTGGCCCGACTTGAGCGCAGTCACCAAAGATAACATTAACTTTGCCCTGTGCTTGTTGTCAGCATTTTAAAAACATTAATTATGGTGATTAAACTGCATGACATACTCGTGAGTTATGCAAGTATTAATTATACCACTGTGCAAATGAGGAAACTTAAGCACAGGACAAGGACTCTGTCTACACAGCAATTAGACACCCCTGGCTGGAGCCGGAGCTCTGGGACCCTCCCACCTCGCAGAGTCCCAGAGCCCAAGCTTCAGCCTGTGCCTCGAAGTCTGTACTGCAGTGAAACAGCCCTGCAGCCCAAGCCCCATGCAAGCCTGAGTTGGTTAGAACAGGCCAGCCAAGGGTTTTTCATTGCATTATACCCCAAGCGTCTCATCCAGGGTCATACAGTGAGTGAGTACTGGAGTTGAGATTAGAATCCAGAAGTCCTGGCAACTAGTTGGCTAATCTAAACCCTAGTCTGCACTCTCTCAGATACATTAAATTTAGCAGGGTGCCTATCAGCTATAGCAAATCTACACGCTTGTTTTTTAGAGCCACCTGCTGTGCCAGAGGAAGTCAAAGTATCTCTCTCAAGTGAAAACATGAGTCTCCAAGAACAACATCTACCCCATCAACATAGTAAGGAAATTACTTGGCATTTCTCAATCTAGCTTTGTAATGTTTCATGCCATCTCTTTCAAAGAAAAAGAAAATCTGAGGTGCTTCTGGCTGTGAATGGAAAAGATTAATTATTAGTAAGCAAAACGGCCTCCCCTGGAGTATCAGAGAACATTTTTGTACATTATCGATTGTCCAACTGATGTTTCCTGTGACGTGCAGCTTTAAGGGTTGCTTGGGAAACTGCTATGTGGGAGGTAAAAGGACAGTAGAGGACAGGCACAGGGTTCAGTTAACAGCTCAAGAAGTGGAACTAAACAAGCAAACGGTGTACATGCAGAGTGAGTTTTTGGTGGTGGTCTTTTGCTTGTGAAAACAAAAATAACTTGCGTTATGTCTAATAGTAGTGCGATGTCCAGTGTTACACTGTAAAACGTACCACTAATGCAGCTTTGTAAGAACCCATCCTGTTTTCTCACAGCAAAGCACTCGGAGGAAGAAAGTGGTTGGGTTGAGCATAGCACATCTGCCTCAGCAGATTATGAGGTAAGTCATCGTTTTATTAAGTGAAAGGCAGCCTGCTGAGCAGAAGGATCTCGATACAGATTTTGGCAGTGGGATTTTCTACAGTGACACTGAATGTATTTGCTTTATCTTCTGTTCCATTGCAAGTGTAAGCATATTCCATGAGGGCTATAGCTTGTGAGGTGCAGAGCGATCACTGGCTTGAAGGTGCTGAGCCGCTCACAGGACTGAGTCCCTCTACTGCTGTTTTTCTATGTGTAATATTGCTATATTACTGGCTCCGTAGTATAAAAAACCCTGATCATACACAGTGCCCTCTTGGGAGCACTCACAAGGAGTTTAGTGTTTCCAGCTCCTCACAGGATCGAGCCTGAACAGAGAAGGAAAATGGCACAGACACTAGAGATTTAACAGTACAGGTGGTAATTCTGCGGAAATGAAAGTAACTAGGGCTGTTAAACACCTTCACAGTGTGAGAGTCCCCAGAACTCCTTGGAACGTGAGATTTCTGTATGTCAGTATGAAATTGTTAAACTGGTCCAGTGTGTGATAAACCTGTGGAATTTTACAAATATTTTTGATCCAAAATGGCTTTATCTTAAAAATATAGTCTGACTTGCTAGCAGAAGAGGTGACATATTTGAAATTTTAAATTTCCAGATTAGAAATGTGTATTCACAGGAAAATCAGTCTTCCCACTGAAATGGACAACATTTCCCACATCTCACTGCAGATACTCATTTCTGCAAAAATATCAGGACTGCAAAGTGGTTTGGAATTAACCTTGCCCATTTTGAGGGTGAAATTTTTATGGCAATGTATTTGCTAGTGTCATGCAGCTGGTGGTTTGCTGGAGGGGGCTTCTGGGAGCTTCCTGTTAAAATTCAACCACCAAACTCAAGGGGAAATTGGAATGACTTCCCTTCTTCTGATGAAGCTTACCTCCTCCCGCCCCCCACCCCAATCACTGGATTCTCCTACATCATCTCAATCTCAGCTCCTGCATCATCATCATCTGTATCTGAGTAGCTCATTCAAATATTTCTGAAGAGCAATTCTTTGTCTTTTGGAGTGGAACAGATTGCCACAAATGTTAGAGAATGTGCCTCATTATCAATGTACTCTACATATTTTTCAGGGACAAAATTTAAACATTTCCAGGGCATTGCACTTGATATAAGTTTGCCTACCTAAACCTTAACTCTGACCTCAAACTTTTGCCTGTGAAAGTAACTCACCATACTATCTACTGGTGCACAAATGCCTAACAGACATGAATAGTGGTGTTGCTGAGGCTAAGGTTTTGCATTATAGTCCAGTGGAGAGGCTGTGGATTTTGTTACTGTACATGTTGGAGGTATATGTGACTTACCCATCAGTGAAATGTGACCTTTTAAAGAAGGACACTTGAACTAGACATTTTCTTGCTTTGAAGGGTTTATGTGGGTGGGATTTCCCTTCAAGACACTTTCATTGTTTTTAATAAGTTTATTTTTAATGGAAATATCTATCATACCATCTCTTTGGTACGTGTGTGCAGCTGCCATTTAAGTCCCTTTGTGTGTCTATGCAAGAGAAGAATTTGCCCTATAATTTATACCATCATCGAGTAAAAATTGTAAAGCCCATTGATATCCTGTAGGGTGAAGGGCACATTAGGAATTTCCAGTCACGATCACTGTCAGTTCATTTGGCTACTGACTTAGCTCCATTTTGAACAGAGCCCTTCTGTGTTGCAGGATTGCATCATTAAGATTGAGCTGGAGAAAACAGCCAACAGGAGCCTGGGATTTGCGCTGGTAGGTGGCAGAAATGGCCGGGCTATCCTAATTAAAGCCATCAGCCCAGGAAGTATCGCTGATCTCGACGGGAGGCTTCAAGTGGGTGACATCTTACTAAAGGTAACATTTGGCTTTGCTGCTTTGGTCTAGATTTTCCCTGGAAGCTTAGGGAGAGTTTGTGTTACGCTGTGCAATCATAACCAAACACTGGACATGATCACTGTAATCAGATCATAATGGGGGTTCCCGTGACTTGCCACCTGCCTGGGCAAATATTAAAAGTTTGGGAAGGCTCTCGGGGGTTGGGGGATGCTACCCTGGCTGCAGCTGAGCTTCCTCATCTACAAAACCCTGCAGATCCTCACTCCCAGACATAGTGCTTCCCGTAAGGGCAGGCACCAGTTACTGCAGAGGGGGCGTATCTGTGCTATTGCCTGCGTTAGACTGCTAGTTTCTGGAAAAGGATTGGCCTGCTTCTGACATGACTCAGATCAGCTGGCCTCTCTGTAGTGGCTTCTGTTAATGAATTAGCTTGAGTCAGCAAAACCCCAGACCAAAATGCTGAGCAACTCTCTGCAGAGACTGCACATACCAGCTGTTGTAATGATAATAGCTAATTAAACAGCCAGGCTGACAGAGACCCAGATACCAGAGAGATGGGCATAGGCAGAATTGTGGGGAAGGGGAGATACATTGCCCTCCACAACTTCCAGCCTATGAGGCAGTTGTGGTATCTGTGTCCTCTCTAACTTCCGGCTGGCTGCTGGAAGAGTCAGTGGTGGGGAGTGGGGGCAGGCAGTGAAGTGAGGCAAAGAGGAAAGTCTGAAGCTGCTTTGTGGAGCAACATGTCCTTGGGCTCAGGTAGGTGGAATGCAGCTGCAGTTCAGCCTGCTGCCTGTAGGAGTCACTCTGTCCCCTGCTGGGTTTCTCTCTGCAGAGCTCAACTCCCTGCCTGCCTTGGCTTCTTCCTCTCTCCCCTCCACACCCCAGTCTTGGCTGAGTGACTACAGAACAGAAGTCTGGCCATGCCAGGAGGGGCAGCACTGGCAGGAGCTGTGGTTTCTCCTCCTTTCTCCCCTCCCCCCCCACTTAATCCCAGGCTTTTTGGGGGGGGCAGGGCTGGGGATGGCAAGTGTGGGGAGGAGAGAGGAAATGGTGGGGATTTCACAGAGGGAGCAATCTTGAGGACAGAGGAGTCAAGAATGGGGGGGACTCCTGTCTGGGCTGGGGCCGACTGCCAGGAAGGTTGGGAGGGATGCAGGAGGGCATCCCAGGGAGCACAGGAGGTGGGTCGCTGAAGAGGCGGTCACGCATTTCCAGCAGAAAATGGCCTCTTGCTCCAAACTGAACGTTTGCAGACTTTGTTTTGTTTTTCTTCCGCAAATTTTCCTCTCTTTTTAACAGAAAGCTGAAAAAATCCCAAATCACTAAATTTGTTCTTGTTCATATTTCATCTCCACAGCTCCCTTTCTCTCTTCTTTCCTTTGGATAAAGGGGTAAAACATGGAAAACTGAAAATGTGTCAGTTCCTAGAGGGTGGTGGCAGTCTGGTGGTATGGCTCTGTGCAAAGGCCTACCTAGGAGAGAGGTTCTACTGGGTTATTAACAGTGAAGGGGATGTGGACAATCAGAGCCAATTGAGCTGCGGGAGAGGTGTGCACACATGCTCCGTGCCAGTGTGCAATATGAAACCCTTCTGCTCCAGGACTGTA
Source organism: Gopherus flavomarginatus (assembly GCF_025201925.1). Classification (NCBI taxonomy): domain Eukaryota; kingdom Metazoa; phylum Chordata; order Testudines; family Testudinidae; genus Gopherus; species Gopherus flavomarginatus. Next base: position 71,124,117 of record NC_066622.1, on the reverse strand, counting down.
AAGGCATTTGTCTTTGTGTGCTTTCCAGGTGAATGGAGATTTAGTGTCTGGTTTGACGCGCAATACAGTGATCGACCTCTTACGCAAGGCTCAAGGCACCGTTCAGCTCATTGTCTGCCGAAGCGCGGCATTGCATTGGGCTTATTCAGGCAGCCACTGTGATACTTCTTCCCTCCAGAGCACAACAGCCCAGTCGGGTAAGCATTAGCGCGATCCACTCCTTGCATGTTCAAAGTAGGCAGTTTTGTGTGCTTGGGCTCGACTCTGCTCTCGGTGACATCAGTATAGCTCCATTGACTTCAAAGGAGTCACTCCTGCTTTACACCACTGTAAATGAGAGTAAAATTGGGCCCACTGCCCCTGATTCTCTGCTCTGACTTGCTTGCACTCTAAGTGCTGGCCCATCCTTCCCCTAATGCTGCTGAGACTGTACTGCCGGTGTGCCAGGTAGGGAGAGGTTTCTCACCCAGGCTGGGTGCTGTGGGGTGCCAGCCAGCGATGTCACAGAGACCGAGGGAGAAGGTTCTACCAGAGGGTGTGACAGTTGGCGGCAGTGGTGGAATGAGGCAGGACAGATGGGGACGGGGGGCCATCAGGCTAGGCTGATCATGAGGGACATGGCCCCCAGGTGACCCCTGTGAATTGGAGTCAGATATAGGGAGCAGCTGGTTTATGTTTTCCCCCCTCTTTTCTGGTCCTTTTGAGTGTCAGGCTGAGGGTACGAGCCCAGCCTACAAGTAACATTAAAAGTCTCTTCTCCACAGGGCTCGGAAGCTGCTTTAGGTGCTGGCCTGGAAGGAAGAGGTGACCTGTTCCCCTCTCATCTCCGGTATGGGAGTTGGGATAAGTGGGGCAGTTGGGGAAGAGCTGCCAGATACAAAGCCTGGGGGAAATTCTGCTCCACAAAGTCTCTGGCAAAACTCCCATTGACATCAGTGCGGGTAGGACTGCACCCTGTATCTGCTAGTTGGAGGAGCCAGAAGCTCACTTGTCCGAAGCCTGGAGGGTTTACATCTAGTGCCTGCTTGTGTAGCTCTCTGCTGATGGGCTTTCCATGTCGACGGCCCAGCTGCCGGTGTCACACTGCACAGAAGAGGAGGAATGTGCCTTTCAGATTCTAAAGACTTTTTTCTTTGCTCTCACTCTCTTGCGTTCAGATGAACAAGGTAGCGAGGGAAACCTAGAAGCTGAGCACTCATTCACTTTCAGAGGAGGGGAAGAGGAATCCAGCCAGATGTGCAGCAAGGTGAAGAGCCTGAGTGGAATTTCTAGACATTACCTGGTGACCTGTTTACATGTGTCTCAGTGACATGGGTTTGGGGAAATGAAGAGAAATCAGTTAATGGGCCACTCCTCTGGGGAGGATCATATTCTAATAAAGCAATAAACCATGCTGAAGGGAATGGGCTATTATAGGCAGAACTGTTAGCTCCGTATTGAGGCAGGGGTCATAGGGAAAAAACATAGTATGTGATCCTGTAAATAAAGACTGTCTCATAAAACAGATACACAAGGGGGCTGAATTCAGATTGCAGAGACAACCTTTATTCTGGCATTTCCTAACTTCTGAATGTTTGACTTTGTAACCTTAACGTTCTTTTAATGTCATTTTTTTTAATGAAATACATATTAAAAAGTTGCACCTTACTGACCTCCAATTGCTGCCTTTGAAACAGCTAAACTTAACTTCCTTAGTTTGGTATCCAGGTGCGGCTCTAGACATTTTGCCGCCCCAAGCATGGAGGGTCCGCTAGTCCCCCGGCTTTGGCAGACCCCCTGTGGGAGGTCCGCCGAAGCTGCAGGACCAGCAGACCCTCCGCAGGCAAGCTGCCAAAGGCACCCTGCCTGCCACCCTAGCGGCAACTGGCAGAGCGCCCACCGCAGCTTGCCGCCCCAGGCACGCGCTTGGAGCGCTGGTGCCTGGAGCCGCCCCTGTTGGTTTCTAAGCCTCAGCAAGGTCTACCAAATATGCCAAGTTTTGTAGCTTCAGCCATATTTTAGTTATACAACTGTAAAATTGCTGATAAAAAAATGACCAAAATGTAATGCTTTCCATGTTCAAATGATTAAAAAAAATAGCTCAACCAATTTCACTCATATTTAAAAAAAAATAAAAAGGTATCTTTGAGTTGAATCGAGCTGAGAAAATTTCAGAGTGGGAGGAATTTGTTTGACAAAGTTTTGAGCGAAGGATTAGAATGAAGATTGGAACTTAACTGTCCAAAATCGCTAAAATACAGGCTCACACTTATGCTGTGTGTATGATCTAGCAAATAAGTATGCCCCAAAATAAAATAAAATCCTCAATTAGCAATATATTAAAGCTCTTGTTTAATTTTAAGCATATGGTTAAGTCCCTCCCTTCTCAGCAAAGCATATGCTTAGCATTCAACCCACATTTAAGTTCTTTGCTGAATGACAGCCTAAAAATTATGTCTTATTCTTGGTTATTTTCAGCATGTCTTGAGCCCAGTCTTCTTCAAGCAGGTAGTGTATATGCTTTACTTTCAAAACCACTGCTGCCATTTGCTCCCAACAGGTAGCTTTGGAAACTGACAAAGTACTGAGAAAAATGGATGAATAAAGGAGCAAAGAAAAATATCTTCTCTCTGCTAAGAGACCAACAAAAACCCCCATGGCTTTCTCCACTCAATTTGGTCCATAGGTGTAGAAATTGGATTACTGAATTCATGCTTCTTTTGCATTTCTGATGGGGGAAAGTAAGCCTGAATATATGGCAATAAGACAGAGATGGTGACTTTCATAGAGGTACTTTCGGGGATTCAACAGTTTATACTTTGTAACATGCAAAGATGGTTTTCTGATTGCATCTGAAATACAAATTAGGGAAAGAATGAGAATAAATCCATCCTGAACTGAAATCTAAGTAAATCTCTCTCATACGTTACAATTGAGAAGGAGCAATTTGCATGTGATAAAGGCAGACGTTCTGTATCATAATCTAAATGCAGAACCCAATTATCACTCTGGAACTGTACAATTAGCCACTAATATGCAAGCTCTCTCCTCCATCTGGAGAGCAATCAAGTGTCTGCTTTCTCTGCCAGTCAAGTGTTCTTTCCATAGACCAGCTGTTCCGTGCCACTAACAGCTGGCATTGTTGTGCCTGGGATAAAAAGCAAGTTATTGCCAGTAGTTCATGCTCATCCAATGGTGCTTCCTGCTGCCAGTTAATATAGTACATGGGAGACAGAGAGCATGGCATGGATCGTAAATCCTGTATGTGACTGTACTCTCATTGTGAGAGCAGAGAGGAATAATTTATATGGATCCCTCCAGATCTCAATGATGCATGCTAGGATGTGCACTTGTACAGAGTTGTCTGGATTCTTGTGGAGCTTGCAAATACAGCTGAAGAGACTTTTTACACTGAGTAGGTCCTGCAATGCTAAATTGAGATTTGTGCATGTATCTTTAACCAGGAAACTTTCCATTTTCCTTTTCTGGCTTTGACAAGGGACATGTTTTTGTCAGATAAGAAACAAATTTATTGATAAAATTAACGATATTCTCAATGCTTCCTCCCATTAATTTTTCATTATGGTTTTATTTTGTTTCCACAGGATTCAGAAAGTAAATGCGGTTCTTCCCTGCAAAGTCAATCAACTGAACTGGAGTTTGAGGCAAATGCAGACAGGTCAGTCTTTCCAGCACATAAAAATCCATGACAATGTACAGCATGGCCAGTTTGTTCTTCTATTTCTTTGAGCAATCCTAATATCATAGATATATATAGCACCATCCATCCCATAGTGAGTCCCAAGCTATAATTATTCAGCACTTTTGAAATGCAGCTACCTCTGGAATGGGGATGCCAACAAGCCCCCCTCGCCAACAGTGACGAGAGGGGGAATTTTGGACAAGAACATCAAGGCGTATTGTACTCTTACAAAAATCATCTTAAGATTTATGTTGTGTGTGCAGCACCAGGTGGTCAGATTTTCATGCTCAGCACTCTCAGCTGCCATTGACATTGCTGGGTGTCCCTGGTTCTGCTTGGCTCTGCCTTGGAAGTCATGGAATCTGTGATCAGAAACAATTCCCCATGACAGAGATCATGAATAATGAATTAATTCATCTGAGCAGCCCATTGATATAAGTCTATTTGGGGATAATTCACAAACAGAAAAATGAGTTCATATGGTTGAATAAATAGTTGGCCCCACTTTCCAGCAGACACACATGGACGTGAACTGGAAAAGAAAATGTTAATCAGCCATTTTCATAACCGTCAAAAGTATGTAGCTGCAATTTTGATAGAAAGTTTGGTAGATTGTGTTTTTCACAAGATCACTAGGGGGCCCATCCCTCATACAAGCAGAGAAAGACATTGTGTGTGATTTTCTTGCACTTAAAGGCATAGGAATTGTTTTTTTTCTGTTTGAAATTAACAGCTATGATAAAGAAGACAAATATTTGTATCTGGCATTGGTCTTTGTGTAGTTAAGAGGTGAGAATGTGACCCTGCTGTGACCTGCTAGTCCTGTTTCATTGTGGTCTGTTGTAGTTCAAGATGAGCTAACATTTCTTATGTTTAGTTCTATACTAGACTCATAGACTTTAAAGCCAGAAGGGACCATCATGATCATCTAGGTTGACCACCAGCACATTGCAGGCCACAGACCCTCACCCACTCCTGAAATAGATCCATAACCTCTGGCTGAGTTACTGAAGACTTCGCAGCATGATTTAAAGACTTCAACGTACATGGAATACACCATTTACACTGGAACTGGGTTCTAGCTAAAAGTGTGGATCTGGATTCAAACTTTCCCAAAATTTAGTGTGATTTAACATCTGGGGTTTTGGTTTGGCCCATTGAAGAGTTAAAAGTAGCCTCAAAGTTCGGATTCAGATCCAGACTTTCCAAAGTTAAGCAGTGTTTGGATTAGGACTTTCTATTCATGGCTATCTCTGTTCCATGCTGTAAAACACTCTGGGGGATATTTATTTTAGGAATTCCTACCAGCTCTGCCTATTAGCTAAGATAGGTTAACGCTTCTTCTATTATAAGACTCTATTTTCAGTTGCTCATAATTTTACCATGCTTTAACTGTTGTTAAAGAGTTGTTTGGATTTACATATAAGGTCTCCTCAGCCTTTTAAAATTAAGCTCCATAAATTTAACAGCAGATACTTTTAGCTGCTGTATTTACAGACACTGCTACAGACAAAGAGACCCTTTGCTGCGGGGGACTTGTGACATCCAAAACACGTGCCAGTGCCTGAAAACGGAAAGTTAGTGAAAGTGCTGAGTGGTTTAAAAAGGAGCTTAGAACTCAAGCACTTATGCAGCCTTCACTGTAGTGGTGGCTCCCACTCCCAGCTAGGATGTTAACTGAATGTTGCTTTACAGATCACAGAAATACTCCAGGTGTGAGAGCAGCCTTAGAACAAACAGTCAGGAGTCTGAGACTGACAGCTGGATGAGTGAGGAAGATGAAGTGTCCTGGAGGATTTCCGTTCTACCCAGAGGTAAACGTGTGAAAGGCTCTCTCTTTTCTTTAACATACTGACCCAGAGTCCCAGTATAGCTTTAATGAGCTCGATAGAATTAGATCCATTCCAGAACTGTCTGTTCTGTGTTTGTACAGTGCCTACCACTACTGGTCTGCAAGTAGGGCCCCTAGATGCTACACTGATATAAATAATAGTAGGACACTAGCTGAGGCCCTCTCTGTCTATCCCACCTGTGGCTTCTTGGAACACAACTTTCATCATTATGCTGCATGCTATGGCCATTGGAACTTCATGATAATGGCAGGAATAGAGCTTAGATTGTCCTGCTCCAACAGTACAGGCCCTCATAACTTGAGCTAACAAGAAATCGCCATTTGCTGTTAGCACTACAGGGTCTATGACCAGAGCTGGGCCAATGGAGATATTATTAGTTGAACAATGTAATTAAATTTACTGAATCAATTACTCCTCGTTTATAATTGCATATGATTTGACCAGATCTACAAACTGAGCAAATAAAGGGGAAAAAGTTAATTACCTAATTGATTTGAATAATGTCACTCCATTTCATAGAATCATAGGCTTTAGGGTCAGAAGGGACAATTATGATTGTTTAGTCTGACCTCCTGCACAACATAGGCCACAGAATCTCACCCACCCACTCCTGTATCAACCCCCTAACCTAGTGGTTCCCAAACTTGTTCTGCCGCTTGTGTAGGGAAAGCCCCTGGCGGGCCGGGCCAGGCCGGTTTGTGTACCTGCTGTGTCTGCAGGTCCAGCCGATCATAGCTCCCACTGGCTGTGGTTCGCCGCTTCAGGCCAATGGGACCTGCTGGAAGCTGTGCAGGCCAAGGGACATAGTGGCCACTGCTTCCAGCAACTTCCATTGGCCTGGAGCAGTGAACCACGGCCACTGGGAGCCGCGATCGGCTGAACCTGCAGACGTGGCAGGTAAACAAACCGGCCTGGCCCACCAGGGGCTTTCTGTGCACAAGTGGCAGAACAAGTTTGGGAACCACTGCCCTAAGCTATGTCTAAGCTATTGAAGTCCTCAAATCGTGGTTTAAAGACTTCAAGGTGCAGAGAATCCTCCAGCAAGTGACCTGTGCTCTGCGCTGCAGAGGAAGGTGATAAACCCCCAGGACCTCTGCCAATCTGCTCTGGAGGAAAATTCCTTTCTGACCCCAAATATGGCAATCAACTAAACCCTGAGCATGTGGGCAAGACTCACTAGCCAGACACCTAGGGAAGAATTCTCTGTAGTAACTCAGATCCCGCCCCATCTAACATCCCATCACAGACCATTGGGCTTATTTAATAGTCAAAGATAAATTAATTGCCAAAATTAGGCTATCCCATCATACCATCCCCTCCATAAACTTATCAAGCTTAGTCTTGAAGCCAGATATGTCTTTTGCCCCCACTACTCCCCTTAGAAGGCTGTTCCAGAACTTCACTCCTCTGATGTTTAGAAACCTTCTGTCATAAACAGATAGCTAAGGGTTAATGTTCTTTTACCTGTAAAGGGTTAACAAAGGGAACCAAACACCTGACCAGAGGACCAATCAGGAAACAAGACTTTTTCAAATCTAGGTGGAGGGAAGTTTTGGGTGTGAGTTTTTTGTTCTTTGTCTTGGTTCAGTGACCCTCTCGGCTCTGAGAGTGATCTTTCTATCTCCAGGCTTTCTAATTTTCTGTTTCCAAGTTGTAAGTACAAGGATAGTAAGACAATAGGTTTATATTGTTTTTTTTGTATTTACATGTGTGTAGTTGCTGGAATGTGTTAAATTGTATTCTTTTAGGATAAGGCTGTTTATTCATTTTTTTCCTTTAAGCAATTGACCCTGTATATTGTCACCTTAATGCAGAGACCATTTTATGTCCTTTTTCTTTCTTTTTATATAAAGCTTTCTTTTTAAGACCTGTTTGAGTGTTTTTCACTGGTTAAGGCTAAGAAACGAAGGGAGGGGGAAAATCTTTGTGTTAGATTTACTAAGCCTGACTTTGCATACCCTCTGGGTGAGGGGGAAGAGAGATTAGATCTCTCGGTAACTGTGTTTCAAGGACTTGAAGCAGGGAATCTCCCAGAGTACCCAGGGCGGGGAAATCTGCAGGGAGGTAAAGAGGGTGGAATCCCTTTGTTTAGATTCACGGAGCGTGAATCTGTATATCTCTCCAGGAACCCAGGGAGGGAACACCTGGAAGGGAAGAGGCAGAAGGGAAGTGGGTTATTCCCCTTTGTTGTGAGACTCAAGGAATCTGAGTCTTGGGGTCCCCCAGGGAAGGTTTTGGGGAGACCAGAGTGAGCCAGACACTGGAATCTTCTGGCTGGTGGCAGCGATATCAGATCCAAGCTGGTAAATAAGTTTGGAGGTTTCATGCTGGCTTTTCATGTTCTGAACTCTAAGGTACACATCTGAGTAGGACAGTTATGACACCTTCCTCTAATTTCAAGTCTAAATTTCCTGATGGCCAGTTTATATCCATTTGTTTTTGTGTCCACATTGGTAATGAGCTTAAATAATTCCTCTCCCTCCCTGGTATTTCTCCCTGTGATATATTTATAGAGAGCAATCATATCTCCCCTCAGCCTTCTTTTGGTTAGGCTAAACAGGACAAGCTCTCTGAGTCTCCTTTCATAAGATAGGTTTTCCATTCCTCGGATCATCCTAGTAGCCCTTCTCTGTACCTGTTCCAGTTTGAATTCATCCTTCTTAAGCATGAGAGACCAGAACTGCACACAGTATTCCATATGAGGTTTTACCAGTGCCTTGTATAACAGTACTGACACCTCCTTATCTCTACTGGAAATACCATGCCTGATGCATCCCAAGACCGCATTAGCTTTTCTCATGGCCATATCACATTGGTGGCTCATAGTCATTCTGTGTTCAACCAATACTCCGAGGTCCTTCTCCTCCTCTGTTATTTCCAACTGATACGTCCCCACCTTATAACAATAGTTCTTGTTGTTAATCCCTAAATGCATGACCTTGCACTTTTCACTATTAAACTTCATCCTATTACTATTTCTCCAGTTTACAAGGTCATCCAGATTTTCCTGTATGATATCCCGGTCCTTCTCTGTATTGGCAATACCTCCCAGCTTTGTGTCATCCACAGACTTTTTTAGCACATTCCCACTTTTTGTGCCAAAGTCAGTAATAAAAAGATTAAAAAAGACTGGTCCCAAAACCAATCCCTGAGGAACTACACTAGTAACCTCCCTCCAGCCTGACAGTTCACCTTTCAGTATGACCTGTTGTAGTCTCCCATTTAACCAGTTCCTTATCCATCTTTCAGTTTTCATATTGATCCCCATCTTTCCCAATTTAGCTAATAATTCCCCATGTGGACCATATCATATGCCTTACTGAAACTGAGGTAAATTAGATCCACTGCGTTTCCTTTGTCTAAGAAATCTGTTACCTTTTCAAAGAAGGAGATCAGGTTGGTTTGGCACGATCTACTTTTGTAAAACCATGTTGTATTTTGTCCCAAATACCATTGACCTCAATGTCCTTAACTACTTTCTCCTTCAGAATTTTTTCTAAGACCTTGCATACTACAGATGTCAAACTAACTGGCCTGTAGTTACCCGGATCATTTTTCTCCTCTTTCTTAAAAATAGGAACAATGTTAGCAATTCTCCAGTCATATGGTACAACCCCTGAGTTTACAGATTCATTAAAAATTCTTGCTAATGGTCTTGTAATTTCATGTGCCAATTCCTTTAATATTCTTGGATGAAGATTATCTGGGCCTCTCAGGTTAGTCCCATTAAGTTGTTCGAGTTTGGCTTCTACCTCAGATGTGGTAATATCTACCTCCATATCCTCATTCCCATTCGTCATCCTACCATTATCCCTAAGCTCCTCATTAGCCTCATTAAAGATTGAGGCAAAGTATTTGTTTAGATATTGGGCCATGCCTAGATTATCCTTAACCTCCACTCCATCCTCAGTGTTTAGCAGTCCCACTTCTTCATTCTTTGTTTTCTTCTTTATTTATATGGCTATAGAACCTTTTACTATTGGTTTTAATTCTCTTTGCACAAGGAAATTTAATTCCCTTTCTACATGGCTTTTGGCCTTTCTCACTTTATCCCTACAAGTTCTGACCTCAATAAGGTAGCTTTCCTTGCTGATTGCTCCCATCTTCCACTCCTTGTAGGCTTTCTGCTTTTTCTTAATCACCTCTCTGAGATGCTTGCTCATCCAGCTTGGTCTACCACTCCTGCCTATGACTTTTTCCCCCTTTCTTGGGATGCAGGCTTCTGATAGTTTGTTGAACAAATTCAGTTATACCCTATTTAATCACCTCGACTTGCAATCTTGATTTTGTCACTTAGGGGGCAGTGGTACACATTCACACTAGCCAGTTCTTTACATTGTTTTACTGAAAGAGATGTAATAGAGGTTAAGGCCAGAAGAGGCTATTAGATCAATTAGTCTGACCTCGTGTATAACGCAAGCCAGAGAATCTCATCATTGATTCCTGCAGTGCAGGGAATTATTATTTCCTGCTGCAGAGGTGAATACTCTAGCAGAACCTCTGGGCAGTTCTTTTAAACAGACATCCAGTCTTACTTTAAAGACTCCAAGTGATGATGAATTATTACATTTATGATTTATTTAATGCAAAAGGGAAGGTTCTATGGGCACAATGGAAGAGTTACAAGTTATGCACTAATTTTTTCATCTTCATTTTAAATTCGTTTCCAAGGATAAATACAGTAATTCACCAGAAAGACAATATCACACAAAGTGTGGAGAAGCACTGAAATGAATTCCAGTACAATGCTACAAAATTCATACTAGGCCTTTTAATGCTCAGGGTTACAAGAGGACCTGAAAACTTGATCCAAAAACACAAACAGGGACTACTGAAGGAAACAAAGAAAGGGGAAAAGAACCAATTCTAATGTAAGGTCTTGGTCCTGCCAACACTTAAACATATGCTTCATTTTATGTGTGTGAGTGATCTCATTGAAATCAATGGGACTGCTCATGCACTTGAAGTTAAATCCTTTGGTGCATCAAGGGCTGAACCTCTCTCCAAAGGCCTCAGAAGACCCCCTACTCACAGCAGGACTCAGCCTTATCTGTCCTGTGAGAAGTTCAATTGCTCCTATCCCAAATGAAGAAGAATACCTTGAGCAAGGGATGGTGATGATTGAGGGCTTGTTAGATGAACACTTAGTTGATTGCAAGCTAGGATGTAAATTTGCAGCTCACTAGCATGCCATGCACTAACTATCCGTGTGGACACCATGCTACCACACACTAAAAGTTCCCTGGTGCACTTTGACCTACTAGTCCCCATGACTCCTAGCTGCGCCACTCTGGGAATATCTCAGAGACACTGCTATAAGGTACAGTTCCCACTCAGCTTCCCTTTCCTCTGCAGAAGCAGTGATTTGCTGATGGGTGGTTTTTACCAGCAGCAGAGTACGACACGCCCAGTGCAGGCTCAGCTCTGTTGACTGGTGCATAGGGGCACATAGCCAAAACATCATCCATTTCCTGCCCACTTGATTTTATGAAAGCATTTGATAGTGTACACAGAGAAGTCTTCTGGAAGATCCTGAGACAATAGGGAATTCCAGCAAAGATTATTACTTTGATAAAAACTTTGTGTTGCATCTGGACACAAAGCAGAGACGCCAAATGGTTTAAGATAGTTTCTAGTGTAAGGCAAGGTTGCATACGACCCCCTGCTTCTCTTCTGCATTGTCGTAGACTGTGTGATGAGAAAAGTGATGGCTGTTGCCAAGAACATGGGCATTGCTTGGGCAAGAGATGAGCTGTGAGACTTCAGTTTTGCAGATAATGTAGTGATATTGGCTACCAACTTGGATGGAACGAAAAGATTTTTTATGAGCATAAAAGCAGATGCTGCTAAAATGAGGCTTTGTATCAGTAAGCGGAAGACCAAGGCCATGGAGATAGGAGAGAATGCTGTCAATGCAGGCGGATTGATAAGAGTACAAAGGAGTGGATGACTTTGTCTATCAAAGAAGTGCAATATCTGCTAGCGGCCAGCTCGCTGAAGAAGTGAAGTCAAGAATCAGTAAAGCTTTTGGATGCTTTACCCATTTATCAAGCATCTGGAAGAGTCAGAGGAGGCGATACAATGCTATTTCCCTTTCAACACTACTGTATACCTCAGAAACGTGGCAGGGAACTGAATGCGTATTGTTTGAGATGAATTCATTGGAGAAATTGTGTGACCAATGTGGAAGTGCTGTGCTGAATGAGTCAGCAGACTGCAGACTCAGTAGTTAGGCAGAGATGGCTTCTGTGTCATCAGGCCATCCCATGGCAGAAAAACAAAGTATATCTTAGACTGGTTTCCACCTGGAAGGAAGAGAAAGTGTGGAGGACAAGGAATGACCTATGGTAGGACAATTGAAAAGGATGCTGCCATCATGGAGACAATTTATGATAGAGTCAAACACCTTACTCCAGATTGACAGCAATGGGAAAAATGAGTTGCCTCATGTACCACTAGACACAGAAGGGTATAAGTCTTCCCTGCCTACTACCCTCTCTCTTGGTCTGGGCTGGGACAGTAAATGAGCATTCAGCAGCTACTAACTTCTGTGTATCTAGACCCTAGGTCACACACAGAAGTGTAAACAGTATTTACTCCCCAGCACAGGTGCTTAGTCCAAGTCATGACCTAGCCTTGAAATATTAGGGCAAATCAAGGCAGGGTCCCTCAATTTCAGTATATGCAGACCACATTCATAAAGACAAGCCACAGAGTAACTCACCCCAGCAACTCTGGTTCCAGTGTCACCAGCAGTCTGAACATAGACTCACTGTATTGTTGCACGAGAGTTCAGATAGAGCAAATGTGAGTCTTCATATTTCTTTAAAGTAGCAGTGTTTCATGTAAGAATATTTGACATTTATGCAGGATTTTTAACCATTTACCCATGTGCTAAGTGGACCACAGTCTCAAATTGGGACACCTATCTCAGGTAGGGCTACAACCACTCAGCGCCTGCTGCTGGCCTGGGTGAAGGAACCTCTGGGGTTCCCGCTGCTGGCCCCTTGCCAGCCAGGATCCTGCCACTGGTCCCACTCAGTGCCCGCTGCTGGCCTGGGTGAAGGAACCCCAGGTTGGCAGCGGGCTGAGACCCTGGCTGGCAGGAGCCAGTGGCCAGAACCCCAAAGTGGCGGTGGGCTGAGCCACTCAGCTGCTGCTCTGGGGTTCCGGCTGCTGGCCCCTTGCCAGCCAGGGTCCCTGTTGCAGCCTCACTCACCTTGCTTCTGGTTGGAGTTCCAGCGCAGACCCCTTGCCAAACAGGTTCCAGGCCTCCAGCTCTGCTCAGCCCTACCAGCCGCCAGCTCCACTTGCCTCAGCTGCCGATCTGGGGTTGCAGCCACTGACCTCTTGCCAGCTGGTTAACAACTGATCACTCAGAAGCCTGTGTGCAGCTTAAAGTATCCACATACGTGCCACCAGATATTGGAAAGCTCAGCAAGGAAAAGCAAGGGCAAGGATCACACTAAACTGATAAGATCTGCATTTTAATTTAATTTTAAATAAAGCTTCTGAAACATTTTGAAAACCTTGTTTACTTTACATATAACAGTAGTTTGGTTATATAATATATAGACTTATAGAGAAACCTTCTAAAAAACGTTAAACTGTATTACTGGCACGCGAAGCCTTAAATTAGAGTATATAAATAAAGACTTGGCACACCACTTCTGAAAGGTTGCCATCCCCTGCTGTACAAAGTAGAGGATTTACAGTGAAGATGTGGGTGGAGTTTAAGCAGGCATTGAAGTATACAGTTCTGCAGTAACATTGTATTTAGTCTAGGCTGTTTAGCCATTGCACGTGGCCATGAACTGCAGTGTATGGCTCAAGATCCAGCTTCCATGAAATCTGGGGGTTTATTTCCAGGGTTTTGACTTATGCTTGTGTCAGCTGGGAACATAAACAAGGTTGAGAAACTGCTTCTGGGTTCTGCTTCCAAAAAGTAGGTGGCAAAAGGCACTGAAGACTAGCAGTCCCCTCCTTTTCAAAGCCAGCAGTGTGTGCGCATTGCACTACAAAAATTACTCATTCCTTCTTTGTTGTCAATGCCTAGGCAGAACACTTGTTTCTGAAGACGAGCTGACTCAGCTTACTCACATTATGCCGTCGCTGACTGGGGTAGATCTGAGGTCTCATCTCAGAGTTCTGATCCAGAACCTTCAGAGGCAGATTGAAGAGCAAGAGATCCTGAAAGAGTTTGTGGTGAGATGTGCTGCTTTACTTTTGTAGGCCTAAGTGTTTGGCACAGCTGGGAAAGTGAGTTGTATGTACAAAAAAAAAATCTCTCAAGGATTAGCATGTCCCCACCAGCTGGAGGAGAGATCTGTGGATGTGAGTGATCCTTTCTGACTCCATTGGGTCTGGGAATCACTCCCAGCTAGACTATGCCCCATGATCTGTGCTTAAAGGAGATCTTCCACATGCAACTCTCCCTCTTTCCATGCAGGGAAGGGCTCAGTCACCTTGATGGCACTTTCCCTATGTCCCTAGACCCTATTGGCTGGAGGGTATTTGTACATCTCCAACTGACACAACTGGGAATCAGCTTAGGTGTATTAACTTTTTGGCAGAGCACTCTCAGGTCTGATGTGCTGTTGTGTCGAGGGGATTCCAGGGGTGGCATCAGACTGAAGAATTCCTGACTATGCTCCCAGGGAGCAGGAATAAAAATCGATCAAAGGAAATACATTGTTACACAATGCACGATTGACCTGTGGAACTCATTTGCTACAAGAGACCATTGAGGCCAAAAGCTTCACAGAAAGATGGGGACAAATTAGAGAAAGTCCAGAGAAGAGCAACAAAAATGATTAAAGGTCTAGAAAACAACCTATAAGGGAAGACTCAAAAAAATGGGTTTGTTTAGTCTGGAAAAGAGAAGACTGAGAGGAGACATGATAACAGTTTTCAAGTACATAAAAGGTTGTTACAAGGAGGAGGCAAAAGAACTGTTCTTAACCTCTGAGGATAGGACAAGAAGCAGTGGGCTTAAATTGCAGCAGGGGAGTTTTAGGTTGGACATTAGGAAAAACTTCCTAACTGTCAGGGTGGTTAAGCACTGGAATAAACTGCCTAGAGAGATTGTGGAATCTCTGTCATTGGAGATTTTTAAGAGCAGTTTAAACAAACACCTGTCAGGGATGGTCTAGATAATACTTAGGGTATGGCTACACTTGCAGCTGTACAGCGCTGGGAGTTAAACCTGTCTTCGTGCAGCTGAGTAGGGAAAGTGCTGCAGTCTGTCCACACTGACAGCTACCAGCGCACTGTCGTGGCCACATTTGCAGCATCTGCAGCGGCATTGGGAGCAGTGCATTATGGGCAGCTATCCCAGCGTTCAAGTGGCTGCGACGTGCTTTTCAAAGTGGGGTGCGGGTGGGGTGGAGTGTGACAGGGAGCGTGGGGGAGAGAGAGAGTGGATTTTTGGAGCCGACACTGTGTCAGCTCCCTGCCTTGCAAGTTCCGACCCACCCCCACCCCTCTCTCACTCATCGAAAGCAAACAGCCCTCTTTGTTTTTTTCCTCACAGACCAGATATGCAGCTGCTCCGAAACCGATCCCACCCCCCCCGCCCGCCATGCTGCTTCTCTCCGCAAGCCCCTTCCTTCCCCCTCTCTTCAAGCAAACACTAGCTGGGGCCTTCCAAAGGAAGCTCCCTGCCTCTGCTCGTTCATAGCAAACAGGAGCTGTGTTTGTTTTTTTGATAAGCAGGTCCCGGAGCGCCGAGTTCACAACAAAACAAACAGAGGCATCACAACAAAACAAAGAGAGTTATCTTTACTTAAAAGGATTATGGGAAGATTCTGGAGGTCAGTTACAGCGTAGTAAGATTAATCACTGTTTACACTGGCACCCCAGCACTGCAGCAGCAGCACTATACTCTTTATTCCTCTCGTCGAGGTGGAGTACAAGCAGCGCTGTATGTGCCTTGCCAGTGTGGACGGGGAGTGAGTTACAGCGCTGTAAAGCCACCACCAGTGCTGTAACTCTCAAGTGTAGCCAAGGCCTCAGTCCTGCCGTGGCGAAGGGAACTGGACTACATGACCTCTCAAGGTCCCTTCCAGTTCTATGATTCTGTGAATTCAAAAGATGATTAGACACTTCTATGGATAATAACATGCAAAGTTACAATATCTGGGATAAAAATGGTAAAAGGTATAAACTCTCCTGCTTCAGAGCATAAGCCAACCATTGACCAATGGGGGCTAGACATGAACTTCCCTTACGGACAAGTTATTCTATAATTGTGTGTTACAAGGTTGGACCTTCCTCTGCAGAATCTGGTGATTGCTCTTGGTCTCCTTGGTAATTCCTATTTTATATGTTCCTTTGTTCCTTTTACCTCCTGTCCAGCTCTTGCCGTCCGGTAACACAATCCCACCAACACAAGGGTGTTTGACAGAAGTGTGTAGTGTTTGCTAACCATCCCAAAAGCCCAACAGCCTCTGAAGCTCCTATCTATCAGTGACTCAGGCAGGAGGGTGTTCTAGGTCACTCTTGGCCATAGTGTCCTACGCAGCTATCAGCTGAGTCCTGTGGGTCTGTTCACATTCAAAACCAGTTTGCATTTTGTCTGAATGAGGCCTGGGCCCATGGTACTCTTATAAGTCCAGAGCTCAGGCTTTGGCTTCGGCCCTGGGTGGCGGGACTCAGGTTACAGGCCCCTTGCCCAGAGTGGCAGGGCTCAGGCAATCTCAAGCTTCAGTCCCCCCTTCTGGGGTTGTGTAGTAATTTTTATTGTCAGAAGGGAGTTGCGGGTGGGCATCAAAGAAGTTTGATAACCTCTAGTGTAGCGTATAAGTCAATAATGGGGTGTAAGTAGGTACTGGAGAGTGCAAGTTGGTGTAACTCAAGCCATGGCAATAAAGATGTAAACAGGAAAAGCAACTAACAAGAAAGTGCAAAAAGGTGTCAATGAAACTACCTTAACTGACATCTTCCTGTTCTTTGTTGTGTCTGTTATATCAAGTTAAACCTTATACCTATGAACAAACAGTGCCCTACATATATCACTTTCCCCATCACTGAAATGTAGCCACCGCTGGGATGGAAATGTGACATCTGCTCCGTGCTAGCAACTACAAGCGTTTCCTAGGTCAAGAGCTTGTTCATTATCTTTGCTGAAATGTGGCCGAGACACCAGAATGAACACACCCTTCACTAACACGCCAGGGGATCTTTAATGACATGTTGTCAAGGCTGATTCCCCACTCTGGCACTTGGAATGCAGAAGGTGGGGGCCCACAAGGATTCTAAAAATTAATACTGGCCAATCCAGGCTGCTATTAAACTCCCAAGGTTACAGCTTTTCTCTGACCTTGGATGGGTAGATGCTGCCACCACCCAAGTGCAGAACCCTTTTGAGAGCCCAGAAAGGAGCACTTGGGAATTCCTTCCTGTGTGGTACCCTCAAGCCCTTTCTCACACACACACACACACACTCGCGCCCCCCCCAGGGAAGAGCTGAGAAAGAGGGAAAAAAGGAAATCAGCTGTTGCCACCAGCTAATTAAGCAATATGTGCACAAACCTCTTAGGACACAAAAATCCAATTCTGTTCTTAAAAAACGTAAATTTTATTAATAAAAAAAAGAAGAAAGAAAATACATCTGGGAACTCAGGCTATTGCTAGATTTTAAAAGAGCAACTACGAGGATTAAGCACCAAGAATAGCTTTCTTGAGGTCCATCTTAAAGATTACAAGCAAAACAAAGTATCAGAGGGGTAGCCGTGTTAGTCTGGTTCTGTAAAAGCAGCAAGGAGTCCTGTGGCACCTTATAGACTAACAGACATTTTGGAGCATGAGCTTTCGTGGGTGAATACCCACTTCGTCAGATGCATGACATGCATCTGACGAAGTGGGTATTCACCCACGAAAGCTCATGCTCCAAAACGTCTGTTAGTCTATAAGGTGCCACAGGACTCTTTGCTACTTAAGCAAAACAAAAGCACCTGGGGTTAGCACAGAGGAATCCACAAGCCATAACAAAATAAAAGGGATAAAACTAATTGTGGCTTCCTAGACATTTCCTGATCTACTTACATATCTGGCATTTTAAATGAGTAGTTTCTAGGTATGATACTGATGACTTTTTGATACCTGGCCCAAGCTTCTTACAGCAGAGCTGCTGCCTGTCTGCCTCTCCCCAGGAGAGCAACAGACAGACAGACAAAGGGGAGTCTTTTTTCAATTTAAAAAAGTTCTAGCCTTCTCATTGGCTCTTTTGGCCAGGTGCTGACTCACTTCCTTTTACCTATGCATAGCAGTGAGACTTTTTAACCCTTTACAGGTAGAGCAATTAGAGAACTGCTACTAAGAGGTATTTTATAGCTACTGGCTGGCTGAGTGTCCATAAAAGGGAGCTAGCCCCTCCTCCCCCTTCATTTATCACACTTGTGGTCAGGACCTTGTTTGAAATCTTGTGGGAAATCCCTGGAAATACTCACTCTTGGGGGCTGAAGAATGTCACTGGGTCACTCAAAGTGTTTAGAAGATGGGAAATGAAAGCGCCTGGCTTTTGGGCCTCCGTCTTACCTGAAAATATAGAGTAGGGCATATTGAGTGTATTCCAAACAAAACTCTGTTTCCTAGTCATAGGTCACATACATTAATGGTGAGTCCTAATGCTAACCCTGCAGCTTCTCTCTGGAGGCAGGAAATGAAGTGTCTTGATTGTCTACCTTTGATCTAGGCTTTAGAACACATGAAACCGCTCGATGGCTGCCGAGTTGGGAAAGCGCCAGAAAACCGGGAGAAAAACAGATACCGAGATATCCTTCCATGTAAGCAAGTACACTAAAGGGCCTTAAAAACACTTAAAGAATACATGGGAGCCAAGGAAAACAGCTGGTAGGCTGAGTTATAACAGGCACATCCAGCCCCTCCTCTTGTCATGGGGGGCTCCAGAAACAGTGGAATATGGTACATGGGCAGTGGGTAGAATTGGTGAGGTTTATGCAGGAGATTTGGACCCCTTCATTGATACAGAGCCTAGCTCCACAAGAGGTCCCTCCTCTTCCCCTCTACAGTGCGTTTCTGGGAGTAGGGCAAGAGTAAGGCCAATTAATTTGCTGCTGTCTAGATTCCCCAGACATTGTTCCCAGGAGAGCAGGAGACGTGGGAGGTGAAATGCGGGATTTAGTCCCTTCTCTGTCTCCATAGAACAGAGATGGACAAACTATGGCCCGCAGGCCACATGTGGCCCGCAGGACCATCCTGACCAGCCCTTGAGTCCCAGCCTGGGAGGCTAGCCCCTGGCCCCTCCCCTGTTGTCCCCCCTCCCCCGCAGCCTCACCGCCACACAGGCAGCACTCTGGGTGGCGGGGTTGCGCACTCCTGCAGGGCAGAGCTGCAGCATGTCTAGCTACGGCCAGGCGGCACAGCTGCCAGACATGCTGCTCTGAGCAGCATGGTAAGGTGGCTGGGGCTGGGGAGGCCCAGGGGGCAGTCAGGAGACAGGGAGCAGGGGGCAGTTGGATGGGGTGGAGGTTCGGGTGTGTGTGTCAGGAGACGGGGAACAGGGGGGTTGGATAGGCGTGGGAGTCCCAGGGGTCTTGTCGGGGGAGGGATGTGGATAGGAGTCAGGAGATGGGGACCAGGGTGTGGATAGGAATGGGGTCCCGGGGGGCCCGTCAGGGGGTGAGGGTGTGGATAGGGGTCAGGAGATGGGAACAGGGAGGGTTAGATAGGCGTGAGGTCCCGGGGGGGGGCTGTCCAGGGATGGGGGTGTGGATAGGGGTTGGGGCAGTCAGGGGACTGGGAGCAGGGGGGTTGGATAGGGAGTGGGGTCCCGGGGGGCGGTTAGGGGTGGGGGGTCCCATGAGGAGGTGGTTAGAGGACAAGGAGCAGAGAGGGTTGGATGTGTCAGGGGTTCTGAGGGGGGCAGTCGGGGTGGGAAGTGGGAGGGGGCAGAAAGGGGGTGAGAGCCAGGCTGTTTCAGGAGGCACAGGCTTCCAGACCTCCATACAGTTTTGCAACTCCAATGTGGCCCTCGGGCCAAAAAATTTACCCACTCCTGCCATAGAACCTCTTCATAAATTTTGCACAGGAAGATTTGCACTTTAAAGCCAGTCAGCTGACTGTGATACAGTGAAATTCTGTCCCAGCATGATTGAGGCCCCCCAAAAGGGGTAAAATTCTTTCCTATGTTCCCAGGCATCAGAGAATATAAATATTTTCTTTTCCAACGTGCAGACCCCAAATCCACCATTGATCAATCCAAGCAAGGCACAAAAGTTTCCCTACCAATTGGAGGTGGCTTCTGGAATAAAGACTTGATTGCCACAGCAGAATGTTCACTATTAACAGAGCATTATACCATTTTCATTTACACACAGATCTCTTTGTAATCTGTAACAATGGGAATAAAAATACAGAATATGTTGCATTGCAGTGTTCTGTAATATTGGAGAAATAGTACAAGTTTTTTAAGTTCCCTGTGTTACAGAAACTTTACAGTGTCATATGGTACTGGTTCAGGTAACAGTAGGGTGAGCTGCAGTGCTTTGTAATATTACCATAGGACCCGGTTATATGGCTTGTCAGATTGTGACAGAAGTGCCTTAAAGGAACAATATAGTTCTTAGCAGGAAGAGATGAATCATATAATATGATTGTAGGAATTGCCTGCTAGCAGGGATATTAGCGCTGCTTGGCCAGCCAAATGCACCATGAATATCACTGAGACAACATTCAACTGGCTGATGTTCAAGCTCCCCTTAGGTCCTAGATGGAGACATGAATTTGGATCGCCAGCTGAAATAGCAAAACTTCAGAAGACTTTTTCTTTCTGTCCAGATGATGCGACACGGGTTCCTCTTGGAGCAACCAGGGGCTATATTAATGCAAGTTACATCCGAACGCATATTGGAGAAGAGGAACATTTCTATATTTCAACACAAGGACCTCTGCCTTGCACTGTGGCTGATTTCTGGCAAATGATTTGGGAGAATGAGTCAGATGTAATTGCCATGATGACGAAAGAAGTAGAGCTTGGAAAAGTCAAGTGTCACAGATACTGGCCTGAACCTCCACAGCACTCTCTAGACTTCAGTGAATTCCATCTGAGGCTGGACAACTACCAGATCTTGGAATATTTTATCATCCGAATAATAGAAATAATTAACAAGCAGGTAAATTAAATATATTTTATTGTATGCCTAAAGAGGGGGACTCGGATACTACTTATTGTATCTCTCTGGCAGTATTTAGAGCAGCGTTGAGTAACTTTCTTCTGTAGCGTTTTCTGGTTATTTTCAGCTTTATCAAAACCTGAATTATATGAGTGCACATAGAGTGGGTGATTTTTCCTTAGCTCTGGGCAGAAACAGTGGATCTGACAGTTTTCAGGACAGGGACTGAAGGCCTTTAACAGCAGTGGGTGTTGAGGGCACTTGCAGGATGCTCTCATATTAGAACCTTTATAAATCTGTGTCCTCAGTAAGGACAACTGTGCGGGTGTGGGAGCAGTTCTTTGGCTGCACTGATGGGCAATCCGCACTCAGTTCAGAGAAGCAGCTATGTGTGATGTCTAGGGCCTTACCAAATTCACTGCCATGAAAAATGGATCACGGACCATGAAATCTGGTCTTCTGTGTACTTTTACCCTATACCAGGTGTCTCAAACACGCGGCCGCAGGACGCACGCAGCCTGCGGAGTTATTTCCTGCAGACCACCATAGGTGCTGACTCTGTGGGTGCTCCGGGGCTGGAGTGAGTGGATGCTCTGCACCCACTGGCAGCCAAACTCCACTCCTCCCCACCCCCCCATACCCTCCCCAGTGTGCCATGTTCCCACTCCTCTACCTATCTCCTAGCGCTTCCCGCCACCAAACAGCTGTTTGGCCGTGCTTAGGATTTTCCAGGAGAGATGGGAAAGGAGCGGGAATGCGGCGCGCTCAGGGAAGGAGGAGAAGAGGTGGGGCCGGGGCAGGGATTTGTGGAAGGGGTTGAAATAGGGGCAGGGAGGGGGCAGAGTTGGGGCAGGGACTTTGGGGAAGGGGTTGGAATGGGTGCGGGGAAAGGGTGGGAAGATGCAGGGCAGAGGCGGGGCCTCATGGAAGGGGTGAGGTGGGGGTGGGGCCAGGGGCAGATGGGGGAACATTTATGCTCTCATTATAATAGGAGAAGGCACTTATTTGACAGCAGAGTTGCATAAACTATTCAGTCATTATAGCCTTCTTCCTGTTTGTGAATTGTCTGCAAACATACTAAGATTTTTATTAATTGAACTTAAATTCATACATTGGGTTAACTTCAGCGTCTTAAATAAGATACATTCAAATTCAGATACTCTATTATATATACTTAAATAGAAATCCTATAGTCTATAAAGGTCTGCCAGTTGTTGATTTATTATATATTTTTTAAAAAATACTGACCATATATCAAATCCTGAGATTCAGGATTTTTACTTAGGAAAATCTTCACTTGTGCAACATCCTGCAATATAGCAAGTACCAGCGGAACATCCTAAATTACAGTTGGGCATGCTCAGCTCCTCAAAGGATCTGTCTCAACAGGAGTTTGCCAGATTTGTTCCTACTTGTTTAGAGTGAAATCCTGGGTCCACTGAAGTCAATGTATGGACAGCGAATATGGGGAACTTCTGTATCACACTGAAGTTAGATGGTTGAGTCATGGAAATGTTTTGAAGCGTTTTTTTGCTCTTAGAGAGGAGACTGATTCCTTCATGACAATGAAAAACAAGGAGGTTCCACAGCTTGCTGATTCCACTTTTATCAGCAACCTTGCTTTTCTAGCAGATATAACTGATCACCTGAATGCACTGAACTTGAAGCTTCAGGGTAGAAAACAGGTGATAGCACAGTGTATGACAGTGTTAAGTCATTCAAAGTCAAGCTTACTTTGTGGGGGAAACACCTGACTGCTGGCAATTTTGGTCCATTTCTCGACTCTGAATTCCTTAGGGAAAGTTGAACCCAAATCCTTGAAAGAATATGCAGAGATCATTTCTAACTTACACAAACAGTTTGATGTGCGGTTTAAAGATTTCAAGGCACTTGAACCACGTTTTCAACTTTTTTGCACGCCATTTTGCTGTGGAAATTGACAGGGTTGCAAAGGAAATGGAGATGGAGTTAGTGGAGCTTCAGTGTGACACCATTTGGAAGCAGAAGTCTACAGATGTTGGAATTCCAGAATTCTACCGGTTTCTTTCACAAGAAAGATTTCCCATGTTATTCTCTGCTTCCGCAAGGACAATGGCAATGTTTAGAATTACATATATATGTGAACAGTTCTTCTCTTCCGTGAAGATTAACAAATCTGTGTTAAGGTCAAGGCTCACTGACGAACATTTGCAAGCAACACTGAGATTGGTTTCGTCTCAGGATATCAAATCTAATATTGATGCTCTGGTTGATGCAAAACACTGCCAGCTAAGTGGCCAAAAATGAAATGACTGTCAAAATTAGCACTGACTTTTCGCATTACAGTTTTAAAAAAGTTAATCCATTGACTTTTAATAGTATACTATATTGCTCTTCATGTTTTTCATTTTTGACCATACTTTTGTATCATTGTATGAAAAGGTTTCAGTGATGCGGCCCCCAGGCCAATGTACTTCTCCTCATGTGGCCCTTGTGGTGATTTGAGTTTGAGATCCCTGCCCTATACTACACAGATTTCATGGGGGAGACCAGCGTTTCTCAAATTGGGGGTCTTGACCCAAAAGGGAGTTGCAGGGGGATTGCAAGGTTATTTTAGGGGGGTTGTGATATTGCTACCCTTACTTCTGCACTGCCTTCAGAGCTATGTGGCCTGAGAGTGGTGGCTGCTGACTGAGGGCTCAGCTCTGGAGGCAGCACCCCACCAGCAGCAGAGCAGAAGTAAGGGTGGCAATACCGTACCATGCTATCCTTACTTCTGTGCTGCTGCAGGCCGTGGCACTGCCTTCAGAGCTGGGCTTCTGGCCTGCAGACACTGCTCTCCAGCTGCCCAGCTCTGAAGGCAGCGCCACTGTCAGCAGCAGCACAGAAGTAAGGGTAGCAGTACCGCAACCCTCCACAACTCCTTTTTAGGTCAGGACCCCTATAATTACAACACCGTGAAAATTCAGATTTAAATAGCTGAAATCATGACATTTATCATTTTTAAAATCCTATAACTGTGAAATTGACCAAAATGGACTGTGAATTAGTAGGGCCCTAGTGATGTCCAAACGTTTGGAGATTCCTGAATCTGCTGGATGAGAACAGGCTCTTGGGCAAGACGTGCAGTCCTTCCTGCTTCCATTTGGCATAGACCAGTGGTCCCCAGCCTTTTTTGTCTGATGAGCCACAGAGGACCATGGCGGCAGACGAGCATCCGCCAAAATGCCGCTGACAAGCGGCGTCATCCAGAGGCATTGCTGCTGAAATGCCGCCAAATTTCGACGGCATTTCAGCGGATGCTCGTCTGCCAGCCAGTACACAGGTGCACTTAGACACCCCAGCGGGCGCCATGGGGCCCGCAGGCACCGCGTTGGGGATCCCTGGCATAGACATACAGTTAGGGTGATCTTTCCAGGACATTTCACTGTCTGCCCTAGCCAGAACCATGAGATGCAGGGATCACATGGGGTGGACAAAAGTTAATGGAACAGTTTTGAGCCCAAATGGTTCATTTTGAGTTCTGGGTGAAGGTTCTGGTGAAGGTCTTTTGTCCAAAGCAGTATCCCCATCATCCACTCCTTCAGTATCCCAGGATGCCCATTGTGGCTGTTAACAGTGATAGGCACTATGGAAAACACTGAAGTAGAGATCTCTACCTAGCAGTTGTTTGCAGGCTTTGTAACACATTTAGCTCATTACCTTTGAACTATGGGCCAGATTTACAAAATCAGTGCAGATGCCCAATGCTCAAAACATGAAGAGGAAGGGGGGAGGGATAGCTCAGTGGTTTGAGTATTGGCTTGCTAAACCCAGGATTGTGAGTTTGATCCTTGAGGGTGCCATTTAGGGAACTGGGGTAAAAATCTGTCTGGGGATTGGTCCTGCTTTGAGCAGAGGGTTGGACTAGATGACCTATGAAATAGACTGTGCCAAAGAATCTGATCTCATTTACACTGGCATAAAGAAGATCAGACACTGACCCATGGAAACCTATTTATTCTTCTTTAATGCCTGTGTGAAACCTCCAAGAGCCCAAGAGTACTTATACAGGTGCAACAATGAATTACTGCTGAAGAAATCAAAGTGCACATCAGACATTAAATGCCTGTTGTATAGGAAGGAAAAAGGATTACTTGAAATTGAAATTTTAATACTTTTAACATTTGGCCAAAGTTCTTACAAAGCTTCAGGATATGGTTTGTTATAACTTGTAGCACTTTCATAGCCCTTCCTATCTGAGGATCTCAGAGCACTTAAAAATATTAAAGTGCCACAATGTCTCTGTGATTGTTTAGAATGGTTAATCCTAGTCTCTCCCTATCTGTCTTGAAAGCAGGGTCTCTCTTTCTTTATTGCTTATTCCACATGGGAAGCCACAGTCCTTAGTTTTCTGGTTGACTTTACAGGAGTAACTCCTACAAGGAAATTGACATCGGTGATTGCTCTCTTCCAGACAGGAGAGAGACGCTTCGTAAAACACTTGCAGTTTACCACTTGGCCAGATCACGGTACTCCCAGACTGATAGAGCATCTCGTAAAATTCATTCGCTACATGAGAAAAATTCACCAGACGGGCCCCATAACGGCCCACTGCAGCGCTGGGATTGGAAGGAGCGGGGTTCTGCTTTGTATTGATATTTTGCTGAGTTGCATTGAAAAAGATCTATGTGTGAGTATATCTAAACCAAATCATTATAAATATTACCATGGGCTTATTTGTGGAGGGACACCAATTTGCCCCAATGTAAATCAACTCAAGTTGGTTGTAAAAAGGAAATGGTATTAGGTTCAGATTCCTGTTGAGTGTAGGGACAATAATTAATACTAAAGCAGGGAAGGGACAACCTTACACTTCCCCATTGAGCATGTTCTTTTTAATAACTTGGCCTGCAATGAAATAACACTGTTCTCTCCTGACAGTTCAACATCAAGCAGATAGTGAGAGAGCTGAGGCATCAACGATTTGGCATGATTCAAACTAAGGTAAGATCTCCACCTTGAGACCAGGCTAATTTTGTCTAACGTCCCTGATTCAGCAAGGCACATGCTTCACTTCCATTGAAGTTCATGAGACTTAAATATGTACTTAAGCGCTCTGCTGAATCAGGGCCATGAGCAGTGCTTAATTTGTTCCAGGGCTTGCGAGGGCTGAGACCTGCCACCTCTAGGCCTGGTAGTTAGAGCCCTGTCACCTCTGGGCCTGGCAGTTGATAGCCCCAGCACCTCTGGGCCTGGCAGTTGACAGCCCCAGCACCTTTGGTCCTGGCAGTTGATAGCCCTAACACCTCTGGGCCCGGCAGTCCAGAGCCCCAGCACTTCTGGGCCCAGCAGTTCGGAGCCCCAGCACTTCTGGGTCCGGCAGTTCAGAGGCCCGGCAGTTGATAGCCCCGGCACCTCTGGGCCTGGCAGTTAGAGCCCCAGCACCTCTGGACCTGGCAGTTGATAGCCCCAGCACCTCTGGGCCCGGCAGTTGATAGCCCCAGCACCTCTGGGCCTGGCAGTTGATAGCCCCGGCACCTCTGGGCCCGGCAGTTCAGAGCCCTGGCACTTCTGGGCCCGGCATTTTGAGCCCCTGCACTTCTGGGCCCGGCAGTTAGAGCCCCAGGACCTTTGGTCCTGGCAGTTGATAGCCCAGGCACCTCTGGGCTTGCTGCACCAGTTCTGAATGTAAAAAACTTGCTTGAGCCCCAGTACCTTTTTCATTAGAAATTAAGCACTGGCCTTAAGGCTAAGGAGGACAGAATGCAAGAGAGTGGGTGAGGAAGAGGAAGGAAGCTCTCCCTAAGTTTCATGCAGCCCTAGATTATATTCATGTTACAGACGTGCTCCCAAGCCAGGCAGTCCTTTGCATGTGTCTACGGAATGTAACTGGGTGACTCCATGCTGTTTTCTCCACGTGTCCAGGACCAGTACCTGTTCTGCTACGAAGTAGTGCTGCAAGTGCTGCAGAACATTGAAGCCATGGAATCCCATCTCCTCCAATAAGAACCTCTGCTATTGCCACTCGTCTTGGAGACCTCCCTCTTACTTGAGACTTATTCTAATGGGCTGTCAGACCGGCATGGACAGGCGCTGTACTGCATGCACTATCTTGCTTGTCACGCTGTGTTAGGAAATGTTGATTTCTAAAGCGTTTCTAAACCAGCATAATGTAGGTTGGTAAATTATTTATACACTGGCTCACTGGCTGGAGAATTGATCAGCATCACCAGTAAGTTGCCACAGAGAGTAATTTGGATGTTCTGCATAACAGCATATTGGTGGCCAGGAGAATATCTTTGGCTGGTGGCTAGGAAGTAACGTACCCTGTCAAGGACTGCAGCTGTATTCAGTTAGCTTTAATATTGGAAGGGCAGCTAAGAAGCTCTGAGACCATGACTGTTTCAAGCTGAAGTTCAGTTGTCTCTCCCATGTCACTCTAGACTTTTGCTCTTGTATTTTGAATCAGTATTCTCTGCTCCCAGTGATGCTCTCAAGGGGAGGTGCCAATTCAATTGCTTTTGGTTGTTTGAACAACTTAGAGCCATTTTCTGCCATCATTCTAGCTTTAGGTGGAAGTTTTCATAAATAAATTGATGGCGGGACATGACCCCAAAGCTCTAGTGAGCTACTTTTAGAGCGGGCAGAGAGCTCCAACAATTGGAATGGAGGACTGTTTTCACCTAGCGATATCAGCTATGTAGATTTCATTAGCTCCTTTCATTCTGTACCCATGTCAAAAGGAAAGTATTACTAAGCCTGCTCTGTGAGTGTGTGTAATATAACTGTCACACCAAACCTGCAATTCTTCCCTTCCCATTGATTTACTACCTAATAGTCGCTTATTTAGGGCCTGATCCAACTCCAGTTCAAGTTGATGGAAAGCTCCATTGATTTTGGGGGTAGGGGGGTTGAATCTGGTGCTTGAGCAACATTAAATAGCGCTGTTGTACTATACACTTTTTTGTGAAAGCTGGTTCATTTTCTGAGAGTTCCAGTTTGAGCAAATCTCTCCTGTTTTCTCCTCCCCTCCCCTCCAATTCATCCTGTGAGACTGAAATCTGCATTAAACTGGAAAACTCTCTGGGATATCTTACCTACCTCACAGCCTGGGGCGTTGTGGGGGTTCATTTGTTCATGTTTGTAAATTGCAAACTACTGCTATGATATTATTGTAACTCGTTTGCCTAGAGGGTTATATTTATGGAAGTAGAATTATTAGCTATGCAACAGAAGATCACCTTCTGTTAAAAATAGGCAACACAGTGGTGAAAAATATTAACAGCAATGTGTGTATAAAAACTGCTTCCTTGACTTCAAGACAGTAGTAATATTAAGAGGTATTTGCATACAAAGCCACTCTGCAAGCTATAAGATAATAATAAATACTCTTGTTTCATTTTATTATGGATCAGAATGATAGATTTATGGCAGAAGACAAATATGGCATTAAATACAACTTAAAAGCCTGACTTTCAGAAAAATGCATCCTTATAAAGTTATTCTAAGATTCCTGGTCAATTTCTCCTTTTTGCTCCCAGCTACAGTGGACTAACTCAAGGGTAACTGGGAGTAGAATTTACAACATAAGCCAGATGCTGATTCAGTCACAGTGATAGAAATCCAGAACTCCTTTTAAGTCATTGGAGCAATTCCAGATTTACACTGCTGTAAATGAGAACAGAACCTGGTGTTCTAACTTGAATTGACTGAGTTTGAGCCTTCTAGAAAGCATTATTCTCCATACATTATGAATTTGTTTTACTGTCTGAGTGCTGCATCTAGAGTAGCCATTATTTGCACAGATTTGTCAAGCATCGTTAGCCAAATGTTCATAAATCTGTTACCTCTATTGGGTTTTGGCCTTTCACTTTGGTTTTATTTACTGCACTGTACATGTATTGCTATGTAAGATAAAATTGCACAACCTAATGCACAATTCACTTTTTGTACTAAACTGATTTAAACTAGTTCCACAATGGAAACGTTCTGGACTTTGTACAAACATGGCTGTGAACAAGCCTATTGGACTTGTAAAGGCAATCCTGGTGGTACCCTGTGTTGCTCCACTTTTTACGTGTGCATCATCTTTGCAGCTGTTTGAACATATAAATGTTTCCTGTTTTACAGGGATATTAAAGTAAGAGATGTTTGACAAAACCGGCTTGCACTTCATTTCAGTCTCTTGCTATGAAATAGATATAATAAGAGTAGAGATAAACGAACAACAAGAGAGTTTGGGAGTGATATAAACCCTCTTGCCTTGGGGCATAAAACAACGTCTAAATCCTGGGGGTTAGAAGGAAACATTCTAGCTCTGAGGATAGTCAAACAGTGGAACCGGTGACCTAGGGAGGTTGTGGAATCCTCGCCATTGGAAGTTTTTAAGAACAGGTTGGACAAACACCTGTCCAGGAAGGGCCAGGGATACCTAATCCTACCTCAGCATGAGGGATAGACTAAATGACCTCTTGATGTCCCTTTGAGCCCTCCATGTCTGTGATTCCCTGGGGGCATACTGTCCCACATCTGCCCCCACTGTGGAATTTCTTGTACCTTCCTCTGAAGCAGCTGCTACTGGCCACTGTCTGAGAAAGGACTAGATGGATGTGGGTCCAGGGCCAGCTTTAGGCCGATTCCTCTGATTCCCCTGAATCGGGCTCTGTGCCTAAGAAGGCCCCGCGCCCTAAAGAAGAGCACCTAACTTTTTTATTTTTACTCACTCGGCAGCGGTCCGGGTCTTCGGCGGCACTTCAGCGGCGGGTCCTTCACTCTCTGCAGGTCTTTGGCAGTGGGTCCTTCACTCTCTCTGGGTCTTCAGCAGCATTTTGATGGTGGGTCCTTCAGTGCTTCGGAAGACCTGGGGCAAGTGAAGGACCCACCACCAAAGTGCTGCCAAAAACCTGGACTACCGCCGGGTATTCAAATCAGGCCCCGTACTTCCTAAAGCCGGCTCTGTGTGGGTCTAATCCATTCTGACAACCCCCGTGTTCCTACGCTGTCAAAGATTGATTCCTCAACATCTTAACCTCTGCGACAAGTACTGTAGTAATGGATCCAATCCTGCCATCCGTACACAGGCAAAATGTACTTTAGTGTTAGGGCTACACCGTTGTACAGAGTTGGTCTTCCTATCCTCTGGGATGCTTAGCATGGCCAGCATGGTGGGAGAAAGCTAGCCCTCCAGAAACCGCAGTCTGAGGTACAACAAATGGCCATCAGAACTAGAACAGAAAATATGGCCTTGTTCATTGAGAGACCTAAAGCCACTTCAGTTAATACTATGCACATCTGGACAGGGCCTGGACTGCACCTCCATTTCATGGGACATCAGCAGAGTTGTTGGCACAAGGTCGATGCTGCAGAGTGGGCACCTGCCAGGGGGCGAGAGAGGGATAATGTGGACACATACTGAGCAAGCTGCAAATGGCCAGGAATAGGTTGTGCATGCAATCATCTGGGGGCAGAGAATGCAAAGGCATAGGCACAACCTGTTCACATTTGCTGCTTATGGTGTTCAGGGAGTGGAGGAATCCAGTGCTCACAGCAGCCCCAGACACCCGCTAGGTGCCAGAGAGAGGAGGCCTGAGGAGGAGTAGCCCTGGTGGTTGG
Source organism: Gopherus flavomarginatus (assembly GCF_025201925.1). Classification (NCBI taxonomy): domain Eukaryota; kingdom Metazoa; phylum Chordata; order Testudines; family Testudinidae; genus Gopherus; species Gopherus flavomarginatus. Next base: position 71,093,875 of record NC_066622.1, on the reverse strand, counting down.
AGGAGTACACATTGCACCCTTGTAAAGGGTGCAGCAGAGGCTGCTGTTGTGTATGTTCCCCCATTGCTCCCAAGGGCACTGATGCACAACGTCTCCTCACCTTCCTCCCTCAACATGGCTAAAAGCCAAGCTCAAGAGAGGTTGGATGGTCCAGTGATTCAGTGACTAGCCAGTGGGCTTAAGTGACCTAGATTCAATTCCCTGCTTTGCCACAGCTGTCCTATGAGATCTTGTGTTGCACACCCTAGTTAGCGTCCCCTTTCAGCTATGGACGAGGACCTCTGGGAGGGGAATATCAGCCTCTGTGCTCTGCATCCCCTGGATGTTTCAAGCTCATAGATCCTCAGTAGACTGAAGCACTGGTTCCTCTCTGGGTCATTTCTTGGGCTCTGATTATGTGTGTTACCCCCCTCCTCAGAAACACGGTGCCCAAGCCCACCTGCACCAGTGATCTCCTACTTAACCCCAGCCCTCTCTCAGAGCTCCCCCCCCCGAAAGGTGGGAAGTATATGCAGGAATGGCGCCAGGGTTTTTGGCGCCCTAGGAGGGGATCCTTCCCTGCTCCCGGCAATTCTGCGGCGGGGGGTTCCTTCCGCTCTCCCAGTCTTCGGGGCACTTAGGCATGTCCCGGAGCGAGTGAAGGACCTGCCGCAGAACTGCTGCTCACAACCCAGAGTGCGGAAGGACCCCCCGCTGCCGAATTGCCACCGAGGGCAGCAAAATGCCGCCCTCCCAAATCCTGGTGCCCTAGGCGACAGCCTAGGTTGCCTAAATGGAAGCTCCAGCCCTGAGCATATGGCTTACTGTTTAACCCTCATAAGGGTATGCAGTAGTTATGACACAGTCAACGTATGCATGTTTTGCACAGTCTACCACCTTTCTGCTCTTTTATCCTTCATCCTGTAAAGCTCATCAGAGTACAGCTCATACAAAATAATACACATCTGAAACCACAGTGGCCCTCCCTTTGCAGCTCATCCTTCCCCTGTGAGTCCTGAGGGGAACATCTGGGCCCAGGAAGGCAGGCTGTGGCATGCTAGCTGGTCTTTCTCTCCCTCACAGAGCCTCTGCCCAGCTTCTGTTCTTGATCTCTCCTGCTCCTCTCACTAGCTCTTCCTGTCTGGCCCCTGTTCCTGTGTGTTTCTTTCTTTAAACCCTCCTGGTCTCCTGGCCTCTTCTGGTCTCCTCCTGGTAACTTTCCACTGCTCCTACCTCTCCCCAACCCTTCAGGGGAGTCTCCTACACTCATTTTTCTAAGGATTCAGATGCTTTTTTAGCATAACATTTTGTAAGGGTTAAGTGCTGTCATTAGCCTTAACTATTTCCCATTGTGCTGGTCTGGGGTGTATTGCTACAGGACCTGGAAACAACAGCAGATCCTCATACACGTAGGCATTCATGACAGAGCAGACTTCCCAATATCAATCAGAATTCATCAGTTGACCAGATACAGCCCCAATTCATCACACTGTGGGCAAGTCACTTAGCCTCTCTGGGACTCTGTTCCCCATGTATGCCATGGGACAGCATTTCTCTACCTTATAGGTCTGCTTGCTGTATTATGAGGTGCTCAGATACTATGAAGGTGGAGCCCATAGAAGCACCTACATAGATATACCTAAGATGGCAGCTGGAAGATCATCTAAGTCCAGTATAACTTCAAGGAACTTCAGCTGTGAGAGAGTCAATACTTTTAAACTTAAGAGTCTAAATTTAAGTTTAGACACCTCAATTCATGATGTACCTGAATATGGACTTTTAGATCCACATCTTCAGAGGTGTTTAGGTGCCTAACATCCACTAAAATCAGTGAAAGTCAGGAGCCTAAATACCTTTGAACATCTGGGCTTTAGATCCCCACGTTCTGAAAGTTTTGACCTTGGCTTTTTTCCTTACCCACTATTTGCCTCCTCTTGTTTCCAAAGGCTGCTCTTGAATGGCAGCCATCTTGTCACTTGCTCCACCTCTAGAAGAAAAGAGGGGAGAACAGTTATAAGGCCAAAGCTGCTGCTGTGGATCAGCAGGCATATGGAAAGCAGGCTTCTGAGTGAAGATAAATGCTGGAATGGCACATGCCACCCTGCCCCTAACATCAACACCTTTTAGGGATAGTCCTGATGCCACAGATCTGTTTGCCTATTGCCAACTCTCATAAAATACATTCACTGCGCTTGCAGAGCTCGCTGAGAGAGGTACTCATGGCTGTAAGAAAGGACTTAAGTCTTCAGTGTACATCACATTCTAAATGGGAATTTGCAGCTGGCCTGTGAGAAATGCTCTTGGATGAGTAGCCTTTGTGGTAGTTCTGTGCAAATTTCCCTTTCAAAAATGCTGATCAACAGTGCAAAGCAGAGAAATGATTACTTTGATGCTCCACGGTGTTTATCAGAAAGAAATACAATGGATCATGCTTCCTCCCCCTGCTAATTCAGTAGTCAATATTTCTTTGCAATAAGAAACAACTGACTGATTTTAGTTCTAATAATCCTTGAGAAGAGTCCCTAAATATAATTACAACCAGCCTGTCATTCTCCACCTACTTTGGGGTGAAATATGCTGTCTGTATTCTAACTTAGTGGTTTCTCTGTTGTCTAAATCAATGGCATTCCTGCTCTGTTAGTTTTGTAACTAGGCTCCTCATTTGCCACATGAATCTTCTGGTTCAGAGCTGAGGTACCATGACTCTTACACCACACGCAGCCATGCTAGGCAAGAACCTCATGGACTGCACTCTGTTCCCAAGGCTGAACTTAGTCAAACACACATGATGGGCCCAGTCCTGCAGTCTTTGCTTAGGCAAAACACCCATTGACTTAATGTTATTTATATTCCAGTAGAATCAAGAAGCCCCCCAGCAGAGATCAAGGCCTCATCATGCTCGGTGCTGCTCTTATATGTGGCAAGGGACAGTGCCAGCACTTAAGCACTCACAGTCTAAGGAGACAAGACAGCAGCACATGGGAAGGAAGATTTATTACATGTGAGGAAATGAGGCATTGAAAGGTTAGATGACCTGCAGTCATGACCTGCAGTCATGAGAGTCTGTGACAGAACTGGGAAATGATTCCAGATCTCCAGCCTTCCTGTTCAATGCCTTAACCTTAAATTCAGCCTTCCTTTGTCACCACGGTAGGCACAAGTCTGCCATTTGGCTAGAGACAGAAGGGAGCCAGTGTCCCCCATAATCATGTGAGAGCAAGGTACCTGCAGGACCATCTTTCTCCTTATGTCCTACAAGGCAACAGAGCTCAGCTGGAGTGTCCTTGCTTGCTCTCCTGAGACTCAATCTGTGGTCAGTGGTAAGGTAGTGGTTTGTGAATCTCCTTCCCTCAGACCATTCAGGACCATCCAGGTCCCACTGTGACTGCTCACAGCGCTCCCTGTGTGGGTTGGTATATCTGTAAGCAGGGTCAGGATGAGCTCTACCCTGACATCTGGTGGAAAGAATTTCAGAGAGTGTATTTGCATAGGCACGCCTACAGGATGTAAGCAGAGTCAGGATGAGCTCTACCCTGACATCTGGTGGAAAGAATTTCAGAGAGTGTATTTGCATAGGCACGCCTACCCCATCCCAGGCTGCCGAGCTGTGGGACTGCTTTGTGACAGAAATGACTCAACCTCAGTTGGGTGGTACTTGCTAGACAAGGGACATGGGTTCCAAAACCCAGTAAATTGAGAGAGGTTGGGGACAGGTATCTGTGCCTGGTGGTGCAGTCTCTTTGTGGAGCCAGAAGCACCAGTTCCACCCCCTCCTCTCTCCACTGTGGAATGTCAGAGTTGATTTTTTTATTCCTTTAAGAATCTAGATACAGGTGACTGAGCTGAACTCACTTTGGGCTAATGGTGCACTAGCACTGGGGCTCCCCTACTAAGAGCTGAGATCACTAAGAGCTGAAATCACTAAAGAGCTGAAATTATTTGAGCTGTGAGTACTGTGCTAACTAGTGGGGGAGCCTGAAGCTATACTGCGGAACAGAGCAGCTGGCGGAGTGGAGCAGTTTGTGGGGATGGCTGGAGCGGATCACGGGACAGCTGGTGGAGCGGAGCGACTGGCAGAGCGGAGTAGCTGTGGGACGGGTGGAGCAGCCCACAGAGTGAGCGGAGCCGAGCAGTTTGCAGGGAGAACTGGAGCAGCTCATGGAGCAGAGCAGCTGGTGGAGCGGAGCAGTTTGTGGAGAAGGCAGAAGCAGAAACCACGGAGAGGCAGGGTAGTTGGCCCCGGACCACGTAAGGTGCCCCTTTCTACCCAGGCTGGGGGGAAGGACCTCTACAGATAAACTCTCGAACTCTGGGGTGGCATTGACCAGAGACTTTTGGGTTGTTGGACTTTGGGGTGATTGGACTTAAAACCCTAAGGGGAAAAAGAACATTGCCAAACATACTTGGAGGTGGGTTTTTGTTTATGGTGTGTTATAACCCTGTTTGTGGTGTTTCTCCAATGGGATGCCGCATTGATTCCTTCCTTTATTAAAAAGATTTTGCTGCATTCAGAGTCTGTGCTTGCGAGAGGAGAAGTATTGCCTCCTAGAGGTGCCCAGGGGGGTGTGGTATGTGAGTGTCCCAGGTCACTGGGTGGGGGCTCGAGCCGGTTATGCATTGTGTTACTGAAACGGAACCCCTGCATACTGAACCCAGCCCTTGTTGCTGCCAACTCAGAGGGGCAGAAGGGTTACATATCCATGACCATTTAGCACCCCCTTCTTCTAGGTAGCTACTTATAGTGATTTGTGGGGGAATGGGGCTAGGTTTAGCAGATGGGAAGCAGGGATGTCTCACAGCTGGGCCGCTGGGCCAGCTGTTAGAGTGTATTATTGTTCATGCAATACAGTGCCTTGGGGGTATTTTAGGTGACAGAGCCATTTAAATAAAGGTGCCTGTGACAGGCACTGAAAATGGAATGAGCCGGCAACAGCGATGAACTGATGGCTGTTGGAAGCTCCTGGTGCTGCAGCTGGTGCAGTGCCAGGGAACCAGTGTTGTGGAGGCACCTATGGCCCAGCCTGAGCATCTGTCATGGACAAACTGACTTGGGGCCTGAGTTAGGGAATAGCAAGTGTCTGACTGTGAATGGTAGTGGTGAGACAAGGGAGTGTATGTTCTGTACCTTGGCCATACCCCGTAACACAGATGGCTGGTTGATACATGGATGGTGAGATGTACAGAGCCATGAATAGTGATGGTTGTCGTAATGCAGTGCTGGCTACGGAGTCCAGCTCCGCTAGGGATTGCTGTGCTGTTCTCTAGCCCTGAATGCACACCCTGCCCACCCCCAAACTTGGGGAGGGGGTGAGGAGAAGAGTCCTATTGCATTCGACTTTGGGGTTTATATCAATAGAGTTGCAGGCAAAACAGAGGTGGACATGAATGCACAAGTTTTTCTTCTTAACTTCTGATTTCCCTGATTTTAAAGTTTGGGAGCAAGGGCCATGTCTTACCACCGCCGTAACTGCCACTAAACAGAGTTGTTATCTGCTTAAATTTCTCCAGCTTTGGTGATCCTAGAGTCTGGGAGAAGTAGAGGCTGCCCCAGCCTGGGAATAAGAGGGAGAAACTGTGCTACTGACACTGCTTCTGTCTATGCTGAGCCTCATGAAGGTGTGAGAAGCTGAGACAGGTCTCAGTCAGTTCTTGGTGGCTGTAACATCTGATCCCTGCTTACAAATTACTAAAAGTAAGTACAGCCAGAGCAGCCCTCTCTGGTAAGTCATGGCAGCATCTCTGTCAGCTGGAGGGAACCAGTGTGAAGGAGCCTGGGTCATCGCTCAGGCCTAGCTCCTCAGAGGTATGCTGTCACCTTCTTTCTGGGTGAATCAATGGGTGTTAGGTGTCTTTGTACCTTTGAGGATCTGGGACTCACTTCCTAAAACTTTCCACAGACTCTCATGGCCTTCTGGAAGTTAGATACTGCCAGGAGCTGGCCACCCAGCAAGTCTGCCCACTGCATGCCCCCCTCCTGGCCAGTCTGAGGGATACTGATTGCATCATTAAGGTTACATTTTAGTCACAGGTATTTTTAGTTAAAGTCATGGACAGGTCATGGACTGTAAACAAAAATTCATGGCCCCTGACCTATCCATGACTTTTACTATATACCTGTAGCTAAAACGTGGGCCAGAGGGCTGCAGGTGCTCTGGGGAGGTGGTCCAGAGGCACCGGGGTGCTGGGGGGGGGCAGGCAGGGACCCCTGCTGGTGCTGGGGGCAGGGTTTGGTGGGGCTGACAGGTTCCCTACCTGGCTCCAACTGGCATGTCTCTGCAGCTCCTAGGGGGAGGGGCGGCCAGGCGGGCTCCACACACAGCTCTTGCCACAAGCGCCAGCTACACAGCTCCCATTGGCCGGGAACTGCAGTGCACAGAGCCCCTGGCCCCTCCACCTAGGAGCTGCAGGGACATCCTGGTGGGATCCAGGGAGCCCCCCAGAGGTAAGTGACACCTCACACTCCAACCCCCAGTCCTGAGCCCTCCCATATACCCAAACTGCTGCTTCTGGCCCAGGGGCTGCCCGGCTCAGGCATTGCAGAAGTCATGCAGAAAGTCCCAGAATCCATGACTTCTGTGACCTCCATGACAGACATGCAGCCTTACTCATCACTACATATTAACCCACTGGTGTGGGACACCTAAAAAGATGGTGGCTAGATGCCCTCTTGGCCAACACTAAGGGCTGGGCTGTGACACTGCACTGTATATGATTTTATAAAAGTATGTTGATGAGTGTGAATATAATGTAACTAAAACATGCTTCTTGCAAAAGGTCTCTTGTAAAGTATCATTACAAAGCTTATAATCTAAGGAGTGTGGTCATCCTATTTGTATAAATGTATCACTCTTGTATCTGAAACTAGAAATATGAAATATAACTCTGAGGGCCCATTGTAGTTAGGCAAAGTGTGGGCCATTAATGGTGGTTTGAAATCTTGATGGCTCCCATTAACCAGCACAATTGACTGTAGATGGCTTTGTTTTACCTGTAAGTCTTCCTGTATACGTGTGTGCTGGCAAGTGGGCAATGAAGTCTTGTAGTGACATGTGATCATGTCACCTGAACTGGAATCCATCTTTAACTTGGTGCTGTTCCATTGAGAAGGAGGGGTGGGAACCCAGAGAGGGACAATGGATTCCCACCTTATGCAAAAGATATATAAGTGGGTGGAACAGAACATAGAGGAGAGCCATCATAAGAAATCCCCTAGCTACCACCTGAGCTGGAACAAGGGCTGTACCAGGGGAAAGGATTGTGCCCAGGCTAGGAAGGTGTCCAGTCTGTGAAAGAAACTTATTGAAACATCTCTGAGGGTGAGATTTTTTCTGTATTCAGTTTTATTACTGTATTAGGCTTAGATTTGCGTGTTTTATTTTATTTTACTTAGTAATTCACTTTGTTCTGTCTGTTACTACTTGGAACCACTTAAATCCTACTTTCTGTATTTAATAAAATCACTTTTTACTTATTAATTAACCCAGAAGATGTATTAATACTTGAGGTGGGGAACAAACAGCTGTGCATATCTCTCTATCAGTGTTATAGAGGGCGAACAATTTATGAGTTTACCCTGTATAAGCTTTATACAGGGTAAAACAGATTTATTTGGGGTTTGAATCCCATTGGGAGTTGGGAATCTGAGTGTTAAGGACCGGAACACTTCTGTAAGCTGCTTTCAGTTAAGTCTGCAGTTTTGGGGCAGCTGGTTCAGACTCTGGGTCTGTGTTGGAGCAGACAGGCGTGTCTGGCTCAACAAGACAGGGTGCTGGAGTCCTAAGCTGGCAGGGAAAGCAGGGGCAAAAGTAGTCTTGGCACATCAGTTGGCAGCCCCAGGGAGTTTCTGTGATCAAACCCATCACAGAAAGGCTGGGCAGTGACCTCCAGAACTAGGAATCTTTACAGTTTGTGCTGAAAGGCCAGGCCCTCAAACTCAAGAGCTGTCAAGGCCTCACATCCTCTATAGATTAGGCACAGAGGGGAACATATAAAACACACACTGACCAGCGGGTTACATTAGGTTAAGCCCTGTGGCTGGAAGGCCTGGAGAGTCTTGAGCTTGCTACTGACACTTGTTGGTAAACAGGGAGAAGAACAGCTCAGAGCTGCTTGAGAACACGAAGGGGACAAAAGTTTCTTAGGGGAGGGAGCTCTCTGCTTCCATCTATTGGTGAGCAAGAGGAAATGACTGAGTTGGCCGGGCCTCATTTGCATTTCTATTATGTGACAGTTTGGGGGCATTTTTGTCAAAATTCAGGTAAGTTTTATATTTGGGGATAATACAACCTTATTGTCTCTATCAGAAAACTAAATGACTAATGAACTGCACCAAATGTGAATGAGGTGAGTGGTCCCTTTAACTGAAAGAACAGTCTGTTATGGTTGGGTGACAAAGCCTGGACAAAACCCACAAAGACTAGAGAGGTATTGTTAGTTTTTGGTGTAAGTGTGTTCTTTAGGGCAAGGATTTTATTCAGAGTCTTATATGCTATTGAACTCTTCTGAAGACCTTTGAAAAAAGAGATGTTGTAGAAGCAGCTTAATAGCATAAAACCAGCTTTCCTGGGTAGGAGGAGACTTTGCAGATGTCTTCAAGGCAGCTTCAAGGTGAGAGATGATGGTAAGATGGTTTGGGCTGAACTGGCAGAGAACGGTTGCCTGTTTGAGGGATTGTAGTGCATGTCTCCATATCTAGCACCAACACTGCAATTGCTTCAGCTGGGTTAGATGGTAAAGTGCCTGGAGGCAGTACTGCTCTTTGGGACTGGAGGTGGACCTGCCTGAGTTTTGGGCTCTGGATAAGTAGAGGAAGGGAGTGCCTAATGGTAGAAGGCATTGCCTCAGGAGTCTTCACAATCAGGAAAGGAGGACTGAGGCTAAGGCTATTGCCTAGACACCCTGGGTGGGGGGAGTCTGATCTCATAGATATTGCTGACTTATTAATTGCTGGCTTTCCCAAGTTTATTCTCTGTCCCCCTTTCTACCTTCTCCTCCTTCTCCCCCAGTAAAGACCTCTTTGTTTGAAATCCCTAAGCTCAGTTTTTGTAAGGGGAAGCATATCAAGGGTGCCCAGGGGATGTAAATTAATTTCCCCAGGTTTCTGCAGGGGAGTTCAATCCAGTAGTGTTTAGGTTTTCAGCAGGAACTCCTAGCTAATTGAAACCCACCTGTTTTTGTTCACAAAAATGCTTGGCAGCAGGGTTACACTAGCATTGTGCAACAAATGCTGCAAGTGCAAAACACGCAGGTTTTGGGGATTTACACCTCGATATACTACTGATCAAAGTAACCTGATGTGAAGAGGTCTTGCTGTGTGAATCACATGCAATAATGCCATCCCCCACAGAGAACACCAGCAAGGTTTGAATCCCTTGATCTTCAGAGCCCTACCTTTGACACTAATGCTTAAGCTACAGGAGTAAATACTGACCCTACTGTAGCCCAGCTACTGGACACATTTTCCCAGTGGGTTACCCAATTATTCTCCAAGCACCAGTAGAATATTGGAGTTCAGGAACCCTGGATTTTATCTCTACCTCTGAGAGAAGGGGGCAATTTTGTCCTCTTGAGAAAGGATAACCCAGATTGGCTTAAAAGATAGCGTGTGCAGTGAGTAATATTGGGGTTGGCATGTTAGACACCTGGGTTGCCTACAGTAACACCTTGAATAAGCTACCTGAGAACTTATGTAAAAACCCAGGGGGTAATGTTCAGCCTCTTTTCCCTAAGTGTCTTCTAGGTTGGGGGCCGTGGCCTGCATTAATGATGATTGTCTCCCATGGCAGAACAATTAGTAAATAAATGTAAATACCACCAATGTTGCCAGATTATAACAGCTAGTAAAGACTGCCACCTATTGGCCCATAACAAATACTACACCATTAACTGTGGTCCTTTTCAGTGCCTAGACACTGGAGCATTGGTAGCTTTTGGAATTGAGAGGAGTTTTTTCCGGCTTCAGTCTTGTTTAGAAATGATCTGACATTACAAATGGAAAATTCCTATTGGACATTTCACAGGCTGGTTTTATGAAGCTCTCTTTTATTTCCTCCTGATGGGTGTTTTTAGCTGAACCATTTGCAAGCCTCAGAGGGGTAGCTGTGTTAGTCTGGATCTGTAAAAGCAGCAAAGAATCCTGTGGCACCCTATAGACTAACAGATGTTTTGGAGCATGAGCTTTCGTGGGTGAATACCCACTTCGTTGGATGCATGTAGTGGAAATTTCCAGGGGCAGCTATATATATGCAAGCAAGAAGCAAGCTAGAGATAACGAGGTTAGTTCAATCAGGGAGGATGAGGCCCTGTTCTAGCAGTTGAGGTGTGAAAACCAAGGGAGGAGAAACTGGTTTTGTAGTTGGCAAGCCATTCACAGTCTTTGTTTAATCCTGAACTGATGGTGTCAAATTTGCAGGTGAACTGAAGCTCAGCAGTTTCTCTTTGAAATCTGGTCTTGAAGTTTTTTTGCTGCAGTATGGCCACCTTAAGATCTGCTATTGTGTGGCCAGGGAGGTTGACGTGTTCTCCTATATTGCCATTCCTCATATCTGATTTGTTTTCCATTTATCCTTTTCCGTAGAGACTGTCCAGTTTGGCCGATGTACATAGCAGAGGGGCATTGCTGGCATATGATGGCGTATTTTACATTGGTGGACGTGCAGGTGAATGAAGGATGGTGTGGCTGATCTGGTTAGGTCCTACGATGGTGTCGCTGGTGTAGATATGTGGGCAGAGTTGGCATCGAGGTTTGTTGCATGGATTGGTTCCTGAGCTGGAGTTACTATGGTGCGGTGTGCAGTTACTGGTGAGAATATGCTTCAGGTTGGCATGTTGTCTTTGGGCAAGGACTGGCCTGCCACCCAAGGCCTGTGACAGTGTGGGATCATTGTCCAGGATGGGTTGTAGATCCCTGATGATGCGTTGGAGGGGTTTTAGCTGGGGACTGTATGTGATGGCCAGTGGAGTCCTGTTAGTTTCTTTCTTGGGTTTGTCTTGCAGTAGGAGGCTTCTGGGTACACATCTGGCTCTGTTGATCTGTTTCCTTATTTCCTCGTGCGGGTATTGTAGTTTTGAGAATGCTTGGTGGAGATTTTGTAGGTGTTGGTCTCTGTCTGAGGGGTTAGAGCAGATGCGGTTGTACCTCAGTGCTTGGTTGTAGACAATGGATTGTGTGGTGTGCCCGGAATGGAAGCTGGAGGCATGAAGGTAGGCATAGTGGTCGGTAGGTTTTCGGTATAAGGTGGTGTTAATGTGACCATCACTTATTTGCACCGTGGTGTCTAGGAAGTGGACCTCCTGTGTAGATTGGTCCAGGCTGAGGTTGATGGTGGAGTGGAAACTGTTGAAATCGTGGTGGAATTTTTCCAGAGTCTCTTTCCCATAGGTCCAGATGATGAAGATGTCATCAATGTAGCGTAGGAAGAGAAGGAGCGTGAGTGGACAAGAGCTGAGGAAGTGTTGTTCCAGGTCGACCATAAAAATATTGGCATATTGTGGGGCCATAGCGGTGCCACTGATCTGGAGATATATATTGTCATCAAATTTGAAATAGTTGTGTGTGAGGATAAAGGCACAGAGCTCATCAACCAGTTGTGCTGTGGCATCATCAGGGATACAGTTCCTGATAGCTCGTATTCCATCTGTGTGTGGGATGTTTGTGTAGAGAGCCTCTACATCCATGGTGATTAGGATGGTGTTTTCTGGAAGGTCACCAATGCATTGTAGTTTCCTCAGGAAATCAGTGGTGTCACAGAGATAGCTGGGAGTGCTGGTGGCATAGGGTCTGAGTAGAGAATCCACATATCCAGACAGTCCTTCAGTGAGAGTGCCAATGCCCAAGATTATGGGGCATCCAGGATTTCCGGGTTTGTGGATCTTGGGTAGTAGATAGAATAATGCTGGTCGGGACTCTAAGGGTATGTTGATTTGTTCCAATGTTAGTGTAGGGAGTGTCCTGAGTAGATGGCGCAGTTTCTTAGTGTATTCCTCAGTGGGATCTGAGGGAAGTGGCCTGTAGAATTTGGTATTGGAGAGTTGTCTGGTGGCCTCCTTTTGGTAGTAAGACTGGTTCATGATGACAACAGCACCTCCTTTATCAGCCTCTTTGATGATAATGTCAGGGTGGTTTCTGAGGCTGTGGTTGGCATTGCGTTCTGCACGACTTAGGTTATGCGGCAAGCGATGTTGTTTTTTCACAATTTCTGCCTGTGCACGTCGACGGAAGCATTCAGTGTATAGGTCCAGACTGTCATTTCGACCCTCAGGAGGATTCCATGTGGAGTTCTTCTTCTTGTGCTGTTGGTGGGAGGGTAACTGTGTATCAGTGCGCTGATACCAGTGCAAGCCTGGTGCTTAAGCTCTGCCTCCGGCTGAGGCATTTTTAGTGCAGGTTCTCAAACGTGTAAACTGGCTTCCCGGGTCATCCTCCTCCCCCCTCACTCTCCTGACCTTTAGCTCTGGTGCAGCCTTCGCCTGGATAGTCAGGCCTTTGCCCTGAGCAAGAATTGGAGGAGGGGGGACCCTTGTTTCAGCTGCTCCCAGGGATGGTGTTTCTGAGATCCTTGAAATGGAGATTAAAGTGGAGATTGGCTGTGTGGATTTGTACTGCTACAGCAGCATTTAGCCACTCTGCTAAGGTCTCTTCACTAGAAACATCTACAGTATGTCTACATTGCAGGCACAGGGTGTGACTGAGGCTCACTTAGGGTATGTCTACACTACGGGATTATTCCGATTTTACATAAACTGGTTTTGTAAAACAGATTATATAAAGTCGAGTGCACGTGGCCACACTAAGCACATTAATTCGGCGGTGTGCGTCCATGGTCCGAGGCTAGCGTCGATTTCTGGAGCGTTGCACTGTGGGTAGCTATTCTGTAGCTATCCCATAGTTCCCACAGTCTCCCCCGGCCCTTGGAATTCTGGGTTGAGATCCCAGTTCCTAATGGGGCAAAAATCATTGTCGCGGGTGGTTCTGGGTAAATGTCGTCACTCATTCCTTCCTCTGGGAAAACAATGGCAGACAATCATTTTGCGCCCTTTTTCCCTGGATTGCCCTGGCAGACGCCATAGCACGGCAACCATGGAGCCTGTTCAGCTTTTTTTTACTGTCACCGTATGTGTACTGGATGCCGCTAACAGAGGTATTACTGCAGCACTACACAGCAGTATTCGTTTGCTTTTGCATGATAGCAGAGACGGTTATCTGTCGTTCTGTACTGTCTGCTGCTATCATGGGTGCCCCTGGCTGAGGTCGGCCGGGGGCGCAAAGGCAAAACTGGAAATGACTCCCCCAGTCAATCCCTCCTTTATGGTTTCTAAAAATAGAGTCAGTCCTGCCTAAAATATGGGGCAAGTGTACTAGAGAACCAGTGTATCAGAGGAGCACAGCTGCTCCATGTCAGATCCCGCAGAAATGATGAGCTACATGCCATTCACGGGGGGGGCCCCTGCAACAAGCCCACCTGTTGCTTCCCTCCTCCCCCAACCTTCCTGGGCTACCGTGGCAGTGTCCCCCCCATTTGTGTCATGAAGTTATAAAGAATGCAGGAATAAGAAACAGTGACTTGTTAGTGAGATAAAATGAGGGGGAGGCAGCCTCCCAGTGCTATGACAGTCCAGGCAGGACATTAAGCGGTGCGGAGGAGAGGAGCCCAGCATCCCGCTGCTATGATAGTCCAGGCAGTACAGAATCTTTTCTTTACACAGGAAAGGGAGGGGGCTGATGGAGCTCAGCTCCCAGTTGCTATGATGAGGACGGTTACCAGCCGTTCTGTACCATCTACTGGGAATGACCAGGAATCATTCCTATTTTTACCCAGGCGCCCCCGGCCAGCCTCACCTGAGGCCAGCCAGGAGCACTCAGGGGCTGATGGTGATGACAGATAGCAGTCATACTGTACCGTCTGTCACCAGGGAGGGGAGAGGAGCGGATACTGCTCTTCACTGCTGCAGCATCGTGTCTACCATCAGCATTCAGTAGACATAGAGTGACATTGAAAAAAGTCAAGAAACGATTTCTTTCCCTTTTCTTTCATGGGGTGGGGGGAGGGAGTAAATTGACGAGCTATACCTTGAACCACGCTGAACAATGTGTTTGAACCTACAGGCACTGGGAGCTCAGCCAAGAATGCAAATAGCTTTCAGAGACTGCTGTGGACTGTGGGATAGCTGGAGTCCTCAGTACCCCCTCCCTCCCTCCATGAGCGTCCATTTGATTCTGTGGCTTTCTGTTATGCTTGTCATGCAGCACTGTGTAGCCTGGAGATTTTTTTCAAAGGCTTTAATATTTCATCTTCTGTAATGGAGCTGTGATAGAACAGATTTGTCTCCCCATACAGCGATCAGATCCAGTATCTCCTGCACGGTCCATGCTGGAGCTCTTTTTGGATTTGGGACTGCATCGCCACCTGTGCTGATCAGAGCTCCATGCTGGGCAAAGAGGAAATGTAATTCAAAAGTTTGCGGGGCTTTTCCTGTTTACCTGGCCACTGCATCAGAATTCAGATTGCTGTCCAGAGTAGTCACAGTGGTGCACTGTGGGATACCGCCCGGAGGCCAATACCGTCGATTTGCGGCCACACTAACCCTAATCCGATATGGTAATACCGATTTTAGCGCTACTCCTCTCGTTGGGGAGGAGTACAGAAACCGATTTAAAGAGCCCTTTATATCGATATAAAGAGCCCTTTATATCGATATAAAGGGCCTTGTAGTGTGGACGGGTGCTGTGTTAAATCGGTTTAACGCTGCTAAAATCGGTTTAAACGCGTAGTGTAGACCAGGCCATAGACTAAGAGAGCTTTAATTGAGCTGGCTCGGATTGCAGAGCAGTGCAGCCTTGGCAGCATGTGCCTCAGTGCGAACTAGCTCCATTAGTAATTACCTCTAGTTTCTGGCAAGCTTGTACAGCCCGTGCTGAAGCCTGCTCCAGTCCACAAGCTAGCTAGTTAAAAACTAGCTCAGCTACGACTACACAAGATGCAATCACACCCTAGGATTGCAGTGTAGACGTACCCATCGTTAGTGCTCGCACTTGAAACAGACAGAGCACAGGACTGGAAATCAGTTACTAATTTGTTCTTTTAATTGCCTAGAGGCTTTGTGATGGGCACGTGCCTTATAAATGCACTTGTAATAAGGGCTGGTTTACACACCACTTTTGCACCAATAAATGATGTAGGTTTTGGAACTGATCTATTTATATTAATGTCGCCCCCCCTAGGGCAGAGATAGAGCTATAAAAAGTTTATATAGCTTATTCTGGTCAATTAGGGAGTCCACGTTAGGGTGGACACCTTTGAAGTTGTCTGTCGTGATGGTGCTGATGTGCGGATACTGAATCAAAGGCAGAGATTGATTCACTTTGATTCAGTGAGACTAGATGGTCTGACAAGTCCTTCAAGTGTTGGCAGAGGTTATCAAAGTGGCAGGCCCCCGAGGTGCATCTCAGAGGTGAGACCTGCTCATGTCCGGGCTATGCATTGTCTGTGGTTGGATCCCACGTCTCATTCCTGTCCCAGCAGTACAAGTTGTACCCTGCACTTTCAGAGGAGGTAGGTGGCTAGCACAGAACTTGCTGCTCTGTCTGTCATGCACCAAACCAATTAATGCAGCCTGGGACCCGGGGTCTCTTTGAGATCCTGCTCTGAAGATTGCAGCTACTTAGCGTGCAAATTAAACCGTTCAATGTAAAATAAGACGAAGATACCCTAGGGCTGTATAGCTCTGACCCAGTGACAGGCACAATGGGAACTATACACTTCCTGTCCAGGGCTTTTAGCTCATTAGCACAAACCAGCATGGCCCAGGGTCTCTCTCCTTGTTTCATTTGCTCACTCCATGGTTCCTCCTTCTTCTCTTGGTTCAGCCCCCTTGGAAATGAGCCCTCTGATTTGGAGCATCCCCTTTCCCATCCAAATGTACCAGCAGGCCTCTAGTCATCCCCTTCTCCTCCTCCTTCCTAGCTGGGACAGATTCCTTCCCTGCCAAACCCCAAATGTAGTGAGCTCTTCACTGCCCATCTAGTCCACCTATCAGTAGTTGCCGTACTTACTTGCTGTAAGCTTGGTTGGTGCCAATGTCCTTGGATGAGCACCATCTGTCAGACACCAAGAAACAGGAACAGTTCATGCGGGAAAAATGCAGCTGTAACGGAGGCTGCTGCTGTTCTATGGAAAGCGTTGATCAAGGCAGGAAACAGGGTCCTTAACTTGAGAACTGAGTGGGCCTGGCTGGCACCTATGCCCCACCCAGAACACATGCGCAATGCACACCAAAGGCTGCTCTGCCTTGGTGCAGGCACTTCTTTTCTGAGAGTCATTTTTTATTAATAGGCATAAAGAAACAATAAGAAATACAACAAGGTAAACTGACTGACAGCTTCCGTATTTATCAAAGGCTGCACATTCCACATCACCGATTAAATTGGGCAATTATGCTACTTGCGAAAGCTGTAAAACCAGACAATGCAAAACCAGCAGTACTGGATATAGATAGAACGTGGTAAGGTGGGAAAAAACAAACAAAAAAAGATACACAAATCAGCAAAATAAGGTGAAGGGTGGGGCTGGAAGAGGGAGGGCAAAAGCAGAGAGGTCAGGTGGAATGGAAGTCTGGTATTTGCGCTATCTCAGGATTCTTTATCCAAATGCATCAAGAAATGGCGTCCAAATTTCTTTGAATTCATATCATTGCCCTTTGCTTTAACTTTTCACTTTAACTCTTCTTTCTTTTGCTGCTAACTCAGACAGGGGCAGGCATTTCTGATTAGCTGGGAGCTGGGTCCAAAACTGCAAAATGTTAGCAATGAGATTTTAAAGCATGCTCATCTAGCCTTGGATTTCAACACCAACTCAGCCTGGGGTCAGCAGAGGAACCTGTCATTATTAATAACCACATGACAGGGCACTGAAAGGTTCTACTGTGCCAGGCGCCATACAAACACCCAGCAAGATAGAGCCTTTCCCTTAAGGGCTCCCATACTAGAGAGGCAGAGGAGGTATTACCTGTTCTGTTCATTTCCTCTGAGGAACCTGGCATTGGCCGCTGTCAGAAGACAGGATACTGGGCTAGATGGACCTTTGGTCTGACCCAATATGGCTGTTCTTATATTCGTCTGTATTGGCATTACCCCTACTCTATAAATGGGGCACTAACAGAACAATGGACTTGCTTTCAGTCATACAGAGAGTTCACAGCAGAGCCAGTTCTGTCCCTGCAGGGCACAAGTTTCCAGCCACCCCCTTCCTCCTGGGGAGGAATCCAGTCTCGGTGGCCTCCAATGCTCTCTGATACATGCTGAGCAAGGAGGCAGCCTCATCCCCAGCCCCTACTGAGGCTACGGTCAGGGGCAACAGCAGGGAGAAGGCGCACACAGCACCCCCGGCACCCACTGTGGGTGAGACGAGGGAGATTCCTGGACCTGAAAGGGACCCTAAGAGCACATGTAGTGACAGTGGTGGGGGTGAGTGTGCTGCTGGGGGGGGGCAGGAAGGGGGGGCTTGGTAAATTGTTCCAATGGTTAATTACTCTCACTGTTATAAATGTACACCTTATTTCCAGTCTGCATTTGTCTGGCTTCAACTTCCAGCCATTATATCATGTTAGACCTTTCTCTGCTAGAGTGAAGAGCCCATTATTAAATATTTGTTCCCTATGTAGGTACTTATAGACTGTGATCAAGTTACCTCTTAACCTTCTCTTTGTTAAGTTAAATAGCTTGAGCTCCTTGAGTCTATCTCTATAAAGCAGCTTTTCTAATCCTTGATCATTCTTGTGGTTCTTCTCTGACCCCTCACCAATTTATCAACATCCTTGCTGAATTGGAGGCACCAGAACTGGACACAGGATTCCAGCAGCGGTCACGCCAGTGCTAAGATAGAGGTAAAACAACCTCTCTGCTCCTACTCAAGATTCCCCTGTTTATGCATCCCAGGATCGCATTAGCTACTTTGGCCAGAGCATCATGCTGCGAGCTCGTATTCAGCTGATTATCCACCACGACCCCCAAATCTTTATCAGCGTCTCTGCTTCCCAGGATAGAGTCCCCCAACCTTTAAGTAAGGCCTAAATTCTTTTATCTCAGATGTCTACATTTAGCCATATTAGAAAACAGTTTGCTTGTGCCCAGCTCACCCAGTGACCCAGATCGCTCTGAGTCAGTGACCTCTTCATTATTTACCACTCCTCCAATTTTTGTGTCATCTGCAAACTTTATCAGTGATAGCCCCTGGTAACAGGGGTGCTGCCAATGGCGTATCAGAGAGGACCTTGCCACATGCAGGATATGTGTTTTGGGCCCACTAGAATGAATGAGTTCACCTAGCACTAACAATAGGGCCATGGTGGCACATAACAGTGGCAGGCCGAGCCTCCTGGGAAGGTGGGCAGCTGGGCTACACAGGAGGGCTGGCACTGGTGATAAGGTTGACGGCAATGGTGTTCCTTGTTGTGGCACTAGTGCAGATTGGGGCTGGAGCAGAAAGAGGCAGAGCCCTGTGGAACAGGGAACCTTAAACCTGGGTGAAATCCAGATTACCTTGCAGGGGCTGGGAGTTTTGCCATTGAGTTCAACGGGGCCAAGACCGTCAGGAATCAGGGCCTGTACCAGAGCCAGTCACTGGGCAGCCTAATGAGCACAGCTGGCCTGTGGCAGGCTGCTTGATTGGCTGCACTGTCTGATTGAAGGGAAGAGTCCACAGAGCAGCTTTTAAGCTCAGCTGCAGCAGCCATTCAGTAGCTGTTCAAAGCATTTGCCCAGGACTGTGATAGCTTCTGCACCTGCCTTGTGCCCACCCTTGGGCCTGCCCTGGCTCTGACACTCAGCTCCAATCCCTGACTCTGGCTGGGATGCTCGGTTCTGGCATCTGACTCTGGTTCTGACTCTTGGTGCCAACAATTACTCTCACCACTAGGGCTAATGCTTGCTCTACCCACTAGGCACAATTGCCCCATCTTAGTCACTGAGTTTCACCCTGAACCCCTGCTTTAGCCCTTGCCTCCAGCCCTTACTTGCTGAAATACAAAATAGCAAGTGGACCAAAGCAATAGCCAATGACTTTTAAAAGGGACTAGTGATCAGGGGGTGGGACCTGAGACTCCTTAAAGGGACCTAATTTGCAGAAAGTGCTGAGCATCCCCCTTTGGAAATCAGGCCTTGCAGTGGGACGCTGGCTTGGCCCAGACAATCCCCTTTGAAAAACTCAGCCAATCATTTTGTTAGGTTCCTCTATTTTTTCTTTCCTGCACCTTATTTCTCCTCCTATTGCAGACCCTAGCAGGCATTGGTAAAGAAGAGGATGATGATGGTTGATAATATTTCTGACTCTTCTGCCTTTCATGCCAGGATTTTAAAGCCCTTAGAGAAGGCAGGGAGGCCTTTGTTTTATTTATGGGCTCTGCTGCAGAGTGAACTGGCCCTTTAAGGAGGATGGGTCTCCGTGCTGCGCTTGGGTCAGGCCTCTCCAGGGGAAGAAAGGGTCACAGGATGGGGCGCATGTACCCCAAACCCAGGCCTGATGGGATAGAAGAGCAGCCTATGATCAGAGAGGAGGAGGAGGGCAGGGGAAGATATCAGGGAGGGCAGACCTGTGGGAGACTGGTCAGGGGAAAGCTGCTGGAGACTGCGACCAGCACTGGCCCGGGGAATGGCTTTTCTTTGCTTGATGTTACTTGAGAGCATTGTGTCCAGGACTGGCTCTAGGCACCAGCCAAGCAAGCTTGTGCTTGGGGCGGCAGATTCTAAGGGGCGGCATTCCACCCAAACCTAGGGTGGCACGGCAGCCCTTTTTTTTTTTTTTTTTTTTTTACTTTGTCACTCTGGCTGCCCTGTAGGGGGCGGCGGTGCGGAGGAGGGGAGCGCCCTGCTGGGAGCCGTCTCCGGCAGCCTGCGTCCTTCCCTCCCCACCGACCAGAGTGGCGCAGAGCCCTCCCTGCAGGCAGCGTGGCACGGGGGGCCAAGTGGTGAGCGTCCTGGCTGAAGGAAGCCCTGGCTGCCCCCATTCTCTCTTTCCCCTCCGCTCCCTCCCCCTCCCTCCTGCTAGACTGGGCACACACTCCACTGCCCGGGGCATGTCTGCAGCACAGGGAGTCCCACTAGCCGAAAGTTTGCACCCTCGCTCCGGCCGCCCCGCAGATTTTTTTTTTTTTGACTTGGGGCGGCAAAAAAGCCAGAGTCGGCCCTGATTGTGTCTGACCAATAAGTTGTGCCTGGAGGTATGGGCTGGGTATAGACTTGGCTGAGGAATTGGTCCTTTTGGGCTGGTGAGACAGCCTCCAGCCACCGATTTAATATAGTGCCTGACAGGCACTGGGTGCGTTGTCTTTATTAAAGACTCATCTGTCCCTTCCATGACACTGTGAGAAGGTGCTATAAAGTGAAGGGCAGTGATGAGTCCTCAGAATTCTAGGCTTAAAGGGGAAAAAAAGGTGGGAATGGGAACAGGTTACATCCTCCTTCCTGTGTCTAAGGGCACAAACACAACCGAATTGCTCACCTTTAACACAGCAGCACTTCCTCCCACCCCCCCCCCCCCCCCGCTTCCCAGACTGGCATAAACTCAAGGCAGGGTTCCATATGTTCTATAGCGGTCACCACCCTTTCGTGATCATTTTCAGGTGCATCTCTGAGAGCTAAACGTTGGAGTCACGCATCCAAACCTGATTTCTAATGAGCGGCTGCCAGGTTCCTGATCAATTTCAGAGGCAGCTGCTGCTTGTGCCTTATCACGCTGCCCTGTGTCCCCTGAGTCTTGCCACTTGTACCGGCATTCTGATCAGGCTGACTCAGCATGTAACTTACTTGTCTGGGGAAGTCACTGCTGAATGGGAGTGTGAGGGCTGAGCTTTCATTGCATTTCACCAGCAGAGTTACCCCAGTAGGGGGACCAGTATGTTGGCCCCTTACTGAAACTCAGTGGGGGTTTTTTGGTTGGCTAGTTCCCAGTACCACGAGAAAAGGGAAGGGTCGATGGGAAATCAGGACTCTGAGACTGACAGTCTCGAGGGGGAATGGGGAGAGGCCAATGCCTGTGGGGAGAGGCAAAAAGTCAGCCTGATTGACAGGGCGGGTAGGAGGTGAGGGGAGGGTGTCCGTCCTCTGGGTGAGCCGGAATTGCCTGGGTCAGACAGAGTGGGGCCGAGCTAAGGAGAGAGCAGGTGCATGAGCTGGGGAGCAGAGCCCTGTCAGCCAGAGAGAGCCACAGAAGCAGCCCAGAGAGCAGAGACCTGTGCTGTGCGGGGAGTTGCAGCAACCAGAGCCAAGGCTGGCAGAGAAGCAGCCCAAGGAGCTGAAGGAGAGCACCAGCAGCACTGTGGCAGAGTGGAGCTGGGGCTGGAGCAGTCCGGGGCCGGGTGCAGTGAGTAGCTGGTGAGAGCAAGAGGGACCCTGGGCAACAGGCCCAACACAGGGAGATGCCCCCAGCCAAGATGCCTTGCAGGCCAGACTTGGAGGGGGATCATAACGCCGAGGAGGTGGGTGGGGTTAAAACGGGGATGAAGAGTCCTGTGACCTAGAGCCTGAAAGCGTGTGGCCACCCCCAGAGCAAGTGCCTGACCTGCAGCATCCCTGCAGCACAATCAGGACCTGAGGAGGCCTGGGCAGTGTGAGGAACAGACTGTGAACTGCCCTTACATTCCAGAACCGGCTGTTGGTGATGTCCCTGTGCCACAGAACAGGGTTGTGTTTTCCTTTAACCTTTCCCATTTTTCCAAAAATTGATGGCTGTTTAAATAAATTGAATTTGCTTTGAACTGCATGTAATGAACAGTGGGTCAGGGAAGTGCCCAGTGTGGAGAGAGCACCCTGGAGTGGGGATACCTTACTCACTGCCCTAAGTAACCACAACAAGGTTGGGGATCGAGCACCCCAGGAATCCTGGACCAACCTTGTTGGGGTTAGGAGGACTCTGCCACTCAGGAGAGTGGAAGGGGAGCCCTCGAGGGCAGGAAGGCCTCTGGGTAAAGGAAATGGGAGCGAGGACTCAGATCCTTTCGCTAGCCCACTTCACCAGGGTAGTGTATAAGCCAGGAAAGTTCCCACAATAGTGGGACCATTCCCCTGCTTACATCAGCATTAAAATCAATGTATCACAGTGGAGATTGAGGCCCATTGGCTCAATCTCATTGGAGAAGGGATGGACGTGAATTGACCTTATATCTGACTGGATGATACATACGGTGGCTGCCATTATGAAGCTAGCGTTTGCCAACAGTTAGCACAATTGTTTCCTTTCTATGGGAAACTGTGGGAACTCATATTCCCCCTCCCCTTCCTTGCTCTGAATCTGGAGTGATTCCGCTGAACTCTACAGAGCTATGCTGCTGTAAAGCCAAAATCAGAACCGGGCACTATATTAGATCCAAGTGCCTTTCCGATGTAAGGCTGACACACCTTAGAATCATAGGCCTGGAAGGGACCTCAAGAGGCCTTCTAGTCCCGTCCCCTGCACTCAAGGCAGGACTAAGTACAAGTGGCAAGACCCAGGGGACATATGCCAGCCTGGTATTGTGTACCTTGTGCTTCAAATCTCAGCTGTGTTATGTTATGTGCAACTGCAATAAGAAATCCTTTGCCACTTAGGACAGAGCCCTTTATACAGTGTGTTAACCTCACTGATTTCAATAGGAATTGTATGCCCATACTGAGGGCGTGATCTGGCCCTCTGGTGATTTGATCCAGATCCCAGTGATTTCAATGGAAACTCTTGGATGGATATGACGTTTTGTGTGTGGAAGGAAGGGGGAAGAGGAAAAAAAAATTCTTTTTATTTCTAATTTCAATTTCAAGGCAAACTAAACCAATATAAGAAAACCAAACAAAATGTGTCTGCTTTTGAAAAAAAACCAAACCCTTTTATTTTGGTAAAAAATATCCAGTCTAAGGAAAGTAAAAAATGTTTTAATCAAAATCCAAAAGTCTTTCAGGTTTTGATTTTTCTATTGAATCAGAAAATTTCCAAGGAATTTTTTCATTAAAATTTATTTCTATTGAAGACCCTTTAAAAAAAAAAGTTTTTGATGAAAAATTTGTGATCAGCATCTCTCAGCTGAGGATACTTCCACCAGACCCTTGTTGCTTACCCCCAGGATGAATAGATAATGCGGGGGAGGTGAGAGGGAGAAGGAAAAGTTTGAGATTGTCCACTAGATGTCACCATTCTTTTCCATATGAGTCAGGAGAGACATGGATTCAGTGAGCTTACTTCATCAGTGACAGGAGCGTACAACACATGCAGAGTGAACTAGCTAGGGCAACTTAGCCCTTCGCTTCTAGGTCATCTAGGCTAATAATGGCCAGATGACACAAAGCTAGGCGGGGCTGCCAATACTTTGGAGAACTAAGATTCAAAAGGATCGTGATAAATTGGAGAACTGGGCTATAGACAGCAAAATGAAATTCAACAAAGACAAATGTTAGGTCAGTGGTCCCCAACCTTTTTTGTCTGGCGGGCGCTGGACGACGAGGCACTGAGGACCGTAGCCAGCGGATGAGCATCTGCCGAAATGCTGCTGAGAAGCGGCAACACCAATAGGCGTCGCCTCCCAAATTCTGCCGAGAAGCAGCGTCGTCCAGAGGCATTGTCGCTGAAATGCCACAGAAAATCAGCGGCATTTCGGTGGCTATGCCTCTGGATGATGCTGCTTCTTGGTGGCATTTTGGCAGATGCTCGTCCGCCAGACAGTACGTGGGCGCACGCAGATGCCCCAGCGGGTGCCATGGTGCCCATGGGCACTGCGTTGGGGACCACTGTGTTAGGTGCTACACTTGGGTGCCACAGAGTGAGTACGATACTATTTTCATGTCAGGTGGAGATGAAAAAAACCCTTATCTCTGGGAGGCAGCTGGCTGAATTGCAGCTTGGCCTGGAAGAAGGGAAGTGAAAGATTAACGCTATCTGCGGGAACTTGAGATCACTGGAGACACGGGCTTTTCCCTTAAGCCCCTGGCAGGGTATTTCCTTAATGGCTGATAGAGTGAAACCTGGCCCTGCAGAAGTTGGTGGCAAAACTCCCATTGACTTCAGTAGGGCCAGGATTAGTGGTTTGGGTCCTGCAGTCCTTGTTGGTGTAAAACAGCCCAGCTTTCACAAAAGATGTCAAGGGAGGGAGAATGTTACCCTGACCCTTGGGGATCTGCTGCAGTGTTTAATCTATTAGAAGTGTGGGTCTTACTTCTAGTTGGAATCCGTTAAGTTCAACTTATGACTTTGGGAGGGATGTAAAGCGTCGAGCCATTTTATCTTGTTATGCTTTTGTAATTACAATCAAAACACTTTCTCCTGGTTCCCCACTCTCCAGCCCCAGCAAGACATAGCAGAAATCCTGTTTGATCTCCTGTCTATTCACCAGCAGAGGAACAAAGCCTGAACATGTTCAACAAATTCGTTAACGCTGATTCACTCAGCTCGGCTCACTCATAAAAAGGCTATGCTCAGTCTGTGTTTGGAAATCATGGGTCAGATCCCCAGCTCGAAATATCATGACATTGGCTCAAAAAGCGTGAGATTTCTAAAAGGAGACAGGCTGTTTTTTCTTTGCCTTCTCATGTTGGCATCAATAGAGGTCGTGTTTTCAAACTTTTCTCCGCAACCAACAGGACTAGAAAAATTTTTTTTAAGAAAGTGAGATCCCCCCATAATCACAGGAAACCAGGGGCTTGGGCTCCAAATAAAAGAAACCCAGCAACTCTCATGAGTCTCATGATAAAATTGTGAGAGTTGGGGACAGTGGTGGATTAGCCACTGGGCCTAGAGGACCTGTGCCTAGGGTCTCTGGCCAACTGTGGGGGCCCAGACCCCCAGCTGCCAGGCAGGTGGGGCAGGGAAAGCCCCTGCTCCCTGACTCTGCTCCCTGGTAGCAGTGCTGGGCAGGCGGGCATAGTGGGGGAAGCCTCTGCACCCCAACCCTGCTCCTCAGCAGAAGCTGGGGGATGGTGGAAGCCCCAGTACTCCCCATCCCTGGAAGAAGCTGGGGGGCAGCAGGGTAAGCCCCCAGTGCCCCAAGCCTGGTCCTCTGCAGAAGTGCAGGGGGTGGTGGGGAAAGCCCCAGTACCGGGACCCCTGCTGTAGCCCCATAGCTGGAGGAGCTTTCACTCCCCTCTGCGGCCTGTAGCAGTGATGGGGACAGGGGCCACAGTAGAGGGGGGCAGAATGGGGAGATCCTGGATGGAAAAGGCAGAGCCCCAGGGAAGGGGCAGAAAGGGGTGGGGCTGTGGGCATGGCCGCAGATTGAGGGGACTGCAGGTGGAAGGGATGGGGAGTGCCCCCCACATGCTCTAGCCCAGGGCCCCAGGAAACCTTAATCCACTTCTGGTTGGGGACACTGAAAGTCCCTGGAGCCCCTAGACTCTGACTGAGCCAGACACATTGTGGTGTTTGGCAAAACTCACTTCAGAGGAAGCTGCAAAAAAGTTAACCTGAGCTTCTGAAAAATGCCAGTTAAGTGCAGAGAGGCAATTCCTGTAGGAGGAAGGGGGTTCTGATCCACCCAACCAGGCTCAGCTCTGGCCTATGCCCTCAGGTCTGGAAGAGGAACAGATCAGCTCTGGCTTCTCAGGGTCCTTAACTGCTAATTAAAAGTCCCCCCACCCTCTGTATAATTAAAAGTATTCTGTGTCTTTGCGCCTCCCTCACCAATCATGTCTTCTCCTGAGGCCCTCCCTCCTCCAGGCCCACTGCTTGACTGTCATGGCTGTGCAAGCATCTTGGCCTGTCGAAACATATTAGAGAATGATCACTGTCTCCTCAGATGTGTCTTTGATCATTAGTTTCCCTCTCAGATCCCTTCCCTGGGTCTCAAGGTTAGTGTCAGATGGCAGCAGGAAAACAGCGAAGAAGCACGAGGTTTGTTTTAGGGGCTGTTTTCTTGGTGGATCTCAGAAATCACCTTGTGAGGACATGTCTCTCTCGTGTTTCCATGGTGAGAGGAGGCACTAGCCTGTGGTTGCCTCCATCAGGATTGTCAGAGGGCAGTTAGGTTGTGATAGTGATCGTCTCACAAAGAGTGAGGGCTGAGCATGAACGTAAGATTGGCCAGACTGGGTCAGACCAATACCTATCCCTGTATCCTGTTTGCCAGCAGTGGCCAATGCCAGGTGCTTCAGAGGGAATGAACAGAACAGAGTAATTTCGAGTGATCCATCTTCTGTCATCCAGTCCCAGCTTCTGGCAGTCAGATGCTTAAGGATACCCAGATCACTGAGGTGCTTCCCTGACCATCTTGGCTCATAGCCATTGATGGACCTATCCTCCATGAACTTATCTAGTTCTTTTCTGAACCTTGTTATATTTTTGGCCTTCACAACATCTCCTGGCAATGAGTTCCACAGGTTGACTGTGTGCAGAAGTACTTCCTTTTGGTGATTTAAAACCTGCTGCCTATTCATTTAATCAGGGGAGCCCTGGTTCTGGTGTAGGGGTTAATAACCCTTCACTCTTCACTTTCTCCACATCATTCCTGGTTTTACAGATCTCTATCACATCTCTCCTCAGCTGTCTCTTTTTCTAAACTGAACAGTCCCAGTCTTTTTAATGTCTCCTCAGATGGAGACTAATCATTTTTGTTGCCATTCTCTGTACCATTTCTAATTCAAATATATTTTTTGAGAATTGAGACCTCTAGCATCACAGTGGCAGACACAATTATTGTTCATATAATTGATTGGAAACTTGCAGACCCGTTTGCTTCAATAATACCCGGTGGCAGTGAGTTCTGCAGATTAACACGCTATTACATGGGAAAAAATACCTCTCCATCAGTCTTTCTTTGTGCTCCCTTAAGGAGACAAAGTGGGCGAATGGCTTTCCCATCTTGTTCATTGAGTCTGAAATTGTTTATTTGCATAGATTTTAAGATTGGAAGGGACTGTTGTGACTATCTAGGCTGACTTCCTGCATAGCACAGGCCAGAGAATGTCACCCAGTGATTTCTGCATCCAGCCTATATCTTGTGGCTGAGCTAGTGCACGTGTTTTAGGAAGACACTGTGCTCTGCTCCCAAGTTCAGCTCTACTCCGGGATGCTGGGGTGTTCAAAAGGCAGATGCCGCCACAAAGCCTCTTGCTTGACTTTCTCTCCGGATGTCAACTTGGCTTCCCTCTTCAGCACTGAAGTGTGCTGAGCTGTGAAATTCCTGTGGCTCCCCAGCATCATCCCAGAGGAAAACTTGGAGCAGCCAGCAAAAAGTTAGGGGGAAAACAAGGCAGGGCTGAGAAGTTAAGTCATTCTGTTCCTCTGCACAGCTGGCTGCTTCCACATTCCCCAAGGAGAGGGAGAAGTTGCTTGTTGTAAACTGTCCTTATTAACTAGACATTTCATTTAAATTGTACTTAGCACCTGCCTCCAATTACCCAACTTCAAGGCCCAGGCATGAGAGATGCTGGGGCTCTGATTAAATCCATGCTCGGTGTCAGCGAGCTATTAAGCCAAGGGAAGGCGCGGTGCTCCTTTGAAGGCAATCATTTGTCTTCATCAAATGTGGCCATCCTTGAGCGCCCTGACAGGAGCTGCTCATGGTGAGATAATCAGGGCTGTTATCGTGGAGAGAGAAAATAATGGACTGCGGTCCCTGGCTTGAACCTGGGGAGTGATTTGTATTCATTAATGCTCTCGCAAATTACCCTTCCCTGATTAACATGTGACTGAGACAGGCAGCCGGACCACACTCAACAGCTAGCCGGCTCACGACTCCTTGGCACTCTGTGTCAGATTAGAGTGTCCTGCCTCGGGCGCTGCAAGGAGGCCTTGGGCCTGGCAGAACGCTGTGGAGAAAGAGGCCTCGTAGCAGGACTGAGAAGGGATGTGATCCTGGGTTTGCTAATCTCATTGCTAAATTGGGCCCCAGGCCCAGATTCTCAAAGGTATTAGGTGCTGAGCTCCTGGTTAAAAGAACGGGAGTTTGGCACCTGCATACCTTGAAGATGTGGCCCCAAACTCCTGTACTGGCATGGTGGGCATGCTGATAAACTCTCCAGCCTTGCCTCTGATGTCTAGATCATGGTACTTCAGTGCTTCCCGGACTTGCCGTTGTGTAATACCTAGCTCTTATCTCTCTTTCGTCAGCAGCTCTCAAAGCGCTTTGCAAAGGCGATTAGTAGCATTACACTTGTTTTGCAGATGGAGGAAACTGAGGCACAGAGAGGGGATGTGGTTTTCCCAGGGTCACCCAGCAAGCCAGGAATAGACCCAAGGTCTCCTGGGGCCCAGTCTAGTGCTCTATCCACCAGGGAACAGCACAAATCCCAGGGTCACGTTTTTTGGCTCTGAAAGGCAAAAGGGGGCATTAGAATCAGTCGCGCACATTTGCCCTGCTCTGCTCTTGGAGGTAAACCCACTCACCTGTATTCCTTTCCTCAGCTGGCATATCCTCTGTGGACAGATGGGGGAGTTACGTGTCTCCATGGAGGGGAGGGTTAGGAATAGATCGGCACTGGAAGACCTCTCACAGTGGGACTCTGCAAAACCAACCACAAGAAGGGTTCAGCCCTGACTCTGCTTCACCCAGACCCCCAAAGTTGAGGGGTGCTGGTTTGGGAGAGTCTCCAGCTCTGTCTGGAATAAGCCCATTGCCCTTTCTAACTTTAACTTTAAAGAGCTTCAGCATTACCTTCTCCTGGGGGAGAGGGGAGGGAAATGCCAGGATCCCCATCTCAGGTCCTCACAAAGATGCAATCTCGCAATCAGACATGTGTTTGAGCTGCTAAATGCCCTGGGTTTTCAAACATCTTTTGGGTTCAGGTGCAGTCAGATCTGGAGCCAGGGCTGGTGCAAGGATGTTTCGCGCCCTACACGAAACTTCCACCTTGTGCCCTCCCCCCCCATGCCTCGGCCCAGAGGCACCCCCCCGTGGCAGCTCCCCGCCTCTGCCCTGAGATGCCCACCTCCCATGGCAGCTCCCCACCGTCCACCCTGAGGCACACCCCCCACCCCAGCTCACCCCTGCCCCACCTCCTCCCCAAGGATGACATGGCTGCTTCACTTTTCCCGCCTCCCAGGTTTGCAGCGTCAATCAGCTTAGGTGCCGCAAGCCTGGAAAACGGGAGAAGTGAAGCAGCCATGGCGTGCTCGGGGAGGAGGTGGGGCAGGGGTGAGCTGGGGCGAGGAGTCCCCCTGCGTGCCGCCCCCCTTGCTTGCTGCAGGCGGCCCTCCCCGCACTCCCCTGCCCCAGTTACCTCCGCCTAAATGCCGGTGGCGACTGGAGCGGCCAAAGATCTGGCCGCCGCGGTCGCTGTCGAAGAAAATGGTGCCCCCGAAATCCTAGCGGTCGCCTAAATGGTTGTACTGGCCCTGTCTGGAGCCAGCCCAGGATAAAAGCAGGGCCCCTCGCAGTAGGAAAGAGAGAGGTCTGGGCCAGGGGTGACTTGCAAACTCCAGTGCTGAGTCTCTATTTTGAATGCTCTGAAGTTTGGGTCAGTTAGAATCTAAGCTTTTGGGTCAGGCCGTCTCTTGTACCAAAAAACATTGTCACAGTTGCTTGTCTGGCACCAGCATGCTTGCTAAACCCTCCAGATTAGCTCTGGGAGGAGCTGGAGCCCTTGCATTATCTTCCTTCAACTCTCACGTTAAAATTCACCTCTGCCATGATGCCTGCTAAACACTGGGCAATGGCTAGGCAGCTGTGCGCTACACAGCCCCCTTTGTGTCCATTCTGCACAGAGGTGAGTCTGTTCCAGCCCCAGCTACCAAGCCTGGCACTCACTTGTGCTCTCTCTTTTGCTCAAGTTGTACCAGCTCATGCTTTCAGCTGTGGAGAACCCAATAGCAAGTGTGCTGGTCAAGACATCGGCTGTCACACTGTAACAGCTGCTTCTTACATTGATCCCAATCACCTCCATTACTTGTGTGTTTGTTTCATTTAACAGTTCTCTTCTCTTAGATAGAGATTCTGTGTTTTCTGGGGTAGGGGCTCTGCTATTTATTACGTCTGTGATTACCTTGAGAAATAGGGCCCTGAGTCCCGACCAGGTGCTACCACAATACTCCTAACTTCTGTTTTCCTCCACTCGGGTTGCTGTCAGTGATGTGACAGGAAGTCCATGCCAGCATGTCAAAGCAAAGTAAAAACTGAATGTGGATACGGTCTGCCTCCGAATGTTACATTTTCACATCCAGTCAGAGCTCTTCAGACCAAGACAATGAGACAATTGAATGGTCAATGTGGGGAGGGTTTGACTCAGTCAGCTCTGACCTGTCAGTAACTGACTAACAGCATGAACTCCCTGCTCTAGCAAGCTGCTAGCTCTCCTTACAATCCCTCGTGTGCTAAGTAAAGCTTGTCATCTCTCCTCAATGCTTGGCTGAGAACGTTAGGAGCCAGGCGAGCTCGCAGAGATGTGATGATCATGAGGCTTTGATCGTGTTTGCCCCATTACCAGAAAGGCAGTGGTGTCCATCGCTGGAGTCTCATTTCCCCACGGCATTCTGGATTCCTCTTGCCTGACCTTGGAGTTTTTAATTAGTGCATTACACCAGCCCTCTGTTATTTCCTTTCTGTCCAAGAACCCCTTGGTATCCTGCCTGGATATCTCCAAGGCAAACATAAATGGTATCTAATCAGCAAGACCTCCCAGTGCAGAAAACAGATGGGGTGCTGCAGATTGTATACATTATGACCAATATTACAATAACATCCTTAATCCCTTAATGAGGGAAAGCTGTCGGGGCAAAAGGGGCTGGGCGGGGGGAGGGCGGGGGTTAGCTGCTGCACACAGAAGCCCTAAGAATGCTCTTACGCTAACAGACGTAACAGATGTCACGACACCTTTGTGCTCTTCAGCCTCACACTTCCCGAAGTTCACGCTAATTATGGAATAGCACCAGACCCGCTGCTTGTTTTGAGTCCCACAAGGGCCTCTGTGCGTACGATAATGTTCCACAGCTGTGATGTTAACAGCAACACACATTGCTAACCAGAACGGGGGAGATAGTTAAGAGCTGCTGAGACCCAGACATCTCTTTACATCTCTTGTAGGGCGGTACAATGCTTTGTCATCGTCTGCCCTCCTGCATCCACCTCCATCTGGCCTGATTCTTCTTATGCCCCCTGTCACATGCTCCGGAGGCATGTTCATTGAAGTTTGGACATGTGCAGTAGCAAAGGGGGTGCATTTTGAGGCACCTGCTCAAAAGTTTGTGTGATGGTGCCCACTGATCTTGTAACACATCTGCTCCTTCTTGGGGACATGACCAATCTCTGGTCATGGTGAGCTGCAGTTTGCGACAGTCTCGGCTTATGGTTTCTTAGCATGTCTGCCTACAGACCCAGCTGGAAACTGGGAGTGAAGGAACATCTCATTCCAATAGTGGAGACACTCCAAAAGCTTGGTTTATATTCAGTTCTACAGATGGGTGGAGGGACATTTCCCTCATTGCTAGTTTGATTGCGTGCATGATGATGATAGGTTTGTTCTCTTCTCTGTATCCCCTAAATTATCGAACACATGTAAAATGATTTAACACCACTAAAGCCTCAGCCTGTTCTGCCACCCTCACTCCTGGCATAACACTAATGAAGTCTGGGGTGTTACACTGATGATCAATTTGGCACATTGCATCTGCAACCAAATCTGACACATCTGCTCTCAGAAATGCATAGAGTAGTCTAAGACATTGGGATAGATCCTGATCTCAATTGGACCTGTGTAAATCTGGAGTAGCTCCATTTACTTGTTCATTCAGATTCATGCTGGTTAACTGAGAGCAGAATTTGGCCCACTGACTTTCTGGGATGCAGCCATCATATGAAGCTAAAGCTGCTGTTAGTAACTGTTTAGGATACAAAGAATTCTAGAGGAGCTGGAGTTTTATCGGGACTCTGCTATGCTCCCAGTTGGTCTTGTGATGCACTGACAGAGTATGTCCACTTCAGACCCCTGTTGGAACCAGGGGCTGCAGAGACATTTGTGAAAAAGGAAAATTATTAACAAAAAGAGAAACCAGGCTTTTTTGAACCTCCAGAAAGGTCCAGGGCAAAATGAGCTGCAGAACCTGTTTTAACTGAGATCCTTTGAGTCATAATAGAATTGGAAAGCCAGGAGTCTGCATCTAGCTCGGTGAGATGCTGAAGAACGCTGTGGTGTCTGATTGCACTGGCAAATTCAGAAAGTCACTCTTATTTTTGTAGGGTCTGAAGAGGGTTCATTATGGGATTTAGTCCTTGCGCCTGGAGGTATGTTTCCATATTCTGGGTGTGTTCTGTGTATTAGCTCATAACAATTAATTTATTTGATTTAATATTAACCGTGGTGCCCAGAGGCCTCAATCAGGACTGGAGCTCCACTGTGCTAGGTGTTGTACAAACACAATTGAAAGACCCGGTCTCTGCAGACAAGAGTTTACACTCTTTGTAATGTCTATGCCATTGTAGGAGATTTGGTTTTGAAGGCATGAGTGTATTTAGATATCATCCCATATCAAGACTCTAGATTAGAATGCGTCTCCCATGCTGTTCCTCTGTAGGGTGACCAGACAGCAAGTGTGAAAAATCGGGACAGGGGGTGGGGTGTAAAAGGAGCCTATATAAGAAAAAGACCAAAAAATCAGGACTGTCCCTATAAAATCAGAACATCTGGTCACCCTATTCCTCTGGTCAAGAACAAAATAAAACTCAGAAGGCGAAAATGTGGTTAGACTTTTAAAGGAAGGTTTGAGTCAGTTCCTGCATCCCTAAACACACCCTTCGTTTAGAAAATGGTAATAACACAGCAGATATCACTTAGCCCATCTGTGACCCACCCTGCAGTCACGCTGTGGTGGAAGTTCAACGATCACTTGCATCGTTCTCTGTAGCACATCATCCTGTAGGTAGGAATTCCAATTCCCATAAATTCAAGCCAAACTTTCCAATCCTGAGCCCCCTAAATCCCACTGAACTCAATGGAAGCTGCAGGCGCTCACTGCCTGCATCATTCCAGAGAGAACAAGAGCAGAGGCAGCTCTCTTGACTTGCACTGTTTTGTAGTATCATGAAAAATGAGTCATTTCCTTGAGCTTTCATGTGTGTTTTATACACTATTGAACATGGGCTCAAGAGGTGCCTAGTGCCATTTTTTTAAGCACAGGGTAGCGTGTTTCTTTGGGCCAGATGCTCAGCTGGTGTAAACTCATGTTGCTGCACTGGGGAGGTAATTTCTCTATGGGGAGTTGTGATGGGGCATATAAACCTTGCACCTGGCAGGAAGGGGTTAAGGAATTGCTTTTGGCCAGAGTGGCCCTGCCCCACTGCATCTGCAAGTCATGTCAAGAACGGAGGAGGAGTTCAAGAGGGGGGAAAGTGCAACTCAGTAGCTGGCGGCTCTGGTGGGGAGCAGAGTGCCGAGTTTCCCAGCTCCCAGGGAGAGGCCTGGCCTGGCACAGGGCAGAATCTACTCCCTTGCCTAAATATGGCCCAAGTCCCCTGAGATGAAAGGGGCTGTACCATTCTCTTCTGTTGGACTCTGCGCCTTACTGCAGCCCGTCAAGGCCTCTCGGAAGGAAGAGAGGCAGTAACCTGGCAGGGGCTGACTGCATGTTTTCTTTTCCTTCGTTTATTGGCCTGTTCCTCAGTTTGTGTGGTCCCCTGACTCCCCAGAAAGGGTGAGCATCCAGAAGGACTTGGCCGGAGGGCTGAGACTCCATCCCCTCCTGAGCATCCCACTCAAGTGACCAGATTCAGAGAGAGTCTACAAGCCTGTCCACACCCCAAGGGGGCCCTGTTGAAGGACCAGATCCCTGACATGGGCCCAGCTGCCATGTGGAATCAAAATATAGTGGTGAAAAGACTCCTGATTAATAGGGGGGTTAGAAACCTCAGGCTTGGAAGCCTCTCTTCCTTGTGGCTTTCAAACGCCTCCTCATTCGCTCTTCCTCCAGTTCACTGTGAGCTGCATTAGGGAATACCCAGGCATTAGCCAGTCCGGCCCATGTCACGGCTTTAATCAGTTTATAAATAAACTCCCAGACAGCTAATCCTTCGGAAGCTCAGCATCAGCAGTAATGAGCTCCTCTATTCTGTGACAGGCGCTATTTCCAGCTGTGCTGAGACATCTGAACAGCGCACATGTAGCAACTTGTGCACCCAAGCCTCCTCAATTGAACTGGAGGAACTGAAAAGCTTTTCACTCTTTCCATGTACAGGTCGGGCACTGGGCCAGGGCTCGGAGACAGGAAGGTGCCAAGTTTCCAGAATCTTGTCATGATTCACTCCTCCAAAAACAAAAAACACCCCCCAAAACCTTCTGAGCTTTCTCACTTCTTTGCAAAGCAGCCAAATTCAGGAAAGTGGGTTTGCAGCTAAGAATATCCATATTTTCTTTGCACACATTTCTGTGGAGGAAAGTATTTCCCCTCTAGTTCTTTATGGCTGTATTTTCATTGTATGAAGAAGTTGGCCAAGACCATATCACCTGTTCCCAATCTTCATGCTGCTGCAAAGGCATAATAGACATTGTATGCAATTGCATGAGGCTAAATTCTGTTTGGTGTAAATTGTGCGTAACCTCATTGCCCTTTAATAGAGAGGAAAGATGGTCTGGTGATTAGGGATGCATGAGATCTAGGTTTCATTGGTGGCTCTGCCATAGAGTCCCTGTATGCCCTTGGTCAAGTTACTTAATCTCTGTGTGTCTTAGTTCCCTCTCTGTAAAATGGGCATAACAGTCCTATTTCTCCCTTTTGTTCTGTTTTATGAGCTCTTCAGGGCAGAGATTCTCTCTTACTCTGTATATGTGCAGTGCCTAGCACAACGGGTCCCTGATCTTGGTTATATAAATACAAACAATAATGATGGAGTTACTCTAGAATTACTTGCTTATAACAGAGATCTGAATTTGGCTAACATCTTTAATTAAGGGAAAAGAATTTTGGTTTTCTGAAAATGAGATTCCAAAGTGGCCTTATTGTCTCCCTTGCACATGTTGTAACCACACTGACTTCAGTGGAGTTACTCCTGATTTACACCAGACTCAGAGGAGATTTAATTAAGCTTAATTACTTAATTAAGATTTAATTAGGGAAACAGAGCAGATCAGTTCTGCATAGTTATCTTGAAAATTTGAGCAAGATTCTTGATTTTAAAGGGACCTGTCTGCATCTCTCTGAAAATGTTGCACTTACTATTGTTCCAATTAACACACATCTCAGAATAAATATTTATTCTTTCTGTTTCTGGTTTGTTTGCTATGATAGCAATACCAAATATTGCGAGACTGGCAATAGAATTGCAGGAGCGTATGCCTGATGCGAGTTAGACGAGAACCAGAGTCTTTGTGTATAGTTAATTTCCCTCATAAATACCAGGGAGGGAGAGGAGGTATTTAAGTTAAGCCCTAATGTGGACATAAAAACAAATGGATATAAACTAGCCATCAACAGGTTTAGGCTTGAAATTAGAAGAAGGTTTCTAACCATTAGAGTGAAACTCTGGAACAGCCTTCCAAGGGGAGCAATGGGGGCAAAAAACCTACTGGGCTTCAACACTGAGCTTGGTAAGTTTATGGAGGGGATGGTCTGATGAGACAGCCTACAATGGCATGTAGTCAATCTGCTACTGCTAGCAGTAAATAGCTCCAATGATTGGTGATGGGGCACAAGATGGGGAGGGCTCCGAGTTGCCACAGAGAATTCTTTCCCAGGTGTCTGGCTGCTGAGTCTTGCCCACATGCTCAGGGTCTAACTGATCACCATATTTGGAGTGGGGAATGAATTTTTCCCCTGGTCAGATGGCAGAGACCCTGGTGGGGTTTCACCTTCCTATGGAGCATGGGTCACTTACAGGTTTAAACTAGTGTAATGGTGGATTCTCTGTCACTTGTAGTCTTGAAACCATGATTTGAGGACATCAGTAACTCAGCCAGAGGTTAGGGGTCTATTTCAGGAGTGGGTGGTGAGGTTCTGTGGCCTGTGATGTGCAGGAGGTCAGGCTAGATGATCATGATGGACCCTTCGGGCCTTAAGTCTATGAATCTGTGTTTCCTTTGCATAGTCAGCCATTTCCCCATTTGGGATTTTCATACAGCAGCAATACAGAGACAACTTTTTTTTTTTTTTTTTTTTTTTTTTTAAGGAAGATGTGATTATAACATCACAGAAGTTGCTAGGAGGGTTGACCTATAACCTGACACCTCTATTGACTCATTTTTAAAAACTGCTTAGATTTCAGGTAGGGGATGTCCCTTTAATAATGAATGGTGTTTGGAAGGAAAGGTGAAGATGAGGAAGTAGCTGAGTTAGGGAAGGTGGATTGGGGGTGGGGTGGGGTGGGGGGAGAAGCTATTTGTGTCACGAATGTTCTGAATTCTTTAAGGAATTCAGACTGGAGCTCTCAGTTTCGATGGCCCTCTAGGGAAGCAAATGGGAATTGAAGAAGCAAATGGGTTCACAGTTCTTTGTGACAGGCTGTATCCTTTGCTGAGGAACAAAAGGGACGACTGTAGATGAACTTCCAGCAAGGGAGTGGGTGGGCCCCTAGGCAGACTGTCTCTCTTCCCTCTCAATTTGTTGCGCATCTGTCAGAATTTGACAGACCTTTTGATTTAATAAAAAAGCCCCAGTGGCATTGTTTGAAGTAGGGCTTATTAATTACTGTGTATTGGGTGATTGATGATAGTACCCACAACTGGCAATTGTACTTGCGCCACCGCTGCATATTACATTTCATCCACTGGGAAAGCAGCAGGCACAAGCAACTTGTGTGTGACCCTAGCAGCGTGGAGGGACTGCCCTGGGGCAGGCTGATTGCTGGGCTTTTCACCTTGCTGCTTCTGATGCCCTTGGAATAGCAGCTCTCTCCCCATCCTGCTGGGTGGATGGCAGCTCACCCCCTTCAGTGGATGGTGAAGTCCTGTATTTTTTGGGTCACCCACATCAGGAGAAATCAGCTTCCAGCTGCAGAAAGCAGAACTGGTAGTACAGCGAATGACCTTGCTTGTTGCTGGAATCTGCAGGAGGGCTCCACAGCAAATAAAAACTCCTAACACTACTGAGTGAAGTTTTCCATTTGTTGGTCATGTAGCTCGTGTGTTTTGTGCAAAGGAGGGGAAACAAAAGAAAAACATTGACGGGAAAAGAAGCCATGCCAACCTGATATTGATGCAAAGCATGTTCCAGTATTTTGGAGAACGAGCTTGGGAACAGTTTATCTGAGGGAAAATATTAGCCTTGAGTTACTGGCTAGGTCAGTGTCTGCTTGGGTTATCAGCAGGGTAATTGGGAGCTCTGCTAATTACACGTGCCCAGAATGATCTCAAGCTTTCCCACTCCAAGTCATCAGTGTAGCTCCACTCAGGAGTCCTGATTTCTTTGCTTGCTTGGGCAAGATCTCTTCTCTCAGGCCTCCAAGCATACAAGATGTCTGTGTTACTGCATTTTCATGTCCAGTTCCAGGAAGAGCTCGAAGTATGATGCCTGCTTGCTCTCATTCCCCATTGCGTCAGGCTCTCATTGGGCTTCACAAGCTAAGGCACCAGGGATCTGTGTGATGTGCAGATAGGAGACCCTCAATGGCAATGGAGATGGTAGTGGCAGTGGTTCTGGTTGTTCTGTTGCAGATGCTATTCCGTTTATGGCAGTACCAAACTAATGTCCCGGCACATTAGCATGGGTACTATGTTGCTGTAGGCTGGAGAATATGGGCAATCTTTTGGTTAACCATTAAGGCATGAGAGTCATGAGCTCTGAATTCTATGGCACCCCTTCCTTTTGGATGCTTATCCAAACCAAAGCCACATTCTGGACCTTAGGAGGTTTCCCCATCACTAGACCATATGTGATGCAGAATCTCATTCACTGCTTGAAAACACAGAAGACTGGAACTGCACTCTTCATATTCATCTTTTTCTTGCTAGGCTGATCTTGCAATTCTCAGCATGTGTTTTTTTCTCCTGTATGCAAGGAGCAGTAGTGGCGCTGTCTGTAGCAAACTCCGCACGTGTCCGTTCCCAAACTGGCAAACTAAGCCTGTGAAGCCTGGTGAAAGCCAAGTTGGGGTATGTCCTATACTACCCGCTGGATTGGCGGGTAGTGTTTGATGTATCGGGGATCGATTTATCATGTCACGTCTGGACACGATAAATTGATCTGCTAATCTATGCCTGTACTCCACCTCGGCAGGAGGAATAAGTGGAGTCAACGAGGGAGCCGCGGCAGTCGACTCACCGCTGTGAGGACGGCCGGGTAAGTCGAACTAAGATACTTCGCTTAGCTGAAGTTGCATATCTTAGTTCGAACCTCCCCCCACTACTGTAGCCCAGGCCTTAGTAGGACCAAATATTTCCTTGAGATTCTCAGGAGCTGATTGTGACTGAAGCATGCCCTGGCAGGTATATTACATCTGTGTCCGACCATCTTCTTGATATTCAAATGAAAGGGGGTCGTGGGCGGTCTCTGCTGAATGCTAAGAATCAGCTGATTGCCATGGTTATTGTAAGAAGTTTGTATGTGAAATAATTTTAGAGTTATGCAACATGGAGGATATTGTTAATTACTATCTATTGGAAGTAAAACTTATACACCTAAGGAGGGGGAGTCACAGAACAATGGACATCTATGAAGCCTGCACTTTGTTTACCACCGGGATCAGGAAGGAGCTTGAGAATTTACAAATTCAAAAGATCCCAAGAAAAGTCTCTGAGATAGGGGACCTCCTGGGGCAAGAGACAATGGTCTATGATTGTGCAAGAGATGAAGAAAGAGTACAAGCTTGGATCCATTACATAAAAGAAACTCTGCCAATGAGGGTGTATCAAGAAAGGTGGATCCCAGCACCTGGACTATCCATTGGGTGAGAAATACCTTATTAGACAAAAAATTGCTAGCCTGCTGAGAGAGAGTGGGGCTTGAAGAGGCCAGAGTGGGACTCTTGTATTGCCAGCAGCCAGTACTTGGGGAAGGTTTCCCCTATTGAGTACAAGCAAAGCTCTCTCACGCTGTAAGCAGGTGGTAGCAATTCACCCTGGACACCTTGGGTAACCTTAAAAAGTGACCAGATCCTGATAGCTGGTTCTTTGCATCAGATTCCTAGCAGGCTCATGACCTGGACAGTGTCCCTGCCATTATTTCCCTTTGCTTTAGACAC
The DNA here is from genome assembly GCF_025201925.1 of Gopherus flavomarginatus. Lineage (NCBI taxonomy): Eukaryota > Metazoa > Chordata > Testudines > Testudinidae > Gopherus > Gopherus flavomarginatus. Next base: position 71,054,854 of record NC_066622.1, on the reverse strand, counting down.
ACACACAAACCCTTTTTATATCCTAGGTTGAAGCCAATAGCACCCACCTGGTCTGGCTGTCAGGATGACTCAGAGAAGGGCTTTGCATCTCTGCAGTATCCTAGCATATAACACAGTAATATACTCAAGACTTTGGCCTTGAACTAAGATCCATGTGTAAAAAGGCTCATCTGTACATGGATCTTCCCATGCTGTTTGGAAAGGGGAATCAGCCCCTTTCAGACCAGCATCTCTTTCCTTCCCTTGGCCCCTGCCCAGGGTTCTTTGGGATCTGTGAATGGGAAGGGGGCATGAAGTGGGAAAACTGGGGAGGAACGGGTGAGCTGGGACTGGTGATGGCATGAGTGCTCAGGGAAGAAACATACTACTGCTCTGGGAGCTCTCGTGCCAGTGAGTGTATGCTGGAGACCCAGAGCAGAGGCATGGGACCTCTGCACAGGTGGCCCTAGCCTCCTGGTAAGTAGAACCTGGGGAAATCCATGGGGATTTCAGGCTACAAGCCTGTTCCCTAGTGGGATGAACTCTTCCTCCCCCACCCCCATTGAAATGCAGGAGGAGAGGTCTCCATGGGGTCCTTCAGCTTCGCTGCCTCCTTAGCCCCCAGACTTTAATTTTCATGTAACCCCAGAAATGTCGAAAAGAAATGCAAAAGTGTCAAAGCATTTTAAACAACTCCACGTGTGGTTTAGAAGAACTGATGATAGCATCATGGAACTAGATGGAGGCAAGTCAGAGATCAAACAGGATATTCCTCCCCTGCCCTTTATGCTCCCTAAAAGAATGTACTCTGTGACACATAGGAATGACCCTAGCAGTGCAAGGTGACCCCACATCAGTGGTGTTAAAACAGTTAGCTTAGTGGGGGTGCTGAGAGCCATTGCACCAAACTGTACGATCTTTGTATGACGGAAACCACTTCAAGGCACAGGGTGCTGCTGCATCCCTTGCACCTCTAGTTCCAGCAGCCCTGCCCCATGTTATTAAAGCTTAATGCCCAGTTGGGGTGATATGGAAAGTCTGACCATTAAAATGTGGAGATTCGAAACGAGATAAGGGTATTTTTTTTGTAGGATTCTGCCTTGAGAAAGCGTTTGGGATGTCTGGAATGGGATGGTGCAAATTAGGAGTGAACTCAGGGAAATGGAAGATGATTTAGGAATATTTCTGTGTCTGAGCTATTTCATAACACACACAAATCACTCTGATTTCATATAGAAACCACTCATGCTGTGGCCAAGACCAGAAAAAGCAGCCGAGTTTCTCAACAGACTGACAGCAAGTACAGTACTCTACGGGGGGCTGCAATCCTTGCCGGAGAACTGCTCCTGTGGATTCTTTTCTAGTGTTGCTTCCACCGTGGTGCTGAGACCCTTCAACTTTCCTAGGGCAGATGGTTTGAGATCTGTTTAATTCTAGGCCTGCTCATTCTGGTAAGAGCAAATACAGAGTAATCTGGCTCTGCTGTGAGTCCTGTCACTGATCATACTACTCCACGCATGGGGACCTTGCCCCAAAAAGCAGGGCCCTGAAACCTGGGTTGTTCTTAGCCAGCCATGGGGAAAACATTCAGTGTTAAGCTTCATCCACGCACTGCATGGGCTCTGATTGGCTGACTGCAGCAAATGATGTCATAAGGACATCATAAGAGGACATCTTTCCCTCAGCCATTCAAGGAGGTATCCAAGTCCCTTTCAGCACTGAGGAAGGTTGATAGGAAAAGAAAGATTGTTGAAGACCTGATATTTCCCACCATGCTTTCTGAAGGTGAGTTCTCATAATTTTTGAACATGTATGACTGTGCAAAGTTCAACTAGAACTGAAATGGATATTGGGTTTGTGTTCAACCAGAAAAGGCTCAGAGGAGAACTATCCAATGGAAAACCAGAATGGGAATTTGAGGACAAAGGGAGTGGGGAAAGGTGCAGAGGGCAGAGAAATACTCATAGCCGAAAAAATGGAGCATGTGTGTAATTTTGATTATTGTTCAAAATAGTCTGATTTTTCAACAAAATCATTTAAAATAAAATATTTTCATTTAAATTTGAAACAAAACATTTTTTCTCTTCTTTTCCCTTTTATAAAGGGGAAAGGGAAAGAAGAAGAAAGGGGGAACCAACCATCCACCCATCAAAAAAATTCTGCTTTCATTCCATTTGTTTGGAATCCAAATGAAACTTTTTCATTTCAGATAGTTGTGATGAAATATTGGCAAAATCAACCAAAACCTTTTGAATGAAATGAACATTTTTCATTTTGTCTGAAATTTTTTTTGAGGAAAATAATTCCTGTTTTTTGTGCAACTTTAAATGATTCTGAACAGTGACACTGATATACCAGCTTGTTCTTTCAAACAGTTTTCTGGGGGGACACTATTTGTTATTTCAGAGTGTCTGACTTTCATTTTCTCCAATCTTGAATCTTTCCAGGCTCTCCAGTCTCTACTTTTGGTGCAAAATTCATCGGCATCTGCCTGGAAATATTTGTGGTTGCTGTAATTCTGGTGTTCAAATGCACTTTCCATTCTTGTCAAGGGTTTATGTTATTGAAGGCAGCCTGCCATTCAGGTGGCTGGGTAAAAAGCAGTCTTACCATGGCTTCCTTTACATGCACGTTCTTTTCACCTCCCAGCTTTCTTTTGCCAGTGTTGATCTGTTTTGTGTTGTGTTTTATGAAATCTGGGATTTCTTTATGGCCTATAGCTGACATGTTTTCCCCAACTGGGAACTGGATGTGTCTTTGCTAATGTCACTCAGATGCCGACTGACTTCTACATGAAGTTCTCTTGGACTTTCTCCAAAGCAGCGTGGTTATCATCACGCTGTGTCACTGTCTACATAGAACAGGTTAGATCCTCAGCTGGAGTAAATCAGCATGGTTCCATTGCCTTCAGTGGATTGATGCTGATTTACATCAGCTAGGGATCTGCCTTCCCTCCCCATTTTTTACATAACCAGATGAGAGGCATGGGCTAGATTTACATCTGATGAGAGTGGCAAAAACCCAGGATGGTTTATTTAGCCCGGAAAGGAGAACCATTAGGCTGAGAAATTCAAAATCAGGGAGGAGAGAGGGCAAACTAATCAAGCTTCTCCTTTTACCCCATTCCCTAAGATGAGAGAAGGGGTCTGTCAATGACATTCAAAGGGTATACATATAGAAAGAGAGGCTACTGTATCCAGAGCATATTTGGCCTATGGTGTTCTCTGCTGCAGGACAAGTTAAGCCTAGTGACTGGGTTTTAGAATGGCTAGACATATCGATAGCTATGTCCCCTGGGATTATGAGGATAATCAAATTTCATGCTTCAAGATATAAGCTGAGAGCGTGCAGGGTTCAGAGAACAATCCTCATCCCCCTGGGCAGTGTTATACCTTTGCCTGGATGCAGCATAGTGTCTTCCACCAGTTATTAGCCATTGCTGGAGGCAGGCTACTGATCGAGACAAGGAGGGGTAGGATCTTCTCTGCTCAGGCACATTTATATGAAGTTTGTACACATGGGTCCATATTCGTTGAACTCGAAGCTGTTCCTGAAAAAGCATCAGTTTGGACATTTCCTAAATGCAAAGGTCTGTTTTTCTGCTTGAAACAACTTTTTTATTTAGAAATTTACATTAATTTATAGTTAAAATAAGGTTCAACATTGGAAAAAAATGTTATGATTGACTCGATCTCAAAAATGTTCATGATCATGGTGGAAAAAAAACAGATTTTGACTTTGTCCTGGTGCAGGAAAATAGTGTACCATGCAGCATTTTGCTTGGGCAAATGCAAGGACTGCTCCTTCCTAGCACCCTGGTGGCATGGAGAAGAAAACCCAATGGAGATGGGCAAGAGACCTGGCTTTTCACCTCTCCTCCTCATCTGTCAGGGAGAGGCTGTCACACAGGGGGCCCATGTCTTGGTATCCTAGGAGATGGTGGAATATGTGCATTCCCTTTGGTCTTCCTGAGATGCACAATCATTCCTGGAGCATCCCCAGCTCGGTGTGGCTCCTATGGGCCTTGTGTTTATCAGGCACAATCTGGCCTTTCTTAGGGTTTTATGGCGGAGAAGCTGGATCTTCTGCCCTGGCAGGCTGTATTCTTAAAACTGGAAGTCTAAAGCCAAGACCCTAAGGCTAGGTTTTCCAAAGCACCTAAGTCCCATTTTCAAAAGTGACTTCAGGCCCTTAGAAGCCTAAGGTTGGGATTTTCAAAAGAGCCTAAGGGAGTTAGGCAGCCACCTTCTATTGACATTTAATGGGAGTTGGATTCCCAACTTCCTTAGGCTAGGATTTGCAAAGGCGCTTAAATCTCATGGATATTATGGGATTTAGGATCCTAAGTGCCTTAGTCACTTTTAAAAATGGGACTTAAGGCATTTAGGTGCTTTTGAAAATGTTACCTTAGGAGCCTAAGCCTATACAGAGGCATTGTAGCAGGGCCAGGCTGCCTCCTGAGCACCCCCTTGTGGCTGGAGGTTACTCAGTGGCATCTTGCCTCTGTTTCCCCTTCTTCAGGGCCCCTTAATAATTCACTCAGTCCAAAGGTATGAAGTGGCAACCTTTGCAGGTCTCACTATAAGTCCTTGGGAGCCATGTCCGTGGTCTCAAGTCTCTTTGTGTTAGTGAAACCAAAAAAGTTGGCATTTACCAATTCTGCCTATTTCTTGCGTTGTGTCCGGAGCCACTTTGAGCTTCCGAGGCGGCGCCTCTTGCTAGGGCTAAGCCATGCTCGAAATAGGCTGATCTGGACTGTGCAAACAGTTTCCATTTCAGAGCCTTGCGCCATAAATTTAACTCTGCCTGAGTCAATCTAGTAAAACACTAGAACATCTTGTAAAATTCCCGCAGCCTAACTGTCGCTCACACCCCACCCAGCTGTGCACTGTACCCCTGGTGCGTCTGTTATATACCCTGCCTCCAGGCTGTCCCCAGATCCTGGCAGTGTCAAATGTCAGTAAATTTCTCTTCCCCTAAAAACTGAATTGTCCCCAGAGATGCACATGCAACAAAACTAGGTTTTGTTCCCTTAAAGTCTCTCCTGGGTAAAATCGCCTCCTTTCAGGCACTGCTGTTTGGATGTGGAGGTTGAAGCAGCGAGTGACGTGATTTGTCTCTCCCTGTCACCTGTATGGTGTGTGCTACAAGTGTGGGTTTGAGTGGGGGGATGCAAAGGAGATAGCTGTAGTGAATGCTCTGGCTGGGCTATAGGCTAAAGCCCAGCTGCTACTCACACTGGGGCTGGTAACCTGCTCACTTTGTAGTGAGGACATTGGCTAAACTACTTGATTGCTGGTAGTCCTCCTGTGCCTTCCCACAATTCTCTCCCATGCCTACAGGGACAGACAAGTTCTACCACACATTGCTGGGAAACTGTCAGAGTGGTTCAGCTCATGGCAGGGCTAAGATCCCTGGGATGTGCCCCCAGATGTCCTAGCACCAAATACAGGACAGTGCAGCACTAGTAAGGACATGGTCACTTGGGCTTTGCAGGGTGGCTGCTCACACCTGGGCAAGGCTGGCCTGGTGCCGATCACTGGGCTAACAGTGCAGTGAAGATAGCAAGAAGACCTGCCCCAAAGATCCAAGGTCAGAGGCAGCTGCTGGAGCAGACCCCAGGTCTTCTGAGTCCCAGTCCACTGCCCTATCCAGTAGGCCACGCTGCCTCTCCAGTCATACTCTCCTCTCCCCTTTTGTGTTTCATCTTTCTCCTCTCCCCAAACCTCTGATTCCCTTACTCTCCCCTGCCTTCTGCTCTCACATTGTCCCCCAGAAGCCTCTGTCTCCTGTCCCTCTCTTCTGCACTCCCCCCAGCCTCCAGTCTCTTGCTCCCCTTCCGCTTCCCACAGGTTCCTCCCGACACTCCACCATGTACCTCTTTATCCCCTGTCTCCCTGTGGTTCCCTGCCAGTGCCTTTTGCCCCTCGGTCATGCCCATTCTGTTGCTGCCCCCTTTGTCCATGAGTCCTCAATCCCCTCTCTGTGCTCTCCCCCTATGCCAAGGCATTTCCCCCTCCCTTCTGGGCTCTCGGCCTCCCTTCTCCTGCTGCTCCAGGCTGGGGGATGGGGAGTTGGTGGGATTGGTCTCTCCCTCGCTCCTGCATGATGGTGGGGTGGGTACTCTGACAGATGGATTGCCAGGCTGGTAGGGCGGTGACCCCACCAGAATTCCCCATGCTGTTCTCTGCGGCCCTGTCCCTCCCTTGCTAGAGTGACACATCTTCAGCCCTGGCTGATCTGAGCTGGAACCGGGGTGAAAGGCTCTGATAAGCAGCAGCTTCAGGATGTTGGACCCCTTGACCCCCCCCCCCCCCAGTGTGGCACAAAAGGCCACGTTGTCCCTCTGGGCTGAAAACTGGGGGGACAAGACGTGCTGCCCTGTCTTGCTCCTGCTTTCAACTCCCTTAAGCATCCAACCAGCTCCAGTTGCAAGTCCAGTGCACAATGTGCGTGATTTCCCAGTCCTCATGAAACCCCCATGGGAGTGTGGGGTTAGTCCGGGGGCAGGGAGAGGGCTGGTTTGTGGCTCTTATTTTCTTTTGTCAGTCTCCCTAGTACACCACCTGCACCGAAATCAAAGCCCAACACCCACACTGGCAGTGCCCCCTCCCCAACGCCACGGCTCTCCCTGTTCAGTGCCCCTCTCTCGCTCCCCCAACGCCATGGCTCTCCCTGTTCAGTGCTCCCCCAACGCCATGGCTCTCCCCGTTCAGTGCCCCAGTCACTTCCCCAAAAGGCTTTACCATGTGCCGGGAGGTCAGTCAACTGGGGCCAAGCCACCAGCTCTCTGATGTACAAGCCTTGGGGCTGCCAGCTCGGCTGATTTCGCCTGCTGTAGAATAACAGGAAGAATGAGCAGACCACGAGGGTGCCTGTGAACCAAAGCTGAAAGGAGCTCAGTCAACAAATTGTAACAAGCTTCTTTGGCTGCAGGGAGCAGCTAGGACACTTTTCCTCTTCCTGTGTGTGTGTGTGTGTGTTTTTTTTTTAACTTATCCTATGTGTGTTCCCAGTGGATGGGGTGTTGGGCCTGTGACGTGATGTGCAATCTTCAGTTTAAGTATTGGTATATCCCAGAGGATACAGTATATTAATCATTGCAAACGCATGCCTGCCCTCGTACACCCTTCACTGACCGCCCATAGGAATTCGGTGATAAAGAAAGAAGTAACAGGACAACTCTAACCTTAGGGCCTGTGCCAGCCCTACTGAAATCATGGCAGTTTTTCCACTGAGACATAGGATTAGACTGTGTGCTCCTGATCTATCGATGTGGATACCACATGGCCCTCTTCACCATAGCAGCTCATGCTCACTACTGGCATTACCTCACTGTACAGATGTGAAGCCAGGGAATATTATCCCCATTTTACAGAGAGATTTGCCTAAGAACACACACGGAATCTGCAACTGACCCAGATATTGAACCCAGGCCACCAACTTTCCTACCCTGAGTGGTTTCAGTCTCTAAGATGTAATCTGTCACATTTCACCATTATCTTATACAATAGTAGTAACAGAAAGGGGGAAAAAAACAGTCAGCTTCTCAGCCTGTAAGTGAAAACATTTGTTTTTGGATGACTGTTGTGACCTGCAGCATGAAACTAATGAGAGAGACTAATGATGGTGCATTGCAAACCGGGCATCCTCTGGCCAACAGCTGGGATATAGTGGAAGCGGGTACACAACATGCCATCCTGACACACGTGCACCAACTCATCTGGCCCACATTTTGTTTGCTTGAAGATTACCCACGAAACCAGGCTCTGGCCAACAGCCTTTAGGCAGGCTAGTATAATCAGAATAGCTTTGGCAGGTTCGGTAGGGGGAGCCGTTTCTCCAGCTGAGCATGGGATAGAAGTCAAATGGCTTGAAGTGTAGGTATTTAACTGCGTGGATATAATGGAGTTTATCAATCATTCTCTTTGACGGAAGAATCAATTCTACTACTCCCCGGATGGTTTAGACTAATAATATCTTAAGGGTGGAAATTAGCATGCGATTTCTGATGAAGTTTAACCCTCGAATGAGTGAATGGAGCAAGATGTTGCTTTAGCTCCGAGGGCTCCATCTTATAAGGCGCAACTGTTAGAAGTCCTGAGCGGCCTCCCCTCAGTGGGACCTGATAGCGCCCAGCACTTCCTGGAGCTGTCTGGCACCTCATGGGGTGGAAAACGGCAGACTGCTGTGCAGAGACAGCCTGTGTCCTACTGGTGGTTTGTTTTCCAGACCAGGAGTACTCAGTGTCAGGGTAGTGCTCCCCTCCCCCATAGGGAGACACTACCAGATCCAGGGGCATTGCAGCTACCCATAGTTTCATTATGGCTAGCTGGAGGAGAACATGAAACTTTGGGAGGGGCCAGCTCAGAACTGTTTTCTGTTGTACAGAGGGGTTGGTGTTGCTGTCTAGAAAAGGCTGGGAGTCTCTACTTTAACAAACAGCGCCTTTCTTAGGCTGCTAGCAAACTAATTTTGAGAAAGACCAAGTGCTTGAAGTGAACTTCCTTCACTTTGCGATTGTGATCAGCAAACACCTCTGGCTTTGGGGTAAGGGTAAAGGGAATGGGGGACATGGGAAAAGGGGACACCCAGAGCCCCTGACATGAGGGGGTGGGGCACTGCAGAGTGCCTGGAATAGAGAGGGATGGGAGGGCTGCCCATAGGGAGCTTGTGGGGGGACTGAAGGAAGGCAAGGAGCTGCTGGGGTATGGAATGTGCTTGGCTTGCAGAAGCAACGTAGTGTGCGACCCTCTAGAATTAAAGACGAGAGAGCAAAAACCTCCCAAGGGAAAGTTTGACTTTGGGTCTTGGCCTTCCTGTTGCTTTGATGTTTTAATTTCGTTTGGTTTTGCTGCCTCTTCAAGAGCTGACAGACACACTAGAGGGGGTAAGGGCCCGAGAGCCTCTTGTGAAAGTATATGAGAGGAGATGAAAGACGAGTGTGCCTTGTAAATACTTCCAGAGACCCTTTAAACCTCAGGTTTTGAATCTGGGAGGCCCTACCTGAGTGGAAGGAGAGATTCCAGTGTCTTGCTGTACCGTGCCCATTCACAGCAGGAACCTGTACCGTCTGAGTCCTCATTACCTTACTGAGCTCCTTGCACCTATACACAATCATCTAACCCAGTGTTTCGCAAGCTGTGTTCCATGGAACACTGGTGTTCCGCACGATGTGAATAGGTGTTCCGTGAAAGAATTGTAATTTTAAAAAAAAGGGTCTTTATATATTTTTTTATTTTAAATTAGGCATAGTTTACAACTCTTTTTGAATAACTATAATTAACCTAAAACTCTTTTTCTGGTTATTGATAGATCTTGTATTGAATATCATGGCTTCAAGAGAACGCGGCACTCAAGCATGTTGATGTTTGCTCCTTTCGGGCAAGTTTCAGTTAGTGACGTTGTACCCCTTCCGTTCGAGGCTGCGCGAACTGCAGCGGTATGCACACACCATTCTCTTTACGCCATGTTGATTATAACATATTCACTCAACACGTTTCAAACCTGTGGGCCTTTGCCATGTGTGTGATAAGCACAACTAAACAAGCTTTGCTCAAAACAATATAAATATTTGTAACAAAATTTGACAATCAGTATTTCTAAATATTGTTACTAAACCTAATCAGCATGGATTTGTGGCTAAAAGAAGGAATTTTGAAACAAAAAGCAAATTCTTCTGGTACTCCAACTGTGGCTGAAATAAATGAGCAAAATATTGCGACACTTCAAAGTGCGGATGAACAATCGCAGTCTTTTGTTGCTGAAAAATCTGTTAGTACTAGTGAGTTATCCAAGGTGAAAGAATTTCCACCGAAGTATATCAAAAACCAAGAAGAAGCAGGTGTTTAAAAGATCAAGATGAAAGTATGATGAAAGTTATTTGTCTTTTGGTTTTACGTTTGTTGGAAATAAAGATGTTCCTGATGCGCAGTGCGTCGTGTGCTGCAAAATACTAGCAAACAGTTTATTGGCTCCTGCTAAACTTTGTAGGCATTTGGAAACCAAGCAGGATGAATACAAAGACAAAGATATAAGTTTTTTTCCAAGAGGCAGTGTGACTCACTTGGAAAATTGTAAACTTTTGATGATTAAAATTGCTAAAACAGACAACGAAAGTGCATCAGAGGCATCTTATTGAGTAAGTTACCATATAGCGCTTGCCGGAGAAGCTCACGCTATTGGAGAAACACTTATCAAGCCTTGCGTGAAAGATATTGTAACGTGCATGTTGAGCGAGCAGTGTGGTAAAAAAATTGATGCTGAACAGTTGTCAAATAATACTGTTGCATGCCATATTACAGATCTTGCCGATGACAGAGGAAAAAGAGCTAGTTTGCTGACTGAAAATTTGCCATGAGTATTCATTGCAGCTAGATGAGTCCACTGACGTTTCAGGACTTGCTGTGCTACTCGTATTTGTCTGATATAGATTTAATAATATTACTGAAGAGGATCTGCTCTTATGTGAATCTGTGCAAAGCATCTTGACTGGAGAAGAAATATTCAACTGCAACAACAATTTTATCAGAAAGCATGACATTAGTTGGGGAAAATGTATTGATGTATGTACTGATGGTGCTCAGGCAATGATCGGGAAGATGAAGGGAGCTGTAACGCAAATTATAAGTGTGACACCAAAAAGCACTAAGAGCCATTGTGTTCTATGCAGACAAGCACTTGCAGTTAAAAAAAATACCAGCATATCGGAAAATTGTGCTCGATGAAGCAGTACAAATTATCAATTTTGTCAAATCTCGACCACTTCAATCCAGGTTATTTAAAATTTTGTGCGAGGAAATGGGTAGTCAGCACAAAACGCCTCTTTTACATACGGAAGTGAGGTGGCTATCCAGAGGAGAAGTGTTTGTGAGGCTTTTCGAGCTTCTTAGTGAACTACTGGTATTCTTCACTTCAGATAATTCCGGATGAAAATGTAATGACTGTCTGACAAATTCCTCGTGGCTAATGAGACTTGCGTATCTTGCAGATATTTCTGCAAATTTAAATGAAATTAATCTGTTGCTGCAAGGAAAGAATGTGACCATTTTTACTACAGTGGATAAAATTTAATCGTTTAAAAAAGAAACTGGAATTCTGGGCATCTTCTGTAGAACAGAATAACTTCGACCCCTTCCCTACGGTACATGAATTTCTGACTGAAATAAATTCTACAGTCTATGAACAAGTTTCCTGCACCATTTTACAGCACATACGTGACTTGCAGGCCTTTTTATTAGAATATTTTCCTACAACTACTGATGATGATGCTTGGGTTCAAAATCCGTTTGTAATTACAGCCAAACCAGTCGGCTTTACTGTGCATGATTATGAAAGCCTAATTGACTTAATTTCTGACTCCTGATTTGAAACAAAAATTTAAGGATCTTCTGCTGAATACTTTTGGGGGCAGTCTAATAGAGTACCCTAATGTGGCTAAACATGCAGTTCGAGTGCTCCTTCCTTTTGCTACAACTTATTTGTGTGAGACGGGATTTTCGTATTATACTGCAACAAAAACCAAATACAAGAATAGACTTGATGCTGTGCCTGACATGAGGATTCAACTTTCCAGAATTATTCCTAATATTAAGCGAATTTGTGATAGAAAAACACAGAAACACCAATCCCATTAAGTCCAAATTTGAATTTCTGTTTATAAAAATAGATTTTCCTAGTAAAAATCTAATTTGTTTGGTGTTTGTGTGTACATAAAAACAAGTTTTTTTAAGTAGAACACTGTTTTTGATTTTGACTCTTGCACTTGATTTTTGTACTACTTTATACACACGTTCCAGTTAGAAATTGTTAGTTCAAGTTATTTTAAATTTGTATTTTTGCTTTGTTTTATAAAATACAAGATATTTGCATAAATAACACAATTTTTTATTTGAAAACAAAAGAAGACTACAGAATAATATTATAAGTGTTCCGTAATAGGCTAAAAAGTGTTCTGAGGACAAAAATGTTTGGGAAATGCTTATCTAACCCTTTAGGCTCAGAGGGAGTGGGGACAGGCCTGGTGAAGCAGTATGGACTTTATATCGGATTCCACACGGGCACGTGGGTCGATCTAGATACATTGCTTTGTAGGATCGGGAACCAATGGCTGAAATGTCTTCGGGGGCAGGGAGCTATCTGTGAATCTCTGTGTACACCTATCGCACGTGGCATGATACAAATCATACTTTAGTCCCTGCTTCTGTTGTGCTGTCACCTGCTACCATTCAACCTGAACTGGCATTTTTTCTAAATAAACCTGGCAAAACAAAACATCGAAAAACGTTTATTCAGGTCGAATGAAACATTTTGTTCAACTCAAAAAGTTTCATTTAGAATTTGAGCTTTTTAAATGTAACTTTTTAACAATTTTAAAATAAAATTGGAGGAAATTTCTAAAGAAAAAAGGAACAAATTAAAATGGGCCATTTTGAAAAATATTGAAATGAAACATTTTGATAATTGGAAATTTTTTTTAGGGGTTTTGTTTGTTTGTTTATTGAAACAATATGGCCAAATCAACACTATGTTTCCATTGGCCTGAATTAGCATTTTTTGCTGGGGAAAAAAGTTTCATCTGAAAAAAAGTTTGCTCAGCTCTACCTGCCATACAGTTTGCAGGTGCTTTGGGAGCCCCCTGAGTGGGGCTTTTTGGTTCAGAGAGCCAACTGGTGTAGAAGTTTTGGAGTCCAGGGCTTTGCGTCTGGTCCCTGGTCTATGACGTTCTCTAGATCTGACCTTTTGAAAAGAGCCTAAAGACCTGTTTATTTAGCAGGGCACTATGATCTGAGGTTAAATGTTTCACTGGCCATGGTGGGTCTTATTGTGAATTACAAAAACAAAATCTTACTGTAAGGTTTTCTCCTTGACTATGTGACAAGTCACTCCTGTCCCCTCTCCTATTTAACATATTCCACAGATCAGTCCACTAGAGACACATAGAATTGGCTTCCAGCAGTCTGCTTAGAACACCCAGCCCTGTCTACCCACTTTGCAACATTTAGCACAGATGATGCCACTATCCCGTTGCCTGGTAGATATAAAGGCCTGGATGGAAAGCAGTTGGATCAAAATAAGGCAGAAGGGAAAGGGAAAGCACTTCAGGGAACTAGTTGAAGCCATGACATCTGCCATGACATCACCCTCATTGGAGGACATCTGCCTTCAAATTGACGAGATGTTGTCCTCTTGAACTCCCTGTCGTGCCCCTGGCACCAAAGTAGCCGCAGTGACCAGAAATATATTTTATCTCTCTTCCATTGGCCGGAAAGACATACCTTTTCCCCTTGGCCACCAGCCTAGGACAATAATACAGGGTTTAATCTAGGCTACTGCAGCACTCTACCTGCACAGACCACCCAGCAGCTCCAGATGGTCAAAAATACAAAACAATCTGCTTCCTCCAGATAACATTGCGCACGTGCTCCATGCTGCACATTGACAGGCTGAAGACCCTCTTCAAGGTACTGGGCCTATTGTTAAACCTCTCAATGAGCTACCTATTTTACTGAATGCCTCTCTGTGCATACCCATGTGACAGCTGCACTCCACAGGCACGTCCCAGCTGATACAGGGAGTGGGTGTCCCTGGTGGAGGGACCTTGGCTCCCTAGAGCTGAGGATGCATCCAAGATATCATGCTTTGATCTGTGACAAACTGGAATCAATCTGGAGATTAACTTCCTAACTCCAGATCCTTGTCTCCACAAGCCCTGAACTCAATAGGAGCCACATGCCACTGGCTATTTAGGGCTCCTTTCTGTGGCCCATCTGAGCACCTGCCACACCCCCTCCATCTCTGTCACCCTACATCACCAGCCTCCTTTGAACATGTCTCTCCTGGCTCCGCACTTCCCCAACACCAGAGGTGAACAGAAGAGACCCAAACGCCTCACAATTAATGCAAATTAAACTAGGTTTATTCAAGTTTTTCTAATAATAGTACTTTTCTGGCATAACTGCTTCAAACAGGGTATGAAAAAAGGGCAACAAAAGGAACTGAATCCTTAGAATCTATGAGCCAGATTCTGCTCTTGTGCCAGTGTAAATTGGGAGTAACTCTTGCAAAGTCAGTAGAGTTTCACTGGTGTACATGAGATCAGAGCTGAGCCCGAAGATTCTCCGTAGGTTCCCTGGGCAGCCCAGCTCCTCCTCCTCCTCTCCTGTGAGCCAAAGGAAAACAGAAATTTGGGCAGGCTGCACAAAGTTTCCGAGCAGTTACCCAAAGTCTCAAGAAGCCGTTCAAAGACAACAAATCACAAGTGAGAAATGTATCAACTTGACACATGTCAGAGAAGTCTGAGATGGAAAATCCCCATTCGATAGATTCTTCAGCCCTTTTCCTTGCCTGCACACGATCGCTCCCTATGGCCCATTTAACACTAGACTGGGCAGAGTGCTTGCCAAAGTCCCTTTGCTTCCCTTCAGAAACTCCTCCATGGCCTAATAGTTCTCACTTTCTTAATGTTAGTCCATGAGCGCTGGCTCCCCACCCACTTTGATACTGACACCTTTTCAGTATGTATAGACTCAAGTGATACTTACCCAAGCTATTTACCACTTGCAATATTTTCCCATAAGTCAATACCAGCCTCCAGCCCCTGGATGATTGGCTGCTCTTCCCTGCATAAGAACAGCCATACTGGGTCAGTCCTATGGTCCATCTAGGTCAGTAGCCTGTCCTCTGACAGTGGTCAGTGCCAGATGTTTCAGAGGGAGTGAACAGAATGGCAGTTTATGGAGTGATCCATCTCCTGTCATCCACTCCCAGCATCTGGCAATCAGAGCCTTAGGGACATGCAGAGCATGGGGTTCCCTGAAGCTCCTACTGTTGGTCAATCTTTCCAGTAGTACAGAGCCCGGAACTGAGGCCCCAGATCTACAAGGTTTTAAGCATGGGCTTAAATCCACCTTTGTGCAGCAAAGCATGTGAGTGCATGCTGAAATGTAAGCACCTGTGTACGAACTTTGCTGCAGCAGGGGGGCATTGATTGTGCCCATCCTGGGATGAGTTCCCAGGGGGTTAATGGATTGTGCTCGTAACAGGCTCATGTGGCAGGAGAACGCCAGTCTCTTGACCCTTCACAGAAGCAAGCCAAGGCCTAGGGAGATGAAGTGACACATGGAGAGGCTGTGGCAGACTCAGGAATAGAACCCAGGAGTACCTGTTGCTTTGTTTATTGCTTTTCTTTTAATAAATGTATAATGAGCCCATCTCACTGGCACCTAGATGGAGTACAGCTCAGCAGATCAAGGGCAAACATGGAAAGAGAAGGAAAGAGAAGTCTTATGCTAGAAAAGATTTAAGCCATATAACGTGCTCTGAGGGAATGTCTGCACTGCAGTGAAACAGCCATGGCTGGCTCCTGTCAGCTGACTTGAGCATGTAGGATTGGGCTATGGAGCTGCTTAATTGCAGTGTAGATGTTCAACCTCTGGGACATGAGGAGGGAGAGTCCAAAAGCACCGCCCCCTAGCCTGACCCTGAATGTCTACACCACAATAAAACAGCCTCCTAGCCTGAGCCCTGTGATCCTGAGTCAGCTGATCTTGGCCAGCCATGGGTATTTAACTGCAGCTTAGACAAACCCTGAAAGGCTAGCAAGCGTGGGCTCCGGGGGGGATCACCAGAGGTAGTTTTAATGTCAGGCCACCCAGTCATCTGGGACTGCCTCAGCTGGTCTGTAGTATCATTGTGGTATCCAGAGCGGATACTAGGCCTGCCGACAGCCAGCTCCCAAACCTTTTCCCGCTTTGCAGGTTAAAACTAACCTCTTGAACTCCAGGCAGAAGCAGACAGGAAACCAGTGCAATGCAATGAGCCTTGGCATGGCATCTTCCTGCTGGCCTACTCTAGCACCTGACTTGACCTTCACACATCATTGCATGAGGCTGACGAACCAGAGGAACTGATACAACCGTAGGCTGACAGGGACCTAGGCAGAAATTTGATTGCCATACTATCCCCTTCTCAATAGCCTTCCCCAAACAACCCAGGCTTGAGACAAGGCGAGGAGGTGAATGGTCAGACAAGAGCTGAGAGAGCTCGGTGCGGCCTCAGGGCATCTGGTGTCCCAGGACTCTGCAGTTAACACTAGCCTGGCCCAGGCACACTCTCTGGATGTTCCCTAGGCAATTTTCAAGCCAGTTTTCTGGCAGAAAATGGTGCTTTGGCTAAACTGAATTTTTTCACAGAACTGCATTGATTTCAAAGTTTAGGTTCTGACAAAAATCAGAACAAAAATTAAGATTCTTTTCCTTTTTGAAATGTACCTTGTTTTCTATTTAAAAAGAACATAAAAATACAAAGGTTCAACATTGCAACAATGCATTGTGAATGTACTGGAAGGAAGCACCTGGATTGACCTGCCATGACATTTTTGGAGGGGGAAATTGTTTTGCGAAAAATCTCAGAGAATTTTTCATGGGATGCAAAATCTCTAGATGAGTCCATCTGTGGAGCCCCTCCAGCTCCTAAGGGAGGATGCAGAGCAGAAAGACCAACACTCCCTGAGCTTATACTGAACTGACTACCTGCCAGACAGAGCTGGGCCACAATACAGGGGCCCCAGCCAAATGCTGCTAAGACAAGCAAAAGTGCAGTCATGGGGCAACTATCTGCCAGTTACCTTGTATTGTGCAGCTGGCTTGGTTTGACTTCACTCCTCCTAGAAGCAGCAGTTAAAAAAGACAGTCATACTGATGAATAGGTTAAAAGTATTTAAAACATCCTAAAACACTTGACAGGAGTTATACTGAGGGGAAAAAGAAATACCACATCATCCAGAGTATCCCAGAAACAAGAGATGGAAAAGACCCTCTAGTTCATCTCTCTGACAGCACAGAATTGTTCCCTATGGAGCATTTTACAATTTCTCGGTTAGGTAAATGTGTTCCCACCCCACAAAGCTGTGGAATTGTCTTCCAAGTAAAGCATTCATCATTATTAGCTAATGTACTGTTCTAGCTGTTATCATGCATTAATACCAGCAGGGCTGAGCCTTGAGAACTCCTTGACTTATGTGGAACTTAATATTAGACCTTTGTGAAACCACAACTCTCCTTCTCCTTCCAGGACTCAATAAACAGCTTAGTCAAGAGCCTGACTATCTGTTCAATTTAATTACAGATCTCTTGATTTATGATGCAGGAAAGGCTGTAAATGAGGACATCGCATTGGCAAGTCAAACTCGAAAAGTTTTCAAAATCAGCAACAAAAATCCTCACATGAAGTCTTGTGAAAACAACCCCCTGGAGAACTGAGTGCAGCGTTTAGCTAGTCTCAGTGTTTATCCAACAGAAGAGATGAATGACCGACTTTGATTTTTCATAGGTGTGCAAATAAGGAGCATTAGACTTGCTTATCCCAAAGTGTTGACCTTCATCTGTCAGTGCTGGTGAGATGATCACGTGGCCGCATGCCTCAGGGGAGCCAAAGAGTTGGAGATTGTGGCTTGGCACAGCTACTCTCTGTCAGGAAGGCAGAAGGAGGTAGCTTTTCATTTAACAGGAAGTCTAGAGTACCGCTCACAATATGACTAGCAATAAAAGTTACTTTCTAGATGCTCAGACATCAAAAGTCTCCACTGAGCACCAAATAATCCCAAAATAAAAAAGCACAGCAAGAAAAGATGTACCAAAAAAGGAGAGAAAAACTCAGCCCCAAAGTCTGGTTTCAGCACTTCCAAACTGCGGGGCTGTTAAAAATCCTGATTCTGGAGTCACATTTTGTAAATGACTCTTTCTAATAGGATGCAATAAAATCCCAGATCTAAATAATCCCAAATGCTGGAGTATGTAGAATCTGGATCTGAATTTTGTGGCTTAGCTTTTTTAACCCATCCTAAGCAAATGTGGCTCTTTGTCCCCGTCTAGTGGCTTCTCCATGTAATACTTTATCAGTCTGTTACTGCTTCCAGATAACTGATTTAGTCCTTTTCCTCAAGTAGTAACAGCTCATTGTTTTTAGATGTTTGGAAATTTTTCATTGACTTTTTTAAATGAGAAAATGATGATTCATCAAAACAAACTGCAGGAAACAGTAAGTTTTCAGAAATTTCATGTTTTAAAAAAAGTTTGGAAGAAATAGTTTCAAAATTATCAAAACATACTGATTTGACATTTTTAAAACAAAAAAAATCCATTTTTTGGTTCAAAACCGCTTTACATTAAGAAATTTCAGCTTAATTACAGTAAAAATGTTTTGTAAAAAATGCAGAAGGTTGAAATCAGAATGAAACATTTCAAAAACGTCAAAACAAAACATGCTGATGGAACTGGTCTGTTTTATTTATTTATTTTTGGATTGCTGGTTTGCTAAATGTTTTGAGACTTCAACTTTTTGTCTTGTTTCAGCTTGGGAAAGGTTTTTTTTTAAATCTCAAAAGTGTCCCCAGGATGCCTAAACCATTTCCCTCACAGCTTGAATGGCTTTTGTTCTATAGGTCCCAGGGTCAAACCCTACTTATGGCCCAAGTGGAGCAAGCTACATGGTCGATGCAGAAGACGATACTAGAAGCAACACAAGAGCAAACCCTACCAATCCTTCTCTCCATAGAACCTGTACTATTAAATAATGTATGTGCATCCTGACTTCCACAACTGGGTGCGCTTCAGAAATCTAAACAAATAAGCTAAAATATTAACTAAAGAGGAAAGCAAGAAGTCTTGATCTTTGCCCAGGCAAAGATCCATCCATCCATGGCAAAAGCATACTAGAGTCATGGGGCTTCAGTGAAGAAGTCTCTGCCTGTTCTGTCCTCTTGAGATTGTATTCTGGCACGATCAGCACTCTCACCACCACCAATTTCGAATCCTGCCACAGACCTGCACCCTTCACAGTGCCTGGCCCTATGTTCTCTAAGTAGATTAATAGATGAATAGGCTTTAAAAGCAGAAGGGACCTGCGATGGGACATGCTCTCAGCTCAATCAGGAGAAGGCTAATGAGCGTCTCTGGGCTTAATCCCTACCAAATAGACACACCTGCAGAGCCTGCTGGAGGAAGCAAGCTTAAAAAGAAGAGCTGGCCACAGGAAGGGGAAACAAACTGAGAGGAAAGCTGCTGTGCCTTGGTAGCAGCTGACTCTTGTTAGAGCACAGCTGAGAGGGAACAACTGACAAGCCTCCGCTGTTCACAAAGACAAACCAAAACCCCAAAAGACCTTTGAAAGGGGGATGGACTCTGAAGGTGCCTGAGCGTGACTCCTGAGAAGGGCCCTGCCTATCACAGGACCATTGCAGTTATCAAGCCTGACCTCCTGTATACCCAGGCTGGAGAACCTCACCCTGTAATTCTGCATCCAGCTCGGAACTTCCTGTCTGAGCCATAGCAAATCTTTGACAAAGACTTCCAATGGTATTGAATCCACCACATCCCTAGTTAAGTTGTTCCAGTGGTTAATTACCCTCACCGTTAAAAATGTTGTTCCTTATTTATAGTCTGAATTTGTTCAGTTTCAGCTTCCAGCCACTGGATCTTTTTATGCCTTTGTCTGTTAAGTTCAAGTGCTGTCTACTATCAGAAATCTCTTCCCCATGTAAGTACTTGTAGACCATGATCAAGTCACCTTTTAACCTTCTCTTGGATGAACTAAATAGTTTAAGCTTCTTCGTTTATGCTCTAGGAATTATTTGGGGAAGATCTACAGCCTGTGTTAGGCAGGAGGTCAGACTAGATGATCACAATGGTCCCTTCTGGCCTTGGAATCTAGGAATCTCTAAATCTCTTGTAAGGATGTTTTGCATACTTCAGGTCACTCTTGTAGGTCTTTTCTGAACCCTTTCCAGTTTGCCAGCCTCCGTTTTGAAGGGTGAACACCAGAACTGGACACAGTGTTCCAGGAATGGCCTCATGAATCCCATGTATGGAGGTGATAACCTCTCCTTATTTTCGCTTGATATTACACTGTTTATACATCTGTGCCTTCACCTTTTTAGCTACAATTTCACAGTGGGAGCTCATGCTCTGTTGGCTCTCTGCCATGAGTCCTGAGTCTTAAATACTAAATGCGAGACTATAACGTAAGAATTGTTTTTGCTTATCATGGCTGGAACCCCAGCAATAGTTGTTCTTCACAACCATAGTGGTGGGCCATGCCAGGGCTGTAAGTGTGAGAGAGAAGGACGATATTGGAGGCTTGGTGAGGAGATAGAAATAGAGCAGTAAAAAGACAAAGGGGCTCTCTAATGCAATGAGGGCACACACTCTCATCTCATAAAGCTTTTGTACCAAGGTGCAAGTGAGCTGGCCTCACCAGAAATTTGATACAAGACCTACATTCATCCAATCCGGGGAGAGAAACAATACCATGTGATTTCAGTGACCAATCGCAACAAAGCAACTCAGCTTGAGTTTCAGATTCCAAATTTTAAGTAGCAAGCCAGGGAGTGACTGAAACAGGTGAACAAACGCATACCTGAACAGGGAATGCACCTGTAAAATCATGACTTTTTCCTGGATATTCTGTGCAGGGGAAAAGAGGCAAAGCCACTTGCTGAAGTGATTTGTTGCAAATTATTGGCTCTGCAAAGATTTCAAGCCCTTCGGGTCCCTGTTTGAACTCAGTAGCACAGAGATGAATGACACATTTTATAGAAACAGCCGAACTTTTCACACTGTTTGGAACCTGCCAGGATGGGATATGGATAAAGGATCTGTTCCTGGGCTATGACGTAGGTTAGGAGCCCGCAGTCCAAATAGGGTGAGGTGTTTGCACTGAGGCAGTGCGAGACTACCTCTGTGCCTGTCCCATCCTGGGGTTTCTGTGTGGTGCTCTGGTCCCTGGCACAAATTAGAGCAGCTTGAGGACTGTTGTAGCTCATGCGGGTGGCTAATGGCTGCAGGGGACTGAAAGGACAGTCAGGGATGGGAGGAATATAGGGGAGCCCTGGTCATGCTTCATTTGCTTCTGTCCCACATTATATGCTGGGAGGGAGGCATGGTGTAAAAGCTGCTCTACCACCAGATGAGCCTGGAGTCGGAGGAGAATTGCTGGGGCCAGATACTCCAGCTGTAGGGCTAGATTCCGCCAGCGGAGCAGCACAGTATGGCCATGACACAGTGATGGAGCGTACTCAGAATGTGTGTGTGTTTGCAGGGAAACATTAAGCAGGGCCTGGAACGTGGTATTACTGCTGTGTGAGTGTAGGTACCACTCACCCCCACCATCACTGCATGGTCCAACACATGCCAAGACCATTAGAATGTAGTATTTCACCCCTGAGACTCAATGCGTACTTGGGGCTTAAAGGGGCTCCTCTGTCACAGGCCTCTGCTGCTGATATGAAGGACAAGGAAAAATTTCCCATATCAAAGAGCTTTTTTTTATCAGACAGACCTAGAGGGAGGACACGGGTGGCTGGGTCCTTTAAGGGAAGTGAGTTCAGCTCCCCTTGCTGGCACAGGTGCATTCCAAGTGGATTTGATTAAGAGGCTGGGGCAGCAGCTGGGGCTAATAAATGAGAGGAAGACAGCTCTGATCGGTGAGGAGACCTTCCTGAGCCAGACAGCCAGGGCTGGGAGACTGAAGAGGTCTTAGGTGGACTGCAGTGGGAAGAGGTGCTGAGCATTCCCAGGCAGAAGCTTGGAAGCTCCAAAGTCTGGCAAAGACTCCTGCTGGAAGGGCTGGGTTGGCTGGTCTGATAGAAGATCAGATGGGGAACAACAGAGAGCTGGGAGTGGCAAAAGACACCGAAGCTGGGGTATAAAGTGTGTCACTGGACTTTATTTTGGTACTTCTACAGACACTGTGTGTGTGTGGGTGGGGGGGATACCTGGAGGGGGTTTGGGGCTTTCAAGGACAGCTTGCACTTTGTGGGATAATAAACTGGCCCCGGGTAGGGGTAATATTGGATTCCAGGAGGACTTGTGGTGGAGTCTTTGAGGAGCCTGAGAGGGGAAACTGAGGCAGTAACCTTGGCATTATTGTGCTACGCCACCAGGGGATGCTTCAAGTTGAGGGAGAATCATAACAGAGGGAAAGCCACTGCCTGCTTTAGGGTGGAAGGAGTGAGGATGGGCTGCACCCCACCAGCTGTTCCCATAGGGATTGTTACAAGCCCATTGCCTCTGAGAGTGCTGGGAGAGCTCATCTGGATTCCCCTTACTGTTACTCACACCTTCTTGTCAACTGTTGGAAATGGGCCATCCTGATTATCACTACAAATGTTTTTTTCTCCTGCTGATAATAGCCCACCTTAATTGATTACTCTTGTTATAGTTGGTATGGCAACACCCATTTTTCATGTTCTCTGTGTATATTTGTCTTTCTACTGTATTTTCCAGTGCATGCATCTGACGAAGTGGGTTTTAGCCCATGAAAGCTTATGCTACAATAAATTTGTTAGTCTCTAAGGTGCCACAAGTACTCCTGTTCTTTTTGTCTCCACATTGTGGTTGAATGTCTAGTGAATTTGCTAAGGATCACCACAACAGCTGACCCCTCTGGAAACTTGCTGGATTCACATGTGTGATTCTGACATTCCTAACTTGACATCAAACACGTTTCAAGGTGCTTTACAACAGCTATCAGGCACCTGTGGACCATGTTTCACCAAGTTCTTTCATATAAATCTCATTTAAAGTCTCTAGTTCAATCTGTTATGTAGTAAGGCCGTAGCAAAAAAACACAGAAGGACTTCCTAAATATCTGTTTTTCTCCCCATCGTCCTGTGACTTTGAAACCACTTGTTTTAATAACTTCAAATTTGGTCAGATATTATCAGCTGGCTATGGGCCACATATGCCAAATCTGAAACTCCATGGAGGGAGGAGAGGGATTAGAGGAGAAGAAGGCAAAACTGGATTTACATTGGAAAGCAAGTCTCATCTTCAGCTAGGGTGTGGCTCATTCTGCTTCATAATGCATGTCTAATGAAAAGGAAATGGGGGTATAACCTGGGAGTTTAGAGAGGTTTCCGGTCAGTCTTTCATAATCATTTTCAGTGAAGATTTGCATGTACCCCTCTGAGCCCCAAAAGCACACAAATTTATATATATAGGGGCTGTCAATTAATCGCCAAAAACGCATGTCATAGAATCATAGACTTTAAGATCAGAAGGGACCATTAAGTTTGTCTAGTCTGACCTCCCGCACAATACTGGCCGCAGAATCTCACCCACCCACTCCCGTAACAAACCTCTAACCCATGTCTGAGCTATTGAAGTCCTCAAATCCTGGTTTAAAGACTTCAAGGTGCAGAGAATTCTCCAACAAGTGACCTGTGCCCCACATTAGTACTGAGCTTAAATTATTCCTCTCCCTCCCTGGTATTTATCCCTCCAATATATTTATAGAAAGCAATCATATCTCCCCTCAGCCTTCTTTTGGTTAGGCTAAACAAACCAAGCTCTTTGAGTTATTAACGTGTTTGTTATTTTTTTTAACAAGCATTAATTGCACACCTCTGGAGATAGGACTCAGTGGTGGTCAGGCAGGGAGGGAGACATGATCTCTGGCAATTTGGGAGAGCCAGTTAAACACCTTCTGGGGGGGAAAGGAGTCCACCCCCAACCACCTGCACAATCCCCTCCCAGCTGGACAGGGCCGGCCTGAAGAGTGAGCAAGGGAGCCACTGCCCAATGCACCATGCTCAGGGGGGCACTGCTGTGTGCCTCTGGGGCAGGGGAGTCCCTCCTCCTGCCACCCTGCTCCACTGCTGCTCTTGCCTCCTCCCCCCAAGGAGCTGCCTGTGACGCTTCACCCCATATTCTTAATAGAACGATGGTTATGATATGAATATGGCATTACTAAGAAGTACTTTATGCAAGATGACTCATGTAAGATATCATTGGAAAGGTTATGATTTATTGAATGTGATTATCCAATTTGTATGCATGTGTCATTTCTGTATCTGAAGCTAGGAATATTGACCATGTATCTGTATTTCAAATGTGCTACTTTGGGTGACACCCACAACTAGCCTTTCAGGTACACCCATGAAAAAGCCAGACAGGGCTGATGGCCCATCAGTGAAGACAATGGACTGCGAAACAGCTTAGTCTTCCCGTTGATGCACCAAACAGCCTGCGAGTAATGGCTGCTATGACCTTGCAGAGGCATGTGACTGAGTCACCTGGTACTGGACCCCCGTCTTGGAATACCAGTGTTTTTCCACTGAAAACAAATGGTTCCCACCATGCACAAGAGCTATATTAGTCAGGGGAGTGACACCATCGAGGTTCTCCTCTGCCTCCCTGCCCACAGGGACACTGGGAAACACCTGGAAACAAGAAGTGAACTCGGGGGAGAAGAGCTGAGCCCAGGCTGAAAAGGTATCTAGCCTGTGAGTAACAATATCTGAAGTTTCAAGCTGCAGGCCAATGCAGCTGGCTTTCAAGAATCTTTGCAATCTGCCTGAAACAATATTTAGAGTGAGAAATTACCATTTGTAGCCAATTTCTTTAGTGTATTAAGTTTAGTCTCATGTTTTCTTTTATTTGCTCAGTAATTTGTTTGTTCTATTTGCTATCTCTTATAATCACTTAAAATCTGCCTTTTATAGTTAATATATTTGTTTTGTTTATTATTAAATCCTGTTTGTGCAATTTCTAACTGTGGGGTGGGCAAGCAGTTGTGCATATCTCTCTTCACATTGAGGGAGAGGGTGAATTTTTATGAGCTTGTGCTGTGCAGATTTTTTTATACAGCGCCAGACAATATACCCTTGGGTCTGCTCTCCCAGGGAGATGGGCACCTGAGTGCTGGGGCAGGTCCCTTAAGCTGAGTCTTCCCAGAGCTGATCTCAGGGTCTGTGGCTTTCTGCAGCTGGGTGTGGGCCTGCCTGTGTGTGTGCTAGAGGAGGCTTAAGAGCCTGGCTCAGCAAGACAGGGTAAAGGGGGCCCAGGCGGGCAGAACAAGCGAGCTCAGTGGTAACTCAGTACATCAGGTGGCACCTTAAGGGGGGGTCCAACCCGCCACACCACCCCTGGCCAAGCTGCTCCAGTAGTTAAAAAAGAAAAAGCCTCCAGCCTGCCAGGCCTATTAGCACAACACTGAAACTGTTAAAGAGCCATTCAAGGGGTAATGAAGCCATTTAACAGGCATTTGCCACCCCCCAGGTATACACTGTGAGTTTCTGAATTTTCTGACAAAAACAGTTGTGCGTGACTGTAATATTTACTCAGGACATGTCAGTCTACAGGACCTTAGTTTAAAATTTACTGTAAAAATATTTCATTAGTGAGTTGGTGAAGAACATAAAATCACATCTCTGAAAAATCCTTGCACAGATTTTTAGATGCACAATCATCTTTAGCCTTAAATGCTTGGATTGTCAGATGTATAGTTTTTTAAATATATCCTTCGAAAGACCACCCTTATCTAAAATACACATTTTAATTACTATAGTAAAAAAAAACTTGCTTCCAAAGTCTTCCTGTCCTTTCTGTCCATCCATTTCTCCCTTCACTCCCTCTCCTCGCCACATTGAAGAGAGCCCTTAAAGGGCAACAGCCCTTTTCTTCCAGATAGCTAGAGTTTACCTTTCTTTACTTCTGAATATCTGATTAACTAGTTTTAAGAGAACCCTCCAGCAAAATCAGTACCTTAGTAAGATAGAAAATCCTTTGTTATGCCTAAAATCTTTGGAAACATATTTTTTAAAGTTGGTGAAATTTCATAAACGTGTATTCTTATGGAGATTACACACAGTAAATTAGTGTTCCCTTTTTCTAAAAGCAATGAACATTGTTATGAACACACTAAACCTCTGTGACTGATTAATTTAAAATGTCTGTTTCAGTGAGTTAAATATGTAGTAATCCAGAATGATTACTTTATGAAGGCTTAAGAGTACATTTAAAACATAAAATCAGCTTAGAAATACTGATTAAGAAAATGTAAAACAGAGAAGAGCTGCATCATGTGTTCCATAATATTTAATGTTGTATTCAGCAAGACAGCTTACTCACCCTTACTACAAAGTTTTTGCAAATATATGTCTGACAAACTTTGGGGCATATCAGAAGACCTCTGACTAACATTTTTTATTCCCAAGGTTAGTGCCTTCTGCATGTCCATTCTGCGTGAGGGAGAGGGTACAGGAGTCTCTGCGGGAACTGTGACTCTCTGTCATCGTGAGACAGGTCAGGCATCTTGTTATTTTTTCTGCCTTGTCCTTCCACCCCTGCCAGGCTGCAGGCTCAGGTTGCTGTTGGGCATAGGGGCACCAGTTTAATAATATTGCATAGGGCCCCATAAATCCTAAGGACGGCCCTGAGGGTGCCAAAAATCGGTGCCTTGGCTCGGCAGGGAGGAGCTGCCTTCCAGAGGCACTGGAGAGCCAGAGTGTTAGCTTGTGGGGGCAGCGAGCCCCAGCCATGGAGGAACCAGCATGGTACAGGGGGACAGGAGCCTTGCAAAGGCGGCGGTGCCGCTGGGGGGGAGCAGATGCACCCTCTGCCCCTCCTGCCCAGGCTGCAGCCTGGCGCCCCCCCAGGGGCTCCTGCAGGCTGCAGCGGATGCATGCGGGCAGAGGCCCCCGAGTGTCCCGCAGCTCCACCCTCCCACGCTCGGGCTCTGCAGCTCCCGGTCATGTGAGCCACCTCTGGGGCAAGGGACCCTGAGCTGCTCTGGGAGAGGCAGTGGTGGCTCACACTCCCGGGAGCCACAGAGCCTGAGTGCGGTGAGGTGGGAGCTGGGGGGCACATGGGAGCCACCACCTGCATGCGTCCGCTGCAGGAACCCCGGGGGGGAGGGAGCACACCTGGCCACAGCCTGGGCAGGAGGGGTGGGGAGGTGGTGCAGCTGCTCCCTTTTAGTGGCGCTGCTGCCTTTGCAGGGCTGCTGTCCCCCTGCACCGCGCCGGCTCCTCCATGGCTGGGGCTCACAGCTGCCGCAAGCAGGATGCTCTGGCTCTCCAGTGCCTCCAGAAGGCGGCTCTTCCCTGCTGAGCTGCTGCAGCGGCCCAAGCCCAGCAAAGCCAGTGAGTGGACTCAGGGTGGGGGCTGCCGGGGTGTGGTGGGGAGGGCTCGCGGGGGACCTGTGCACCCTCCAGGGGAGTTCTGGCAGGGAGGGGGAACCTGGTCTGAGGAGCAGCCCCTGGGCATGGCCAGCCCCTGGGAAGGCTGGCCCTGGGGGCCTATAAAGGCTCATTGGGATTTGCTCCTCAATGAACCGATGTGCAGGGATTGGGGGTGCAAGGTGGAAGTTTGGCCTAGAGCACAAAATATCCTTGCACCGGCTCTGGGAACAGAGGGACCCTGTCTGCTGCTGAGTTGTTGCTGCTGGCTCAGGAGTGAACGCTGCCAACAGCAGCTGCTACTGTCTGAATAAGCGTTCAGGCTCCTGAGTCTTCTGCTTAAAGAGAAAGTGCTCCCCCCCGGCTGCCCCCAACACACACACACTTTCTCAAACCAAATGAAAAACTGAAATGGTGCCCCACTGAGCAAGGAAAGGGCTGCAGCTGGGCCATGGGCTCTGGCAAGATGCAGCCCCCATGCAATAGCACGGAGCCCACCTTGAGTCACAGACCGAGCTCCAGGTACCACAAGCTGCAGCAGCAGTGCAGAAGCAAGAGTAGCAATACACCATGTACCATGCCACCTTTCCTTCTGTGCTGCTGCTGGCGGCAGCACTGCCTTCAGAGCTGGGGCTCAACCAGCATGAGATGTCCAGTGTTTAATTTGTGCCAGGGCTGAGCCCTGCCCCCTCTTTTGATACAAATTAAGCACTGGGAGAAGGCAGTGGGAGCTGGGGGTGATGGAGGGTTGGCGAGGCTGGGGAGCCCATACTGGCCAGGGGTGATGGATGGGAGAACTCACAGGCGCTGGGGCACTGGTCTTCTATTATTGTTTAACAGTGCGATTAAAACTGTGATTAATCATGAATATTTTTTTAATTTCATGATTAATCGCAATTTTTTTTTATTGTTTGACAGCCCTCACACACACACACACACACACACACACACACACACAATACAGTGGTGTCTAGTGGTTCCAGCTGAGATCAAGGTCCCATTGTGCTAGACTGAGTCCTGCACATAGCAAGGGACAGTCTCTGCTCCAAAGGTCTTACAATCAAAATAGAGGTGGATGGAGACTCAGGCCTTGGCTACACTGGCACTTTACAGCGCTGCAACTTTCTCGCTCAGGGGTGTGAAAAAACACCCCCCTGAGCGCTGCAAGATACAGAGCTGTAAAGCGCCAGTGTAAACAGTGGGAGCTAATCCCCACGAGGAGGTGGAGTACCTGCGGCGCTGGGACCACACTCATACTTCAAAGCGCTCCCACAGCAGTGCTTTGAAGTTTCAAGTGTAGCCAAGCCCTCAAAAAGGCTGAATGGATTACCCATCGTCACTGAAGTCTGCTGTAGCACCCGGAATTAAACTCAGATTGCTCGAGTCCCAGTCCTGGATCTCCTTACCCATAAAGCCATCCTTCTTCCTACATCAATCCTGTTTAGCTCCCAAGATGAAGGGCACTAGGAAAGTATGTGGTACTGTTATTTTTCACTACAGTGCAAGCACATAAACCATGTGCATTTATAAAAGGCACAGCAGCTTTTACACTGAGATGGTAAGTCAAAAGTGACAGACATTTCTCACATTGTCCCTGGATGTATTTGTTTGGAAGTTGCTCTGTTGAGGTTCTGGGGTTGGTTGTTTTGTTTGCCTGAGATGGAATATCACAGTTTTCAGCAGGCTCTCTCGGCCCAGGAAATGTCTCCTCTGCTGTGGAAATATCCGTATCCTAACAACTACACAAAACAATAGTGAAGTGTAACTAACTGTGAATGGCAGTGCACTGCTGACAAGCTCTGACCATTAACATTTTCCTTTGTTGAGCTCAGCAGGCGAAATGCAGCTAACAGAAGCCGTCTGCTGGGCTGAGCACTCACAAGGATTTCGTTGTGAGCACACTGCAGAAAAAGAAGGGTGGCTAGCTCAGAAAATACAACCTTCTGTGTCGGATTATTTCCTTGCACATTAATGGTGGGGAAGTGTCTTTAGAAACATGATGCTTTTTACGCTGAGCTCCTTGAGGTCTGGCACCGCAGAAGGTGAAATAATTGAGATGAATAGGGCCAAAATCTGCCCTCCGATCTTGTTTATGTCATTAGGTTTGCTCGGGTGTATCTGAGGCCAGAATTTTGCCCATGTGTATGTAACTGCGCCCACTTGGGATATCAGTGAGGTTTGAATGCAGGATCTCGTGTGCTATAAGATGAGCTAAAGGTGTAAGGACGACATGCTAATTCCCCCCTAACTCCTCTAGGTAGAAGATGTAGGAGACTCGCTAACAGTTTATGTGGAGCAGTCACTTGAAGGAGACGAAGACCATGCAACCCTAGTATGGATTAGGTATGGCGGACAGCTCATGTCACCTCACTTCTCCCCACTCCCCTCAACTCAATTAACAGGAGCATGCTACTGCACTACTTGCACTAGGAAAAAGGAAAACAGGGCAAACAGGGCTCTTTCCTGCCTGTCCTCCCAAGAGTAGCGCCCTCCCACAACCATACTGTCACACTGCTCCTAGGAGAAAGGGGGAGTCGGGGCGAGGGGTATGCCCATGCACATGAATGTCTGACACACACATGGATACAGGGCATCAAAGACAGTTCCATCCGGGTGCACAGCCTTCCCCTCATTGCAACATGAGGAACTAAGCAGCCTGGCCCATGGGTCAGCCCTTAAATCTGCACCCAAGCCCTTGCCTGGTGGAGCCCCGTGGGATGGGAATACCTTTGGCATAATACAAACTGAGCAACATAGATCAAACTCACATTACACGCCTTCTTCTGCAGCAGGGGGTGCAGATCATGTGAGCATATCCCGCCTGATGAATTCCCTGCCATTGTAGGGGCTTCAGGCACTGATGGTACCTTGTTCTCTGCCATCTCTGCCTGTGGCTCACAGTTTAGTCACCTAAGGGCTAAAATGCTTTGTCATTTGGCTTAGCAGAGGGGTGTCTGGGTGAAATGTAAGGGCCTGGGTTACACAGGAAGTCAGAGTGGATGATCTAATGGTCCCTTCTGATCTTAAACTCTGTGAAATCAACAAGCATCTCAGTGCCCTAGACATTTCTGATTGTGTCAAGGCAGTCTGGCAGCTGTAGAGGGTTATCTCCACTTTACAGATGGGGACCTGAGGCACAGAGGGATGAAGTGGCTGGGCCAAGCTCACACAGGAAGTCTCTGAGAGACTCCAGAATGAGCCCTCTGGCTGGGATCCCAGCTCACTCCCTTCGCCACAAGACTCTGAGCCTGGATTTTCAGTAATAGCTCTTTAGTCTAGCAGAAAAATGTCTAGCATGATGCAATGGCTGGAAGTTGAAGCTAGACACATCAGACCGGAAATAATGTGGATTTTTTTTAACACTGAGCGTAATTAACCATAGGAACGACTTACCAAAGGTCATGGTGGATTCTCCATCACTGATCATTTTTAAACCAAGGTTGGATGTTTTTTCTAAAAGATCTGCTTTAGGAATTATTGTATGGAAGTTCTATGACCAATGTTACACAGGAGGACAGACTAGATGATCCTGGCTTTAGAATCTATGAAATGAGAACGATGACACTTAACCAAGCCTGATGAAAAGATATAACTACAATTACCAAGTTATAGGCTTCCCTCAAAGAAGCCAGATTAGTATTCATCAGCAGGCAGATCCTTAACTGGTGTAGATGAGTGGCCCCATTGAAGTCAATGGAGCTGTGTGGATTTACAATAGATAAGGACCTGGCCTATCCAGTTCAATCAAAACAACAATGTGAAAAGAAAGTTAAGGTTGCCTGGTGATGCATTTTAAAAAAACACACCACTACTCCTAGCTGCAAATGCTGCAGTATCACTGTGGGAAAGGGTAGTGCTTTGGATTGTTACTGGAGAACACTGTAGTACTTTTTTTAAAATATAAAGTTAACATTTTTCAAACATAAAAATGTACAGAAAGCAAAGCAAAACCTACACTCAGTGAGTTATAAAGAGTCTGTGCAGGGCAGTCAGAGCCATAATCCAAACCCCACTTACAGAAAAGAACCCTACTGTATGCTCCTGAAAATATTGACGTTTGAAATCCGAAGCACATGTGATGCATTAATGTGAAACAGGGATTACATACATGCTGCTCATTGCCCTGCAGCTCAGGAAAAGTCCTTATGTAATGAAGAACTGAAAGACTTATGAGGGAATCCAATGGACTGTTATCGTGTAAAAATACCAGCCCTCTCCAAAGTCAACTCACAGTTGCTCAAATATATGCCGGTATGTGTTTTGTTTTCCAGCAGGTCTGAGAAAGAAGGAGCCCCATTCATGTCAGCTCCTCGTAATCTCATACCTACAGCTCGGGGTGTGTGAATGAAACAGTGACTTGGGAAAGTCACTGCTTTTCTTTCCAGTCAATTCTCAATCATATAAAAGCCACCGCCAGAGAGCCAAACACACTCAAACGATGACAGTCAGTTTTGTCAATTACAGAAACGTTGTGTAGGCAACAAGAAGGGAATGTTTCATCCAATGAGGGGCTCCGCTTCTGGGTGTTTCTCCTGTCAGAAAAAACCCGAATTATTTCTTGATGCTCCGTATTTTTTTCTGTTAATAACCTGCTGAACCCCATAAACTTCAATCTCATGCCTGGCTGATGCCAGCAGTGACTCTTTAATCAACGCCAAATGAGCGAAAGAGAATAACAATGCTTGGTGCATGCAGGATGCCAAAGAGTCACTGTCGAAAATAGCACTTGATCCAGCGTAGATAGAAGAGCAGCAAACCCAACTTTCTCAGAGCCCTCTGCTAATGTCACAACCAAGCGAATCTCCCAGTGACTTGGCCTGAAGTCAATGGGAGTTTTGCTTAGGAAAAAAGCACTGAAGAGGACCTTCATATTAGAGAAGCTTTCAGATGTATCAGAATTAAGGCCCACTCCCAGCATCTTGTGAGGCCTTGGTGTCCTTAGTGTTTCCTGTCCAATATATCATCCTACAGGGATGATGGGACTAGGATATGATTGCTATAAGCAATACAATCTTCTGCTTCTGTGAGGTTCCTGATCATGGCAGGGAAGTCACGGTCTGGATGTGGGACATGTTTTATATGTTTGGATACAGTTTGCATCTGTGTAGCAGAGCGAGGGGCTATTTTGGGCCATTCAAATTTCTGTAGCAAGGCTGGCAGGACCCAGGTGTGCTTCTGTATTGCTCCTGAGCCTTTGGAGAACCCACAAGATCAACAGGGCTCCTTGATATGGTGTCTGAAAACACTAGGCACTTGTGGTCCCTATTTGGCAATAGTTTAGATCTCATGTCATTTAGATGCAGAGGCAAAGCTCTCCAGAGCCAGTCCCTGGAGGCTGCCTGCTTGCAGAAGACACAGGCAAGCACAATGCCTCTTCTGAGGCTAGGGCAGAGCTCTTACGTCTCCTTTCCAGGTGTGCAGCCTGTATTTCCCCAAGCTACACTGGGCGCAGTCCCACAGCTATAGGCCCAGACCCTTGGTGCTAAGTGGTGGTCAGTGCGGGCATTTCTGTAACCCACTCAGGATTACACTCTGTCCCCCTCTAGGGGTGGTGGGGCTACACAGCTGCAGCCATGGCTAACACAGCTGGGTTTTTAGTTCCCCTGCATAGGTCTGAAAGGAGGAGGAGCAAGTTCCCTGTACCTGCTTCTCCCTGTTTGCCCCTCCAGGGCAGACCCTGAGTTACGGCCAATATACCTGCTCTCATCTGAGATCTATAAAGAGGGAGATTTGGGGATGAAAAACAATAAGAGCCCGTTGGGCTTGGAGTGCCTCCTTTGACGAGACAGGGACCGTGAGTCTGTCTGCCATTCTGAATTACTTCTGTCTAAGCCGGGATTGTAGTTGTTACTCAACAGGTGTGCTCTTGCTACATGAGATCACAAAGGCCCCATAGCATCTTGCACGGGTTTGGCTATGACATATGTTTGTCCTTTTTAAGCTGGAGTTTTCAAAAGGAGTTAAGGGAGGTAGGCCCAGATCCTGAGGGTATTTAGGTGCCTAACCCCCATAGGAATCAATGTAGATGCCTAAATACTTTTGAGATTTTGGGGACCTAGCTCCCCTTTAATTTCAGTGGGATTTGGATACCTATCACCCATGACCTCCTTTGAAAATTCCAGTTTAAAACACAGAGGCATTGGAGGGAGTGCCCATGCTGGGCCTGAATCTGGGAGTCAGACAGAGCCAATGCACGTGCAGCTGAGAGGACCAATTCTGGGCAGCAGGGAGTAACCAGCTTTCAGGAGACCTGCGCCAGCCAAGTCCACTTCTGCCCCCAAGAAGGGCTCCAAGGAAGTGGTGTCCAAGATCCAAAAGAAGGGGGATAAGGAGCAGGAGCAGGAAGGAGAGTTACTCCATCTCTATATGCAAGGTGCTGAAGCAGGTTCCCCCAACATTGGCACCTGTGCCAACACCACAGGCATCATGATTGCTTTTGTCAGGGATGGTTTTGAGCACATCAGCAAGGAGACGTCCCCTCTGATGCTTTTCAACAATTGCTCGACAACTGCTTCTCCGGGTGAACCACACAACGTGCATCTGCTGCTGCTGCCGCCTGGGTTGCTAGCCAAGCTAGTCATACCCAAGGCCACCAAGGCCATCATCAAGTTCACGAGCTCCAGGTAACCAGAAGCCCATGGCTAGTAGTGTTACGAACAATAAGAAGGAACTCTATAAACATACCAGGAACAAATGAAAGCCTAGCAATGGTAGAGGTCTGCTATCAGATGAGGATGGTAAAATTGTCAATCGTGATGCAGAAGAGGCAGTACTATTCAATACATCAGTGTTTCTCAAACTGTGGTCGCCGCTTGTGTAGGGAAAGCCCCGGCGGGCTGGGCCGGTTTGTTTACCTGTCCCCTCCGCAGGTCTGGCCGATCGCGGCTCCCACTGGCAGTGGTTTGCTGCTCCAGGCCAATGAGAGCTGCTGGAAGCTGGGCTGAGGGACTTACTGGCTGCCGCTTCCAGCAGCCTCCATTGGCCTGCAGCGGTGAACCGCAGCCAGTAGGAGCCGCCATCGGCCGGACCTGTGGACGGGGCAGGTAAACAAACAGGCCCGTTCCATCAGGGGCTTTCCCTACACAAGTGGTGACCCCAGTTTGAGAAACATTGCAATACGTAGTTTTGTTCTGCATTCAGAAAGAAGCAGGATGGTGTATTCGTATCTTGCCATGATAACAAACTACTTTCCACTACATCAGTAACTAGGGAGGCTGGTAAGCAGCAGCTATTGAAGTTAAAACTTTTTAAATGTGCAGGACCCAAGAGTATCAAACGAATTGGCCGACAAAATCTGAATCATTAATGCTGACTTAAAAAACTCTTGAAATACTGGACTAGAGGACTACAAAAAAGGTTAGGCAAAAATATTATTATAAAGAAGTTATGAGGTAGGTATTGCTGGGGGAGATTCTCTGTCCTGTGTTACACAAGAGGTCAATCTAGATTATCATAATGGTCTCTTCTAGTCTTAAAATGTATGAACCTGTGAAACTTGAGCTAAAGCACTTCACAGATTTTTCCAGTGTTGCTTATAGTAACATATGGAAGAAAGAAAGAAAGAACGTAGGAAGGGAATGATCAGGGTGATAAATAGACAACTTTGTTGTAAAGCAAAGGGCAATTGTAAATTGAAGAGAATTCTGTATTGGAGTTGGCTCAGTCCCTAAAGTATGAGGGTCTATATCCCTCATAATTTCCCCTGGATGTTCTCATTATTCTTATAAATATGTGTCTTTTTTTAATTCTAGTAAACTTTTACTCTCCACCACATCTTGTGGCAGTGAGTTCCACAGGTTGTTTATTCACTATGTAAACAGAGTCAGGATGAGCTCTACCCTGACATCTGGTGGTGAATTATGGCGAGTGTGGAAAAGAATTTTCAGTGGGTTTGCATAGGCACACCCACTCCGCCTAACATAGCCCATGGCAGCCTAAAATGGTTATTTTCACAGCTGTGGGATCCTCAATTTCTTTGTTATTGGGACAGGAGGAATAAAGTGTTGTCACCCTGATTAAGTAAATGAGGAACTACGAAACTGTTTTATGATAAAGGGTTTCACTATCAACTAAATAGCACTTGCTAGACAAAGGACATTGGTTCCAAAAGCCAGTGAATTGAGAGAGGCTGGGGATGGGTATCTGGATCTGGTGGTGTAGATGCCTTGTGTGAGCCAGAAGCACCAGTTCCACCTACTCTCTCCACTGTGGAATATCAGAGTTGGTTTTTGATTCGCTTAAGAATCTTGATACAGGTTACTGAGCTGAACTCACTATGGGCTAATGGTGCACTAGCACTGGGGCTCCCCTACTGTGAGCTGAAATCACTAAAGAGCTGGAATTGCTGAGCTGAGAGCACTGAGTACTGTGCTAACTAGTGGGGAGCCTGAAGCTATACTGCGGAGCAGCTGGCAGAACGGAGTGGAGCAGTTTGTGAAGCCGAGCAGTTTGTGGGGACGGCTGGTGGAGCAGAGCAGCTGGCAGAGCGGAGCAGCTGTGGGATGGGTGGAGCGGCCCATGGAGTGAGCGGAGCTGAGCAGTTTGCGGGGACGTCTGGAGCGGATCACGGGACGGCTGGTGGAGCAGAGCAGAGCAGCTGGCAGAGCAGAGCAGTTTGTGAGGACGGCTGGAGGAGCAGAGTGGAGTGGCTGGTAGAGCGGAGCAGTTTGTGGAGAAGGCAGAAGCAGAACCCCACGGAGAGGCAGGGCATTTGGCCCCGGACCATGTAAGGTGCCCCTTTCTACCCAGGCTATGGCAGGGGGGTGGGGGGAGAAACCTCTGCAGATAGACTCTCGAACTCTGGGGCTGCACTGACCTGGGACAGAGACTTTTGGATTGTGGGACTTTTGGTACTGTGGGTGATCTTTGGGTTGCTGGACTCTACGGACATTTGGGGTATTGGACTTTGGAGTCTTGGGGTGATTTGGGGGTTGCTGGACTCAAGAGCCCAGGGAAAAGGACATGGCCCAATTTCCTGGGGTGGATCTTTGCTCATGGTTTGGTCTAGGAACTCTAGTTGAGGTGTTTTCCCAATTTAGTGCTTGTTGTTTATCTCATGTAATTAAACCTTTTCTGCTACACCGAGCCTCTGTGCTTGTGAGAGGGGAAGCATTGCCTCTTCAAAGCGCCCAGGGGTGTGTGTAAGATTTTTCCAGGTCACTGGGTGGGGGCTCAAGCTGGTTTTGCATTACATTGTAGGGAAGGGACCCCTATGTATTGAACCCGGCCCTTGCTGCTATCAATTCGGCCTGGCAGAAGGGTTACAACTATATAAATTTTCCTTTATTCTCTTTTAAAAATATTGCCTTTCAGTCTCCTCTTCCTTGTCCTATGAGTCAGGGTTAATAGGAGTGCCCATTTTACCTTCCCTAAACCATTCATCAGTTTGTAGACTGCTGTCATGTCCCTACTTCCTCAAACCTTCTCTAAACTAAAGAGTCCATATTTTTTCAGTCTCATGCGAGAGTCACCCTAGCCCTATAATCATATTTGTGATTTATTTGTGGACAGCTGATGAACTGAAAAAGAAGCAAAAATGGCTGCATCAGTGATTTGTTGTGAATTCCTAGCCCAGCTCTGCAAGAGACAAATGGAGGAGGAGAGAGACCCTCAGGAGCACAGAGAGAAGGAGATACAGAGGAAGACTTACAGAGTTCTGGAGCTGTAGCGGAGAAAGCTCCCACACCAGCAAGGGAATGACTGTCTGTGGGGACAAATGTTAGGTGTGTGGGACCAGGGCCGCCGAGAGCGGGTTCGACCTGTAGTGAAAAAAATTTTTCCGGCCCCCATCAAGGGCGGACCGGTTAAACAGCGCCGACGAAGCCGGGGAAACCAGGCCCCGGGCCCCAGGCCTCCTTCTGGACCACTGGTCCCCAGTAATTTGTACCGGCTTCCCCCCCCGACTCCGTTGTTGGCCCTGTGTGGGACGAGCAAAGAGTGGGATAGGCAAAGTCCCACATACCAGGGGGAGCAAGACAAGCTGTGGGCCACACACAAAGGGGAATCTGGTGTGGTGTGGCCTGCATTTGAAAGGGGCTGGGATGGGGCAAAAGCCCACGTGCAAGTAGGGGTAGAAGCCTGGCCTGCGTACAGAGGAGGAAGGAGAGGACACGGCCACGGCCTGCGTGTGAGTGTTGCCAGCTTAGCTACTCTCTCACTAGATTTAGTGACTTTTTGGTTTCCTTAGCGAGAAAATAAGTGTCAAAGTGAACTTGTGACAAATCTAGTGACTTTCACTGCCAATTACAGTGACATTCAGGGAAAGAAGTCACCAGTATCTATAATCACAACATCATTCACAAGCAGCTCAATAGTGTTAATTCATTCCATGCTCTTCTTACTACATTCTGTTGCACACCAAGTCAATGTCATTACATCTCAACTGAGCATGTCCTCGGAAGGAATCGCATTCCAGGGCTTCTTGGGCTGAGATCACTATAATCTGCAGGCGAGGAAAAGAAGTTTGTGGAGGCTAATTCAACACTTTGCTAAAGCCATGTGCACTTTGGAGAGAGCAGCACATTAGCCAGGGCTTGTTTTTACCCAACCATGTTCTTTCTTGCCCCTCCATAGTAGGTAGTACACCCTGTGATGCAGGGAAAGATGGCTAATGAAGCGGGCTGGGTGGGAGAGGCAGGTTAGCCAGCGAGGAGAGCTGCACAAATGGAAGGTGGGATGGTATGAGACAGGGCCATGTGTCCCAATTGGGCAGGGGGCATTGTGCCTTCAGGAACAAAGCCCTTACTACAGGATCAAAGGTCGAGCTAGCTTGATTTTGACTCCCCTTTACTGCTTCCCTGGGTTTGGCCTGGGGTTAGCTGTCCAGCTCTTTTCAGAAATCAAACCCTGGAAGTGAGAGGGATTAGGAAGGGATCTGGCTAGTAGATTTTCTTAGCTCCCTGCAGTGCTGAGCTCAGCTCTGTACACTGCAGCCCAGTGTGGCTTGGGTTGGTTAATTTTAGCTGAGCTCTTTTTTGTCAGCCTGGATTTGAGCTAACAGGTTAGTGAAAGGGAGAGCCAGAGCCAGGGGAAAAGGGGATTCGCCTGACCTGAGCTCGGCGCTGCAGGGAGTGCCTGGGTGCTGTTTGGTGCTGCTGGGAATCAAAAGATTAAAGACTCAGATTGTGTAGCCAGTCGCAGCTGCAAGGCTGGAGAATTTCTCGCTGCGGCAGGGTGGGAGCAAGAAAGTCTGGTGACGTCTTTCCGAAAAATCCATGAAGGTGGTGAGGGCAGCAGCCACACTTCACACCCCACTCACTCACATGCTCCACAGGGTTGCCCACTTTCCAATTGTACAAAACCGAACACTCTTGCCCTGCCCCCTGCCGAGGCCATGCACCACCCCCACCCCTTCTCTGAGGCCCCACCCCCACTCACTCCATCCCTCCTCCCTCTGTCGCTCACTCTGCCCCACCCTCACTCATTTTCATGGGGCTGGGATGGGGTTGGGGTGCAAGAGGGAGTTTGGGGTGCAAGCTCTGGGATGGCATTTGGGTGCGGGAGGAAGCTCAGGGCTGGGACAGGGGCTGGAGTGTGGGCTCGGGTGCAGTCTCTGGGAGGGCATTTGGGTGTGGGAGAGGGCCTCAGAGATGGAGCAGGGGCTTTGTGGGAGAGAATGAGGGCTGTACCTGGGGGTGCAGGCTCCAGGGTGGGGCCAGAAATGAGGAGTTCTTGGTGCAAGGGGGGGCTCCAGTCTGGGGAGTAGGGCCGAGGAGTTTGGAGTGTGGGAAGGGGCTCCTGGCTGAGACAGGGGGTTGGGGTAGGGGCTGGAGGTGTGCACTCTGGGGTGGGACCAGGATGAGGGATTTGGGGTTCAAGAGGGGGTTCCAGGCTGAGGCCAAGGGGTTTGGAGTGCAGTTGGGGGACGCTGTAAGCTGGGGGCAGTGGTTGGGGTGCAAGAGGGGGCCCTGGGCTGGGGCAGAGGGTTAGGGCATGGGAGGGGGTGTGGGCTCTGGGAGGGAGTTTGGGTGCAGAAAGGAGCTCAGGAATGGGCCAGGGGGCTGGGATGTGGGAGGGGTGAGGGGTGTAGGCTCTGGGCAGTGCTGATATCGGGTAGTTCCCTGGAAGCGGCGACAAGTCCTTCCAGCTCCTACGTGGAGGGCAGCAAGGGGGCTCTGCATGCTGCCTCCATCCATAGGCGCCACCCCTGCAGCTTCCATTGGCTACGGTTCCTGGCTAATGGGAGCTGTGGAGCTGGCACTCAGGGTTGGGGCTGCGCATGAAGCCCCCTGACTGCCCTACACTTAGGAGCCAAGGGACACGTCGCAGCTTCCGGGGAGCCACGCGGAGCCAGGAAGGGAGCCTGCCAGCTCTGCCAACTGGACTTTTAACGGCCTGATCAACTGTGCTGCAGGGTTTGGGCTCAGCGCCAGGCATCCTTGTCACAAGGCGTTCCCTCAGCTACCTGGAGTGTTGTCCCTTACTCACAACACACACCAGTTGCACAATCTGGCTCTAGGAAGCCTGGTGTCTGTAGCTAGGGAGAACTCAGGTTTCCCTAAATACTGCACTGAAGGCCTGTAGCTGTACTAGAGCTGGGTTTCCTGCTCTGGCAGCTATAAGGGGTGAGCATGGGGATAACTGCAGCTCACTAGGCAAGAGGACTTGAAAGCTAAAGCAACCCCAGTGCCTGAGGGTGAGCTACAGGTGTCCTGAGGAGAAGGTGCAATTTGCAGCAGTGACTGTTAGGAGCGTGCACATTCCCAGAAGGTAAGCAGAGGAGGAAGGTGTCGTTTGAATGGCATATGCCAAGCCAATACATTGCAAAGCCAGGAGCTGAATGCACAGAACAAGCTGTGCTGTGGCCTTTGTTTTATGAAGCCATTTTGAAAAGGCCTTGGCTACTCTGACATCCTCAGTCAAAATATTGAATCAATTAGTGCCTGTTACATTTCAAATAACTTCCAAACAGCAAAATAGATGTTGGCACAACTCAAAATCTGCTCCTTTTATAGAGCCCTTATATGGCAAACTTCAGTGCAGAGGGAATTCTTAGCAGCAAAGCTACCCGTCTGGACTTTTACAATAGAGGTTTGTTCTAACAAACAAGGAAGGGTGGATTGGTGGTTAGAACACAGAGCATGGAGTTCTGGGTCCTGAATTCTAGTCCTGACATTTCCACTTAGTAAGTGCCTTTGTGTAAGTTGTTTAACCGCTTTGTGCTTCCTCAATTTTGTACCATGGGCTACAATGTGTACTATGTAGATCAATGCAGTGATGAGCTGTGAAAAAATTAACAACCGGTTCCCTCCTCCTCACCCCAGGAGGGGGTTGTGGCCCTGCCCGCCCCCCCGGACTCTTACTCCATTCAACCTCCCATGTTCCTTGACGCCCACCCCGGGACCCCTGCCCCATCCACCTCCCTTCCCTGTCCCCTAACTGCCCCCTGCTGCCCCATCCAACCCCTGTTCTCATTCCTGACTGCCCCCCCAGGACCCTTGCCCCCATGCAATCCCCCTGTTCCCTGCTCTCTGACTGCCCTGACCCCTATCCACCCCCCCAAACTCCCCTGCCTTCTTCCAACACCCCCTCCCTGCTTCCTGCCCCCTTACTGCGCTGGAGGCTGGGCCAGGGGCACTCAGCCAGGGCTGGGCTGAAGCTGCTCAGCCTGGGCCGGAGCTGGGGCCAGAGCTGCTCGGCTGGGCCTGGGCCTGGGCCGGAGCCGAAGCAGGGGCGCTTGGCCGGAGCCGCTTGGCCAGAGCTGGGGCTGGGCCAAAGTTTCTTGGCTGGAGCCGGGCCGAAGTCTCTCCACTGGGGCCGAAGCTGCTTGGCCAGGCCCAGGCTGGAGCTGAAGCAGGGGTGCTCGGTTGGAGTCTGTGCTGGGTCGAAGTCTCTTGGCCGGAGCCAGGGCGCTCAGCTGGCCTGGGCTGGAGCCACTCGGCTGGAGCCGGAGCTGGGGCCAGGCCGAAGTCTCTCCACCGGGGCCAGGGTGCTGGGCTGGAGCTGCTTGGCTGGAGCAGGACTGGGCTGGGCCGCCCTCCCTGGAGCCCTCCTCGCACCCCCACTGCCCCAGCTTACCTTGCGAAGCCACTGCTTGTTTCTGAACCCTCCCAGGCTTCCCGCGCGAACATCTGATTCGCGGGAAGCAGGGGTGGGGGAGGAGAAGGGGAGCAGAGCATTCAGGGGAGGAGCTGAGGAAGCAGAGGTGAGCTGGGGCCAGGGGCTGGGAGCTGGAGCTTTACCAGTTGTTAAATTTAAAAGCCCTTTTTGAACCAGTTGTCCTGCGTGAGAGAACCGGTTCTAAAAGGGCTTCTAAATTTAACAACTGGTTCCTGCGAACTGGCGCAAACCGGCTCCTGCTAACCACCGGATCAATGTTTCTCAAACTGGGGTAGCTGCTTGTGTAAGGAAAGCCCCTAGTGGGCCAGGCTGGTTTATTTACTTGCCCCGTCTGCAGGTCTGGCTGACTGCAGCTCCCACTGGCCGTGGATCGCTGCTCCAGGCCAATGGGAGCTGCTAGAAGCAGCGTGGGCTAAGGGACTTATTGGCCGCCACTCCCAGCAACCCCCATTGGCCTGGATCAGTGAACCGCAGCCAGTGAGCACTGCAATCAGCCGGACCTGCGGACGGAGCAGGTAGACAAACTGGCCTGGCCCGCCAGAGGCTTTCCCTACACAAGCGGTGACCCCAGTTTGAGAAACACTGATGTAACACCTACACTGCAAGGAGGGAGGGAGGCTTAATTAATGTTTCTAACGTGCTGTGAGATCCTCAGAGAAAAGACCAAATTTTATTATAATGCTGGCACCCCTGCAGCAATGCAAGATGATTGATAATGATCATCTGCTGATAAGTTACACGTGGCAGAGATAGCAATTGCAGCTGGGCAAATAGCAGATTTATCAGTTCACTGGAAATGCCAAAACATTGGAGAAAAATCATTTCAGGCTGACCTGAAAACAAAGTTTTTTGAAATGTTTGGCAAACTGAAAAGTAATAAATAAATAAGTTAAATGCTTTGGGCAGAACTAAATGCTTTCTTCTGCTTTTAAGCATTTTTAACATTTTAATTTTTTATAAGTAAAGGAATTTTTGGGAAAAAAGTCATTTCAAACAAAAATTCAAAATGTTTCATTAAAAAAGTCAAAACTAAACATTTCACAATTTTTGGAATTTCCTTTGATTTTTTCAACTGAACAAAATCAGCGTGGATTTGCAAAATACTCCAATGTTTCCTAACTGCATTTTTCACCGAAAAAAAGGTTTTGGTTGAAAAATTTCACCCAGCTTTACTAGTAATGTCTATAGTTAAGGTTGCCCAGTGCTTCTCATTGTAAGACTGTTTTCAGTTGCTTATAACAAGGCTTGGTAGAATTCGATTTTTATTTTTTTACAGTTTCAATGGATAATATTGATGTTTATTTTAAGCATTTTTTATTTGTATCAATTTAATTTTTCACAATTGCAGAATATTATGGGGGGATTAAACTAGGGGGATGTCAGACAATAATTATTTAATGATGGTAGATTCAAAAAGCTTTATAACTATTAAAATACAAATAGCTAACATCACCTGTCAATATATACAAAGTAAATATATTTAAATCAAACCCTATGTTCTCAAGCAACATTTTTCTTATTTAGCCTTTGTAAATTTTGATTATTATCAATGGAAATATTTTGTTCACTCATTTCTGAGGAAAGTGAAATTGATGTTTACTGACATTTCCTGAAAAAATCTAGTCCTTCAAAGTCTACTTACAACTTAACAAACTTAAACTGCTAGGGCTGAAATTTTCCATGCCAGTTACCTGCCTTACAATTAATTTTTTGGAAAGTTTCAGTAAAAAATATTTCAGCTGTTTCTAAGAACAAGATTCACAAATATCAGTTGGTTTGCCCATGTTCAAAAATTCTTGCAATCATTTCACTGAGAAGTTCTAGCACTCTCCTACTTTGGAGTAGAGAACATGAAATTCAGCAGTGGGTTGGCCCTGGTATCAGGAATGTGCCATTTGATTTTCCAGAGTGGTCGGAGGGACACCTACTCAAATTTAGCCAAGTTATAGGCCTTTGAAAGACGGTTTTGCACATGCTCAGTAGAGATTTCTTAGAGTTTGGCAGCTAAAGTCTCTGAAGATTGTCTTCACCAAGCATGTTCCAGCTGAAGGAAGCAGGGGGCTGCTGTTGCAGTGGGCTCCACAATTCTCTCTCTCTCCTATGCTGTAATACACCAGGCAGCATGAAGGAGAAGGAAGCCTGACTTGGATGCAGAGGGGACAAGAATAGGATCTGATGGGGGGTGGCTAGTGAAAGGAGGGCATTAGGCCAAGAAGCCAGCGAGGGAAGGACTGGAAGCAATTTTGAGAGGAGATGGAAACTAGTGCTGGCAGCCAGTAGGATAGGGGAAGAAAGAGATTGGATGAGAAGCTGTGGAGAGACTGGGACTAGGATGAGGAGCTGGGTGTGTATGAAGGAAGAGACAGGATAAGGATGGACTGGAGGGGGAAGAGGTGAAGGATTCTGGCTTGCGGGGAATGGGGCAGAAGGGCCTCTAACCACTAGAGCATGCCTCTGCCAAGTTCCTTCTAGCCTGAGGAATTCAGGCAGCTTTGTGTTCTCCATTTTTGCAACAGATTTAGTTCAGTTCAGAGACTATAATTAAAGTCTGAATACATGGACAAGATGTCACATGACATAGGTCAGGGTTAAAAAGGTTTAATACCCCTTCCGCGGGACAGGCATCAGTTTTGAATGAGTGGATCAGCTAGTGTTGCAGATGAGAGCCTTGGGTCTTGCACAGCCCTTCTGCTGGCCCTCTTGCTCACATCCATCTGTTTCCACGGAGGACACTAGCCCTAAAAGCTCAGTGGCCAGTGTAACCACCATGCCAGTGGAAATTCCAGTACAAAAATTTCAGCAGCTGAGTTGGCAGATAGGTTTCAGAACAGAGCAGTGGAAATTCAGACTAGCTAAAGGACTTTACCGTTTCCCATGGCTACTGGGTCCTATGGCTTCTGGTCCACCAGATGAATCCAAAAGAGGCCAGCAGAACCTATGAGATGCCAGTAGAATCTTTCTACTTCCTCCATTGTTGTCATCTGTACTATTGGGTGTCTGGGAAGTGGACGGGCGAAGCCCGCTCACTGCTAAAGAATCCCCCCCCCCTAGCCTAAGGGGAGGACCCAGAGGACCACAGAACCCACTGATTACAGGGGATAACTAATAAAAGAACAGGGACAGGAGTGCGGTCAAAGGGTCATAAGAACGGAACCTGACGGGGACACTGAGCAGAGAACCCCGGACAGCGCCCTCTGCTCCTCGAAGGCGTCAAGGGAGCCAGTGGACGCCGCCCAAAGGAACTCCGCCCGGATACGTGAACGGACCATGGATTGGAAACAAGCCCCACAGTCACCGGAGCCTCCATCGGCCAACCTCCTCTCCCTGGTCGTGTAGATGGCCTTTTTTGCCAGGGCGAGGAGGAGCTTGACCAGGAGGTCCCGGGACTTCGTGGGGCCACGGATAGGAGTGCATAGAGAAGGAGGTGAGGGGAAAAGTGCAGCCAGAAACGTAAGAGGATGTTAGTGAGGAGCCGGTATAGGGGCTGCAACCTGGTGCACTCTAAGTAAACGTGTGCCAAGGTCTCTCTCATGCCGCAGAAAGGGCAGGTGTCCGGGACAGGGGTAAACCGCGCCAAGTACACGCCTGTGCTTATGGCCTCATGAAGG
Source organism: Gopherus flavomarginatus (assembly GCF_025201925.1). NCBI lineage: Eukaryota > Metazoa > Chordata > Testudines > Testudinidae > Gopherus > Gopherus flavomarginatus. The sequence goes on along the minus strand of NC_066622.1, from coordinate 71,010,250 downwards.
AGCCACCAACTGATATCCTCGGCAGGCCTCGGGACCAGGGTAGAGTATAGGCTGGCCCACCGGGGCTCCTCACTCTCCAGAGATGGCAGGAGGTCCCACCACTTTGTATCGGGGCGGGACACGAGAGTGAGGAAGTGAAGAATGTGGCGCACGAGTGTGTAGAGTTGTTTCCTTGGCGCGGTTTGAAAACGGACAGGCTGCAGATCGTGCAGCCGGCCTGCGGAGAAGGGGCGGGGGGGCCGGTCGGGTCTACGGGGCAGAGGCCCGATATAAAGGTCCGGAGGGCTTGGGGTGGGGGGTGGGCGGGGCGTGCCCTCCCGCAGGACCCGGTCGAGGTGCGCCCAAGCAGCGGGTGGCAAAGCGGCCTCCACCTCCTGGAGTACGCACCGGGGAGTACAAGGTCTGGAAAGCCCCATGCATTGAGCAAGCGTCAGGGGATCCAGCCAGTCCCCCCGGTCGTAGTCCAGGAGGTCCCCGACCCTGGTAGCTTCTGCCAGGACCAACCTCTGGCACACCGTGGGGGACTCCGCCACCTGCACACGGAGCTGGGGATAGTTGTCATCTGTATCTATTGGGTGTCTGGGAAGTGGGCGGGTGAAGCCCGCCCCCTGCTAAAGGATCCTCCCCCAGCCTAAGGGGAGGAACCACAGGGCCACAGAACCCACTGAGTTTGGAGGACAACTAAGAAAAGAACAGGGACAGCAGTGAGGTCAAAGGGTCAGAAGAAGGGAACCTGACGGGGACACCGAGCAGAGAACCCCGGACAGCGCCCACTGCTCCTCGAAGGCATCAAGGGAGCCAGTGGACGCCGCCCAGAGGAACTCCGCCCGGATGCGTGATCGGACCATGGATCAGAAACAAGCCCCACAGTCACCGGAGTCTCCATCGGCCAACCTCTCCTCCCTGGTCGCGTGGATGGCCTTTTTTGCCAGGGCGAGGAGGAGGTTGACCAGGAGGTCCCGGGACTTCGTGGGGCCACGGATAGGGAGTGCGTACAGAAGGAAGTGAGGGGAAAAGTGCAACCAAAAACGTAATAGGATGGTAATGAGGAGCCGGTGTAGGGGCTGCAGCCTGGCACACTCTAAGTAAATGTGCGCCAAGATCTCCCTCACGCCGCAGAAGGGGCAGGTGTCCGAGACAGGGGTAAACCGCGCCAAGTACACGCCCGTGCTCACGGCCCCATGGAGGATCCGCCAACTGATATCCCCAGGGGGCCTTGGGACCAGGGTGGAGTAGAGGCTGGCCCACCGGGGCTCCTCACCCTCCAGAGATGGCAGGATGTCCCACCACTTCGTATCGGGGCAGGGCACGAGGGTGAGGAAGTGAAGGGTGTGGAGCACGAGAGTGTAGAGCTGTTTCCTTGGCGTGGTTTGGAAACGGACCGGCTGCAGGTCGTGCAGCCGGCTTGCGGAGAAGGGGCAGGGGGGCTGGTCGGGCCTACGGGGCAGAGGCCCGATATAAAGGTCCGGAGGGCTTGGGGTGGGGGGTGAGCGGGGCATGCCCTCCCGCAGGACCCGGTCGAGGTGCGCCCGAGCAGCGGGCGGCAAAGCGGCCTCCACCTCCTGGAGTACGCACCGGAGAGTACAAGGTCTGGAGAGCCCCAAGCGTTAAGCCAGCGTCAGGGGATCCAGCCAGTCCCCCCGGTCGTAGTCCAGGAGGTCCCCGACCCTGGTAGCTTCCGCCAGGACCAACCTCTGGCACACCGTGGGGGACTCCGCCACCTGCACACGGAGCTGGGGATAGTTGTCATCTGTAGCAGGGTGCTTACCCTGCTCCTGCCCTGAAGGACTTAAAACAGCCCTGGGGGAAGGTTGTGGCTGGGAGCTGCTAAACTGGGCTGACTGGGAAGTGGTTGCAGTTGCACCATGCTCCAATCAGGCCTGTATAAAGAGGATGGGAGCCAGGAGCTCAAGAGTATCTCTCTGTTTGTAGAGGGAGATGGGCCTGGCTGCAGGGAGCTAGAGACAGGGTACCTGAGTGGAGCAGGGCTGGGGAAAGGCAGAGAAGCTGGGGAGCTCCAGCCTGGAAAGCCCCAGGCTGCGGCCTAGCATTGGGCTAACAGGTACTGGGAGGGGCAGAGTGCAGCCCAGGGGTAGGCCAAGGCAGCAGGTCCAAACCCTCCTTGCCAGTGATAAGTAGGCTGCTACTGCAGTCTGCCCCAGGGCGTGGGGTTAGATGATGACTGGCAGTAGCCTTATACTGAGGTAAAGTGAGGTGGGAATAGTGGGTGGGGGTTCCTTGGGGAGGGGAGACCCTAAGACTGAGGGGTTACTGCCAGGGGGCAGCACCCCAGTCAAAAGGCACCGGGGTCCAGGGAGGACAGGCAGATCACCTGCCTGCAGAAGGTGCTCCTGGCTGGAGAAGGAGCTAATTCCTGAGGGCAACCAGCAGGAGGTGCTGCAGGCGTGAGTCGGCATGTCTACACCATCACAATGGGGTGAGTAGGAACCAGGTGAAAATGATAAGTTATGCATCTTATCTGCTTGAATCAAAATGAAGGTGGTAGAAAAGTGAATGGGCCCAACTGGATACTTCAGTTCCAGGTTCTTGGGTTAATTCAATTCTCTCCATTCGTGCCACTCCAGTGAATTCAGTCTGAGTGATGACACCAGTTTAGAAGTAAAGTAACGCAGTGGTGACTCATGGTCAGTGCAGAATAGCCAGTTTTACAAAAAGCAGGGATGCCCCCAGCCCTTCTGATTATTCCCAAATCAAATCTTTTATCACCTTAGTCACTTTCAAACCACTATGTTCAGCTGGAGTGTCTAAAATTGCTTAGCATGGCCACCAAAACCTCATTTTCAGCCCCATCTGGAAAATATAGAAATATACTGAATCCTCCAGATGTAATATGAGAAAAGTATCAAAGTGATTAATAGCACTACTGGCGCGGAGTTAAGGTTATGTGGAAAAATCTATCCTTAGCTTGTGATTTCCATACTTTTTAATGTTTACAGGAGAGGTTTGTGGATGTATTTAATGATACATCATCTCTTGAATTGCTTTTAGCAAGCTTATCTGTAATGTAGCAAAGATTTTTTTGGGGAGGAGGGGAGGGGTGTCTGGTAATAAGCACAGTGGTTCCTGGTTTTTCTCTGACACTTGTGTATATGAGGGTTAATTGGAGTTTCACCCTTGTAAAACTGAATTGGGCCAGGTATGTATCTGCGCTGCCTACATTCCAGGCATTGTCTCAGAATGGCTTCATTTTAAGTCACATCCTTTCATTTTTCTATTCCATGAAGCCCTGATCTTTATTCTGTTTATCTTATGGACTCTTTATGCTCGACTGTTGACGTAACCACTCGCTGTGGCAGTACACGTACTGCACTGAGTGCACATGCACAGAAGGCTCAATCTCGGCCACATAGCTACTCCATTTGTTTCCTAGAGGCTTGTTACTTGGACATGAGTCTGACAAACCGGAATGTCAGCTCGAGTTTATTGGCAGTGCACCTCTGTCTTCTGTTTCCGTAAGAGGCCTTCGCTTTCCCAAGCTTCTTGTCTCACTGGTAGTTTTTTAGAAAAACTCAGCAGGTCCCTGGAAGTTCACAAAGCCTTCTTCATTCATAAGCAAGCTGCTTGCGAGCCCCTGAACAGAATGGCTCTATCCGTGAAGTCTGATTGACCTTTGGGAACCGTGCACATGACAGAAAAAATAATAAAAATAAAAAAGGGGGCAGAAAGTTTAAGGAAATAGACAAACCAAGAACAAGGGGCCCACCAGCGTGTTAGTAATGCACTGAATGGGAGATCTAAAGGTATAAATATCATGATGGGCCGTGTTTGCATTGCCACAGCCCAGCAAAAAGAGAGAACCCCAGGGCTAGGCGCCAACGTGTCCTGCCTCCTTAATGGCTTCTACATAAAAATTGTCGTTTTCATTGTATGATTAAAATAAACAGCAATGGCAAAATAGACTCTCCCTTTCTCACGTTTCTTTTAGTGAATACCAGACTGACAACCCTACAGAAAGTGGTCCTGTGTCTGTAGAATAGGCGCAACACAAGCAAGTGTCTCTGCCACACACGCAGCCCTTCTAGGACGCCTCCACTCCAAGCCGCAGGGACCACCTCCAAGGGTGACAGGCAGGCCAGCTCAGTCTGTGGTCTCTCTAGTGAGAGTGCCAACCCAGGGGACCAATTAGTGCCAGTTGGGAGGCTGGGTTTGGGGTGATCTGGACACTGACCACCAGGAGCGGCGCAAGGGCTTTTGGCACTGTAGGCGCAGGGCCAGCTTGCCGGTCCTGCGGCTCTGGTGGACCTACTGCCGGTGTGCCTGCGGATGCTCCACCGGAGCCATGGGACCAGCGGACAGTCCGCAGACACGCCTGCGGGAGGTCCACCGGAGCACTCTGCCTCCCTCCCAAATCCTAGCATCCTAGTGGTCGCCTAAATGGAAGCGCCAGCCCTGCTGACCACTCAGAACTGGCCTGCAGCCACCAATTCATTTCACACAGGCCACCGTAAGCAAACAGATGCTAGCAAACTTCAGTCATTAGCTACCAAGAGCATAAGGCATGTTAATATTGCCCTGCGCTACATGGTCGACCAAGCAATTCCCATCTTCCAGATCTTCCATTCATCATTTCCAATCCTTTCTCCCACTCACCTGCTCCCAGCTTTCTGAGCCCTCCCCTCAGCAGGCTCCAGGGTCCCCTCCTCCTTCACCTGTGACTTCCTGGTCTTCTGTCCCACCTGAGAGTCCCTCCCACTCCATTTCCAAGAGCCAGTTCCTCTGCTCCTCTTCCTGTGTTGTCAAACCCCTCTGGAGGAAGCCCCAGTGACCATGAGGACTTTCTCTACTGCAGCATGTTTCTTTCTCCTGGACTTCTGACCTCTTCATAATCAACTTGCCCTATCTTCTTCATTATGTCCCACAGCCATGCCCAATTTTTGTGCTCGGTGCTCTTCTAGATACTCCTCCTTCCAACACACGCTGCCTCCACCTGCCCCTACCAAGGGTGGAGCTCACAGCTTTGTGTTCTCCTGGGCAACAACTTGGGACATTGCTATTTCCTTAGCATTGTGGAGCCTGTGATAACAGCAGTTGCAGCAGAACTGAGGTCCGAATGGTCAGGTTCTGTGAACTTGGGAGCAAATCCAGGTAACTACTGATCACATTGCCTGGGGAAGCTGGATGCACGGGGAGGAGCCAGATGCTTTGCTGAGGATATGCAACAGACAGGCAGTGAGAGGAGTTAGACCATTAGCACTGAGATAGGAGACATCAAGCGTGAACCAAGGGAGCTCACAGATTCTGCCTGTAACTGCTGTGTGCTGCAGGGATGCTGTACTAGATACACCTGGTGTGATCCAATGTGAACATTCCTATGAGATACTAAGTACATCAGTGAGACTGTCTGCCTCCCATGAGTAGTGGTTTCACATTTAGGCTTAGAGGTTCTGATCCAGACTTGGAGATGAATCTTAATTGGTGAATCATAAAAAAGACATTACAATAAAAACACAAACACAATTACCCAGAAAAATAGGAGCACATGAAATGACTAGAGATGGTTGTAAATTTTCCATCAAAACATTTTTTGATGGAAAGCGGCTTTTCAGCTACACAGATGTTTCCCCAGCCGATAAATAAATAAATCTATTTTCATTGAAAATCTCCAGGATTTGCCCCAAAGCAGAAGATGTTTTGGTTATCATCAATTACAACATTTTTTGTTTTTTCAATAAAAAATGGAAAAATTTCAAAGGAAACTTTTGACAAAAATGAAAAACATTTTTGTTTTGTCAACTGATTGTAGGGGGGCAAAATCATTTTCCAACCAACTGGAGTAATGAGGCCTTTGGTAAGATCGTCTAGGGAGAGTCAGCTAAATGAACAGAGCTAGTAGTTAAAGGGCAGAAGCAGCCTCGTAAAGCTTTAAACATGAGCTAGCCACATGGAGCCCGCAGCTTCACAATGGATCACGCAATGGTCTCCAGTGGCAATGGGAATATGGAGAGGTAGCCAAACTAGAGTATGTAGTGAGTCCGAGTTTATGGGAAAGAGATAAAGGGGAACAAAAAATCAGTTAATACCCAATAAAAAGGTTATGGAGAATGAGAAGGCCTCTAAGAGCTATGTCTAGGAGGACAGGACCTGGAGAGAAAGTAGGATGATGGATAAAGGAAGAGGCAATAAAAGTGATGCAGACTCAAAATTGTTGCAATAATGAACTCTACTTTTCCATCTCCCTTTAATATAAAGAATTCTGGGTAATCAGGAAACAAAGAAGACCACCAATGAAAGCTAGGATTCCCCTTTGTTTGCTCCCCAGAGAAGGGCGTTGCCAGCCAGCTGCGTGGGCCATGACACAGGCGGTTTCTGTTATTTTTAAGCACATGTGTTAGTCCTGTGGGTGAACTTCCACACATTCTGTGTTCTGTTCCTGATTTGAGATCTGAAGTTGTAACGGGAAAACACTGTTTGGAAGCTCTGCGATTCACCTTTCAGTCAAGTCTGAAGAGCCCCCAAGGAGCCATTTGGAGCGGTTAATGAAATGAGTGGGAGAGCAGGTAGCCACTGACTCCCTAAAGCATGGAGCAAGCAGCTGGGACAGCACCAGATCACTGTTTGAGTAAATAATTGGAATGTCCTGTATTTAAACAATGCATGAGGCCTCTGTTGTCAGACAGCCCCAAGCCAATCGCTGTACAGAAAACAAAGCAGTAATCTAGTCCTAATTACCTTGCTACTGCTTCCACTGAAATCATGGTCCATTTATTCCATTGATTTCCCTGCAGTCCGAGGGCCTTTCAGCACCACTCCCCGTGCTCTGTTGAACGCTAGCTTGGTTTGTGTGTTTCTGGGTGCTGATGCCCACTTACTAGTAGCTAATGGGATTTTCTACCAGAGGCCAGTGTTCTGGAAACCAAACCCCCCAAGTGTCAGGGCCCAGCCACCTGTGTGAGTGATTTATATAATAAATGTGTCTGCACACACAGAGGGGCTGATGGAGAAGGGGGAAGCCCTAGTCACCGTAGTATCTGAGCCCCTCTCTCATGTGTATATCCTCACAACACCCCAGAAAGGCAGGGAAGCATCATCCTTCACAGATGGCTGGACAGACCTTGCCTAAGATCACCCAGGGGTCTGCAGCAGAGCACAGAATTCCCAAGTTAGGGCCTGAACTACTGGAGCCTCCTTCCATGCTCAGGCCCATGCTTTTGGGTCCAGAGGCTCTGGATTCAATCCCTGCAGGAGACCCAACTAGGACTGTTGTTACAAGCCCACTTGATCTGGATCTAAGCACATGAGACTCTGCACCTGGAGCTAAAGAACCAGATCCATTAGCTTGTGGGCAGTAGCAGGCTTGTGAAGATCTTTTTTATGAGGTCCAGCCACTAGAGGAGGGCGGAGACTGAGGGTCTCAGTATCGGCGGGTAGCAATCGATTGCTTGGGGATCGATATATCGCCTCTCATCTAGATGCGATATATCGATCCCCAAATGCTCTTATATCGATTCCATAACTCCACCAACCCGAACGGAGTTGTGGAATCGACAGGGGAAGCCGCGGACATCGATCTCACCCCGTGAGAACGGTGAGTAATTCGATCTTAGATACTTTGACTTCAGCTACGTTATTCACGTAGCTGAAGTTGCATATCTAAGATCGATTTTCCCCCGTAGTGTAGACCAGCCCCCACACTGGTTTAATGTTGGCTGTAAGGTTGCCAACCCTCCAGGATTGTCCTGGAGTCTTCAGGAATTAAAGGTTAATCTTTAATTAAAGATGATGCCATGTGATGAAACCTCCAGGAATACATCCAACCAAAATTGGCAACCCTAGTTGGCTGCATTTAGAAGCTAATTTGAGAAGGACGAGAAAGAGAAATGTTTCCCAGTCAAGATTCATACGCTTGGGATGGCTGAGTCAGTTTGGAAATAAACCCTGAAGCTCACCCCAAAGGTTGCTGTGAACCCAAACCACATTCGGAGTTGACTTTTGGTTTCCCCTTGCGCATGGCTCTGTGCCCTCCTTCTGGCAAAGGAAGTGCTGAAATACAGAAAGGAAGGCTGTTCTCATGAGACATCTGATGGGAGCAGCAGCAACCTAGTGAGGAAACCCAACCTTGTGCAATTTCAAGCCTACTTTCCTAGAGGTTCCAAGTAGGGCCAGTCCTGCTCCTACAAAGTCAACAGAAGTTTTACTGTTTGATTTCAGTGCCTGCAGGATTTAACCTGCAAAGCCTGATCCCGCAAACCCTCCTGTGTATGAGTAATGGGTGTCAATTGGAATACTTGTGTGAGTAAGGAACAAGTGGGAAGAATGGGTCCACAGTTCTGAGACCCATCCAGGGCTTGGGTCTGATGTGATTTACACTGCTATAACCCCAGTGACTTCATTGGCTTTACTCCTCATTGACACCTGGTGGAAATCAGACACAGGCTCTCATGCTGTTTGATGTTCACTGACCTGTTCTAAAATGTTGAGCACTGTGCCCACACTTTCTCTCCTGTTCTCTTTCCTTTGAGATCTCTCCATCAACTTGAACAAAAAATGTCCATAGGCTTCTGAATGTCTTTAATTAAGGAGAGCTTCCATTGCATTGGATTTCCCAAGCTTGTGCACCTCGGGGAGCCAGTGTATCATTTATCATGATCAGTGAAGGTTTTGTGAATCATCCAGTGTAGACCTCACTCAGTTTGGTGCATTCCACAACAGTAGCCAGTACTCACCTCCAGAGAAAACTGCGCAAATGGATCTAAGGCCTGAATAACTGAGGTTTGAAACTTCAGGCCTTCGGTTACATGAAAAAGGTTTTTGAAGGAGAGAAGAAGTTAAATTCCCCACAGGGAAGAAAGGCCAGTGGCAGCAAAAAAAGAAGAAATCAATGCACTGGGAAGCGAGGTCCTGTAACTAGAGATGCCATGAAGGATTTCACAACAAATTAACCATTTTTTAATGGATTTTAGGTGAGGGAGCAGAATTGGACTTAAAATGAAAACTCATGGTATATGTACAGTGTGAGCTGAGGGTGTAGTTTCCAGCTGGAGAAGATGTACCTGTCACTAGTCACTAAAATAGAGCGTAGCTGTGGCAGTGCAAGGGGCTACCTTCCCCTGGTATGTATCTAGCGCCTCCTGCCACCCCTGGTTGGTCAGAGCTAGCACAAGTATGCCTCCTCAAGCTGGGAATCGCACCCCAGACATGAAGTGCAGACATACCCGCAGTTGCATTCTTAATTATGGAACCATCAGTTCTGTCTTGTAATCCATTTTGGGGCAGTTCTGAGACATTTCATCTAGTAGAAGTCTGTGGTACATGTACCCAAACCTTCCATTTTCCTATACATATACCCCGAGAGATAAATGCACATACACATCAATTGATATGCATACCCAGATCTTGCATTCAATATTGTGTAACACCTGACCTTTGTGGGGATGTCCAAATTCCAGAGACGGTACTAATGTGAGCTTGGAAGGGTCTTGTTTATGTGACCAGAATGAAGATGTTATGCCTATATGGTGTGTGGAAGAGAAGCTTCTGGGTCGATCTGCTTGCAGTGTAGAAGTGCGGGAAGCTCTTTGAGATCAATCATACATTCTACATGGAATATATGTAAAACCTCCCTCCCTAAAGTGCCTTGTGCTGGTTGCTCTTTCCGTTTGTTGAGATAGGCCTTGCTATGGGAAAGGGGGAAACTTCCTTGAAATAGGTCTTGCTAAGAAAGTCTTCTGTGAAACGATCTACTGGCAAAGCTAGCACATGGGCCTTCTTCATCTTGACTCAGATATTATGAGTCTTATTTTTAAGCTTTCGTTAGACACTTGGTCTGGAGATATGTTTTTGTCATTCAGCTTCCTGTCTTTCCAATGGTCTCATTGTATTTTCTCACTGTTATGAGTTTAACTGTAATGTCCTTTGATGTGAAGTTTATTCCAGTTTGATATTGTGGAAACATTTAGATTGATGCTAGGTGTTTTCACAGCTTCGATTAATTCCCGAATTAAATAGAAATCTGGATGGATTTTGCTGAGGTGAATTGTTGACCGTCATCAGACCCTTAACACCATTTCTCTTGTGTTGAATAGTAACTCGTGGTCAAATCTTACTCTTAGTCAAGTCTATGGCAAAAATCTCCTGGCCTTCAGGGGGAGTAAAACTTGACCCTTAGGTTTCCTTCTATGAATTAAATACTAATGCCCCACTACACCTAGTTTGTGACAATACTAAATATCTGAGCTTTTGCCTGCATATCAAATTTCAATGTTATGGGTGACCAGATGGCTCAAGGAGTTGTCAATGGAATACAGAGTGCATTCCAGGCTGGTAGTGACCAAAAGCACTACCATCTTATGACTATAGAGTAGACCATATGAGATGAGTTTGTGGTCTCAGTCCAGTTCCTAGAAGACAAGTGTCCACATTCCCAAAAAGCATCATCACAATGGCTGTATTGCTCACAGTTCTCAGCCAAGATGCCAGTTAGTAAACAGGCAATGGAGGTGAAGCTAGTGTCTCTATCCTAGAGACAGTCCTTCCAGGCCAGGGTTGAGTCTCACTGGCAGTCTTTGGGGAACTGGCATTTCTTATGCTGAATCCTTTCAGTGAGTAAGCAGAAGACTTTGGTCTCCAGGACTGTCAATATAGTAACTTTCATCAGCATTAAAACATCACAAGAAAATCACCTTGCAGACCCCGAGGGACATATTCAAGGTCACACAGCAAGTCAATGGAAGCAGCAGGAGCTAAAACGGAGAAGACTTAACTCATATTCCCCTAGTCTAAGACTCCCTCTCTAGCCTTCTCTCTATCATTGCTAACACCAGCTCAGCTCCACCAGGTTCTGAGTGGAAGACCCAGTGTTGATGGGCTGTTGGCTGCTGCTGTTGGTGAGACCTGCTTGAAGTAGGTTTACATGACATGGGTCTTAAACCATCGGTCAATTTGTCTACACAAGAGCTCCTACCATTTCTAGCACTGCTGAGCTGAGCTGTTGTCAGCAATGCTGGGCAATGTTCCAGGCACAGGACTAGGTGACCTCTGGAGATCCCTTCCAGTCCTACATTTGTATGATCCTATGTTTTCAGAATTCCCTGAGTTTCTGTGTATTTGAACTTGTGTTCTTACTCTCATGATGTTTTTGTGGAGAAGATTTTCTCCCTCTCTGATGCCCAGGAATGTAAACTCCTCCGGAAACAACCATCTTCCTCTCCATCTAACTCTGTATGTTTCCAGTTCAGTCTTTCCCAGCTGGGCGTCAGCTACATTCTCAATCAAGTTCACCTGGAACTATTTAATTTAAATTCTCAATGGCTTCTGGAGAAGGGGCCATATGATGCCCTCCATGCAGATCATGGGCAGCAGTATATAAAAAAAAATGCAAGCAAATGGACTTTTAATCAAAGGATAGAATTGTAGGTATGAAGGACAGAGGGCCTGGTCCAAACCCAGTGGGAGTCTTTCTGCTGGCTTCCATGGGTCCTAGGATTTCCCTGAATTAATTCCATGTTCAGTGCAGGTGAGAGTCCCACTGTAATTTCCCCTTCTTGCTCTGCCTCTGTCCCACTTGGGAAATGGTGGATAATGCATGCTTCTGTGCTGACCTACAGCTAATGTAAATACCAGCTACAGAGTCACCAGAGCCTCTCTCCCAGCCAACCAGGTTAGACATCTTGCATCCCACTTGCAAAGGATCTTGGTTGCAGTGTGGGAAATGTTCATTTGGGTGTTTTCCTTGACCTCTGATGCCTTCTTGCTCTCACTCAATTCCCTCTGGCCCCTTCTTCTGGGCTTCCTCATTGGATGGGCAGAATGGTCTTAACCCATAAAAAGAGGAAAGAACTAAAGGCTTTGTGTACAAGCTACACTCTGTGGCTGTCTGGGCTCAGCAGAAAGGTGAGCTCATTAGCATTGTGGACAGGGCCGGCTCCAGCGTTTTTGCCATCCGAAGTGGGGGCGGGGCGGAAAAGTCGCGCTCAGCACTTAGGCGGCAGCTTTACTGCCACCTCTTCATTATTCAGCTGCAATTCGGTGACAGGTCCTGCCCTCCAAGAGGGACCGAGGGATCCGCCGCCAAATTGCTGCTGAAGAGCCGGACGTGCTGCCCCTTCTCATTGGCCACCCCAACCACCTGCTTGGTGCGTTGGTGTCTGGAGCCGGCCCTGATTGTGGAAGACCTCTAGAAATGGACTGAGAGACATTATGGAAAGAACGAACTTCAAAGAAAAAGTTTAATTTGAAAGTTTTCAAAGTGCCTATTTTAGAAAATGAAAAATTCTGGTTTCCATATTTTTCATTTTTTGTCTTTACTTTTTGGTTTTCTTTCTTTGATTTTTTTTCCCTCCCCACCCCCCACTTTCCCTTTTCTCCTCTGCTACCTAGCCCCCTCTAGCAAATAGAGAAAAGGGAGGGGAAAGGGAAAAAAAGAAATACCCACTAATGCATTTTTTTAAAATAATTTTCAGTGTAAAATTCAACGAACATCTTCCAAACAAGTTCTTTTCAAAAACTGGTAAACGAAAATATTTTCAAAAATTCCAGGAAATGTTTGCTTTTGGCTAATGACCAACTATCATTTTACAGAATAGCACATCTTTGGACTCTCTCCTTTCCTCCCTGATTCCCTCACCCTGTTCTTTCACTGGGGAGCCTGTTGCAGGTACCTGATTTGGGTAACAGCTGAGTTGTATTTATTTCAAGCATTAGAAACCTCTCCCATGGGGTTCCTGCGTGGCTCATTGAATCCTGGTGCATCTCTGCTGCATGCAGGGTAAGCTGGAAGATGTACAGCTACTGGTAGCCAGACCATAAATATATTAATGTTTCTTTCCATTTATCATTTCACACAGTCATTTTCTGCTAGTTGTGGTTGGAAAAATTAAGTCTTTATAATTTACAGAGTCAACATGTCTCTCAGAATATTTTTTTACTTAGTTGAAGTGCATTGCATAGCTTCTTAGTGTATTTGCCTAGACTAAGGAGAATCTGTAAATTGCACAGATTCTGCTGCCCCAGGGCAATCCAGGTGACTGGGCAGTGGGTGAGGTTATGGAGGGATGGAAAATACTTCTTAAGCTAGCAGCACATTGACTTTTATACAGTGATGCACTCAGGAAGATGAATGTTCACTCACAGACTCATCTTCTCTTCCAACCTCCCAGAGGCCCACTGCACAATGTGTACAATATTTCATTCTGGAGGCCACCTGAGAAGGCTCCATTGATCTCTGGGGTCCACAGATCACAGTCGGAGATGCCACCATCTTTTGTGATCTTGTATCAAAATGAGATTGAACACGCTATTATGCAGAGCTCTGCTGCCATGACAGCACACATCAGGGATACGGTTTGAGCCTTGAAATTCTTGTCTGCCCTCCATTTGAAATGGGATTTGTGGGTCATGTTAACGCATCTTGCATTCCGAGGAATTCTCTTAGCATTTTTAATATGCAAAAAACAACCATGATGATTACAACTGTCTGAAATTTTTCAAATTTTGATGATATTCCAAAATTCAAATTTCCAAGTTAAAAAGGGGAAATGATGAAAAAACTTCCATGAAATATTTTTCCTGCTTTTTTTTTTTTAACCAGCTCCCATAATATTACATCTATGTGGCATCTGTCAATAAAGCTCTTAAAGTACTTTGTAAAGAGATTGTAGAAACTATGGGCCAAATTCTGGGAGCCACAATCATGTGGGGATCACTTTGCCACTGAAATGGAGTCACCTCTGGTGTGGAATTGGTCAACAGTGCACAGCAACACTAAACGTTTTATGAAAATAAAGGGCTCAATCCTGTGTGATGCAGCGCATCCGCAGTTCAGAGTGAATTGAAATAGGGATTGGGCTGTATGACAGGGCAAGGTCCTGCTCTTTCTACACAGACTATCTAGAGATCTTTGGGTGCTAAACACCACCCTGTAGTTTATAACACTTGTTCCTCCTCAACCTTCTGCCGAGGAGTGAGACAAAACCTCTGCACCTAAAGATTCTTCCACTAGCCTGTCTCTTCCAAGCACATCCTTTCTTTCCCTCCTACCCTCCATGCTAGTGTACTAATTAGCTCTTTAGTCCACCCCAGTCCATTCTAATCTGCTAATTAAGCACAGTCAGAGCCACACTGGGCAGAATTAATTGGTATTTAAGTGATCAGAGTGCTGGTTCAGCTACTGGTTCCCAGCACTCTGTCACAGGACCAAAATAAAAGAATCTAGTACCAATTTAAAGTTCACTGAAGCTTTTTTGTTTGTTTGTTTTTAACTAGCCAAGAATGTATCATTCAACCTGGAATTTAGCCAAGGCACCACCGTTAATAATAACACTGGTCTTGTTGAATGTATAAAATGACAAGTTGTCAGGAGCATTAAGTCTCCAGAAAGATTGCTCCTCCATGTCAGAGCACCGGATAAATACTGACTTTGGGAGAAGTATGCCACATACTGATTGATTCATCAACATTTTCTGTATCTAAATAGAGGCCCGGCCACTTTCTACATCCAAAGGGAGCAGCAAATGTAGATTACTTTGTCCCAGTAAGACGATAGGAGGAGAGGAATTAGGGAAAAAAAATAGGATTACCCAAATTCAAATCTGGACAAGACCCAACGGTTACTAACCTGTCTACTGTTATGAAAAGTGTCCTGGGATCTTTAATGACCATAAGTGATCAGGAGCTCTTATCTGAATGGTGGTGTTTTTGCTTACAAAATTGTTTTGCATTACCAAACATTTTTCAAGGCTTCTCTGTTGTGTGAATCTTTTTGGGAAGCCGGGCTTTGAATGGTCTGCCCTTACCTGGTGGAATTACCCCAGCTGTCTGGGAACAAATAACAGACACATTGCTGGGGTATTCCCCAGATGATGAGAGGTACAAACCCTAAAATGTGGTAGCTGATGCAGTCCATCCCTCATAGTTCTCTGATGGTTTTTGTCAGGAGTTCTGAACACATCTGCTCCAATATTAACTTCCTATCTCTCTCCCTCCCTTCCTTTCCTGGACAATCAGAAGAAATGTTAAGGTCGTGAACCTATCTGCAAGCTTCTCTTCTTGCTTCTTGTGTGGTTTTTCCTTTGCCCTTGATTTTCCTTCCCCAGTGGCACCTTATTCAGCCCCCTCGTGCTGCCTTAAGAAGAGGAACAGCAGAAGGGGAGGAAAAAAGTCTGACAATTAGAAACATACTCAGAGATTTCCTGCTTCCAATGTCTGTTGCAAAAGAACTGTTGTTCCTGGGCTAACAGGGAAGGAAGCAGGAGGAAAGTAATGAGCTTGACAAATCGTGGACAAATTGAATAAAATACTGGGCCAAATTCACCCTTGGTGTCACTCCTTTGAACTCAGGAGACGGATGCCTTTGGGTCTGTATTTTAAACTTTCTCCCCAAGTTAGAACGATATGGGGTTTTGTTTGCTTTTTTTTTTTTCAACACCAATCATTTCTTTGGTACATTCTACAGAAATTACTTTATTCATCCATTATTACTAATTATTATTTCATGTATATAGTAAATACATGTTCAGGGGCAGTGTGTCCTAGTAGCTAGTGCACTGCACTGGGAATCAAGAGGTCTATTCCTGTCTGTGCCACTGGGCTGCCGGGGGACCCTAGGTACGTTACTTCACTTGGCTGCACCTCAATTTTCCCTTTGTCTGAGGACAGAATCATAGTAACCACCTCATCCTCCAGCTCCTTGGCTCTGAAATATTTTTGTTGAGAAACAACCATGAAAGTGCACAAAGCTGCATCTGCGCTCCGCAGGCATGACCCAGTTGGGTCCATCAGTGGAGAGGGGACCTCCAGGGAAAGCCCTCGCTGCTGCAGGAAATGCTGTCAGTGATTCAATAGGTGGCGCTCATCCCTCTGAATTAGTACAGATTCTGTGGCAAAGCACAGCGGGGTTGAGGCACTGGAAGCAGCTCAGGTTTAAAATGCACAGAAAAACAAAAGGGCCAGAGCTCCAGCTCTGAAGATGCCACCACACCTTCCACCCAACCTTTGGGAGCCCAGCCCCTTCCTTTAGATACATGTGGCCATCTGAGGGCTCCAAAAACTCTCCAGTGGGGGTCATCCTTTTATAGTTGCCTGGGCCCAGAGCTATCCTGACAATGCTGTTAGGAGGCACTGTGCTACTTGGTGGTATGTCTTTTGGATAAGACATAAAACCAAGATACTGGACCTGTTCCTCAGCCAGTATAAATCTGCGATCTATAGCTCCATTAAGCCAATGGAGCTCTGCTGAGTTACACCAGGGATGACTTGGCTCATGGACCCTGTACCAAATTACATCTGCCGAATTACAGTTACAGTGTGAATAACTGATTCTTCTGCTGAAGGGAACTGAAAACAAAAGTCACTTTTCAACGACCTGGAACCAACATTTGTGGAATTTTAAGGTGAACCAAAAAGATTTCGTCTGGGTTGAAGGAAAGATTTGGTTTCATTTCTGAGGCATTCACCTTTTACATTCTGAGAATAGAACTGACATAGAATTTGAAGGGAAAAATCATTTCAAATTGACAAGTTGAAATGTTTGATTTAGAAAGGTCAAAAGATTTTGAGTTGTGGGGATTATTTTCTATTGGGGGGGCGTTCTTGGCTGAAATAATTCAGCAAATTCAACACAAAATCACAAAATGTTTTGATTGACTGACTCAAATCTGCATATCATTTTTTTTTTTTGGTTGACAAAAAAGTTCCCCCGGCTCCAGTTACAGCCACTGTGAATTGGAAGAATTCCAACCCCGAAAATTGCCTGCTGCCCTGCTACCTGACCCTGCATTTCAACTGGAGACATTATCCCTCTTCATTTCCTGCTGGAAATATCTTGTCATGTAGTTGTTGCGGCTCCATTCTACCCCAGAGTGGGTGGTTTTGCAGCAGAAGGCAAAGTGAGCCTTATGCACAGAGGACTGGATTGTGACTTGGACTAGACATCCACACAAGGGAGTAAGAAGAGGGAAAAGAATGTATGTGGCTTTGGCTCTGGGTTCTCAGTGGGCCTACCGGCCTGTTTCCTCCCTCCTGATAAAAAGTGGGCAGGGAACGGGCACAGGTTTGGCTCCACCCTCTTCCCTTCCCCATACAGTTGCTGGCTGGAACAGCAGAGCTATCGCAGGACGTGTGGTAGTTTGCTACAGAAATAAGCCACTGAAGGGACAGTGCCGTCCTTCCCACTCTGAGCAGTCACCACTGCGCTGAGCTGTCTTCTTAAGTCTGGTTTGTACAGTCTAGCATCGGAACAATAGCCTGGTTTGGTGGAGCTGTATATCTGGGTTGCACCTGGGAATCTGTCCAGGAGCTGGTGTCACAAGTGTTTTTACAAATTAAATATGTGATTTCCCATGCTGTAAAGTGAACGGCAAGAACCCAGGTCTGCAGGCCTATAAGAGGAGTGCCCTGTGCTCAAAATAAAAACTAGACAAGCCAGTGTCTCACAGACACACAGACCCTGTCTCTGCTCTGCAGATTCAACACATCTGTTAAACTAAGTGGGGTCAGTACTTGTATCCACTCACTCCAACAAATCCCAGATTGCTGAAGGAAATGGTGAGGGGGACAGGGTTCCATAGGGTCAGAATGGAACCCATGACCCCCAGCAAGGTGTCAGGGGCACGGCATTGACTTTATAGATGGTACTACCAGCAGCAGTGTCCTGGGTACTTGGAGATGTGAAGGATTCCATGGCATTTCCCCACACAGCTGCAGAGGAGCCCAGTGGCAGCAGTAGAGGGAAGAGGAGATGCTTCTTATGTGCATCCAGAGCTCAGGGCTTTGCAGAAGCCAGAGCACTAGTGATGCATAAAGGCAATCAGCCTGTCAGGAAAGGGGATCAGCTCTCAGAGGAAGGTATGCTCAGGCTGGGGGGAGCCATCTGACTGCACCTACCATCCCTGGGAAGCATATAAACATATCCAAAGCAACACTCTGAGTGTTTGCAAAGTTAAAGAGGAGGTGGAGACATTGTGAACCAATTAGCAATAGATATTGGCTATTATAACAATACCTCAGGCTCTTACAGTGTTTATCATCCATAGACCTCAAAGTGCTTTACCAAGGAGGTCAGGAGCTGTATCCCCATTTTCCAGAAGGGGAAACTGAGGCATGGGGCAGTGAAGTGACTTGCCCAACAACACTCAGAAAGCCTGTTGCAGAAGCAGGAATTGAACCCAGGTCTCCTATGTACTGGTCCAGTGCTCAGGCTAGAAGGTCACACTGCTCCCTTTTCTATGAGATGCACTTGTGTGACTCTCTGCCTAACTTTTCAGCCTGTCATTGGAGAAAAGCTGGATATGGGTAAACTCATGGGCTGGATCAGCCAGTTCAGCAGTGAAAGAATGATCTTTTCCACTAGGTATGGACTGAATATTATTATTAGAAAATGGCTTGAATTTATAAATTCAAACTTCTAATGCTCTATTTCTACCAGAGAAATCGGTGTATGGGGCAGTTTTGAACAGAACTGGTCTAAACCCAGAAAGTCATTAGTGGTTTCTGTGCTAACTGACTGGGCCAAGGTGAATAGCTGCAGGGTGAAAGATTTCATGACTGTTTTCTGCAAATCTATGTGGGAGAGGTTCCTAGAGGGTATGGATGCAAAGGTCGTCATTAAAATGCTGTAATACGTAACCCAGTCATTGGTGGAGGGAATGACACTGTTGTCATCACGTATATTTTTAATTAGTTTCTGGAAAGAAATGTTTTTGGTTTGGAATAATTACAAAATTTGAGCATGCAAATGTTTGGAAATTCTCAGCTAAGGGTGCTGAAAATAAATATTAATTCTCATTAATTTATAGTCAAATGGTAAATGTACTAATACCAACGTCTCATAAAAATGAAGCCTTAACTCCACCAAGAAACACCCTTATACCCAAACATTTCTCAGCAACAGATTTGAGTAAAGCAAAGAGGCCCAGATCCAGAGAGGTTATTGTACCTTCATATTTGGTGCTGGTGCGACTGCTGCTGGAATACTGTGTCCAGTTCTGGTGCCCACGATTCAAGAAGGATGTTGATAAATTGGAGAAGGTTTAAAGAAGAGCCTTGAGAATGATTAAACTGTTAGAAACATGCCTTATAGACATAGACTCAAGGAGCTCAGTCTATTTAAGCGTAACAAAGAGAAGATTAAGGGGTGACATGATCACAGTCTATAAGTACCTGACACAGGGAACAAATATTTGATAATTGGCTCTTCAATATAGTAGAAAAAGGTGTAACATGATCCAATGGCTGGAAGTTGAAGCTAGACAAATCAAATTGGAAATAAAGTGTAAATTAACCATTTGGAACAACTTACCAAAGGTCATGGCGGATTCTCCATCACTTACAATTTTGAAATCAGGACTGGATGTTTTTCTAAAAGCTCTGCTCTAGGAATTATTGTGGGGAAGTTCTCTGGCCTGTGTTATGCAGGGGGTCAGACCAGAAGCTCCAGCTACATGATCACAATGGTGCCTTCTGACCTTGGAAGCTATGAATCTATAGATATACTCTTCCCAGACAAAAAGTATGTTTAAACTGAAGTTAAAATTCGGTGTCCATGTCCATAATTAAAGGTAAAATCCATTACAGGGATCCTCAAACCAAACTAAACTCAGGAAAATAGAGTTATGGGTAAACTTAAAAGAAATCCAGGCATATTAAGGGATAGCAGTGCAGAGATAGGGCACTCAATGACCTCAACTCTGCCCTGTAGTTATGCCACACAATAACATATGGTTACAATTAAGGCATTTTAATGTTTGTGGTCCCAGATGAGATTAAACTGATTTTTAAAGAGAGTTCAGATTTTTTATCTCTTTCTTCATGGCAGTGCTACGGGGCAGAGTTAAGGTCATCTCGGTGCCTTAACCGTGTGTTCCCAAACCTCAGCTCAGGCTTTAATTATGGAGCTGCAGCCAGCCTCTCCACAAAACAATTAAAATGCAGAAAGGCTGAGCTATGTTCCCATTACTCAGACTGCGTTTGCTACTGCAACATTTACCAATGAACTCGGAGGGGGTGAGAATGAATATTCATTGTTTATCCAAACTAAACATTTCCAACCTTAGCTTAAAGTTCATGGATTCATAGGATGAAATTCTGGCCCCAGTGAAGTAAATGACAAAACTTCAAGTGGAGCCAGGATTTCACCCATAGATTTTAAGGCCAGAAGGACTGTTATGAACCTCTAGTCTATGATGATCATCTAGGCCAGTAGTTCTCAAACTTTTGTACTGGTGACCCCTTTCACATAGCAAGTCTCTGAGTGAGACCCCCCCTTATAAATTAAAAACACTTTTTTATATATTTAACACCATTATAAATGCTGGAGGCAAAGGGGGAGTTGAGGTGGAGGCTGACAGTTCGCGACCCCCCCCATGTAAAAACCTTATGACCCCCTGAGGGGTCCCGACCCCCAGTTTGAGAACTCCTCATCTAGGCCACAGAACCTCATCCAGTGATTCCTGAATCAAGCCCATAACATCTGCTGAGCTGGAGCAGGTCTTTAGAAAGATCCCCCATCTTGTAAGTGGAGCTGGTGGAAATTAGCGCTTTGACTTCCATAGAACTATTCAATTTACACCAAAGGAAGATCTACTCAAGTAGGGTTTTTTTTTCCTCAGGATTGTACGAATATGTGTGTGTGTGTGTCTGTGCGCGCGTGTGCATGCATGCATACTGGGAGTGAGGAAGATGTATTGACATAGCAATGTGAGCACGTATGGGAGGACTGCGTCTGGGTGGATGTGTGTAGATCCATAGGCATTTCTCAGAACAATACTGCAAGGAATGCTGGTAAGTTCTCATCATGGATGACAACAGGCAGATTTCCCTCTAATAGCATGGAACAATCCTGCTTCCTTGGCACTGACTGCATTTATGAGTTCATTGCCTCATGATCCAGTAGCTGTAGCAACTTCAGACAGTGACAGGGCTAACAGAATAGGCTCACAGAGGGCAGAAATCTGAGTCTCTAACCCTTGACCCTCCTCTGCTCCTTTGATTTATTTTTGCTTGTTACATAGCTTTTAGCCGGTCTCAGTCAGGAAAGTGAGCATGGGTCTGTCCTTCTCACTGAAATCTCACTTCAGATTGGAACGAGGCAAAGGGACTCCGTTTGTTTTTCTTGTAGTTAGAACTGCTCCTTGCAACTTTCCCTTTCGGGCCTGTTCCAGTTACTAAGCCCTATAAACAAAGGCCGCGCTTTGTACATACTTTCCCCTTCGCCAGGACTCGCACTGTCAGAGCCAAGTGTGCTTTTCTGGGTCAGGATGTCTTATTTATTTTTTTCCATGTCTCTTACTCGGCATTACCTTGGCTGCCAGAGCTGAGGAATAGGAGGGAGGTTGAAAGGTCAGATCGGGGCGGGCGCTGGCACTGCCCAAAGGAGACTCATTGTTCTGGGACGCAGTGTTGTATGGTGTGAGCTAGTGGAATGCACTGTACGGTGCATGGAAAATGTTTATATGCTCTGGGTGGAGGGATGAATTCCAACCATGTCTGGTTTAAGGCTTGAGATTTTCAACAATGCCTAAGGGGTCTGGTTGCCTCATTCTCAGTGTAATTCACAGGAGTTGTGTGTCTAAATCCTCTAGGTGGGTTTGGAAATCTCAGCCTGGGTCTAAATTGCTGCCTGGTATACACTGCGTAAATGTGTGCCAAGCCAGTGTAGGCACTGTGGGCTTACAACTTAAGCCACTGCCATGTTTAGCTGGATGAGGATGGCAGCTGGTGAGACATCCTGAAAAACCTCGGGCGGGGGCTAAAGGAAACACACTGAGGATTGGCTTCTACTGCTCCATCCAGCACTCTATCCACCCCATCCTGATTCAGCAGACTGTGGAGAAGGGGGAGGGGCCAGGACAATGCCCCATTCCAGCCTGTCCCTCTCCTTTGGGATATCTAGTACCACTGACTTCTCTAGCTCCTGCACTGATGTCCCCAAGTAGGTGGACAAGTGGGACAGGGCTCCTGGCAGGTCATGTGCAGAAAGAGCCAGGCTCTGGCCCTAGGAGATTTGCAATCTGTGTAAGTGATGTGATCATTCACTTTCCTGGTGCTTGTGAGTGATGAGCCTGACCAGTGAGTGAGCCCCTAGCTGAAAGCACTGGCATTCGCATGGCTGGAGAAATCCCCTGAGCCCTTCCATAGTGCTCTGCAAACAATGACACACCCAAGCTGTGTGTATAGCAGAGGATTGTGCCTTGGCTGCTAGTTGTCACTTCTATTTTAGCTTGCCCTGGCTCTGCAACTTTGAAAGTTCCTTGTAGGTCTCACACAATGCCTCCCCTGGCCCGTATGTCCCTAACTCACTGGTGTTATCTAATTCAGTGGTGCTCAAACTTTTCCAGTTGTGCCCACCCTTACCAGTAATGGCATCTATCCATGTGCCCTTTCCGTGACCACAGAGCCAAGGCTTCCTTAGCAGCAGAGCTTGGGCTGAAGGCAGAGCTGGGGATGGAGGAGGAGCCGGGGCTAGAGGCAGAGCTGGCCTGGCGGGGGTGGGGAAAGAGGGAATGAGAGTGGTGCTAGGCCTGGAGGTGGAGCAGGACTGGGGACTGAACAGGACTGGGAATGGAGCTGGTCTGGGGGTGGAGCGGGGCTGGAAGTGTGGCACTCCCTCCCCACCCCCGATGGAGGCTGACCCTGACCCTTCTATGTGCCCCCCCCCGAATGTTCCTCCATGCGCCTCTTGGGGTGGGGGTGTGCCCCACACTTTGGGAACCACTGATCGAATTCATTCAGGCCCAGATCAGGCCACCAGGTAACCGGAAATCTGCCTAGCCCATGTTCCCCATATGGTGGCAGTGCTGGGGCGCTGCACAGCTCCACTTCCCCAGTGCGAACTGATCAGTGCTTCTCGATTCAGTTCATTGCTGGGAAGAACCCATCCTTCTACACTAAGCTCAGACTCACAGAGAAAAAAGCCCCTCGGCTCTCTGCTGTCGGAGGGTGGGGCGGGGTTGTGAGATAGTCTGTTGGTTAGAACAATGCACTGGCTGTCAGAATCCCTCGGCCCCTTTCCCAGCTCTGCGGGTGCCTGGTTCTGGGCTCGACAGGTAATCCCACCATGACTCTGTTGGGCCATTTGTAAAATGCAGCTCGTAATAGTGTTACTCCTTCACTACATGAGCAATTAGCCAAACTCCAGGCTCTAACAGGTAGTTCCAATGAAGAGAAATTAATGATGGAGCCAGGTATTTCTTTGGTGCAATCCTGTTTATTTACCAAAAATATATGAAGGCCTATTTCTCTGAACACAGCAGGAATCAGACAGGAGACAGTTTCTTCACTCACAGTTCCAATCCCCTTTCTAAGCAGCACTTAGCCCAAAAGCTCTATCCTCATCTGTCTCTCAGGGTCACAATAGCAGTGCTTCCGTGCTTGTGTCTTTGACGTTCTATGGCTTGACTCTCTCCTCTGGTCTTTCTGCTGATTTTCTCAGCAGACATCTAAACAAAACCTCTCTGCCCACATAACTCAGTTTCTGTGATCTTGCATGTGCCTTTGTTCTGGGCAGTGACATGCCTGTGTTTTGGGTGGAGGCTCCTAATGTTTAGGTTTTCTGGTTACATAAAGGAGCTCAATTGCTTTTCATCAGTTAAGGGCAGCTGTTACATCCCACAGCTTGAACAAGTTTTAACCCAGCTCATCACAATATTTATCAATATTGAAGGGCTGGTGACTAATTAACATTTGGAAAGTCTGCTGAGCTCCTCATATGAAAGAACTGATCTAGGTGCATATTATTTTTATACTGTGAGCCAGATTCGGCTGTATCTAGCAGGATGCAGCAGAGGTGATGTCTGGGAGCTGATTAGAGCTCCATGTAGCTCTGCGTGGCCCCAAGAACAAGAGAGAGCAGCCTGGGAGCTGCTCTAACATACACCAACTAGCAATGGTGTCCAAGGAATGCCATATCTGCTGTTCAGCTCTCCCTGCCCCAGGTATGGTCCTCCTGCCTGGCATGCCCTTTGCACCGAAGACTGGGGGAAGGAGGTATAGATGCTCACCACATTGCCTCCATACTTGCTGGGGGAACTTTCATGGAGGAAATCTGCAGCTAGGAGTTGGTGGACAGTTTTCTGCTTTTTTTGCACTGCTGGAGCAGCATCATGGGAATGGAGAAGGAGAGAGAATGCGGTCCTATATTTGGCATTCATCTCAAACTGCTTCTTTTGTGGCTCTCCTTTACTCATGAGTCCCTGAGATCAGGTGTTTTCACTTGGTGTCAGAAAAACGAGAACACTTTGATAAATCTGTTCACGGCCAATGAAATGTAAAGTTATGTTCTCTTGGAGGCTTTCCAAACCAAAGGAATCTTAGTTTCAGACTTAATTAAAAAGCAAAGTGCCATCAGCTGTGATGCAGCAACGTACACTTATTGACTTCTCTATTAATGACATATTGCCATAACGATTCCATAGCTGTAAGCCAGATGGACTGTACTGATGTCTCCCTGGCACCTCATCAGCGTGTTGTGTCCCAGATTGCCGGGAACTGGAACAAACATGACTAAGAGTCACTATTAATATAAAAGAACCAGCAGCTTTATTGAACACATCCACTTTGGCCAGGTGGCTACAAAGCACTAACTTAAACACATGAAGTCATGTGTCAGCATGTTGTGGGGCTCATACAAATCATCATGGGATAGATTCCGTGTGCCCATTCCAGTCCCAGGCGGGAATCTTTTCAGAACATTACATAATGTAAAACAAGCTGAGTTTTGTGTGTGACAGAGACACACAAACACACCTCAATTGTTTTACATAGTGTAATGTCCTGAATTTTATACAAATATACAAAAGCTGGAGTGACTGGTACACTTAATATACACTCTAAGGCTGTCAGAGAAACTGACAGAGAAACCAATAAAAGGGGAAGGGGGATTCCTTTTCGTTGGTAATTTTTGTGATGACAAAAGCTTGTTTCTGGAGACAAGCCATCGCTATGCAGGGGTCTCAACCAAATGCACGAAGGTTCGATCCTAATCAACGCTGGCAACCCCCCCTGAAGTGGGGTGATGCTCCAGTCAGTGGAAGAACCATGGCTTGACCCAAGAGCCACGTACACCCCATATAGTATGGGCCTGATCCAAAGCCAGTGGAAGTCAATGGGTGTCTTTTCCCAGAACTCTCATTGACTTCCAAGAGCTGTAGATCAGGCCCTATGGGTGAAATTTGCTCACGTGCAATGGCCAGCACAAGAACTATGCACCACTTAAGTCCTGCTTCAGGCCTGTTAAGCGGCCCTTATGCCTTGCATTGTCCCTCTGCCCATGGCTGAATTGCACCCAGTGGAGTCCATGGGAGTTACCTGTCTCCCACAAGGAGAGGAAATAGTGCCCTGGGCATGACGGACTCCTGAGCATAACACTGGCTGAAATGTATAAAGCTGCCTTAGGGATTTAGACACCTAACTTCCCAACTGGACATGCATCTCCCCTAGGCAGCTTTGCAAATCTCAGCTGATCTGGCAGCGGTCGTTTCATGGTGTGGAGTTCTCCTGCCCACCCGGAGGAGACGCCGTTTCTCTTATGACCCAGATCCTGAGCCAGTTCATTTTCCATAGCACATGTTGGCTCTTTCCCAGTCCAGCAGTGCCTGCATAACACAGGCATTGTGCCCCACCAACGGAGAACAAAACAAACGCTGAGGTTCCTTTCGACTAACACAAGTGGGGTGTCTCTCTTTCAGCACACAGTGGTGGATAGATTAATATACTGTGCCTGATATTTATTGATCTAGATTCACCCCATCCAAGAAAAACTGGACTTCATCGCCTTGCGGTTACGCTAATTATACAGGAGGGAAAGCTGGAACAAGCACGAAAGAGACAGAGAGAGAGCCCATCCTCCAACCTTTTAATAACTCTTTGTAAACCCAGTTTATGTGAGCCTGGCTACTCCCGGCCAAATGAGCTGTTACGCTTACGAAGTGGACGTGAAAGGCAGCTCTGTTGCGGAGCCGCTGGTGCCTCACTGAAGCAAAACACTTCTGCCCAGCTACAATTTAAGCAGTCATACTCCAGGTAATTATGGGAAGCCGCCCCAGTGAGGAAGTGTGCTTTCCTTCTCAAAGCACTTTACCTTCAGCTAGCAAACAGCCCTAAGTGTTGTATGAAAAGCACTAACATTTATGTGCATTTTTATTTTGTGCTAATAGAGCAATTAAAAGGGCACACCAGCTCCCATCGGCACGTTCGCCCTGGGAAGGGTACAGCCGTTTTCTTGGGGAGATCCCATTCGGAACCGGCCTCGAGCACGGCAGTAGCATGCGCCCCATCGCTTGCCTTCATGTATTCATTAATGCAATAATTAATTAGTGCCGATGGGCTGGGTCCAGATCCTGCTTGGGTGATCGAGTCACAGCTCCCTGGTTCTGTGCCCAGCCTTGGCATCTAACATGCATCAGCTGGCAATGGCCTCCAAGGACCCATCCACCAGCTGAGGATAGCTGGATCACAGATAGCTCCTCTATGCCCCTCCTGGCCACTAGACATGTCCCCAGCCTGTGTACTGAGGTCTCGGGGGACGGTGGAGACAGATGCAGGCCTGACGGCGCTATGGCCTAAGGGGACTTTCTCACTCTAGGTGAATCCCCTGCAGGGGGCTTACAGCCAGTATCTGCTCAGCTCAGGGTGTGGAGCAAGGCAGATTTGCCGTAATATATTTATTTATATGTCAAATGTACGTTAGAGACTGGAAATAGTGAATAATGGGGGATGTACCGCACACAGGCCCTGAAGGGGTTAATGTGGGCCTGAGAGGCCAGTTATGTTATCTAGCTGCACATGGAGGGACAGTCAGGCTTGACTGGTCATGAGGGCCAGCTGTGCAGGGGCAGGCTTAGCATAAAGAGAGGAAGTCTTTATCCGAGGGGGCTGCAGGGAGAGAGGTTGGAGTCACTGTGTGGGAATGGAGAGTTGTAGGAAGAAAACCTAGGGGGAAAATAAGCCCAGGGATCCTAGCCCTGAAAGGCGGGTGAGCCCTGAAAAGTTGTGGGGAAGAAAGGCCGAGTAGGAAGAAGTCCAGGGAAACAGCAACAAGGAGTGAGATTGTGCCGATCTTGGCTGCTAGTTATAGGGTCCTAGACTAGAACCCAGTGTTGAGAGAGGGCCTGGATTCCACCACCAGCCACTGGGAAGGTGACCCAAATTCCCTCACATGAAGGGATAAGCTACATCAGAGCTCGGAGGGATGCCACGGCCACTGGGCCCAGAGTCAGGGGTCAGAGACCTGGCACGAGGTTATGGAAGAATCTGTTGGACTTTTGTCATTTGAATGTCATTACCCTAAAATGGGCAGACGTAGATATTGCCACCTGGTTGGAGGGCTGAGTTATGGAAGAGGGAGGAGATGGTGTGACTGTCGTCGGGGCGCCAGAGCAAAAGACAGCTGCTATGCCACACCTGCCCACAAGGAGGCACTCCTGCAGTGAGTGCACCCCCTCACGCCACACAACACCCTTAGCTGACTAACACTGTCCTCCTTCTAGCAGTGGGGTAGAGCAGAGTATCGCAACCCCTCATTCGCAACCCACACTTGGGTTGCCAGAACGTGTCAAAGGGTCGCATGGGAAGCCCGGAGCGTGGGGGTTTGCAGAGTCCACCCAGCACTCGTCTGCAACAGCAGCTTCTATGGCTTTGGTCCTGCTGGGCTGGCTGAACTTGGCTCTGGCATTGCAACCTGGTGTGCAGAGCCACAGCATAGCTCAGGTTTGACTGTCACCCTCCATCATGATGGGAGAGGAGAGGGGCCTGGCAGGCCAAATTGGAATGAATGGTGCTGTGACCCTAGAGGAGAAAGTGCCCCAGAGCAAGGAGCTGAACCCAGCCGAGCACAGAATGTACGTATTCTGTACTTGTTACATTGATATTTATGTTGTATATTGTGGGTAAGACATACTGAGTAAGCCAGATGGTAGAGAAGATGTCTTCAGTGCAGAAAAATGTGTGCCCCTAGCTTGGGTTAGCAGCTTGAGTCCAAGCTTGTAGTGGAGCCTGCGGTTGACCTTATGCTGCCTGTGCTGCTATTTTAACCCGAGTTAGTTAGCCTGCATTAGGAGCACACTTTTCTTTGCAGTGCAGACACACCCAGAAAAGTGATGGGACTTGCCCAAAGTCACACAGCACTTCAGTAGCGCAAGAGGAAAGAGAATTTGAGAGTTGTCTTCCCATAACTATGCTCATTCCACTAAATAGCAGAACCAGCCCTCATTGCCCTTTGCAACACCCTGAAGGCATCCTTTACTTACCCTTAGCTTGAATAACACAAGAATCCCTCAAACATTAGCCCAGATTTAGAATCAAAGCTGATCGACACCTGTCCTGCCCCCATTCCTCATCTAGCCATAGAAAATCTACAAGCCTGTAGGCTTTGAAACCATCCTCTCAGAGACCACCAGAGCTTCTGAAATGCTAACATAGATTCCAGCACGAGGCAGAAAATGAGTCAGAAGATGTTCTGGCAAATCAAGGAGGGAGGGAGGGTGGCAGTGTGTGTGTGTGAGACTCACCCCTATCCTGGGAATCCACAGAAAGACCATGCATCACATAGATCAAAACCAGACATGTTTTTGAGAAGGGCTCAGCACCTCCAGTTAGAGGCCATATTTTCCAAGGAGTTCAGCTCCCATTCATGGACCACAATAAGAGGCCAGGTTTGCAGAAGAGCTCAGCAGGCATGCAGCCAGCATGCTGAGCTCTTTTGAAATTAATAGACTTTATTCAGGTGCTTCAATAGGTGCAGAACACTTGGAAATCTGAGCTGAGCTCTTTAGAAAATGTGGCCCATGGGTGGGCCCTAAGTGATACACAGGTAAGGTGCCACAAGTACTCCTCGTTCTTTTTACAGGTAATAGATAGGTTCTCCACACAGAGGTCAATTTAACCCAGTGTGAGGAGGGTGACTGGAGAAAGGCAGAGGGACATGGAGACCTGTTGAAGAAGAGAAGTGGGAACTCAACCATCCTTTTTTCCCAAACCTAATAGTACGCTCAGGTTTGGTAAGAACTGAGCTGTGGTCCATAATGAGTTTTAGCTCTTCCAAAATTTTTCTTCCAGTTTTTCTAAAAGATCTGCCCCAGTCCAAACAGAAATTAATTCAGGGTCTGTTCTGTTCAGGAAGTCAGACTAGATAGTCACAATGGGTTCCCCTCTGGCCTTATATGCCACTAATATGGTTCATCCAGTTCTGGTCAGAATGGGTCTGCTTATCTATTGGTGTGCACAAAAGTAACCCCATGCAAGTCAATGGAGTGGAATCAGGCATAAACATTTAACAGTGAGGGTGATTATCCATTGGAACAAACAAGCATAGGGCATGGCAGATTCTCCATCTCTTGAGGCCTTCACAGCAAGACTGGATGCCTTTCTGGAAGATAGTCAAACAAAAATTGTTGGGCTCAATGCAGGAGAAAATAGATGAAGTTCTCTGGTCTGTGTTATATAAAAGGTCAGACTAAATGGTTCCTTCTGCCCTTGAAATCTACGAGTTATATACCAGAGCAAAACATATGTAAGTGAAAGGAGAATAGCGGGCTAAATAGTTACACAGAGTATTTATCAGCTCTCTACAGTCTCACTAACGCACATATAATTGGAAAAGCATTTACAGCACAGACCAGTTGTGACATATGCATTTATTCAAGGCTCGCACGTTTCATTATAACTGAATATAAAGCCATTTATAGGGAGCTGTGGCAACCCCTAAACTAAAGTAAACACATGTGCAGTGGCTATTGATGTGGTCCGGCTGTTCGGATAGTTAAAAGGCATTATAAACCATTTGCAAGGCATTTAATCAAAGTGACCTACATTTATGTAGTGCCTTTTGTCCTGAAATATCTCAAATATGCCGTACGGACTGCGAGGCCTCCATAGCCATTGCACTCCTCCAGTCTGATGCTGGTGTGAGTCCATGGAAATGGAGTGCATTGCAGTCCTGTCAAGTGGAGAATCAGGGTTGCGTGTATAGGGACACCGGGGTGACATGCAGAAGGCATTCTGTGCTTGCAAAGCTACGCAGTGACGTTTTGGAGCAGAATCAAGGGATAACTCCTCCCCTCAACGCAATAGTGGGCATTTCGGTAGGCCACACTGCAATCAGGGCAGGGACTCCGGGGCTAACACTCTTGCAAATGACATTATAGTGTCTTAAATGACATGTAATGGTCAGGACAGGATATAATCTTATGTCTCCCCTAACTCCCTAGTGCCATGCTGGGCAGACTCAGGATCACCACTCGCTACTGAATCATCAGAATAACTTCATAGAATCATAGACTTTAAGGTCAGAAGGAACCATTATGATCATCTAGTCTGACCTCCTGCATAACGCAGGCCACAGAATCTCACCCACCCACTACTGTATCAAACCTGTGTCTGAGCTATTGAAGTCCTCAAATCCTGATTTAAAGACTTCAAGGTGTAGAGATTCTTTAACTTGTGCCTGTCATAGTATAATTCCCAAATCTGGACCTTAGCGTCCAAAATATGGGTACTAGCATGAATTCCCCTAAGCTTAATTGCCAGCTTAGATCTGATAGGTTGCCACCAATCAGGATTCTGAGTACCTGATAAACTCTGGTCTCCCCAAACCTTCCCTGGGGACCACAAGACCCAAATTCCTTGCGTCTCACAACAAAGGGAAATAAACCATTTCCCTTCCCCCTCCTTTCTTCCTCCCAGCTCTTTCCCGCCCTGGGTACACTAGGAGATCACCGTGATTCAATTCCTTGAATCACCACACAGAGGGGAATGATACCTTCCCCCAGAGGCAATCCAGATTCAAGTTCCGTGAATCTAAAACAAAGGGATTCCACCCTTCCCATCCCTTCTCCTTCCCTGTTAAGTACAGACTCAATTCCCTTGAGCCTCAACAAGGGGAAAAAAATCAGACAGGTCTTAAAAGCAAAACTTTTAATAAAAAGAAAGAAAAAATAAAAGGTCTATCTCTGCAATTTAGATGGTAAAAAGTTACAGGGTCTTTCAGCTTATAGACAATGGAAAGAAAGCTTTCTCCAGCAGAAATACAATTTAAAATACTTTCACCCAAATACACATTAAAACTCTACCAGCCAGATACACAGTTGCAAATACAGAAAAACAATTAAAAAGACTAAACTGTCTTTCTACTTTTGTACTTACAAAATTGAAAGAGAAGATTAGAGAGCCTGTAGGTATGCGTGGTCACTCTCAGAGCCTAGAGAGAACAAAGCAAAACCCAAAAACTGCAAACAAAGGCTTCCCTCCACCGAGATTTGAAAGTATCTTGTTTCCTAATTGGTCCTTCGGTCAGGTGTTTTTTTGGTTCCCTGTTTGTTAACCCTTTATAGGTAAAAGAGACATTAACCCTTAACTATCTGTTTATGACAGTGCCCCATACTTCAGAGGAAGGCGAAAAATCCCCAGGGCCTCTGCCAATCTGCCCTGGAGGAAAATTCCTTCCCAACCCCAAATACCCCGTTACCCTGATATAACTTCCTATAGCATGAGAATTTTCTTTGGAGGGCTCCTCATCCAAGTACTGACTGTGACAGACATGCAATTTCCTGCAATGTCTCAAGGCAGGAGATCTTACTGTGTTACCTTTCAGTATCAGTGTGGGCCAGAGATTGTCTCTAAGTCCACATGGGAGAGTGACTACTGCCCAACAGACCATGGAGAAATCACTAGGTTATAGGACTTCCAGAGAGGTAGCACTACCTGGACAGGTGTGCATACATCAGTTCAGACTGGATTCTCCAGAGACCAGCAGACAAAGAAAGGACTTTGGGATAAACACTTGAGTTTAAACTGAGATGGGCCTTCTTTCTGATCCAACAGACTGACAGGATCTTCTGTCCAATGGGGGTAGGGGGGAGGCAATTCATAGGGAAGGGTTGGAAGGACTGAAACTTCCCAGTACCTGAGGTTGGCACTGGGGGAATCTCTGGTGAGCTTATTAGAATCATAGAATCATAGAAGATTAGGACTGGAAGACACCTCAGGAGGTCATATAGTCCAAGCTCCTGCTCCAAGCAGGACCAGCCCCAACTAAATCATCCCAGCCAGGGCTTTGTCAAGCCAGGCCTTAGAAACTTCTAAGGATGGTAACTCATTCCAGTGCTTCACCACCTTCCCAGTGAAATCGTTTTTCCTAATATCCAACTTACACCTCTCCCACTGCAACTTGAGACCATTGCTCCTTGTTCTCTCATCTGTCACATCTGAGAACAGCCTAGCTCCATCCTCTCTGGAATCCCGCTTCAGATAGCTGAAGACTGCTATCAAATCTCCCCTCACACTTCTCTGTTGCAGACTAAATAACCCCAGTTCCCTCCGCCTCTCCTCATAAGTTGTGTGCCCCAGCTCCCTAATAATTTTTGTTGCCCTCCGCTGAACTCCCTACAATTTTTCAACATCCTTTCTGTGGTGCAGGGCCCAAAACTGGATGCAGTAGTCCAGATGTGGCCTCACCAGTGCTGAATACAGGGGAATAATCACATCCCTCAATCTGCTGACAATGCTCCTACTAATGCAGCCCAATGTGCCATTAACCTTCTTGGCAACAAAGGCACACTGTTGACTTATATCCAGCTTCTCGTCCACTGTAATCCCCAGGTCCTTTTCTCCAGAACTGCTGCTTAGCCAGTCGGCCCCAGCCTGTAGCAGTGCATGGGATTTTTCCGTCCTACTTGCAGGTTTCTGCACTTGTCCTTGTTGAACTTCATCAGATTTCTTTTGGCCCAATCCTCTAATTTGTCTAGGTCACTCTGGACACTTTTCCTACTCTCCAGCATATCTACCTTTTCTAACTAGTTCTTAACCTGTTCTTTCACCACTGGGGGCTGCTTACCTCCTCCCCATACTGTGCTGCACAGTGAGGCAGTCTGGGAGCTCACCTTGTCTGTGAAGACTGAGGCAAAAAAAGCATTGAGTACTTCAGCTTTTTCCACGTCATCTCTCACTAGGTTGCCTCCCCAATTCAGTAAGGGTCCCACACTTTCCCTAACCTTCCTGTTGCTAACATACTTGTAGAAACCTTTCTTGTTACCCTTCACATTCCTGTGTAGGTTCTTTTATCATTTTAATATGTTTTCTCAGATTTTCTTTCACTTTGAGAATAAATATGCTTGCTTAAAAAGAGCTGGGTGGGCAGTTATGCTGTTTATAGTCTCTGGAATCATAGAATATCACGGTTGGAAGGGACTTCAGGAGGTCATCTAGTTCAACCCCCTGTTCCAAGTAGAACCAATCCCCAGATAGATTTTTTTGCCCCAGACCCCTAAATGGCCCCCTTAAGGATTGAACTCACAATCTGGGGTTTAGTAGACCAGTGTACAAACCACTGAGCTATCTATCCCATCCCCTGAGGGGGAAAGAGCCAAATGCAGAGGCTGGCCTGTTAAGCAGTCTGGCTTGCTGGGACTATCACAATGTAGGCAGAGAACTGAACAGCCTGGAAAAACCCTGGTGCTGGGGGAGAGAGAGATGATGGCTGAGGATCCAGAAGCCAGAGAGTTGGTGCCCTAGGTGGACCACAGAAGGGATACACATGCAGTTGGCCTGAACTGACACACTGAGCAACTCAGGTGCTTCTTAGTTTGTGAGATTTGAGAAGATCATAGTGCAATACAGCATGGCTGCATGGCATACAGGATGCATTACTGTGTATCTGCTCCACCAATACTGACTTGGACTCCTTATTCATCCCACGGGTGGAGTACCCGAGCCCACTTATCCACTGACACTTTAAAAACCTTTGCACCCCAATCTGGGTCTATGCCGGTTATACGATATGTATGCATGTTTTCATCCTTGCAAATGATATCTGTAATAGACTGATAGACTCATAGGTCAAAAGGGACCAATATGATCATCTAGTCTGACCTCCTGCACAAGGCAGGCCACAGAACCCTACTCAACCACTTTTATAACAACCTCTAACCCAGGACTGAGTTATTGAAATCCTCAAAATTGGTTTGAAGACCTCAAGCTGCAGAGAATCCACCAGCAAGCGACCCATGCCCCACACTGCAGGGGAAGGCGAAAAACCTCCAGGGCCCCTGCCAATCCGCCCTGGAGGAAAATTCCTTCCAGACCCCAAATATGGCGATCAGCTAAACCCTGAGCATGTGGGCAAGACTCACCAGCCAGCACCCAAGAAGGAATTCTCTGCAGTAACCCAGTTCCCATCCCATCCAACATCTCCCCACAGACTATTGAGCAGACTTATCTGGTGATAATCCAAGATCAATTGCCCAAATTAAACTATCCTATCATAACATCCCCTCCATATACTTATCAAGCTTAGTCTTAAAGCCAGAAAAGTCTTTTGCCCCCACTACTTCCCTCGGAAGGCTGTTCCAGAACTTCACTCCCCTAATGGTTAGAAACCTTCGTCTAATTTCAAGTCTAAACTTCCTTATATCCAGTTTGTACCCATTCGTCCTCGTGCCTACATTAGTACTAAACTTAAATAATTCCTCTCCCTCCCTAACGTTAACCCCCCTGATATATTTATATAGAGCAAGCATATCCCCCCACAGCCTTCTTTTGGCCAGGCTAAACAAGCCAAGCTCTTTGAGTCTCCTTTCATAAGGCAGGTTTTCCATTCCTCGGATCATCCTAGTAGCCCATCTCTGGACCTGTTCCAGTTTGAATTCATCCTTCTTGAACATGGGACACCAGAACTGCACACAATATTCCAGATGGGGTCTCACCAGCACCTTATATAACGGTACTAACACCTCCTTATCCTTGCTGGAAATACCTCGCCTGATGCATCCTAAAATCGCATTTGCTTTTTTAACAGCCGTATCACATTGGCGGCTCATAGTCATCCTGCTATCAACCAATACCCCAAGGTCCTTCTCCTCCTCTGTTGCTTCCAACTGATGCGTCCCCAACGTATATCTAAAATTCTTATTATTAATCCCTAAGTGCATGACCTTGCACTTTTCACTATTGTATTTCATCCTATTACTATTACTCCAGTTTACAAGGTGGTCCAGATCTTCCTGAATAGTATCCCTGTCCTTTTCCGTGTTAGCAATACCCCCCAGCTTTGTGTCATCCGCAAACTTTATTAGCACATTCCTGCTCTTTGTGCCAAGGTCAGTAATAAAAAGGTTAAATAAGATCGGTCCCAAAACCGATCCTTGAGGGACTCCACTAGTGACCTCCTTCCAGCCTGACAGTTCACCCTTCAATACGACCCGCTGGAGTCTCCCCTTTAACCAGTTCCTTATCCACCTTACAACTTTCATATTCATCCCCATCTTTTCCAATTTAACTAACAGTTCCCCATGCGGAACCGTGTCAAACGCCTTACTGAAATCGAGGTAAATTATATCTGCCGCATTTCCTTTATCTAAGTAATCCGTCACCTTCTCAAAGAAGGAGATCAGATTGGTTTGACACGATCTACCTTTAGTAAATCCATGTTGCAATTCGTCCCAATTACCATTGACCTCTATGTCCTTAACTACTTTCTCCCTTAAAATTTTTTCCAAGACCTTACATACTACGGACGTCTAGCTAACAGGCCTATAATTACCCGGATCACTTTTATTCCCTTTCTTAAAATAGGAACTAATCCCCCATAACCCAAGCCTGATCTCAGACATACAGTACCTTCCCTCTCAACCTGTGTATATTTCATTTCAAACATTTACTTTAATAAAATTTTTACACTGTGCTTATCCCCTGCTAGACTCTGTGATTCGTGGTTGGGGGTGTTCCCCATAATCCGGAGTTACAAAAAGACAGACAAGGAGGGCATGTCCACTAACAAACAATACATTTACTCTTGTCTCCCGGAGTTCATTCAACAGTCTCTTACCCTTACTACAAAACCCACACACCGTCGACTCAATACAGGATCCTCGGGGTGAGATTCTCAGGCCTGTGTTATACAGGAAGTCATACTATTGTCCCTCTGGCCTTAAAATCTATGATTCTCTGAACCCCTTTGCCCAGTAACATTGAAATGCTTCTCTCACTCTCCCCTGTGTAAATCAGGGGTAATTCCCGTGAAGCTGGTATGTGTACACTGGGGTGAAGTCAATGGAAGTGATTGGAGAATCAGGCCCACTGGCTGTAAGAGTTGGCGAATCTTGCTGAAAGGTTTGGCGGCTCAGGCTACACAACCCCAAGGAGTTCAGATAAGTCTCTAAATTTCTTGAGGCTTCAAAACCATGCTGGAAATCTCAGGAAAACAACCATACCCAGGGTATTTCTACCACCAGTGCTACTGGTCCAGGCCAAACCTGGGAGGTGCAGAAGTTTGTGACAATGAAAAGCAATGGAAGAGAATGAAACAGCATAAAAAGTTCCGGTCAGATTGTATTCTACCTGCCAGAGTTCCCCATCCCGAAGATACACCTAAGTGCTTTATATCTTTATTATTAGGGTTTGTATTATGGAAATACCTACAGGCTGAACCAAGATCATAGCTTTATGGTGGTATATAAACCTATCATAAGCTACAGTCCCTGCTCCAAAGAGCTTATAGTCCAAGTAAACAAGATCAATAGTGCCTTATTTATCATGCCACGTCCAGATGGAGACCCAGGGCACAGTGGGATGAAGTGACTTTCCTGGCAACAAGAAGTCTGGGCGAGTGTTAGAAATTCAACACAGCTCTCCAGCACTTTAACCACCATATTAGGGGCCTGAGCCAAAGCCTGTAGAAGTCAGTGAGAAAAGGCCCATTGATTTCACCAGACTTTGGATCATGCCGCATACAAGCAGTGTCACTTATTTCATTATCAGAATTTTATCCCAACCTAGACAAATTAATATTTTTAAAACTATTTAGAATTTGTTCCAACTGACCAGCCTTCGTACTTGTCTAGCAGTTGTTATATTTATTGGTACAGATGGAATTTTTATCTTTAAATCAGCTCT
The DNA here is from genome assembly GCF_025201925.1 of Gopherus flavomarginatus. NCBI lineage: Eukaryota > Metazoa > Chordata > Testudines > Testudinidae > Gopherus > Gopherus flavomarginatus. Next base: position 70,973,416 of record NC_066622.1, on the reverse strand, counting down.
AAGTACTAGCTAGCTATTTTGCACTGCCGTTCATAGATTTATTACGTAGATTAATATAGTTACGCACACAGTGAAACGGTCAAACAGCTGTTTAGACTGTGAGCATGTTTATTCTGGACTATTATAATCAAACATACTCTCTGTGGCTAATGTGATTAGCTGGGCAGAGTTGATTAGGACAGAAGAATGTGAAGAATTCTGCTTTCAGATGTAGCTTGCCGGATTGGTGACTTGTGCAGATTCCCAGGCTTGACGTAATAGCGCACAGAGGGTAAATCTTGCAAGGTATCAGAATGAAGGGGGAGGAGGGGAGGAAAGTTGCTTTAGCTGTATTCACACTTTATGTTCGCCGACACAATGGAACCTAAAGAGGCAACCACGACCTATTAACGTGTTAGAGTTGCAGACCTTTGACTCTTTTATGGTTAATTAGCCTTTAGCTAAAGAAAGGCCCCAGGTCACAGAGCTTCCATCAGCCCTGGACTCAAAGCATTGCCCTCTTTCACCCTGGCAATTTACAATGTAATGATGATTGATAGCCAGATGAAAGCATTGGCTCGCGCCTGTCTTCTCCCATTGTGCAGGGGAAGGTCTGTAATGATCTATTGCAGCAGTAGTTTCAGGGGCCATTTTGGTTGATTGCACCCTTAATCACTCCTGGTTCAGGCTTTGGCCAAACTGATTTTAAACTGGCAGAGACTGTCACTGCAGCAGGGTAAAAATCAACCCTTGCTTGAGGCATTTAGAAAGCCCCCATGGTCTTGGTATCTAAAGAGCTCCTCCTGGGTGAGGTTTCAAATGGCTAGCCCTGCTCTGGAGTGAAAGGAGGGAGCTATTCCTTTCCTTGTGAGAATGGGAAATAGTTGCTATAGACACAGGGCCAAAGTCAGAGAGGATATCTTAGTTAGACTCAGTTGTACCTAGTGGTCAGTCCATCTCACCATGTGGCATGGCCCTCTAAGGGTCCAATAGCAAGATCTATAGAGAACTAAGGAGGACAGAGCTAGAGGGGAAGTGGCCCCAGGAATAAGCCAGACCCTACACAGAGGGGTTCAACTAACCTGCTCTGGGTAATGCAGGTAAAGCATGGAGTGAAGTGCACCCCCTAGGGCCACAAGAGGGCAGGCTGGAGAGGCACACACCCTACTGATGGAGGCCCATAGACCACGCAGCTACACAGGTCTAAATGGGTCAGGTCTAGCTCTGTGCTAAAGCCCTTTTGTTCAGTCCCTGCAGTCAAGTGGCCCTAAATGGGCATCTCTGGGTATGGGAGACTCCTTGGTTGGTATGGAGGCAGAGTAGGGCCACATGGGGGAGTACAGAACCGGTGAGGACACAGTAACATAGAATCATAGAATTGTAGGACTGGAAGGGACCTCGAGAGGTCATCTAGTCCAGTTCCCTGCACTCATGGCAGCGCTAAGTGTTATCTAGACCACCCCTGACAGGTGGTTGTCTAACCTGCTCTTAAAGAGCTCCAATAAGAGAGATTCCACAACCTCCCTAGGTAATTTATTCCCGTGCTTAACCAGCCTGACAGGAAGATTTTCCTAATGTTCAACCTAAACCTCCCTTGCTGCAGTTTATGCCCATTGCTTCTTGTCCTATCCTTAGAGGTTAAGAACAAGTTTTCTTCCTCCTCCTTGTAACAACCTTTAATGTACTTGAAAACTGTTATCATGTCCCCTCTCCAGGGGTGAAAGTAATGTGAAACACTTACTAGTACGGGGGCCCAGAGCTGGAAGGGGCGGAGCCTTGGATGGAAGGGGCAAGGACTTGGGCAGAAAGGGTGGGGCTGGGGGTTGGGGTCACACTCCCCCACCCAGCCTATCCGCACTGCTTGGCCTGATGCTCCGGCTGCTGCTGTGGTAGTGGTGGCTGGGAGCCCCGGAACCTTTTAAATCACCGGCCCTAGGGCAGCTGCCCCTTTTGCCCCCCCCACCCCTCATTGGTGGCTCTGCCAATAGGGACCTTACTGGCAGGGCCACCAACAGGGTGGTAAAAGGGGTATGACATTAAAGTGCTGCCACAACAACATTTTATTGTTGATTGCATACAGGCTGGTACCAGCTTCCTACCAGTCTGCCATACCAGCCTGTACTGGCCTACTTTCACCCCTACCTCTCTGAGTCTTCTCTTTTCCCCACACACACACACAGCCTCTCTCAGTTCACTGGGTTTTGGCACTCATGTCCCTTGTCTAGCAAGTGCTATTTAATTGATGATGAGATTCTCTGTCATAAGGCAGTTTCATAGTTCCTCATTCACATAATCAGGGTGACAACACTTTATTCCTCCTGCCCCAATAACAAAGAAATTGGGAATCCTACAGCTGTCAAAGTAACCATTTTAGGCTGCCGTGGGCTATGCTAGGCGGGGTGGGCGTGCCTATGCAAACACAATCAGTCCCTGAAACTCTTTTCCACGCTCACCATAATTCACCACCAGATGTCAGGGTAGAGCTCATCTTGACTCTGCTTACATTTACTACAGACCATTTCTCCAGTTTGCCGAAATCATTTTGAATTTTAATCCTATCCTCCAACCCCTCCCAGCTTGGTATCTCCCATGAACTTTATAAGGTCACTCTCTATGTTATTATCTAAATCACTGAAGAAGATATTGAATGGAACCTCACCCAGAACTGATCCTTGTGGGACCCCACTCGTTATGCTCTTCCAGCAGGACTGTGAACCACTGATAACTACTCTCTGGGAACGGTTTTCCAACCAGTTATGCATCCACCTTATAGTAGCTCCATCTAGGTTGTATTTCCCTAGATCAAGGACTCTCAAACTTCATTGCACCGTGAGCCCCTTCTGATAACAAATATTACTACATGATCCCGGGGAGGGAGGGGGAGCAAAACTCGAGCCCGGCCGTCCTGGGTTGGGGGGCTGAAGCCAAAGCCTGAGCCCCTCCGTCCTGAGCTTCAGCCCTGGGCAGTGGGTCTCAGGCTTTGGCTTCAGCCCCGGGTCCCAGCAAGTCTAATGTCAGCCCTGGTGACCCCATTAAAATGGGGGCCCGCCCCACAGTTTGAGAACCGCTGCCTTAGTTTGTATCTGATGGGCAGGCTTTGCATCATAGCGGCTCACCTCCGGGCTAGGCTGACCTAGGGGCTCAGACCTGCCTGTTGATCACCCCGATTCACTCTGCAGTGATGGCAGCCCCACAGTGGAGCAAGGGACTTGTGCTGGTGCTCGGCACAGAGCTGCTTTCCATCCAGGGACTATGTTGGGCTCTAATGTCTATTCCACAGACCACTGTGCACGTCCAGTTGCACAAACAGTGATAGCGCAATACACTCTGAACGATGCTTTTGTCACCTGTGTTTCACTGGAAGGAAGGAGCAGCCCTGCTTGATTCCATCTGATGCTGCTTTCCACATGGCCCTGGCTGCAGACGCAGTACAGCTGTTTGATTTCCAGAGGAGGCCTATTCTGGCCCTGCTGCTTGCCTGCATTTACAGCTGAAGTATTTTAATCCACACTTGACCTCTAGACCCATTCACTAGAGCTGGGCAGGAAGTGATTTTCCCAGCCCCAAAGAATCATTGAGATTCTGAACATTTTTCTCTGAAATCTCAAATTTTCATGAACCAAAATCTGAAAAAAAAATTGGATCAGGTCAATCAGAACATTTTATTTTCATAGATTCCACTGCCAGAAGGGACCATTGTGATCATCTAGTCTGACCTCTGGCCTAACACAGACCAGAGAACTTCTCCACTATAGTTCCTAGAGCAGAGCTTTTACAAAACCTGCCAAACTGTCCGTGAAGGAGACCCCACCACAACACTTGGTCAATTGCTCCAATTTTGATTTTTCATCTTTTTAGAAAAACTTTTATTTACTACAAATTAACTGAAATTTTGAAACAAAAAGTCATTTTGACCTGAAAAAACTGAACGTTTCATCCAGAAAAATGTCAAAATGGGATGTTTTGACAATTGGGAAACTTTTTCCAACGTTTCTTCGAAATAGGAAATTTGCTGAACCTTTCCCTTTCTTGTGAGAAGTTTGTTTCAATGAAGCAGTATTTTCTGATGCAAAATTTTTGTCAAAAGATTCCTCCTTTATTATTTACTTCATTTCTACCATTTTTACAGTGTTCCGGTGTTTCTTTTCTTGTAATCCAGCCCTGGCGTCCTTTGCAGTCAGGGTGTGATTCATCTCTCCAATGAGTTAGGTAAGGCCCTTGATGTTGATACCTATTTGTATTATTGGTCACATGGTCTAGTGGTCAGCACAGGGAATCCGAGAGCTAGGAACTCCCGTGTCGTATTTTTGACTCTGGCGTGGATTTCTGTCACAGAGGGTGAGTTACCAGTTCTCTGAAACTAACTGATGATGATGACGACGATGATGACAGTTAATGGGAACTACAAGAAAAATTCACCCCTGTGCAGTGCTATTTTGCAGCCTTTGGAAGGATTTAAGTCATGCATTAACCATGGGCTGGTCCTGTGCCCAGGGGTGAATTTCACCTGGTATATGCCAATGCCAGACAGCTGGAAGGAACGCTTTAGGAACGGGCAGATTCAGAAGACTCATTTTGAACAAGCAATCCAAATCTATCCAAGCCTCTTGGCTCTACACAGCATGGCTGGAGATCACATGTGCATGGGACCTGTTGTGGCACTGGTGTGTCTGCTTGTGGCATGGATGTGTAGACAGCCACAGAGTAAAATTAATTCCCAAATGAAAACTTTGTGGATGTGACAGATTCGGTCCCCATTCCAGGCTGGGGTCCCACTGAGCCTGCCTGTTCCACCAGCCTGAGTCCTCCCCCACTCTGTGCTGCTGTATCAGGGTCTCAACTTCCCTTCCAGCACACACACAGGTAGGGGCGCACACAGCTGTAGAGTCACACAGAGTCTGCAATCAGATCTGCGTGGGAGGGTTCAGTTTGGGGATTGCCCAGCACTCGATGCACACACCCTCTGGAGTGTAAAACCAAAATTCTATTGGCCTGCACTATATAGAGATCTATACAGTGTAAGCTCATGAAAATCACCTCCTCCCTCAATGCAGAGGAAGATATGCACAGCTTCTGCCTCCCCCCCCCTTTATGAATTACACAAACTGGGTTTTATAATAAGCAAAGAACAAGTTTTTTAACTACAAAAGGTAAATTTTAAGTGAGTATAAGAGATAGCAAACAGATCAAAGCAGATTACTGAGCAAATAAGATAAAACTTGCAAACTAAGCTTAGTACCCTAAAGAACACTGGCTACAAATAATAATTTCTCACCCTCAATTTTGTTTCAAGCAGGGTGCAGAGTTTGTTGAAGGTAAACTGCACGGCTTCCAGCTTAAATCTCCAGGGATTCCTTGTACAGGCTGATCTGTCTCACCGGGGCTCACCCCCTACCTCTTCCAGCTTAGTTCCTTTGTTTCTTCAAGTGTTTTCAGCAGTCTTCCTTCTTGGGCAGGGAGGCAGTTGAGAAAAACCAAGAATAACTCATTACCCAGCCTTAAATAGGATTTACATATGGCGGGAATCTTTTGTTTCCTAGTTTGGCCCCCACCCCCTTCCAGTGGAAAAATACCAGCTCAAGATAGTGTCCTGTACCAGGTGACATGATCACATGACCGTACAGTGTCAAAGCAGCATCCCAGGAAGTTTCTCACGAAGGAGGAAGATTAGTATTTTCAAAGTCCCATTGTTCCTCCTAATGACTCATTCAGGCTCATTGCATACTGTCTGGTGGGCATTCCCCAAGTACACACACAATTATAGTTGTTAGATAGTCAATATTCCCAACTTCAGATACAGGATGATCCATGCATTCAAAGTGGATAATCACATTCATTAAAACATAACCTTTCCAATGATACCTCACATGACCTATCTTGCATAAAACATATCATAGTTATGCCATATTCATATCATAACAATATTTCCATGAAGATTATGGGGCATAGGGTCACAGTGGAGTTAAGGTGACCTTTGCAAGGACCCTAAATATTTGGAAATATGAGAATACATAGGTGAGGTGGCCAAATAACCTTAACTCTGCCCTGTGCAGATGCCAGCTCCCCATCTTCCTTCCTTTGTGGGTTGAGTGGTGCAGAGAGAGCAGAGTGAATTTACCATTTTAGGCCCCACATTTTCTAAAATGACCAGTTGTTTTGGGTGGACACCTAAGGCACCCCACCCCTATCCAGGAAGTCTGGCCCCCGCTGGACTTCATTGGACAAGCTGCCCCTGAGCTCGCCATGTGCAGGGCAGGTGATGGTGGAGGGCCCTTGTGAGGGGCATGTAGATATGTTGCCAAGTCCCTTTAAATCTTTCTGGTGGAACCTAGGCTGATACAATGGGCTCTGTTCCTTTCTAGTGGCCAGACTACATCTAGGGGGTGTGAGTGCTAGCTACTTCCTCACACTTAACAGGGCTAATTCTTTAGTTCAAGGGACAGAGTCACAAGCTTTTAGAGCAGGAGGTTCTAGGTCAACCCCTTCCCACAATCACGCAGCATGACACGAGGTTTCCTTCTGGATCTGCCTGAAGATCCAGGCCCATGTATTTACTCTTCTATTTCTGAGCTCATAGGGATTTGCTCAGCACCCTCACTTCCTGGGGTCGGCCAGGGACCTAGGGAAGGGACGTGCTGGTTGAACTGCCGTTAGGTTGGAGAATGTTTCCATTTAAAATGCCATTTTCTGTTAGACGGCGCTCACATGTGCCTTCGCTTCCTCCACATAAAGAGGGAGCACTCTGCGATTTCTCCTTGTGAAAAGCATCGCCGTTCATGCGCACCAAAGCCAAACCAGCCCCTGGGCCCCTACATCATTTGATTAGCGACACATGCAGTGATTCTGAAACCTGCTTGTGACTTTATCTGGATGGGCTAAAGAACAGCTTTCCTTAAATTCCTGTTGAAGGCAACAGGGATAAAGGAGAAGGGGCTTTTCCGCCACCCTGGTCCCCTCTTTTAAAAAAAACCTTCCCCCATACTGTGATATCTTGGAGAAACACTGCTCCATTCTTTGCTCAGCCCCCCTCTCCCCAGCAAGATAGCATCACACTGGCTAGCTAAGGACTCTGGAGATACTGATCAGATCGCGTTCAATTTCACCAACGGCTGGAGCTGGGAAAGGTTAAGAAGCATTGCCCTGCTACAGAAGGAGAATGTGTTTGCTGCCAGGGGAGCTGAAAAGCAACACTGAGTGCAGATAACGCTGTATTGATTCAAACGGCCGCCTCGACGCTGATTTTTTTTTCACAAGGCCCGTCTGGCGCTGGCCTGCAAGGTGAAGCCAGAGGAACACGCTTGGCAGTCAGAAAAATATTCCATGAAAATAAGAACATTCAAGGGCAAGAGAGCAGGGTCTGATTGAAACCAGATGAGAACAGCTCGCGAGCGCCGCTTCCACACTGTTGAGCAGCTAAGTATGTGGAAAGCTGCTGGCTTTCCCTATGCTCACAAGACTGACCAGACTGAGCAGGCCGGCCTTTTGTCTTTTTCTAATCTAGCCAGTAAGGAGAGCATTATCGGGTGATCATGGACATTGGTTGTGCTCATTCGCGGAAAATCAAAGTGCTAGAAACCTTATTTACTCCGGCTCCTAGGTGCAACCATGATACAAATAATAGATCCTCCTCCTCATCAATCAATCAATCAATCATCATCATCACAATCATGGCTTAGCCCATAGTTCAGTGGCTGTAAATCGTGCAAACAATTATTTCACAACACCAAATTGTTCGGCTGTATTTTTGTGGTTGACGAGCTGGCTGTACTGATGTGTTCAGAACTGGGCTGCTTTGCTGCCAGGCTGTTTTATTAGCATGGAAGGGCAGGAGCAAAACATTGTCAAGTTAAGAGAGACAGAATGGGGCAGGATCCCTCTTTGGCCATCAGCTCCACCCAGCTCTGGAGCAAGCTGTTGGCATCTGACTGTTATGGGGTGGCCTCTGGGAAATGAATGGATGATCTGCCAGCGAGACAGGTGGCTGCACCACAAAACCTGTCACCGTAGCTGGTGTGAAGTGGTTCTTTCTTGTTGGACTCAGCCAAGAGGACAAGGCCTCCATGGTGATTCAAGGGTGAGACTACTGGAGTTGCTCTAGCTTGGCAGGTGGGGCTAGAGGAGAAGTTTCAACTGCTGCCCACTCAGAGATGTGCTGAGAACTACAGTCCAGATCTACCTTGCTATGAGCAATTATGTATATTATAAACTGAGCCGGTCGGCTGGCTGGTGAGCGATGGAAATGGAGGTGCACTTAGTGTGTTGCTTTTGTCAGGGAAACTTGCATGTCAGTGTGTCCTTGTCATTAGGAAGCAACCTTAGTGCCCCTGAATTTGTGGTTCCCGAGAGGACGCTACAAATTCAAATTAACTTGGACATCTGTGCACCCCTGCTTTTCCAGTCCTGCCTCCCCACAGGTCTGTTGCTGCACCTCCAGCCTGCCTCAGAGCACCCCTGCTAGTCTAAGCTTAGAGGGTCCTCACAGACCTGGTGCTGACCCTCAGTCCTGAGCAGAGAGGCTGGGTAGAGTACAATGCTCTGCCCATGGAGCACTATCCATGGAGCCTCTTGCTACTCGGAGGATGCTCCTTGGACCGTATGGCATGAGCAAGGTGGCACACTTAAGTGAAGTGCTCCGGACTGGCTGATCATAATGGCTCCTTCTGGCTTTAACATCTATGAGAGGAGCAGGAGAGAGGGAGAAGCAGTAGCAGCTGTTGATGGAGGATGGAGAGTGTATCTCGGCTTACGGGGGAGCTCCATAAATAATGGCACTGAGACCCAACAGTGAGGTCCATAACAATGAGCTGCAGGGATCTTGCTGGCCATTGATACTTTCCAACTTTTCCATGAAATAGACTTGCTTTATTCAATCTGATGTGGTGAGAACAGAAGCTACTGTGGGGATCCAGGTTGCAGGGCAAAGCCATGAGTGCAGGTAGCAAGTTCCCATATCTCCAGTCTCTGCAGAAATGCAGAGTGTGGTGACCCAGCATGGCATTTCTGCAAGCAGATGCTACAACTTCTGTATCAACAGCGACTTACTGCATTAAGATGTGCTGTAGGGATGTCGCAAGAGAACAATGATAACACCTGTCTGTCCCAGTTACTTCCTAAAACCAAGCGGTAGGGCAGGAATTTACGCCAGGACCCACTGAGAGGAACTTTTCAAGCCTGCTACAGGATTTCTGGGAACAGAGATCTAGCCACAGTACCACAGAAACATATCCATTAGGGACGGAAAAGACTTACTGGGCTATCTAGTTCACTTCCCTGCAGAACTCTAATGCATTGTCCAGAGTTCACCTTAGCTGATTTGAAATGTACTTGTGTGGTTGTGTGCCCATATGTACTGCTGCCCTCTACAGAATAGAATCAGAATTCCTCCACTGTGTGTCATATGCCCTGTACTGCTAATGGCCTACAGGGAGAGTCTCCCCTTGCTGATGAAGGCCAAGGCTGTGGTTCTGGAGCTTCAGAATCTGAGTTATATCCCTGTTGTTGCTGTGACATGCCAAAAACCCACAGGGTGCAGCACAGAAGTGACTGTGAAGTCCTAGGTGGCTACCAATTTGTTTGGTTTGTGTCAGGAGGGAGGTGTGAACTCCTGTGAAGCCCTGGTAGGAGACTCTGAGTATTGCCACAAGTAAATGGAGATCCTGCTTTAGGTCAAGTGGTAGATGATGATGCTGTAACTTCTCTCCCCGCTGCTCTTGTGCAGTTCTATGAGATTGTGGTTTACCATGCAGTGACAACGTTGATGCCTAGACAGACACAGGTTAGGGACAGTCTCCTCCTGATGCTAACCATGGGGAGAGGGTTTTGCTGAAATGTAGGGGAAGAGATATAAAATCAGTTCGCAGAGACCAGAAGAGCTCTTTCCAATTTGGAGCAGGAAGGAGCCATGGGTGCCCAGCCTCTCTGAAAATCAGGCCCCAGAGTCCCATCCTGGACACTCAAAACCAAGGCATCCATAATGAGAGTCCTCTTTTGAAAGTGTCAGCCTTAGTTTCATGGTGCCTCAGTTTCCTCGTGTGTAAAATGGGGCTGGCAATACTCACCTGCTCCACAGGGATTAATTAGCGAGGGCACATGCTGAAGAGGTTGAGCATCCTCAGCTGCCACTGACTGCTCACCAGGGCTCTCTGCTGCCCCCCCCTGCCCCGTCCTTGCTGCACCCCAGCTCCAGTGGTTGGGGGAGGGCTGTTTGGTACATTAACCCCAGCTCAGATGTATGTGAGTGTTCAATAAATGGCTCCCATCCCTCTGAGGTAGGTGCTGCAGCCAGACCAGCCAGATGGCACCCTCTGTGCTCATGGTTCCCTAGAGATGAGACATATTTGCACCAAAGCCGGAGTGACAGTCGATTCCACTTCGTTCCATGCTGTTGCTAAACCCAGGAAACAGGAAATCCCCAGCCCATCCTATTCTTTCTTTGTTCTGTCTCTCTCTCTCTCTCTCACAAAACAAGCTTGCACAACTATGGAAACTGGCCCTTTCCTGCTGGGGCACAAAGCAACGGAACAATTCATACCGGCATAACAAGTGGATAATGCAGATAACAAAGTACAAGCACGTAGCTGATTCCATTCAGGTACCATTGACGTCAATGGCAAAGAACCCACTGATTTCAGGGTGGGCAGGATAGGGTTCGGTTGGAGAGGCTGCTTAGCTCGCTTGGCCTCGCTGTGTTGCTACCCCCATTGTGGATAGTGAGTCACAGCAGGAGGAGGAGCTGTACTCACACAAGGAGATGTGCAGCTTTTAAGCACTGGCCTTAAAAGGTGAGAAGTTGCAAGCAGAAAGTACGAGCCCATGTCTCTCAGAAATGGCTTGAAGATCCTGGGAGAAGGGCGTTCGCCGGAGGGGTGCTGTGAGTCAGGACCAGTGCTGGTAACTCCATTTTCTATATCTACCAACTTCCCAGGAGATCCAGGCAAGGAGAGACTGGTCAGTTTCATGCTGCTAGTCAATGCTGGGAAGCTGTGAAACTGACAAGAACCACATCAAGGTCAGGCAGGAGCAAACTCCCCTCCTGCCCCCCAACCCTGCAGCAGTAAAACCTCAGATCCCAAGGCAGCTGACTCGGGCTCGCTCCAGGGCTAAAAACAGCAATGTAGAAGTTTGGGCTCAGGCTGGAATCCAGGCTCTGAAACCTGCCAAGTGGGGAGGGTCTTAGAGCATAGGCTCCAGCCCAAGTATGAATGCCAGCACTGCTATTTTTAGACTGGCGAGCCTCAGTCAGTTAACCTGCATGCTGAGGCCCACTGCCACATTTTGTGTGTGTGTGTGTGTGTGTGTGTGTACACATCCCCCAGGGGCCCTGGCTCTGCTGCAGCCCGCCAGGCTGGCAGTCAGGGATCTCAGGGAGTACGTTTAGTTTTCAAATGCCATGTGTTGGCGAGATTTCAGTTCCAGGACAATTTTTGAGATTTTGGCTTTTCATCCCAATTCAGGACAATTTTTTTTTCAAAAGTGCAAAAATCTTCACCGTGCTGAAATTTAGTTTCCCAGCCAGCTCTTTTGCTGACCCCAAACAATCCCAAAGAATGAGTTTGGCATCCCAGATCACGAGACTGGCCTGAGATTGTTTTTAAATAATACATTTTGGGTCTTTTTATTTGTTTTCCAGAATCTGTGCTTGTAGGGTGCCCTGGGGGGGTCACACTGCCATTATTTTCTATGCAACCAAGAGGGCTAGAACTTTTTTTAAGTGAAAGTGAGATTCTTATAATGTTCACATGATTCTTATAATGTTCACAGGCCTGGGGCTTGCAGAAACAAACCAATAATTGCAAGACACGTGAAAAAAATCTCAGGCCTTGTCAACACCATAAGACTGAGGTGGATCAAGAAAGCCGTGAGAGAGTTCAGGCCAACAAACGTAAGCACACCCTTAGGTCATGGGGCAGGTATGGGCCACACTAAGCCCTGATTTCAGGACTCTCGGCCTCCCTTGACCAGGCCATGGCAGGACTACCTACATCACAGCCATTAGGGGACCACAGGGCTCTGCAGCAGATGCTCTCCACAAGAACGTCTGGGTGGCAAGTGAGTAGAATGCCTCCTGGTGCTCCCCTTGCATCGTGCCTTACTATGGGCAGTATGCAACTGACACGAGCTAGCCCTTTCTTTGTGACAGGTGCTTTATGTTCTTCTGCGTGTCTCACCATAAGCTTAGAGCAAACCACCACTTTCAACCAAAATGACCTTTATTTTAGAGCAGGAGAACAACCAAGCAAGAAAGGACAAAAGTAAAGTCTCCAGGACAGAGTACAGTGTGTGTGTGTGTGTGTGTGTGTGTTTCCTCTGACAGGCTCAACTGCGTTGCAATCATCGGGAGAGCAGGGTGACCAGACAGCAAGTGTGAAAAATTGGGACAGGGCGTGGGGGGTAATAGGAGCCTATATAAGAAAAAGACCCCAAAATCGGGACTGTCCTTATAAAATCGAGACATCTGGTTACCCTACAGAAAAGTGCTTAGAACTGGAAAGGTTCGGGACCCATCTTTTCCTTAAATCGGGGGCAGTGTCCTTGTTTTTAGCAGGAAAGCAAACAGAATCTGACTCCTCTGGCTGCATGTCTGGCTCTCAAAGGCACAGTGGCAAAGGATACACCTGCTCTAGTACCAGGAATGGATTTGCACAAAGAGATGAATGTGACAGAGGCTGGTGCAATATATGCCACTTGCCAGGATCAGGCCCTATCCTGATTTGTTAACACACCCCCAGGACAGCTGCACAGTGAAGGTTATGAAAGTGGTGTCATGACTGTTAGAACCAGGGCTCTAATGACATAGCAGCTAGGAATGGGGTCACCACTGGGGAGGTAGGGAGCCCATTTTAAAGGGCTTGAGGCTAGAGCCTCAGCTGTGGATGAGATACACTCAGAAGACAAAGGGGGCCCCTTGCCTCGGGTGCTGCACACACACAAAATAAGAGACAAGCCTGGCCCGAAGGAGCGGACCGTGTACATAGACAAGACAGAAGAATGGAGGAGAGGAAATCGCAGGGAAAATGAGGTCCCCAAAGTCACCAAGCGGTCAGTGGCAGAGCCACAACATGAACCCAGGGCTCCTGATGTCCGTTTCACTGCTTGAGCCACCACACCAAGCCCAGGGCAGACCCCGCCCTTCCCAACTTTGGTCTCTCTCCTCTTCCTCTGAGCTTCACCCCCACGCCCCATCATTCTGGGCATGGTCTGGGACAAGGGTGTCAGAACCTTTGTAGAAGTAGGGGAGCTACCGGTGCTGGAACCGGGGGGGCATGCCCCCACTTTTTAACACGGGTGTAGTTTGGGGGCTAAGTGGTGGCATTACCCCACGCTGTAAGCCTTGGTCAGCCATGGAGCAGCACCGGCAGGGCTGCATTTCATGGCAGCATTGCAGCATCCCCTGCCCCCCCAAATTATGCCCATGTTAAAAGGGAGGGGCTTGTCCCCCCGGCCTCTGCCCATTCGTGGTTCCTCAGTCTCCTGCAATCTATGGAGGTCAGCACTTGACGGGGAGGATGCTGCACTGTCTGAGGAGCCAGCAGCAGGGGAAATGGGCAAAGGTAACATCCAAGGGGGGGGGGTAAAAATCAGGCTATTGCCTGACTAGGCCCTGGTGTCACTAGAGCTGCGAGGCCCCAAGAAGAGCCGTCTCCCCTGCCCCCTGACTGATGTGCCTATCACACAGCCTGTCATATGTCTCTGCTTCCCAGATCGATTAGCTCAGCAGAGAGGCTGAGCACTGACTGAGCCAGGGGACAGAAGTCCCGTCTGATTGCTCTAGGAAGGAGGTGCACTGATTAGGGTACTTGCCTGGTGCTTGAAGACCTGGGTTCAATTCTCTGCTCTGCCACAGAGTCCCTGTGTCACCTTGCCTACATCACTTAGCCTTTGTTCCCTCAGCAGCCTAGAGGCACAGATGCTGCAGCACTAGGGGGCCACAGAAGCAACTCAGCTAGACAGAGGTAGCCATGAAGGGCAAATGTTTAGCCCAGTAACCCCTGGCCAGTGTCCATTCTGGGGCTGAGTGAGACCTCCCTGCTCGTGGGCTGGCTGCCCCGCTGGCACTTTCCTTTAGCCTCCAAGCTGACGTTTCCTTGGGAGGCGGCAGGGCAGGCTGAACCCCATGTGCTAATCACCTTGCTCTTGTCCACGATGGGCCAGTCGGGTTTTTCTGCAATGGACACCATTGGGAAGGGGTTTCAGGGAGGACAGCGAGTGAGAAGGAGCAGAGCCCGCGGTACCTGGACTCTCACCCCAAGCACCAACCACAAAAAATAATCAGCCATTGGGCTTCAAGGCAGCACATCCCAATGTCAATATTGACACTTTGCAGTGCATAAAGTAGCTATTGAGAGATGACGAGCAAGAGGAACAGATCCAGCTGCCAGGCACGTGATAGACACCACAGGGACTCAATCTCCTCTCCCTTAAACTGTGGCCAACTGCCTGACTGCAGCGCCGAGGCTCTGGCCTTACACCAGAGCGAGGGAGAGCAGAATCAAGTGCCAGCACTGCCCTAATACTATAGCTCTGTCACATACAGGGCATGGGCTATTTCCCAGCTGCTGCAAATCAGCCATAGCTCTATGGAAGTCAGTGAGCCAGATCCTGGTAACTCCGTGTAGCTCCAGTGACTTGGGTGCCCTGTCACACCAGCTGAGGCCCTGTGTGCAAATACTTCAAATTCCTGAGCCTTTTCTTTTGTTAAAACGGCCTCTGGTTCAGTGTGGACCCCTGGTGCAAAAAGCACGTTCAGCGCTCCCTTTTGTTCTGACGCATTGTACAAAAGTGTCCTTTGTTTTATTGGGCTGGGGGGGGGAGGAGCAGAGGAGCGTGTTGGGGGCGGGGAATGTGCTTAAAGTCCAACATTAAAACGTCACGTAGCAATTAAAAAATACAGAGCAGCTGTGCTGTTTGACGATGTTTTTCCACATATGCCAGCCAGGCGATCGCTGGCACTCCCGACCTTAGGAAAAACAGGATCCCCCTTCATCTCCTGCACTGCTGAGAGCCCTGCTTTCAAACAAAGCGCCCAGGACCACCTGCGTGCACAGGCTGCGATATTGATCGCCCCAAAGCTGGGCATCTATTTATTGTGACAAATTCGGAGGGGGGAAGGAAGCAAAATATTTGATTAACTCAGTAATGAGCAGTTTCCACTGTTGGTGCAGCGCATGATAATACGAAACGAACAGCGGCCCATTGTTTGAGAGCAGAAGGAAGCCCTGTGTGGGATCGCTGCTGGATTCTATACATCCCAGATGGAAGGGAGGGGGGAATGAGACCCTGGAATTTCTTTTTGTGGTTCCTTTACTATTTTATTGGCCATGTGAACAGGTCAGTGAGTCACACGCTCGCTGAGGCACAGACAATCCGTCAGGGCCGGTAGGCGACGTGTGTACGTTGAAAGTTTAATGAGGGCCCTGATGTTAAGCTAACAACGTTTTCAAACAGTGGCTAACAAAAAACAGGGATCAGGGAGGCTGTGCTGGGTGCCAAGATGTTTGTTTTAATACTAACGAGGGCCAGCGTCAGGCAATAAAAAAGGAGAGAGGTTGGAAATAATCTCTTCTCCAAGCGCGGAAAGCCGTGCAGTTTAATACACTTTAAACCATTCACAGTTCAACGAAAGATGGGCTTGGGGAAGGGGAAAAGAAAACCCAGGAAAGCAGGTCCAAAAGACGTGACTAGGAACCCAGGAATCCCTGCAACACATGTTGTGAAGGGTAGCTAAATGAAGGGCCCCATCCTGCAGATCCTTAGTGCCTGGCATAGTATTAATTACTAGGAGTAAGACCTAGAGCCACAAAGGTATTTAGGCACACAACTTCCATTGAAATCAATGGGAGTTTCAGACTCCAGTGCTAAGGTTTCAAGGGACACTGAAGGTGGGTAGGACAGAGTACCATGGGCATACAGGGCAATGAGTCAACATGGATGGAACCTGGGAGGATGAGATCAGACCCAAGGAAGAGTCTTGTGACTCGCTCCATAAGCATGGTGCAGCCCACCTAATGAGTGCATGGCTCCACTAATTAATGCCTGGACCCTGGAGAAGACGCACATGTAAGATGTGGTGGTGGCCTTGTAGGGGGGCATGGCCTAGGTGGGAGGGGCCAATGAGGTGAGAAGAGGGGGTGAGGGGAATTTGGGATATGCAGGGCTGCGGCAGCCAGAGAAAGACGACTTTCCTCAGCTCCAGGGTTGTGGCTGCCGGGCAGAGATGGCCCTCCTTCCCAGCCCCAGCTCAGGGGCTGCCGCGGCATCCCATTAGAAAGGTAAGCCTGTGCGCTTTTATTTGTAGAACAAAAAAAGTTAATAAGGGTTTTTTTTAATATAGTGGTTTTATCCAAAGCGCTTTACAATAGTTAGCTAACATTACAAACAACATTTGGAAAGATTATTAAGTGGTCTGCAAAAAAAAAAAAGTTTGAGAACCGCTGGGCTAGAGAATACTTAGTCTTGGCTTGAGTGCAAGGGACTGGACTAGATGATCTGTCGAGATCCCTTCTAGCCCTACAATTTTGTGTTAAATAAACAGAGCCCAGAACTGATCCCTGCGGGACTCCACTGGAAACAGATCTGCTCAGTGAGGATTTCCCATTGACAATTACATTTTGAGACCTATCATTTAGCCAGTTTTTAATCCATTTAATGTGTTCTGTGTTAATTTTATATCATTCTAGTTTTTTAAATCAAAAGGTCATGAGGCACCAGTCAAAAGTCTTACAGAAGTGTAGATATATCAACGCTATTACCTTAATCAACCAGACTTGCAATCTCATAACAAAAAGGAATCAAGTTAGTTTCACAGGATCTGCTTTGCATAAACTCATGTTGATTTGCATTAATTTCAGTACCCTCCTCTAGTTCATTATTAATATTTTTAGTTCATTATAAGATAAGCCTGTCTGCCTCTCCACAGGAAAGAGATTTATTTTCTGGTCTTCGCAGACACTGGAAAATGGAAAAACCTTCTGATTTGCCTTTTTGTTAAAACCAGAGCACTTAAAATCTGAAACATTGCACAAGGCCAAATCCCCTATGCTAATGCAGCAGCCTAGAAAATATAACAAAAGCCGATAATAAAGGTGTTCTTTATGTAAAATCTTAAGGTCCTGATTCTGGTTCCACATGCATCGATTTTGAACCATTGTGTAAATGTAGTGGAGTTAGGGTCTTAAATGCCTTTGAGGACCTAGGCCTTAGCCCTGATTTTCACCAAGCTCAGAGAAAGCAGTTTCAACCCTGGCCCCTCTCTCCTCCTCCAATGTAGTTCTTTAGTGTCTCTCTTTGTTTATTTTTCAAAATCGAAGACTCAGACACAGCCCGTATAAGCGAGAATGAGTTGCTGAAAGAGTTTCATGGCAAGCATTGGGGGAAGGGGTTTCATGGTGGGCATGAATGGCTCCATATGAGCTGTAAAACGTCTGTCCATCAGAACCCAAATGCAAGCGCTACATGCTTCCAGGCAAGCAAAGGCTGAAAATCACAGAAAGATTTGCAGCCTCGCTCTGTTTTTTTTGTGGGAGTTACAATACCACAAATTACGGGAAACCAGAGGAAAACATGGAAGTCACCCACTGAAAGCACCGTTTCTTATTTTGGCTCATTTTTTTGGCCAGGATTTGTGGGGGAGACGGGGGTGGAAATTCAAACCTGAAACCTGACCCACTATGGCCTGTAACTCTAATTCCATTTAAAAGCCTTCATGTGTAGTCCTTGGTGAAGGTACTGCACTTTGAATGTGCCCAACTCTGCCTCAATGCTCACTTCAATTTTATGGTCCAGTTTTAAAAATACAGGGACAGATCCTCAGCTGATGTAAATCACCACAACTCCACTAGAGTCCAGTGAGCTGCACTGATTTACCTGCTGAGGGCCTAGTGGATCTCTCTGACCTTCTGGTATCTCAGCACTGAACACGTGCTGTAGAAAAACAGTGGGGTGGCTCCAGAAGATAGTGTCAATTTTCTGTCCCACTCTCTAAGCTAGTTGTGGTTTTTATCCTGAATGTACTGCCAGGTTTCCTAGTATGCTAGTGCTTTGCTGAATGTTTTATAGAAGAGGGGACTCCTGCAGCATGAAACAAAGGTGGTGAGACTGGAGGGTGGCTCCTGGTCTGCTTTACGAGGCTGTTTCTGATTGCTGGGCTTGCGGGGAGGAAAGCACTTCAGGCAATAGCTGGGCTGCCAGTGTGTTGGAGGCCCGGCGTTGCTCTGGCAGCTTCCAGGCAGAGAGTGGTTTTTGAGATCGTTTGGGCCTATCCCACTGTGGGCTTTGATGATCCATATCAGAACCTTGACATAGCTCCTGTAGTGAGGAGAGAGCCAGCAGAGGCTGTAGATCATCAGTGTAATATGTTCCCAGTGGCTCATAATGCTAAGGAGATGGGCTACTGCTTTCTTTGCCTAGAGCGAGGCAGAGAGAATTACAATAGTCCTTCTTGAAGGTGACATGCCAGAGATGACTGAAGAGCAGCTTTTTCCTAGCAAGGCATGGGTGAGCGTACTTCTGGTGCTCTGTTGCTGTGACTGCATCCAATGGGAATAATATGGCTAGCAACACCTCAAGGCAGCTCCCATTGAAATAAGTCATCAGCAGAACTCCCAGCCAGGTAGGCAGAAGACTGAACCGATAGCTTCAATCCTATTTCCCCCTGTCACCTGCTCTCCATGTGCCAAACCCCAGAATACGCACAGCAAAGCTTACAAAAGACTTGTCCTCCACACCGCAGCAGGCTGGGGCTGAATCAGATTTTAGGAGCTAAAGAGGTCTGTCGCTGGTTAGCCTTTGGCTAGGAAATCTCCATGTGCTGTTGGTTTTCCAGTCCTTGGCGTTGCTTCCTCAGAATCAGTCCTTGACTGATGCTCTGCTGCTAGGAGGTGCTGAATTTCAGAAGAAATTCAGAGGAACTCTCGCAGACCTTGGGAGACAGGCCAGTCCTCACTTACAGACAGCCGCCCAACCTAAGGCAAATACTCCCCAGCAACCACACACCATACAACAAAAACAGTAACCCAGGA
Organism: Gopherus flavomarginatus; assembly: GCF_025201925.1. Lineage (NCBI taxonomy): Eukaryota > Metazoa > Chordata > Testudines > Testudinidae > Gopherus > Gopherus flavomarginatus. The sequence continues at coordinate 70,954,421 of NC_066622.1, read as the reverse complement.
ACCAAACTCTGCAAAAAACCCTGGTGCCAACTCTGCACATCTGTTCAAGGGACACCATCACATGACCTAACCACATCAGCCACACCATCCGGGGCTTGTTCACTTGCACATTTACCAGTGTGATATATGGCATCATGTGCCAGCAATGCCCCTCTGCCATGTACATTGGCCAAGATGGACGGTCTCTATGCAGAAGAATAAACGGACACAGATCTGACATCTGGAATTATAACATTCAAAAACCAGTAGGAGAACACTTCAGTCTTCCTGGTCATTCAATAACAGACTTAAAAGTGGCAATTCTTCAACAAAAAATCTTCAGAAACAGACTTCAACATGAAACTGCAGAACTGGAATTAATTTGCAAACTGGACAACATCAAATTAGGCCTGAATAAAGACTGGGACTGGATGGGTCATTACAAAACCTAATTTCCCCATACTAATTTCCCCCTACTGTTACTCACACCTTCTTGCCAACTCTTTGAAATGAGCCACCCTCATTACCACTACAAAAGTGATTTTCCCCTCTCTTGGTATCCTGCTATTAATTGAATTGTCTTGTTAGACTGACCCCCCCGCCGCTTGGTAAGGCAACTCCCTTCTTTTCATGTACTGTGTATATATACCTGCTATAGTATTTTCCACTCCATGCATCTGATGTGGGTTTTAGCCCATGAAAGCTTATGCCCAAATAAATGTGTTAGTCTCTAAGGTGCCACAAGGACTCCTCAATGTTTTTGCTGATACATACTAACACAGCTACTGCTCTGAAATAATAATTAGGCTGCTGGTGTGGTAAGGCCACTGCTTGTCATGCTGACCAATAATATCTCATTGTGTCCTTGTGCTCCCCTATCTGTCTGTTTCCATCTCCTGTCTCACAGGGTTGCCAACTCTTAGTTTTGTCACAGGTCTAGGGATATTCAGTATTTTTCCTGAAGTCTCAACTGCTGGAATTGAGAGATTAACCTCTTCATAGAATATCAGGATTGGAAAGGACCTCAGGAGGTCATCTAGTCCAACCCCCTGCTCAGAGTAGGACCAATCCCCAACAGATTTTTGCCCCAGATCCCTAAATGGCCCCCTCAAGGATTGAACTCAAATTCTTCTCATGGACTCACATTGAGCAAGCAGTAACTGCAGTTCTTTGAGATGCATCCCCCGACAGGTGTTCCACTTCAGGTGCGCATGCATTTCTCCAGTCCTTGATGGGAGATATTCTGCCTGTGCACCTCATACCAGATATGAAGGCTATATAGGGATGTGTGTGCAAACTGCCCTCATTGCCTTCATCCCATAGCAGTCCAAAGCAAAAGGGAAGGAGGGCGGGTAGCAGAGCATGCAGAGGGACACACACATCTCAACAAAGTGCAGGTTCCTTTGCAAAGTGAGTAACCTTGTCTTCTTCGTGTACAAGCCCTACTACACATCTCAGGTATTGGCACATTCTTAAGCAATGCTGTAGATGTTGCCTGTGATCTGAGAAAATGTGTTATCACCCTTGGGGGTGGAGGAGGCAGAATGCCTACAGATCTTAACAAGAGATAATACAGCTAGCTATCCATCTGGATAGTCTCTGAGTAGAGCTCATGGACCCTGGGATCTACCTGTGAAGGAGATGAAGAGCCTAAGTGGGTTACAAAATTCCTTGGTCCTATTTAAGTAGAAAGCCAACACCCTTTGAACATTCAGGATATGAAAATTGATATCCTGCAGGGAGCTATGCGGCTTCAGAAAAGAAACAAATGAAACACTGGCAGATGAATGGATTGATTAAGGTAGAACTCCGATAGAACCTTAGGTAAGAATTTATGGTGTGGATTTACAGACACTTTGTCTTTGAAGAATACTGTGAATGGTGGATCCACCATCCAGGCTCCAATCTCCCTGATCCTACAGTCAGTCCAGCATGATGGCTACTAAAAAGGCCATCTTTGTGGCTAAATGGAGCAGAGAACATGTTGCCATAAGTTTAAAAGGAGGTCTCATAAGGTAACTGAATACAAAGTTGAGGTCCCAGTTTGGGGTAGGATCTTTAATCTGGGGATGGAGATTCTTCAAACTCTTACTAAATCTAGATGATATGGGTGAAAAAAATATGGAGAATGAAAGGCTGATATTGTGACCAGAAGTACCTTAAGTGAACTAATTGATAACCAGTCCGATTTCTTCAGACCAAACAGGTAACCCAGCATGACTGAAAGTGGCACCGATTCAGGCAGGAGGCAGAGACAAACTTGAATGGGAGTTAGATGCTAATAGTCCTGTGTTAAGTGTCTGCTGAGGACATCGGCTGTAGTGTTCTGAATACGTGGGAAGTAGATGGCTGAAATTTGGATCTGATAAGCTATGTACCAGTTCCATAGTTTCATGGCTTTGGCACCCAGGGATGGGGATTTTGCCTCTCCCTGCTTGTTACAGAACATGCAGGATAAGTTGTCTGTCATGACCCTGACTGATTTTCCCCTGATGAGGAGTTGGAAATGAAGACAAGTGTTCCTGTCAGCCTGGACCTCCAACAGATTGATGTGGAGACTGGTTTGCAATTCACCAGACTACCAGTACCAATGAGCAGCCCAAGGGTCCCACTATGGCTATTGGGAGGGATGCTTAGGGGAGGAGGGGTGGCATGCAGAGTTGGGTCCACCACCCTTGATGATGAGTGTGATCTTCTGTGTGACTGTCAAAGAATGTGATCCTGAAGGGACACGTTGGAGAACCCTGAACAGAAATAAGACAGACTGACCAGAAGTCCCCTTCATCCTCCTCAATACTGTTCAATAGAGGAGCACCTGCAGAAAAGGGTAAAAAGAGTCCTGCAGTCCCAGAGGATGATGGTGGTCTGGAGATTGGGGTCTCAGTACTAAGAGATGTCACCTCCACCCACTCTGGAACCCACACGGGGTATCATCAGACAACTACAACCCACACTCGATGGACTCCATCCTGAAAGAAATCTTTCCTGAACTCCCTCTTCTGGCCATCAAACAACTCCCCAGCCTCATCATCAGATGCAAGCTCCCCACAGACCAGGACACATCAACTCAAAGCAGCACCAGACCCTGCCAGAACAGCAGATGCAAATCCTGTAAACATATCTCCACTGCTACAATGATCAACACCCTCCAAACATGGCTTTCAAGATCAATGGAGCCTACCCATGCCTATCATGACATGGTGTACCTTATCCGATGCACTAAATGCCCCAATAGCAATTATATGGATGAAACCAGACAATCATTATGCTCTTGAATGAACTCACAGAGGAAAATTATAGAAGACAAAAATCACCCCATCACCTGTAGGTGAACACTTCTCACAAAGCAACCACGCTAGATCTCACCGCTCAGTCCTCACCCTCTGGACTGACTTCTTTCAAAAGACAAGCCTGGGAGCTTGAATTCATACCTTTGTTAGACACTAAAAATCATGGTTTTAATAGACACACTGGATTTATGGTTTATTACAACAAACTGTAACCCACGAACCCTCCTTTTTGTCCTGTAACTATTGGGATATTAACGGGTCCCTTTACCTTGAATGGGGCCTTAGAATATGTGCTAACTACTTACAGTGAACTATCTGTTTGATCTTGTATTTAGCTATGACTGAGTACCTTTCCCAGACCTGAGAAAGAGTTCTGTGTAGCTTGAAAGCTCTTCTCTTTCTCCAACAGAAGTTGATCCACCTTGCCCACCTTGTCTCTAACTAATCTTAAACAACTTTAGAAAAGTAGAATACAAGATTGCTCAGGCATGCTCAAGGTAGACACTCTAAGGCTTCATCTATGGCTGAGGAGGTTGAGAAGGAATTGAGGGTGGTTTGCCCATGCACCTCTATATAGCATGAGAAGGCATAGGGTGCATGCACAGGTCAGACACTGCTAATGGAAAAATCTCTGATCAAGGGCTTGAGGAGCACATGCACACCTGAAGTGGAGCACCCATAGGGACACTACTTGAACAATCTCAAGTTACATTTTTTTTTAAATTAAAAGGGAAGTTTCTAGATCTTTTGGTTGAGGAGAAAACTCTTGAGAAGTTGGTCAGAACATTTTCAGTGAGCTGTGATTTCACTGAAATATGCTGTTGCATCAAAGTTGAAACCTGTCATGGAGTCATACCAATTATGAAAATAGTTTTGACTAGAAGGTTTCTGAGGTCCAGGACTCATCAGACCAGAGTGAGAGATGAAATGATCTTTTTGATCAGAAAACAGATGTTTCAACAATTATGTTTTGTGAAAACATTTGAAAGGTTTCGGTTTTGTTTCAACGAGGAATAAAAACAAATTTTGAAACTACAAAACCTTTGCCGAAATGGAATTTCCATCCTCTGCACAGCTCTATTGAAAACTTGACCCTAGTGCAGAAGTTCTCGACCCGGGGAGACTCTGAGCAGGTTTCGGGGGGTCCACCAAAATAAACCAGAGAACAAGGCTGGCATTAGACTCACTGGGGACAAGAGCAGAAAGCCAAAGCTCAAGGTCTTCTGCCCAGGCCTGATGCTGGAGTCTGAGCAACTTAGCTTTGTAAGGCACCCTCTGGAGAGTGGCCCTGGGCAATTGCCCTGCTTGCTACCCCCTAATATCAGCTCTGGCTTTTAATTTACTTGATATGCAGAAAAACAGCTGTTGGGGCACAGGTGAGCCATGAAGTTTTTATAGCACATTGGTGGGGCATCAGAAAGAAAAAAGTTGAGAACCCCTGCTGTAGTGCACCCTAAAGGCTCAGGAACCATAAGACAAATAAAAAGAGCCCAGCATTTGTCACTTGGCTTTAAAAAAATCACAAGATCTTAAAAAACAAACAAACAACTCCTCATGATTCTCTTTGTGGTTTGACATTTGATTTTTGAATGCTTTGGGTTGACAATGCTCTACTCAGAGCTTGTCTACATGGAGCAATTGACCAAAATAGTTATTTGGAAGGGATTGACTTAAACAGAAAAAAGGGCTCTTATTCCAGGATTAGTGTCTGGAATAACTATTGTCCTGTAAATTCACACTTTCCATTATTCCAGAATAACATCTTGATATAGATAAGCCCTTCAACTGAGAGCTCTTTCAAGGAGAGACAGCATTTTGTTCTGTGTTTGCCCTAGCACAATGGGGACCTGGTCCATGACTGGGGCTCATAGGCAAAGAAATAATAATTAATAAGACTGTCTGCCTAAATTTCCCCCTGTAAGGTCCATTGGATATAGATAGCCTTCATGGTCACTTCCTGTCCTAAACTCGTGTTGTAGCCCTGTGGTGGCTGCAGTTTGTGAAGTTCTTTGGGATGATAGAGGCTATATAAATATAAGTGATTGATTTTACAGGAGACAGAGGCAAGACCAGAGACAGATTAAATCAACTTTCTCTCTATTATCCAATCCAGTTCTATTTTCTGTAGCATCTCTCACAGCCTCCAGCTACCTCAGAGAACTAAATGACACAATACATGACAGAATGGGGGATGGCACAGGGCTGAGTTCTGGGTAGGCCTGCATGGGTTCACTTCTTCCTTGCCCTCCCATAGAGGATCTAAGCAGAATGAGACTTCCAGCACTCCACGAGCACGTAGAGAGAAGATCACGGCATACTGCATTTCTAACGGAGAGCGGGCAGCCGAGTTGTGGAACGGCCACGGCCTCCAGTAGCAGTCTGGGGGAAATCACCTGCGGCTCAAATCTTAAGTGACAATAATGACTGCTGCTGTGTGTGACAAACCTCCACTCAGTGTGAGGCGCTGTCCCTCTCTGGCAGTGCCTGGGGCACACACAGACCTTGAACCTGCTACAGCCTCAGCTACAGTCTTATCTCAGGCAGAAGCAGCTTCATGCTTTTAGAGCCAGAGCTCCCTGTTCCCAGTAACCCACCCGGGGTGTTGCATTACACATGTATTCCTCTCAGGCAATGCTGAGCCATTCTGTGCTTGTCTACCCTGTGTAGCAGAATGCCGTGTAGAACTTCCACACCACTCCCTCTCTTCTCCCCTTGCCAGGGCTAAATCTAAATGCATGGTGGAGAAATGAAAGGATTGATCTCTGCCACTGAGTAATGTGCATACCTTCTATCTTTCTCCTACTCCTCAGGAACAGGTAAACTAAGTACTAAGAGGACCTGCTTTAAAATATGTTTTACTCATATTTTTCCATATACAAAGAGCAACTTTATATTTTCAGTCTAAACTTTTCATTTTAGGTTAACGAAAGCAACAAGAAAGAGCAAAAGTAAAGTCTCCAGGTGAGAGCACAGTGTGCATGTCTCCTCTGTAATATGCTGCACCACCTCTAAGAACAAAATGGCAGAGTACTTTGAAGCTCAAAGGTGAAGCGTACAGAAAAACAAATGCCAAGCGGTTCCATAGTTCTTTTAGAACTAATATGCATCTTGTTTTGTTTTCTAGAAATGCAACCATCTCTAATAACACCAGGAAGCAGCAGTTGCATGATCCTCCACATAGAGAGATTTGCTGCCCTGTAACTGACCACTTCTCACTGGGGTGATTATCCTTCCTTGTAACCCTGAATGAGAGGACAGTCGAAGACATTATGGGGCAGTAAATTTAGAAACAAGAAAAAAGAGAGACTTCTAGGTGGCATTGAGCCAATCAGCTGGAATTCACTACCCCAAGGGGTCACAGAGTCAGATAATGCAGCTGGATGCTAATGAAAGGCCTGGACCATTTTACGACCATTTCCATCTTAAGCTGCGGCAATGATGGCACTAATCAAACCTCATGCTTCAGGGCATAAACTGGTTGGCTGTGGGGCGCATCTGCTCTATGATCTCTTCCCAAGCAGGAATGTTCTCTCCCTTCCCCTCCTAGGGTCACCAGACAGCAAGTGTGAAAAATTGGGACAGGGGGTGGGGGTGGGGGGGTAAACAGGAGCCTATATAAGAAAAAGTCCCAAAAGTCAGGACTGACCCTATAAAATTGGAACACCTGGTCACCCTCTCAAGTCTTCATACAGTACTATGCAAAAGGGCACATGCATTAATAGTCTACTTTTCTCTGAATTTGTGGATGTCAGTCACTGCTGAAGAGACCATGCCAGTATAGCTCCAGTTTCTATCATTTCTCCACTTGAGATTAACTTGTCTAACAGTTCCAAATGAAACTGACATCACCCTATAGCAGAAAGATCACACCAGCATGGCCTGGGGAAGATGGAGTAGAATTGAAGACAGATCAGTCCTGATCACAATTTACCACAGATGTAACTTACGAAACAACTACATTGCTGCCTTTGTAAAAAGTTACATCCCGTTGCCCTGAGCATTTCTGAAGTGCTAGTAGAGAACGACTTAAGTACCAAAAGATTGAAGCTGGACGATAACAGATTTGGCAAATTTTACCCTTTTTTATTCTGTTTTGAAGTTGTCCACAAACAGATGGTAACTTTTCTGAATTTATTCGTTAATAGCAATTGCTGGACAAAAGATTTGCGAAGACAAATTTCAGACTGTGGTTTTTTTGCTTTCTCGGCACTATATTAGAGCTCTCTCAGTTGGAACGCTGAATCAACATGCCTCCAACCTCTGTTAGGATCAGGCATTTTTACCCTAATTTCTCTATAAAGGTTTTGAACTATAATCTCCAGTCTGAACCTTTGGAAATGAGAGACTTATTTAAAAAGGCAGATCTTAATGTTACCACTCAGTCATTTTACATCTTTGCAGACATCATTCCTCACATCCCTGTTAATTAAGTATTATCTTCCTTGTTTTAGCTGTGGGGAAACAGATGGAGTAGTCAAATGACTTCCCTAATGTTGCAATGAGCATCAGTGTCAGAGGTGGAATGGGATTAGACCACAGGAGTTCCTGGCTCCCATGCCTGTGCTTAAACCACAAGACAATCACATTGCTGCTCAAGTGTCTATTTTTATAATTGGGATTTATGGTGTGGTAGTGTGACAATGCAAAATTGCTACAGAACACTCTGCTACAGTCATTAGGCAATGAGCCAGCCAGTAGCGCGGCTCGGAGAGGCTGCTTTTTGATCAAGAGAATTTTTATGGCGAAGCTGAAGCATTTGGTGAAAGTTTAGTTTTAGTGTTGCCTTAATAAACATGATACTTTGCACATGTGCGGCTCCTTTCATTGGAGCCTCTCAATGTTCTCCAAACATTTTCTTGACTACTGGATGGGTTCCAATGTGTCAGAATTCTGGTCTCTGGACAATATATAATACTTTTAGAAAGGGGGAAAAACAATTTGATAATATTCCCCTAATCAAATGTGGTGGTACATGGAAGCAATAGATTCCTCCTGGCAGCTGGAGGCAGTAGTTTCATACTTGGAGCATTAGATTTTGTTTATCCTTATTTTGGCCCAGATACAGCAAAGTACATGTTTAACATGAAGCACCTGTGTAAGGCCATACCTATCCAGCCAAGCAGGGCCATCCTTAGCCATAGGCAGAATAGGCAGCCGCCTAGGGCACCACTAGGTCTGAGGGCACCGCTCTGCTGGGATCCCGGACAGACGGGAAGCAGTGGAGAATGTAAGAGCAGGGCTGCTGGGTCCTAGAGAGAGTTGAATGCAGCACAGTCTGAGGGGAGGGATTGGCTGCTGGGGTCTCTGGGAAGGGGTGGGGGAAGGAACTCACCTGTAGGGTGACCAGATGTCCCGATTTTATAGGAACAGTCCTGATTTTTGGGTCTTTTTCTTATATAGGCTCCTATTCCCCCCTCCCCATCCCAATTTTTCACACTTGCTGTCTGGTCACCCTAGGTGGGGGTAATTGGTACCTATATAAGACAAAACCCCAAATATCGGGACTGGCCCTATAAAATCAGGACATCTGGATCTGGTCACCCTAGCTGGGAAGCGTGTCTCTGCCCCGGGCTGGCAGTGATCCATCTCATCCAGGGGGAGCTGCACGGGGCCGGATGAGCTGCTGTGACTCCATGGTGCCCTGTCTCTGAGATCAGATGCTGTGCTAACTTCACCATGATCTGTTGGGCTGGCGGTGGTGCCCATTGGCATGTGATCGGAGCTGAGGGTTTGCTGCTGCTGTTGCCACTCTGCACCCCAAGAGGTGGATTTTGGGGTCCTGCAGTTTTCCACTTATCTCCTCCTCTACTGCAGTTGTTGGACCAGCAGGCTAGGGGGTGAGCCAAGCATGGAAGCTGTACTGTGTTGCCATTTAGATTGTCATTTAACAAATTTGGTCCCCAAAAATGCTTGCTAACAATCCTGAATTCAATTTCAATATTTAAAAAAAAACAAACAGAAAAAACAGAAAATTAAGTTGTTGACAATTATTTGTGACAAGTTTGGTATGGGGAAGAGAATGGGCCAGTTTTCATCAGAGAAACAAAAAATGTTGACTGACTTTCCTATAGCCCTGTTACTGCTAAATAGGGCCCTCCAACAACTGTAATATGCTCATATCCTTACTAGTGTATAGAGCAGGGGTCGGCAACCTATGGCACACGTGCCAAAGGTGGCACGCAAGCTGATTTTTGATGGCATGCAGCGGTGGGCTGAGCAGCTCAGCCCGCTGCTGCTCTGGGGTTCCAGCTGCTGCCCCATTGCCACCCGGGGTCCCGGCCGCCAGCCCCCCTCAGCACCCACTGGTGGCATGGGGACCCCCAAGGAACCCCAGGCTGGCAGCAGGCTGAGCAGGCTGGCGGCTAATACCCTGGCTGATCCCCTCAACCAGCTGTCGGCCTGTTGGTAGTGGGTTGAGCAGGACTATATTCAACGAAATAGGAAAACAAGAGCAACTAATGACAAAGTGCAAGAACTTAGAGCAGTGGTCCCCAACCTTTTTCGTCTGGCGGTCACCAGACAAATGACCATGGCAGTGAACGAGCATCCGCCGAAATGCCGCCAAAATTCAGCAGCATTTCAGCAGTGACACCTCTGGATGACGCTGCTTATCAACAGCAAGCAGTGTCATCCAGAGGCGTCGCTGCCGAAATGCTGCCAAATTTCAGCGGCATTTCGGTGGATGCTCGCCACTGGCCAGTACGCAGGTGCACTGAGAGGCTCCTGTGGGCACCATGGCACCCTCGGGCACTGCGTTGGGGACCCCTGATCTAGAGAGCCTCCTGAGGCACAGCGATCATTTTGATTTAAATGGACTTGAACTGTACGAAAAATTGAGTACACTGTCATCAATGTTGCCACATGCAAATCGATGATGGACATTGTACAGTTTACTCATACCAGCAAACTTGTTGATATATATCCTAATGTGTACATTGCCACTCGTATTCAGGAGAACGGAGTTGCTCAAAACTAAAGCTCATTAAAACTATCTCCGCTCTACAAGGAGTCAGGAACACTTGACTGGTCTTGCTGTTCTTGCAATCAAACAAAACATCACTTTGTCTTTGTCATACGATGACATTATTACTGATTTTGCAGCCAAAAAAGCCAGAAAGATTGCTTTTAATTAAAAACAAATCCTTGTTTCAATACCTCTTCATAGAAATTTCCAATAAAATGTTGACAAATTAAAAAAATTATATTATTTGCATCATTCTGTCAAATCAGAATTTTTTCTATAGTGCTACTTCTTTAGTGCTAGTCCATCAGCATTACAGTGTGCTTCGTTAAGTTAAACTGGTTTTAATAACATGCATGTGGCAAGTTTTCCAGTACTGTAAGCTTATGTTTGTGTTGCTAAGAGCAAGACAGGCACAAGGGCACCAGTTTAATAATCCCGCCTAGGGCGCCATAAATCCTAAGGATGGCCCTGCAGCCAAGCACATACTTCAGGCCCATTGAGGTCAATGTGGTTTAAGCATGTGCTTCACTGAGTCAGAGCCTTAAACATGCACAACGAGGAACTGCAGACGTGAGTAGCCAGTTGAAGTCAATGGGATTACTCACATGTGTGATGTTAAGCACACCCCTCAGCATTTGCAGGATGAGGGCCCACAACCATACCTGACATTTCTGACTAGAGACACTCTGGAAATTATTTGTTTTCCTGGAAAAAATGTCAGTGGAAACACCACAAATTTTGTTTTTGTCAACTACTTATTTTTATTTTTTTTTTTGAAGAAAAGGTGTCAAAATTCTGACTCCTCCAAATTTTTGATGAAAAACAGACATTTTCCTCCCCTTTCCCCTCCAACAAACATTTCTGCTTAGCAAAGAACCATCTTCTGTCAAGGAAAGATTTTGATGGAAATTTTCCTGACCTGAGATGCTTCAGCCCCCTTCCCTTGGGGGCCTGTCCCCAGTGGTGAGATATAGTGCATGATGTCAACAGGGACATTGGGACATCCCCTCCCCTGTCCCATTACATCCCACATTGTCCACACTGGTGCAGCTTTGTGAAAAACCCAGAGGATCAGCTGTTTTTTCATCCCATGGAGTTGGGCATCTGAATACCTTGCAGGATCTGGGCCTTAGCCTCTGTGTCTGTCCCCATCTGTAGCATGACGATAACAGCCCTGCTCTATGTCACGGCTGCTGTGAGGATAACTCCATTAATGAGAGGGGTGCTTAGAAACCACAGTGACGGGGGCCAGAGACATGCCATCCAGAGATGAAAATCAATTAATCTAAAAACCGTATGAAATGTTATGTGATCTAATATCCGGGGAATCACCATTTCTACAGTGATGCTGTGATATTTCCGGGCTGCGAAATGAGATGAAGAGTGTTTCTGGGGCTAAAGCCTGTGGCTAAAATTCAGACAGTGTGGGGGTTGCTGCCCGGTTCTGTCCCTGATGTCTTGTGGGAGCTTAAGCAAGACAATCTTTCCCTGCTTCAGTCCCTCACATGTAAAATAAGCCTTCCTTTCTGTCTAGTGTATTGTATAGCTCTTTGGGGGCAGGGCTTGCCTCTCACTGGGCTCTGCACAAGTCCTACCATATTGGGTCCTTGAGGTGCTAGTCAAAGACAAGTGAAAAGATATTAACATAGTGCCTGAAGCAGCAGGGGGAAGCAAACCACAACCCAAAGACACAGAGATTGTCAGGTCAGAAAGAACTCTTTGGATCATCTAATCTGACCTCCTGCACAACACAGGCCGGGGACGTGCACCCAGCGATTTCTGCAACAAGCCCAATCACTTATGGAGGAGCTCGAGTAGATCCTATCGAGAGAGACAGCTCTTCTTGACCTAAAGTCTTTGAGTGAGGATGAATCCACTCCAACCCTAGGTAACTTCTTCCAATTGCCAATTACTCTCACTGTTAAAAATATGCAGCTTATTTCTAGTCTGAATTCAACTAGCCTTAGCTTCCAGCAGTTGGATTTCATGACACCTACAGGATGCACGCTCACCAGGATCTCTCCACTATTGCAATGGTAAAAGCAATGAATGAAATTCTACCTGAAAAACAAGAGCCCCCTCTCTTCACTTGTATTACACTGCTCTACAGCCAAAATGCTTCTGAAATAAATGTAGTCCAACTTTACTAATTCTGGGTCACTGAGAATGAAAATGATGCTTAAAATTGTTAATTGGCTCTAGTTTTCAAGATATGCTATTGGGTCAGTTTATACGACCCTTGACTTGGGAATGGCAGAGGATAAGTGAGTTATAAAGGGAAGGGATCTCAATTTAAACCAGAAATGACTAAAATACATCTTTGACTGGATCTATGAATAAATCTATGACTGGGTTTGGACAGTACTTGCTTTTTAGGCAAAACAATGAATGATGCAATCTGAAGCTGGTATTGCGTCATACGTGATATGAATTGCGTCATGTTATTCCTAGAAGTCATGGATGATGCAATCATAACGAAGCTGACATCACTCTGCTGAACACATTGCCCTATATCAGCTCTAGAAATCATACAGTGTCGTGCTCTTGTATTTGTCATTGTTTGATTTTGCAAAGGGACACATTTCTGTTTAGCCACAGTGAACAGAGAAGCCTCGTACTTGTGTGAACAGTGCAGATAACTTCTGCTATGTTTGTGGTGAAGTGACTTTTGCATTACAAAAGCGCAGTATAACCACTATGGTTAAGAAAGCCTATCACCTTTATTTTGGCTGCAAAATTGGAGATCAGGACAAGAGGTGGGCCCCACACATATGCTGCAACACTTGTGCAACAAATCTTGGCCAGTGGTTGAACAGGAAAAGGAAATCTATGCCTTTTGCAGTGCCAATGATTTGGAGAGAGCCAACAGATCATACCAGCAATTGTTCCTTCTGCATGGTGCCTCCAGTTGGGAAAGGTGTGTCAAAGAAGAAATGGTGGACTGTGCATTATCCAAACATTCCATCAGCTATACGCCCAGTACCCCACGGAGAAGGACTGCCGGTTCCTGATGCACCAGAATCATTCTCACTTGAGTCAGACGAGGAAGAAGAAGAGGATGAAACTTCTGGTCCTGAACCATCAATGTCACAGGACCCACATTTTCTCCCATCCTCCTCCTCTGAACCACACCTCATAACACAAGGTGAACTGAATGACCTTGTCAGGGATTTGGAACTACCCAAGAGTAAGGCAGAGTTGTTGGGCTCCAGACTACAGCAGTGGAATCTCCTGGCAGGCTATCAGGGCAAATGGAGCCCATCAATGCTTGCAGACTATTGCTGGACAGTGACAAGAGATGCTCCATTTAATGAATACAAGAGACAAGCCAAGAAGCGCCGAGTAGACACTGACTAGGACTAAACTATGTACATAATAGTTTTTTGCCTTTTGTTTCATAATATATTTTATTTATATAACCCTTTTGCTGATTTTTAAAGTGTTACATACACAGGACAGGTGAAATATTATCATGTAAAGCAACCATAAACACATGAAAAGACCTAGGTTTACAATTTATGATTAAAACTCTACTATCTACACAATATACATAGACATAAAATGTAAAAACTTAAATATCTTAAACAGTAGCCAATCAGTTGTTTTAATTGTCATATTTGAATTCAGCACATCAAAATACATAATAAATATCACATTTTATCTCTGAAGCAGACGACTTCTCAAAAATTGTAGACCAGTGTTGCCTGTCTATTATGCCCAGACAAATGGGTTTATATTTGAATAATGCTCTCCAATCATATGGAAAACCCACCACTAGACCATATCCTGCTGAAGTACCTTGTAGAGTTCTAGCATAGAAATTCCAATGGCACCTCAAAGAATTAGGCACTTAACTTCCATTTACTTTCAGTGTGATTTGTGCTCTTAAATCACTTAGATGCTTTGGAAGATTCCACATAGAAATGCCCTAAAATAAAATATATGGTACAAAGGCATTTGCCATGTTTGTGTCATATCCAGCATTGCATGGCATTGATTCTTTTTGAAGCATTAAATATTGGATGTCATTACTGGGCTTTCAGGACCAGTGTTCTGAGAATTCGTAGGTTTCATACAGCCATATTTAGTTATTTCCAAGATTATTCACCAAGGGCAAAAGTTCTTCTGGATTCTTCTTCATATTTGACATTCCTCTACAGCCTTAACTTTCAACTTGTCCTAGCTCCTTCCGGCAAAGGACTGAGAATTGTTTAGCATCCTCAAAATTAATTAATACCATAGAGTTAAAATGATCAAAATCTTATGGCGATGTCATGTCTCCATTGAAAGCAATGAGGAAACTCCCACTGACCAGAATTTCACCTGCACCGTAGAATGGAAAACCTGAGCCAGTTGCAGGGCGGAGAAGGGGAATGATTCAAACAGGTAAGATATGATCAACTAAGATAGCTGGTCCTGTTCTACCACCTGCTTCAGGGTTTGTGGTGCAATGCTGAAGCTTTGGTTTCTGTTGCTGCTAATCAGTGCACTGTTTGTTTTCCCCCCAGTAAACAGCCTAGTAAATGGGAAAGAACAGGCCACTTAGCCGGAAAGGAGATTTCTGACAACCCAGAATTTGTGACCACATAGAACATGCTGACCACAGTAGAAAGGGGCTTTGTAATGTTTCCACACTCTTGTTTAATCCAGAGCCACAGAAAGAGAGAGAAAGTCTGCAGATTGGTGGAGCGTTTTGGGTTTTTTTTAATATAGTCCATAGTTTCCTTTTTGGCAAAGAGCTGAGGTATGTTAACCCAGCAGGTTTTTGAATTTTCTTTTTTAAATGAGTGAGTTATTAGAATCAACTTTGGTGATGTGGGATAGCGAGGAGGCAGTTTTGTTACTTGAATTTTGATTACAGCGTAAATATTTTTATGAAGTCTTGCAAGTTGTTCTTGGATCCATAACGTCTCTTTTTATTTATTGAATGATTCCTCTATTTTAAGTTATATTCTCTTATTTCTTGGCTGAAACTCATTGCAGTGAAAAGAGCTGGGAATGGACTGCTTGAGGAAAGGACAATGGCAGGTTGGAAATCAACATTTATTCCTTTATGTTTTGGTAGCACAGATTAAAATTGGAGGTCCACTGTGCGGAGAACACTACTCGCACAGCGAGAGACAGTCCTGTCCCAAAGTCTAGATAGCCCAGAGAGGTGAAGAGCGAGAAGGGAAAAAGGCACAGAAAAGGGAAGGGACTTGCCAGAGGTCAATGGCAGAGCCAGGGATGAGGCCTGATTTCCTGATTCCCAGTCCAGTGCACTATCCATTCGACCATGCTGCCTCAATCCTCTCCCTGTTCTCTTCCCTGATTACTTCTAACATAGGACCACAGGAACTGCCAGGCTGGCTCAGACCCAAGGTCCATCTTGCCCAGTATCTGGCCTCTGCCAGTGCCATCTGCTTCAGAGGAAGCTGGAAGAATTGGTGTATTAAAACTGGAAAAGTTTAAGGGCCAGATTCTCTGCTGCGGAGCATCATCGGGCCATCAAGAACCTAGTATGGTTCTTTGATTCTCTGCCCTGCTCTGCCCCATACTCAGCCCTACCATAAGTTAGAGCAACCTGAGGGCTGCTGTCAATAAGAACTATGTGAATCTCACCCTAAGGGGAATGTTGGAGAGCAGAACTCTGCAGAGATCCCTAGTCTGCCCCTCTCCATTTCAGACGTGCACTCTGCACTGCTCCTGCAGGGGCTGGCTTACCAGAGTAGCTGCTTACCACAGCTCTGTGTCTGCTGGGAGTCCCACACCAAAGGGCCAATTTCAGTGGAAAAATGTGGGAGCAGCCCAGTCTTCCAGTTTTTGAACCTTTAGGCTGCACCGGTTCATATCTTCCAGCTTTCCTTACAACCAGGAGAGCTAGGAACTTCCTTTTATATTTCAGCGATACGAGATTCTTTCATGCTCACAGGACTCCAGGAGCTGGGGCTTTAAGGCAAACAGCAACTACTGCAAGACCTGTGATAAAATTCCAAGAGCTGGCAACACGTTTGTTGCTATTAATCCATTTTGGTCAATTTCAGATGCCCTCTTTTGGAAGTAAAGTGAGCTAAGCTGGACCAAGAACCAGCCGATGGTATCAGCTTTCAATTGATATGGGCCTTGGGCAGGATTCACGCTGGCAATCCTGGTCAGACACACACTGACTTGAAAGGTGCTGAATCAGGTTCCCAGAGATGAAAGAGCCCTGGCCTCTCTCCCACCCTGTCTGAGCCAGACAGCTGTCTCTGTCACACAGCTCACGCTAACCGAATAGACACCACCACATCCCATTCAAATAAAAAACAATCGCTCTTCCTGGAGAGCTGATGTCAGTATGATCTCAAATCCCTTAACAAAGTTCTAAGCACTGCTTTTGAGGGGAGGAATTCTGTAATGGTAGGACACTAGCCAGGGACGGGAGAGAACCAGGTAAGTTCCATTCTCTGCTACATACTCCCTACCTGACCTTGGGTCACTCAGGTAGGCCCAGATTCTTTAGGTGCTATTGCATTCAGCCGACAGAATTTAAAACTCCTCAGGGCCTAAATCCCTTTTAGGAGACAACATCTCATTTTCAAATGAGGTCAGGCATCATGACACTGAGTGCAGCAATGACTCAATTCCTTTATAAATCTGGGCCTTCACCTCTCCATGCCTCAGTTTACCCCACTGTACAATGGAGATAATAGCTTAGCCCTGCCTCACAGGAATGTGGGAGGATAAATGCAGTAGTGATTACAAGCTGCTCTGCTGTTGTGGTAACCGGGGCCAGATAAGTCCCGGATTCCCATCACTGCCTTGTGTTTACGAGGGGTAACAGAAACAAAGTGACAAGGACTGGACCAGGATCTGAGCTGCAGCGAAGTTCTGGGTGAGGCCAGTACTCAGCTGGAGTGCCCTGTCCAGTTCTGGGTGCTGTGCTTTAGGAAAGGCGTGGCCAAATTAGACAGAGTCCCGAGGAGAACAACAAAAAACAACGAAAGGTTTAACAAACCTGGCCCCTGGGGAACAGTTAAATCTGGGCTCGTTTACTCTTCAGAAACAACAACTGAGGGGGACCTGAGAACAGTCTTCCAATGTGCTAAAGGCTCACGCTGTTATAAAGAGGGCCATGATCAATTGTTCTCCTTGTCCCCTAAAGGTAGGACAAGGAGTAATAGGCTTAATCTGCAGCAAGGAGGAAAACTTTCTAACTCTAAGGTCAGTTAAGCTTTGGAACAGGCTTCCAAGAAAGGTTGTGGACTCCCCATCACAGGAGGTTTCTAAGAATAGGTTGGACAAACACCTGTCAGGACTGGTCTAGGTTTACTTGGTCCTGCCTCAACGCAGGGGGCTGGACTTGACTTCAAGTCCCTTCCAGCCTGACATTTCTAGGATTGTGGTTGGTGCCCATCTCTACTGAAAACTCCAGAGCAGGGCAAGAGGCTGCACAGAGCAGTGCCAGCAGTAGGATAGGGAGAGTGTTTTGGAGAAAGGAATAAAGCCTGTTCCCTCCAACACCATGAATCCACTTTCCTTTATATGGTCGGAGAATCCTAAACTCGATGGATGATTTATTTGTACCAGGAGGAAGCCAGGAAAACATACCAGCTCACTGATCACGGTCAGCTCTCAAGCAGGGAATGTGTTTTCCTCCTTCCCCTCCCCTTGCTATATTTTTCAGTCACCAGCACTCTCCTTTGCCAATGTATTACTGCAGGACACAATGCTCCCCTCATTCCACAGCCTGGGCATCTCTGGGGTTTCTCCTCCCCGGCTCTAGGAATTTCTCAGACCCCTCGCTTTTCTGGATGCATCCAAAGTCTGTTGTGTAACAGCAAAGAGCAGCAATCACAGAGCTTGCTCAGTTCTCAATGTGTGCTGGTAGGTATGGGATTTTCCATCCCCTACACCCTTTGCAAACCTGCTAGGTGGATTTCACCAGGTCAGCGCATAACATCCTTAACACATGCTGGAAAAATGTGATAAGCCCGTGGACATTGGGGGTCTTTGTTGTCTTGTGAAAGGCCTCCACTGTCACTGCCTAGACACACTGGGCACCAGTTCCATTTCAGTGCATCACAACACATTTAACTTCATGCATCTTAGCCTAAAGCAGGCTAAAACCATCAAAAGGCCTGGTCTATACTGGGGGGGAAAATCGATCTAAGTTATGCAACTTCAGCTACGTGAATAACGTAGCTGAAGACGTACTTAGACCTACTCACTGTGGTGTCTTCACTGCATTGCTGCCGCTCCCCCATCAACTCTGCCTGCCCCTCTTGTGGCGGTGGAGTACAGGAGTTGACGGGAGAGCGCTTGGGGGTCAATTTATCACATCTAGACTAGACACAATAAATCAATCCCCACTGGATCAATCGCTGCCCGCCAACCTGGTAGGTAGTATAGACATACCCAAACAGAGCCTAGTGACTGCAGTATCTGCACCCCTTGATGTATTTGATGGCCTTGTGTTAATCAAATGTCCCTCAGGATATCGCTGTAGGCAACCACTCACATGCAACCAATCTAAAGTTATAAGGCTCTATGCCTGCATTTCTGAATCACCTGGTTTTATTTTGGTGGGGAATATACCATATTTCTTTTCCTCTTGGAAGCAAGTTTTGGAAGAGTGCTTGGTTTTTAACTCCGCTAAAACAAAATGTTCCGTCAACAAAAGAAAAAAAAATCATGGAGACTTCCAAATGAAACAAAAAAAGACGACTGTTTCTGTCTCACTTTTCCATGAAATGCGCTTATCTTTTTCTGATCAGCTTTACCTTTGAGAACGAAGAGGAGAAGGACATAATATCCAACTGACATTTCATAATTCCCACCTCATGTCCCTCCACTGAGGGAAACTGTTGAAAGACAAAGACCAGGGGTTGCGATAGACCTAGAAGAACTAAATAACTTGCTGCAAATTGCTCCCATGTCTGCATATTTATTTCATCACCAAATTCCTTTTCTCCTACACGGCTGGACCCAGCGGCCATTGAAGCCAGCAGAAGGACTCTCATGCCCATTGGGAGCCATCAATGGGAATCTTTCCATTGATTTCAGCGTGGGTTTGACCACAGCCTGTGCCCCAGTATAGGAGTTTCAAACGAAGTCTGTCTCTCAGACGTCTGAGCACAAAAACTCAAAATATTGTTCAGCAGCTGGGAAACATACTCTGTAAACATGAGAATTGCAACATTTGACTTTTTCTTTAAAAAACTCTTTTAAATACCTCTCCTTAGCAGACTCATTCGTGGACTGATTCTGCTTGAGAAGTTTCAGTCTGAAGGGTAATTCTCTGGAGACTGTTCTAAGCAGTGGTACCCTTGGTGGTGTTCCGAATATGCCTCTTCTCAGTAAAGTGGAGTGCTGCTACCCCAGCTTCTGTAATATGTAGGGAAGCAGGAGGCACAAATGGGTTTTACGGGCTCTTCCTTTTCTTCAGCTCAGCCTCCACAACAGATTTTTTACAAGGCCAGAATGTTACACTTGACTGATGTTCCCCAATCACTCGACAAAACTTCCACAGGACAAAATGTCAGATCCCATGAAAACTGTAGCTGGGCAAGTCCTGTGTATTTTACAGGGTTTTTCCCAACACTCCATGCACACTGGAATCAGTTTTAGGAGTGTACTTTGCTCAGCTGATAACACCACCAAGAGTTTGCCAGATCCATGTTTCTGGGCTCTAAAATTCAGTCATAAACATGGAGAACAGTATGGTCCTGGCGTGGATGGCCACCTGCTGCTTTTTCAGAAAGCTAGCTTGAGAATTAATTACTACTTTGCCTTCTAGTCAGAGGCGTCCAAGCTCTTTGCAACTATTACCATGCATTTGGGGGAGGTAAGTGTTATCACGGTTTTACACAGCAGCTAAGAACGAGAGGTTGGTTTTCCAGGGAAGCTACAGATGGCCTCAGATACAGATAACCTCAGTTCAATTCCCAACTCTGCAATGGTTTCCCTGTGCGGCAAGTCACTTAGGTCCACGTTGTTGAAAATGACTAGGGCCTCAATTCTGGGTGTCCCCCTTGAGGCAGCCGATTTGCAGAAAATGTGAGCAGCTGCTCTCTTGCAAATCAGGCCCCTTGCAGGAGCCTCAAGCTGGAACCGAAAATTGCAGCACCCCAAATCACCAAACGCTTTTGAAAATGTAGCGCCTTTGTTTTTCTTTTCTATGTTGCATTTCATCAGAAGAAGATAATGGTCCCTGAGGACAGCTATAGAGGGCACCATGATCTCAAATGCACAGCTAGTTTTTACTTAGATGGAGCTAGAGTCATTCTCAGGCCTTAGACTTTCCATAAGTGGGTAGAACTCCATTGACTGCAGTGCAATTACACCCACATATGCCAGAGCTCAATTTAGCGCTCTCCTTCAAAAGGATAAGCCCAATAACTTGCCAGTTGACAAGGTATCATGTCACACGGCTGAGTATTCCAGGGTTCAAAATGCAAACACCAAGTGTTTTAAGTCAATGGGAGCCACAGGCTGCGTCTCTGAAAACAGCTGGACAGCTGCCCTCTTATGTGGGATGCTGAGGAAAAACCCTCAGCCTTTGTTCTATTCCTGACTATTAATTCTTTGATTGAATTTTCATGGGACATCCATCACTAGGACTTGGGCTCATGCATACCGAGTTCTCAAGAGCCATGTGAATTAGCCTAGTGGCAAAGCCATTGAACCAGAACTCAGGAGACTGGCCTTCAAGTACCTGCTGTGCCATAGACTCCATGTGTGACCAGGGGCAAGTTATTTAATCTTTACATGCCTCAGTTTCCCTTCCGTAAAATGAGGATACTTTCCTACCCCACAGGGGGGTGTGAGGACAGGTTCAATACATGGGAGGTGCTTAGGTCTTAAGGCAAAGGGAGGCAGGTAAGAACCTGGAGAGACAGGAATTCCCTCTTGGACCCCAGAGTTGAGCTGCAAACATGAACCTAAATGTGCTCCACGGGGGGTTTGCATTTAGGCCTGGGCTCTGTCAGACTAGCAGGGATGCATGGAGGACCCATGATGGAAAGTATCTGGTCAGCAGCTCCCAGGCTCTCAAAGCTCAGGACTTCAAGCAGAAGCCAATCTCTGCCGAGCAAAAAGGGAGAGGAGGTTTCTAGCCCAGGCAGGGGTTTACAGGTCAGTATCCCTCCTTTGATTTGCAACTGAAAGAGAATAGGGGCCCTTCTCCAATCATTATTTGAGACAGGTCCAGAACACTGCTCCCAAATGTAATGGTGGTTGGGATCAGAGCCCAGATCGTGATCCAAATTTGGCAGAGAGTCATAGATCTGAGCATCTCTGAACTTAGAGCAGTTCTGGATCCAGCCCATCTTGAAAAGTAGAGTTGGGAAATTGAAGTGCTCCCCACTCTAAAATACTTGGATTCTTTCTTTGGCTGGTGCAATGTGTTCCCACTTCTCTCTCCCCCTGAATGCTGGCACAGTGTCTTGAAGTCACTTTAATTTCTGTTTTGCCTGCATCCCTCCAAGCTGAACTGGCTGACTCTTGCTTTTGTTTTGTTTTCTTTTTTAGATGGGGGACTGGAAACCTCCTGATGTCAATCTTCTAGTCAATGTTTACCTTGGAGCAGCGCTTCTGACTGCTTGCTTCAAAGGCTCACACACACTGACCAGACTTCCACCACTGCTGATTCACATTCCAGGCCCTAGGCTGGGAAGACACCACAAGAATGGAGCTACAGCCAGCTGTTAGCCTGATAGTCCAGCCATGGCCAACACCACCACTCAGGTTTCATACAAAACACAGGGACTGATGTAATGGAGCCGATCACCTGGTCTAGAATTCTACCTTTAGTTGTGGCCTATGCCACATGCTTCCGAGGAAGGCAGAAAGCCTTGGTTATAGTCACATGTGCAGTACTATAAATGGCTTGGGGGCAGGGAATTAAATTCTTTCTTCATCCCCGTAGGTGATCAGCTTACACCCTCAAGCAGGAGATTTGATATTTCTTGTAACTTTTTGACCTACTGTAGCTAACAGCTACAAATATTCTGCTTATATAAATGTGTAATCCTTCTTCTGAAGCTTGCTAAGCTACTACATTTGACTTAGAGGTTTCCTGTAGTAGTCAAGTCCACAGGGTAATTAGAAACTGTGTGCAAAAAACCTATTTAATCATTGGTTACACATCAGTGATGAGAAGCAGTCTAGTCCACTGGGTAATGCACTGGACCGAGACCTGAGTTCTAGTTCTGCTGTGTGACCTTGACCAGGCACAGAGATTTACTCATGGTCACACATGAAGTCTCAGATACAGCAGGACGTGAACCTACATAGCCTAAGCTAGTTCTCTAACCACTACACCACCCTTCCTCTTGCCAGCAAGGAGTCAGGCCCAGACTGTCCTGTCAGCCCAAAAAGATATTTGCTGTCTATCTACAACACTGATTCAACACCTTTCCAACCTGGACACTCACACTCAGGCAAAGCCTGGGGAGATCCAGTGACTGGATGTGGTCAAAAAATTTTGAAAGAAAAATGCTTCCAGTAAAAATACGGGGTTTGGTATAAATTGAACATTTTTGCAAGATATGTTGATTTGGACAGCATTTTCTGATTTTTCAAGAGGGAAATTGGTAAGGAAGTGTTTTGTTTTGATTGAAAGTTTTCCTTGTGACATTTCCAAACTCCAATCTTTTGGAAATGTTCTGTCCACATGTTGGATATTTCATCCCTGTTTCGTGATGAAAATGAATGTCAAATATTGGAAAATCTGTTTTCCAAAGAGCCCTCAAGGCAACTATGCAATGTGCCCTGAAACTCAGCAAACATGGCTCTCTCAGAGCAAGTTCCAGAGATAAGGGCTCTGCACCAACCACGTTCTGCCAGGGATCTAAGATAAATGCATATAAAGGCTGGATATGCACGCATCCCAGCTTCAGGGAGATGACACAAGAAGAGAAGCAGCTTCTAATATTTGTAGGACCTTCCACACAAAACTTTTTAGAGCAAACTCCTCAAGTGACTTGCCCCAGGTCAGAGTCAAGCCCAGAACCCAAGTGTCCTGACTCCTACTCTCTGGCCCTACCCATCAGACCATATAGCCCCTCACCAAAAGCCTCTTTTTAATCAGACTGAACTCCACAACCACTTCCAGAGCCTATTGGGAGTCACAGAAGAGTCAGTGGGGGGCAGGAGGAAACACGATATATGTGGGTTGGGGCAGTCGCTGCCCTAGCTGTAGCTCTTTTGTGGATAAACAGAACTCTCCTTTCCAAGGAGTCAAACCCGCACAAATTTCACTTAAACAAACTAACCAACTCTTCACATGAATTGCTCTCTGTGAGCTCAGGCTATATAGGCAGGGAACTCTTACAGCATCGTCTACTCCACAGCTTCCACTCCAGAACCATTCACAGCACGCAAAGGACCCAATTCTGATCCCACTCCAATTTATATTGGTGTAAACCCACTGGATCAGAGGCTCAGCAGGGTGCAAATTGGCACAGCACCACCTTCGACGGAGCTAGGCCAATTCACACCAGTCGAGGCTCTCGTCCACTGACTTCATTCGAGTAGCTCCCAATCCACAATCACATGAGACCAGAATCAAGCTCACTGTAAAACGAGTCTTCTGAAAACAGATACATGCACACTGAAGAAGTGGAGATGGAATGGCAGCATATGGGAGATTTCATAGAAAACACACTGTCCCTTCCTGGGCACAGGCTTTGTTCCACACCATGTCTCTGGCTCACCAGTACTGTGCTTTGACCCCTCTAAGCTTCTTCTCAGGACACTGAGCCATGAATAATGGGTGATCCTGGCTGCTTTTTCTATAAGTCTGTTTTGAGGGCCCTGCAGATCTCTTCTCAACCCACCGATTGACCATGCCGCCGACTGCTTGATTTGAAGAACCACTTATTTAACCAGATTAAACATGACAATGCATTCAGTAACCCTGCTAGATAAAGGTTCCATATAGAGATCTGGCAGTGCTTCCCTTTCTGATCATAGTCTAGCGCTAGGGTTGCCAACTTTCTAATCACACAAAGCTGAACACCCCGGCCCTGCCCCGCCCCACCCCCTGCCTCGAGGTCCTCTCCTATTCGCTGCATTCCCCATTTCCTCCATTGCTCGCTCACCCCAACCCTCACTCACTTTCACCAGGCTGGGGCAGTGGCTTGTGGTGTGGGAGTGTGAGGGCTCTGTCTGGTGAGGGGGCAGGTTCTGGATTGTGGCTGGGGATGAGGGGTTTTGGGTGCAGGAGGGAGCTCTGGACTGGGCAGAGGGTTGGGCTGTGTGGAGGGGTGAGAGCTCCAGATGGGGGGGTGGGCCCTGGGGTGGGGCTGGGGATGAGGGGGTTGGAGTGCAGAAGAGGGCTGAGGCAGGGGTTGAAGCGTGGGCAGGGTGCAGGCTCCAGGAGGGAGTTTGGTTGCAGGAGGGGGTACAGGTTTTGGGGTCCTGGCGGCGCTTACCATGTCCCCCAGGAAGCGTCCGCCAGGTCCCTGCAGCCCCTAGATTCATGGGCATCCAGGGAGGCCCCACGCACTGTCCTCATACGCCACTCCCACAGCTCCCATTGGTCACAGTTCCTGGCCGATGGTAGCTGCAGAGCTGGCCCTTGGGGCAGGGCAGTGTGCAAAGCCTCCCTGGCCACCCATGCATCTAGGGGCTGCAGCAACTTGGACGCCACTTCCAGGAGCTGTGTGGAGCTAGGGCAGGCAGGGAGCCTGTCTTAGCCCCAGGCCTGTGGTGTACCGCCACACAACTGGACTTTTAAACAGACTGGTTGGTGATGCTGACCAGAGCTGCCAGGATCTTTTTGGCAAGGCGTTCCGGTCAAAAACCAGATGCTTGACAACTCTATCTAGTGCCCCACCCCGCTCCCCATCATCCAGCTCCTTGCTCTTCAGGAGGCAAGCAATGACCCTTCCAATCCAGAATCCCCAGAGTTCAGGATGGAGTCCATGTCTCTGTCTTTCTGTACCCCATGGTATATGTTCTTGGTCCCACAACATACCATTCCACTTAAGACATTCTCGAACAACCTCTAGGATCATACCATTTCTGTTTAACACAGGCCCTTCTCTACACAGTAGATGTGTGTGTTTTACAATTCCAAGAAAATGCTGATGTATATATGTGTGGAGGCTGGTAAGGACAGTGTGCTGGGAGAGAAGCTGAGCCCTGATTTGGGGGCGGGGCCCTATAAAGGTAGCCAGCCAGTCAGGCAGCAGTATAGAAAGCTGCAGTGGCACAGGAGCCAACAAACAGAGCTCTACACAGGGGAGTTTGAGTGGGAGTTTGGAGGAAGACAGAGGCAAGCAGAGGAACAGACAGGTTACTAGGTGGGAGTGTTCAGTGTTCTAGCAGTGTTTTGGTTCTTGTTGGGGGTTTGTTTTGCTGCGGGTGGTGGTGTTTTGAGTTGGTTTGTGTTTCCCAGCTTTACAGGATTTAGGTGGGAAGCCTATGACAGTTACAGAGGCAGCAGTTGTAGTGACCCCAGCAGCTGAAGACACAATGAAGATGACTGGATGTGGAAGCTGCGGCATGTACATGATCCTGGAGGGGGTACCTGAAAAGAGTTTAGTCTGCATGAAGTGCTGCCTGATAGAGCTCATGGAAGAAAAGATCCCAGGACTGGAGATGCAGGTGGAAACTCTGGTTGAGTGTAGAAGGAGGTTCGAGCGGATGATGGAGCAAAGACATGATGATGAGGCTGAAGGGAAAAGCTCAGACTTGCAGATGGAAGCAGGACCAAAGAACTCTGAGGGGAGACTGCTGGGTGAGGAAAGTGGATGGTGGAAGCATGTGACTAAGCTTAGGAACAGGTCTGAGGAGTTGGAAAATGAAGAAGGGGCACAACAGGTGGTCACCGAAGGTGAGAGGGCAAGGAAGAAGAGAAAAGCAGCTAGCCCTATAAAGGAGAGGGGAAGAGTCAATGGAGATAGCGCCAAATATGAGTCCCAGGAAGATACGGGATGGGTTGCAGAGGATTGCAAGGGTGAACAGGAATCGAGAGGACTTGCAGCCAGAAGGAACAAGGGATAGACTGGAGAATCGCACCATCACCAGGAAAAGGCAGGTCTAATGTGATTGGGGACTCCTTACTGAGAAGAATAGACAGGCCTGTAACCAGAGCTGATCCAGAGAACAGAAGGGTGTGCTGTCTGCCGGGTGCTAAGATACGGGATGTGGGCCTGAGGCTGAAGAGGATCCTAACAGGAGCGGGAAAGAATCCGCTGATTGTCCTTCATGTGAGAACGAATGATACAGCTAGATTCTCGCTGCAACGTATCAAGGGAGAATATGCCAGGCTGGGGAAGACGCTTAAGGAAATCGAGGCTCAGATGATCTTCAGGTGGTATTCTGCCTGTTCCTAGAGAAGGGCAACAAAGGTGTGACAAGATTATGGCGATCAACAGATGGCTCAGGCAGTGGTGCTATAAGGAGGGCTTTGGGATGTACGGCCACTGGGAAGCATTCATGGACAGAGGACTGTTCTCTTGCAATGGACTTCACCTGAGTAGGGAGGGAAATAGACTTCTAGGATGGAGGCTGGCACAACTGATTAAGAGAGCTTTAAACTAGGAATTGTGGGGAGATGTCCAGGTAATCTCCATGCCAGATTTTAACATTGAGAAGGAAGAAAACAAAGTGAGAAAGGATACAGCCTTGGGTAGGAGAATGGACAAAAGGAGGAAAGGTAGTGTAGATACCAGTCTAATAGGTGATACTGGTGGTAGAATGTCTGGGCCTAACTGGGTAAAGAATGTTGAGTGAAGCCAAGCAGCAAGAATTAAGATGTTTGCACACCAATGCGAGGAGCCTAACTAAGAAAATGGAGAAACTGGAGTTAGTGGTGCAGGAAGTGAAACCGGATATTATAGGGATAACAGAAACATGGTGGAATAGCAGTCATGACTGGGGTACAGGTATTGAAGGGTATGTGCTGTTTAGAAAAGACAGAAATAAAGGCAAAGGTGGTGGAGTAGCATTGTACATCAATGAGGAGGTAAACTGTAAAGAAATAAGAAGTGATGGAATGGATAAGACAGAGTCTGTCTGAGCAAAAATCACTCTGGGAAAGAAAGCTACTAGATCCTCCCCTGAGAGAGTGCTTGGGGTGTGCTACAGACCACCGGGATCTGATTTGGATATGGATAGAGACCTTTTTAATGAAGTAAATACTACTGGGAATTGTGTGATCGTGGAAGACTTTAACTTCCCAGATATAGACTGGAGGACAAGTGCTAGTAATAATAATAGGGCTCAGATTTTTCTGGATGTAATAGCTGATGGATTCCTTCACGAAGTACATGCTGAACCAACAAGAGGGGATGCCATTTTAGATTTGGCTTTGGTGAGTAGTGAGGACCTCATAGAAGAAGTGGTTGTAGGGGACAACCTTGGTTTGAGCCATCATGAGCTAATTCAGTTTAAACTAAATGGAAGGATAAACAAAATTAGATCTGGGACTAGGGTTTTTTATTTCAAAAGGGCTAACTTTAAAAAATTAAGGAAATTAGGGAAGTGGATTGGACTGAAGAACTTGGGGCGGAAGAAACCTGGAATTACTTCAAGTCAAAGTTGCAGAAACTATCAGAAGCCTGCATCCCAAGAAAGGGGAAAAAATTCATAGGCAGGAGTTGTACACCAAACTGGATGAGCAAGTATCTCAGAGAGGTGATTAAGAAAATGCAGAAAGCCTACAAGGAGTGGCAGATGGGAGTGATCAGCAAGGAAAGCTACCTTAGTGAGATCAGAACATGTAGGGATAAAGTGAGAAAGGCCAAAAGCCATGTAGAGTTGGACCTTGCAAAGGGAATTGAAACCAATAGTAAAAGGTTCTATAGCCGTATAAATAAGAAGAAAACAAAGAAAGAAGACATGGGACCTCTAAACACTGAGGATGAAGTGGAGGTTAAGGATAATCTAGGTATGGCTTAATATCTAAACAAATACTTTCCCTCTGTTTTTAATGAGGAGCTCAGGGATAATGGTAGGATGACAAATAGGAACGAGGATATGGAGGTAAATATTACCACATCCAAGGTAGAAGCCAAACTTGAACAGCTTAATGGGACAAAATCAGAGGGCCCAGATAATCTTCATCCAAGAATATTAAAGGAACTGGCACATGAAATTGCAAGCCCATTAGCAAGAATTTTTAATGAATCTGTAAACTCAGGGGTTGTACCGTATGACTAGAGAATTGCTAACATAGTTCCTATCTTTAAGAAAGGGGAAAAACGTGATCTGGGCAACTACATGCCTGTCAGTTTGACATCTGTAGTATGCAAGGTCTTTGAAAATTTTTTGAAGGAGAAAGTAGTCAAGGACATTTTGGTCAATGGTAATTGTGATAAAATAAAACATGGTTTTACAAAAGGTAGATTGTGCCAAACCAACCTGATCTCCTCCTTTGAGAAAGTGACAGATTTTTTAGACAAAGGAAATGCAGTGG
The DNA here is from genome assembly GCF_025201925.1 of Gopherus flavomarginatus. Classification (NCBI taxonomy): domain Eukaryota; kingdom Metazoa; phylum Chordata; order Testudines; family Testudinidae; genus Gopherus; species Gopherus flavomarginatus. The sequence continues at coordinate 70,925,800 of NC_066622.1, read as the reverse complement.
ATCTAATTTACCTAGATTTCAGTAAGGCATTTGATATGGTTCCACATGGGGAATTATTAGCTAAATTGGGAAAGATGGGGATCAATATGAAAATTGAAAGGTGGAAGGGGAGACTACAACGGGTCATACTGAAAGGTGAACTGTCAGGCTGGAGGGAGGTTACTAATGGATTTCCTCAGGGATCGGTTTTGGGACCAATCTTATTTAATTTTTTTATTACTGACTTTGGCACAAAAAGTGAGAATGTGTTAATAAAGTCTGCGGATGACACAAAGCTGAGAGTATTGCCAATACAGAGAAGGACCGGGATATCATACAGGAAGATCTGGATGACCTTGTAAACTGGAGTAATAGTAATAGGATGAAATTTAATAGTGAAAAGTGAAAGGTCATGCATTTAGGGATTAACAAGAACTATTGTTATAAGCTGGGGAGGTATCAGTTGGAAGTAACAGAGGAGGAGAAGGACCTCAGCGTATTGGTTGACCACAGGATGACTATGAGCCACCAATGTGATATGACCATGAAAAAAGCTAATGTGGTCTTGGGGTGCATCTGGCAAGGTATTTCCAGTAGAGATAAGGAGGTATACAAAGCACTGGTAAGACCTCATCTGGAATACTGTGTGCAGTTCTGGTTTCCCATGTTTAAGAAGGATGAATTCAAACTGGAACAGGTACAGAAAAGGGCTACTAGGATGATCTGAGGAATGGAAAACCTGTCATATTAAAGGAGACTCAAGGTGCTTGTCTTGTTTAGACAAACCAAAAGAAGGCTGAGGGGAGATATGATTGCTTTCTATAAATATATCACAGGGATAAATACCAGGGAGGGAGAGGAATTATTTAAGATCAGTACCAATGTGGACACAAGAACAAATGGATATAAACTGGCCATCAGGAAGTTTAGACTTGAAATTAGATGAAGGTTCTAACCATCAGAGGAGTGAAGTTATGGAACAGCCTTCCATGGGGAGTAGTGGGGCAAAAGACATATCTGGCTTCAAGACTAAGCTTGATAAGTTTATGGAGGGGATGGTATGATGGGATAGCCTAGTTTTGACAATTAATTGGTCTTTGACTATTCGCAGTAAATATGCCCAATGGCTTGTGATGGGATGTTAGATGGGGTGGGATCTGAGTTACTACAGAGAATTCTTTCCTGGGTGTCTGGCTAGTGAGTCTTGCCCACATGCTCAGGGTTTAGCCTTCACCATATATGGGGTCAGGAAGGAATTTTCTTCCAGGGCAGATTGGCAGAAGCCCTAGGGGTTCTTCCCCTTCCTCTGCAGCGTGGGGCATGGGTCACTTGCTGGAGGATTCTCTGCACCTTCAAGTCTTTAAAACATGATTTGAGGACTTCAATGGCTCAGACACAGGTTTGATACAGAAGTGGGTGGGTGAGATTCTGTGGCCTGCATTGTGCAAGAGGTCAGACTAGATGATCATAATGGTCCCTTCTGATCTTAAAGTCTATGATTCTATTAATTCTGCCCTCAACAAAACTTTAAGCTCAGCAAAAAACATTGGATGGACCAGTATGAAACTGAGTTTCATAAAGCCATGGTATAGCTTTTAAAAAATATTTGTTTACAAGTAATTGAATGCAAATTAAATTTAAAAAAAAATACTAAAAGCCCAATCAAAAGATGGAAATAAATACAGTCTAATAAAAGAGAATTTAACTGACCAGACAGAAGCTGGTTACCAATCTGTGATACCCACAACATTGAACCATAACTCTAAATGTAAAAATAAAGCAACTTTCCTGCAAGAGGAACAAAACGGGTTTACTTAACTTGATGAAAAATAACATGTAGAATGAACTCCAGAGTGCAGCCAGATGTGAATGATCATGATGACTATTTAAGCAATAAGCCACAGCAACAAGTCACTGCTTATGCAATACATGTATTGCCCCCAAGGAGTGTGATACACAAGGAACTAAAAAGCTTCTGAATCAATAAGCTAGGAAAACACAAACTGTGTGTGCTTTGATTGATGACGGTTTTCGCTTTGTTTTCTGCTTCCAGCCTGCTGATTTTTAATTTTTAAGACAGTTGCCTAGTGAAGTAATAAATGTGATAACTGGCTCCCCCAAGCATGCCTGCTTCTTCAGACAGTCAGCCAGTCCCAGGGAAGGAATCCACCCGCTATACTCATCTGCAATTTGCTGGCAAAGTTACAACTGCTTTGGAACCTGTTCCTTGTTGATGTATAGGCAACAAAGCACAGGATGGAGTTCAGAGCCTTAAACCTCCACCTAGACAGTACAGTTACTGCAGAATAAGCACAAGGTCTGGGCCCAGTCCTGCAGTTCTTATTCATGTAAGTTGCTCCCTAGTCACATGATCAACAGTGTTGATTCTGGTCCAATGTACAGTACAAAGAGATCAATTTCTTCACCCTTAGGGTGTAATAGTACATTGTCAGACAAAACAGCAAGCACTAGAGAAGAGTCTACAACAGGAGTTTATTGGTGAATCTAGCCCCAAATTTACATCTGGAATGAATCATGATCTCCCGCACCAGAGGCCACAATTTGCCAACATGTTCCCCCAAATGCTGCAATTTGATGACAAAATGTCACCCTGGATCATTTTTTATGAATCTGCAAAAGCAGCATTGCTTGTGTGGAAATCCTCCGAGAAACAAGGGGTCCCCTCCCCCACAGCCCTTGGGCTACTTCTCTCCCCACTCAGGCACCACATCAGTGTAAGGATGGCTATTTGTATGACACTGGCACTTAGAGACCCCTATTGAGATCAGAACCCCCTCATAGTAGGCATTGTACAAACACATAGGAGAGAGAATGTCCACCCTTAAAAAGCTTCCTGTCAGGAAGGGCAGTCAGGGCCAAGGGTCAGAGCAGGGCAAACCTGTGACTGGGAGTAGCAGAGCAGTTTATAGTCAAGTCCATTCCAAGGGTCAGAGTCCAAGTCCATTTTCAGGATCCAAGTCAGGAGGCAAAGTCCAAGTCAAGCCAGGAATTGGCAAAGGGCAGTTATGGCTACTACAAATGACCTAGACACTTCTGGGAATGCCCTTGGGGTTTATATTGGGAAGGAAGCCCAGAAATGATGGGGCTGCTCTCTGTCAAACGCTTGAGGTGGAACTTCCCATGGTCTGTGTCCACAGCAGATCATGAGAAGTAGAGCAGAAGGTAGTTACAACTGCTCCTGGAAAAAGAACAAGAGTACTTGTGGCACATTAAAGACTAACAAATTTATTGCAGCATAAGCTTTTGTGGGCTACAGTTCACTTCATCGGATGCATGTAGTGGAAAATACAGAAGGAAGATATATATATACACAGGGAACATGAAACAATGGGTGTTACCACACATATTATAAGGAGAGTGATCAGTTAAGGTGAGCTGTTGTCAGCAGGAGAGAAAAATAACTGTTCATAGTGGTAATGAAAATGGCCCATTTCCAGCACTTCACAAGGAGGTATAAGGAACTCGGGGGAGATAAGCATGGGGAAATAGTTTTACTTTATGTAATGACCCATCCACCCCCAGTCTTTATTCAAACCTAATTTAATGGTGTCCAATTTGCAAATTAATTCCAATTCAGCAGGCTCTCGTTGGAGTCTGTTTTTGAAGTTTTTTCTGTTGTAATATTGCGACTTTTAGATCTGTAATCGAGTGAACAGGGAGGTTGAATGTTCTCCAACTGCTTTTTGAATGTTATAATTCTTGACATCTGATTTGTGTGCATTTATTCTTTTACATAGAGACTGTCCGGTTTGGCCAATGTACCTGGCAGAGGGGCATTGCTGGCACATGATGGCATATATCACATTGGTAGATGTGCAGGTGAATGAGCCTCTGACAGTGTGGCTGATGTGATTAGGTCCTATGATTGTATCTACTGAATAGACATGTGGACAGAGTTGGCAAGGAGGTTTGTTACAGGGATTGGTTTCTGGGTTAGTGTTTCCGTGGTGTGGTGTGTAATTGCTGATGAGTATTTGCTTCAGGTTGGGGGGCTGTCTATAAGTGAGAACTGGCCTGTCTTCTAAGATCTCCTGGCCCTGTGTGGCAGCCTGGCGCTGTCAACTACCTAATAACTTACAAACCTGGATTCTAGACTCCTGGGAGCATTATGCTTAAAGGGTAAACAGATAAGTAAAGGAAATGTGATTACCATTTTCAGATAGAAACTGAGGCACAGTGAGATTAAATGACTTGGCGAAGGTCACAGAGGAAGTTTACAGCCAGTCCGGGGATAGAAAAGCAAGCACCTTTGGTGCCCATTCCAGTGTATGAAACACCAGCCCACTCTCTCTATCTCAAGAAAGGAGAAGCATGCCCATGAGACTTTCCATACCAGCTCCATCAAGCCCAGTATACTACAGGGACTAGAACCTATTACTGCTGCAGACAGCAAAATCTCACCATAGTGCACCCAATTGTGCAGCACCATGCACCAAGAGGGATGGGCTTCCTGAGGTTTGTGGGTATCAACTTCAAATGCAGCAACCAAATTCTCATTCCTGACCCCCACTGGGAGTTGACTGTTTGAAAGGCTGCACATATGGAGTACAGACAGGATGACGATGTTGTTCTCGGGCCTTTACTGTCCACTGGATTCCCAAATGACAGCTTTTCCATGGTCGTTTATTCAGACAGATTCTTCTTCCTCTTCCCTTGCATCAGGAACAGCATGGTTTGCACCTAAGGAGGGTGGCTCTGCAAATGCCATGAACATTTGGTTTTTCTGTAGCCAGACTGGGCTGATTGTGAATGTCCTACAGCACTGGAGGAGGAGGAATTTTTCAGGGTCATTGTCTGCGACATGACATTCCATTAGGTCAATATCCTTGAGATTCGGATTGCTGGGAAGTGATTTTTTCCTGCAAGATTAATACACATGCCTTTTTCATCACATTCTTACGGAACAGTACATATCATGTCTCCTGGCAGATTCTTTTGTTATAATCAATTATTGAGCATGTGCATCATTTAGAAGACACAATGGGAGGGTTAAGCCATCACCATGCCGCTGATTGTGCAGTGAAAGCATCACCATTGTCCCATGCCAAACCAACTCAACCTTCACCAGAAGCTGGTCCCCACTACAATCAATGGGAGTTGTGTAGCTAAAAGCCCTTAGCAGTCCCCAGAAAACATACCCCTTAATGTTTTCCAAATGCCTATAGCTATGAGTGATGCATTCTCTCTTTGTCCCTCTTCATCCACCCATCAGTCATTTCTGTTACATCCCAAAATGGTCATTAGAGAAGCAAAGTGAGTATGCTCCAGTCATTTACAGTAGCTAATAATGCATAGCACTGAACTAGGGCTTGTCATTTGTGAATCTCAGCACGGTTTGCAAACATCATCTCCTGCGTTTTATCGATGGGAAAATTGAGCCACAGAGTGGTGAAGTGACTTGACCAAGAGCTCCCAGAGGGTTGGGAACAGAACTCAAACGTTCAGTTGCTAGCCTGGTGCCCTGCCTGACCACTAGACCATACTGCCACCTTAGCAAAAATGCACCAATACATGTATATACTGCCACTCCTTGTAAGTGCAGGTATTATCTGACAGTTGATAATACATTACACTTTTCTAGCGTCTCTCACTCACGATCTCACATGCATTTTAAACATTCATGGCTTGGCTTTATTCCACTGCCCTTACGCACATGGTATAGTCCTTTACTCCACAAGAAAAAAAAGCAACTTGTGGCATAAGAGACTAAGGGGAGCAGAATCAGAATTGGGTCCTAAATTGCTATTATTTCCACACATGTTGCCCATTACCATTATATGTGGCTAGAAAAACTATATATGGCCTAAGATTCACAGTCACTAATTCTCACAATATCCCTGTGAGGTAGGGCTATACTATTACATCCCTTCTACAATAGCACTTAACCTCAGAGGCACAGCGAGCTTCAGACCTTTCCCTCAAGACCCCCGAATGAGTCATTGGTGGAGCTGGGAATAGAATGCTAGAGACCAGCCTCCCAGACTTGGGCTCCCCCGACAGGAAATGCTCTCTCTTCCTCATCCATTCTCATGGCTGTGAGTTAGGAATTCTGAGAAGGGGGCTGAGAGGAAGTGCTTTCCCTAAGACGCAATCTTGGAGATTCTTTTTCATGGGAGTCGTCCCGCTAGGGCTATGTGTGTGAGCACGTGTTTACCAGCATGAATCACTGTTTCACAATCAAGCCCTTCTGTGAATTGCCCGGATCAGAATAGAACATACACCATTTACCCTCTCCAGAAGGGAACGCTGGTCCAGGGATGTTCTTCCCATGAATATTGCAATCTGCTTTATCTAAGAGTTTGTCTACAAAGAAAGCCCCACGCCAGTGAGTCTCAGAACCCGGGTCAATTGACTCGGTCTCACAGGGCCTGTCCTACAGGGATAAAAATAGCAGTGTAGACTTTCAGGCTGGATCCAGGGCGCTGAGACCCTTCCCCAGCTCTGGGTTTCAGAGCCCAGCCTCCAACCCAAGCAGGAATATCTACATTGATATTTTTAACCCTGTAGTGTGTGCCCCGCAAGCCTGACTCAATTGACCTGGGCTCAGAGTCGCTGCTAGATGGGTGTTTTTTGGCCTGTAGACATACCCCAGGTGGTGTGTAGGGCATTTGGTATACTTGTGCATCTTTGGCTCAGCAACTACTTTGTTCTCTTTAAAGAAAGCATTCTTCTCACTTCATCAATTACCAAGTACCAGTGACAGTTACCACTGCTCTGTTGAACCTATGAGAAAATGACAGAACTAAGCCACCAGCTCTGCTTTGCGGCAGGTATGGGAGAAAAATCATTATTCTTTAGAAACTCATTAGGCCTGGTTTTCAAACTGGAATGACAAAAGATACGCACTGAATCTAGAACTAAGTGAATAAGCAATTTTTTTGATATGGTGGCAGTTCTGAAAAATTAAAAAAAAACAAAACCTTCACTCAGGTTGAACCAAATTTGAAGTTTTAAGTCCATTTTGCAGCGGTTCCAGAATAAAGGTTTTAAGCTGGATGGTTTCCTACATCTTGGCTGAGCACCAGAACCACTGAACTGAAAGGGAAGCTGGTAAGAGTAGTACCTTCTTCTTGGCCATTTTGTGACTGGCTGAAATATTCATATCAAGTTCACAAATCAGTTTGGGTTGATGGAAACTGCATTTTTCATTGAACAAATTATATTGTCAAAAAATGCACCTAGCTATAACTGAACCCTGTATTTCAGCACCTAAATTTGTACTTATGTGTCTAAATAACATCAACAGGACCACATATTTGAAATTAGGCTCTGAAATGTTCTCTCCAGTTCAATGACTCAGGAAAAACAGCACTTTGCCTTCATTTGCTAGGTTCTACAGCTATTGCTATCCATCAGTTACTTTAATGGGTTTGTATATATTAGGATATTTCTGTGGGTATAGGTGGGTTGGTTTAGGATCTGGTACACGAGACAGCATTTGGATTGAGTTAATGCTACCCAGACTGAGTGAGTCTGAGGTGGAGATGTTAATGAGTTAAAAGGAAAAGGAAACAGGAAAAGACTTTACATTGAATGATGATGTTAGAGGGTATCAAAGGCAGAAAACAAACCAACAAGCCTGCCTGGTATTCATGCAGGAAATGTGATTCTCCTGAGCGTGCAATGGGCTATATCGGAAGCTGATAAATTATTATTCCCTGAAGCTCCCCTGAGACCCAAACCCAAAAGGCAGCCAGCTGATTTCACATTTCTTTTTGCAAGTTCAAGCACAACTTTCATTCCTGCACTTCAGGATCCTATGTTCAGATGCATTCACCATTTAGGCCCCGATCCAAAGTCCAAGGGGATTTTTTAGATCAGACCCTTAGCCCCTGAACCCAAAGAGACATATGAGGGGTGCATTTGGCATTCAGTAGCAAAGAGCTCTGCCATGAATATTTCAACTCTAACTTCTTTTTGTCTAGCTAAACCCTCTCTGGGCCAGATCCTGGAGCATGACAGATCTGCACAGAGCGCAGGTCACTGGAATATAGTTTAAACCTCCCATTTACGCTCCTCCAGTCCTGATGCTGCCCCTATGGATTATTGTTCCCCCGGCTCTGAGTTAGTGCAGCCTAAGGTTCTCACTCAATGGAGCTATGCAAATTTACACCATCTGAGAATGTGTCCCCTGGATTCTATTCCTGCCTGTGCCTCAGACTTGGCCAAATCCCTTAACCTTTCTAGGCCTCAGTGTTATCGTCCATGAGGGTAAGCGCAGTGACTGCCTCAAAGGCAACGTGAGAACGACTGAATGTTTGTAAAGTGCTTTGAGATCTCCCTGGTGAGACGTGCCAGCTGGTTTTAAATCCTCCAGTGCAGTCTCCATGCTGGAAGTGCCAGCATAGCCAGTGGAATGAAATTAAAAATCTTTAACTGGAACAGATTTAAACGTTCTGGGAACTGGATTTCATCACCGTGAAGAAAGAAGAGAAAACTGTGTGTGTGCTGTGGGGGACAGAATGGATCTGAGAAAGTCAAGAAGGGGCCCCTGGCTATGCATTAGCTATTTGTGCCAATACACAGAGTCTGAGCCCATATTCCTTACCAAGGCCAAACTGCCATAGTATCTGTCTATTAGCCCACGTGAACTCCTTATTATAGAAATGCTTCTCTTCTCTGGGAACCACCCAGGTTTAAAGCAATAGCATGAGTTAGTCCAGCTACAGCAAATCTGCTCAGTTATTACTTTTCTTCTGACTGGCTTCCTGTGTGGTGAGAGTGGGGGTCCAAAGAAAGCTTTTGAGATGGCTTAGGGCTGGCTAGTCAGGGAGAATGAAAACCAGGGCATGTTGTGTAAAATACAGAAGAAGCAAATGTAGTATTGTGTGTGGTGGTGGTTAAGGCACTGGTCTGAAACTACTAAAGAGATCTGGCTTCAGTTCCCAGCTCTGCTAAATTCCCTATGGGACCTTTGCGTCTCTGCTTCTTAGCTGTAAAATGGGGCTAACCATCTTTCTTTAGTCTGGTCTCTTTAGAATGTAAAGTTTTGGGAGCAAAGGTTGTTTCTTACTACACACAACACAATGGGGCCTTCATCTTGACTGGGATCTTTTGGTGGCAGTACGAAACAAATACCCAAGAAGATGACAAACTAGAGGAAGTATCACTAGCCCTGCTATGCGGGGAAAAAAGAATGTGTCTTCACTGTAATGCTAAGGGTTTTAATAGAAGCAATCAGAGAAGATCTCAATAAGCTTAGCCAGCCAGCTCTGCGATTGCCTCTTTTATCTGTGCAGGCAGCCCCTAGTGGACATGTATGGAATGTTTCTAAACTGCTCAGTCTGAAAGACAGAATGGGAGGTAACTCAGGATTTGTTTTTTGTTTCTGAACTGTTCTGCAGCCTGTGATTTCCTTTGAGTTTCAGGTCCACGTAGACCCCAAAACACACAGTGAAACTGGAATGAAACTGCTGATTTTTGCCTGATTTCCACCCAAACACGCAAATTCCCCAGGATGTCTTGAACCTTGTCTTAGCAGGGCTAGAATGGTTCCCAAGCCCCAGCGAAGCTGGCTCAGGGTCAGAGCGTGTCATCTGTTGGTTCTACAAACATTTTACCCAGCTGTGCTCACGCTGGGTGTGAATCTCATTTACACTGGAGTATGATGTCACACTGGTGTAAGGGAGATCAGAATCAGGCCCACGGTGCATTCTCAGTGATGCTCCACAACATAAACCAAACTTAACGTGATTGTGACGTCACAGGGATCCACCTGAGCCATGACATTTGCATCAGGAGCTGGTTCTGTTTTTCTTCCAAGGGGATCTGGTTCTGACGTTCTGGTTCAGACCCATCCAATAGTCATAAGTCCAGGCAGCAATGTTCAGATGTGGAAATTGAACTCCTGGTTCAAAGGCTCCTGGTTTTGGAGCCAGTATCCTAAATGCAGCAGCTCATATAGTAAAAGCTGGTGTGTCTCACAGTCCTTATATATCCCCACACACACACTCACTCCTCTTATATAATAATTTTATTCAGAAGCATCTCAATCCCGCTAAGTCCTGGTGTGATGCATAGCAGGGGGCAATATTGCTGCACTCCAGCCCTTGTTAGTGGAGATGACATGTCGGTGCAAGGTTAAGTCCTAGGCACAGACCTCTATGCTAAGTGGCAGTAGGTCTCCAGGCCCTAGCATGCCTGCTCCCTTACTCTAAGGCCTGGTCTCCACTTAAAAATGAGATTGACTCCGCTGCGTTGCTCATGGTTGTGAAAAATGTCATGCCCTGAGCACTGTAGTTAGGTCGACCTAACCTAACCCCTAGCGTAGATGCGACCAGGTCAAGGTCAACCTAGCTACTGCCTCTTGGAGAGGTTGATCGACTGCTCTAGTGCCTTCCGTTGACGTAGGAAGCATCCACACTATGGTGCTCCAGTGGCACAGCTATGTTGCTATAGCATCCACATGGCCTAAGCACATGGGATAAAAAGGGGTCAAAGTGTGGAGAGAGAAGAGACAAGTCTGAGGACCCACAGACTTAACCACTCAGCACCCTACAGTGGAGTTTAGCGACACGCTCCTACCTTTGGCCTCATGCCAGCTACTAGGCAGGTGTACCGTGGGGGCTACATACCAACGCTCATCACCTTTTCCCTAGTACTAGTGAGCTTCATCTTCAAAGGTGCTGCTAAGCACCTGCAGCACCCACTGATTGCAGCTGGAGTTGTGGTGCTTGGAGAATCAACCCAACCGTGTATGTCTTCACTGCAGAGTTACCTTGGGCTCTTACTTGGGCGTGGCCTCTAACTCTCCTCCTGTCCCCACACAAAACCTTCTGATCCAAGAGTGGTGGTACTTTCAACCTAGTCTAGCTGGCTCTGCTGAGGCTATAGGCTAAAACTTCCATCAAGCTTTCACTCAGACTCGTAACTCATCCACTTTGCAGCGAGGCTAAACCACTCTGTGCTAACAGTCCTCCAGTACCTTGCACCTAGAAGGACAGACAAGGTCTTCCACAATTCACTGTGATGGGATTGTAAAGCAGCTTAGTTTACTGCATCAGCTTACTGCTCAGAAGTCTGGGATGTGTTCTAGCAACACACATGGGGGAGCACAGCATGAGTTGAGGGATGGTAATTCAGGCAGGGCTTTGCAGTGTGGCTGCTCACACCCAGGCTAGACAGCTTGCCTATCACCTGGACTAACTCTGCAATGCAGACATACCCACACAGCTGAGCTGGGCAGGACCAAGCCCAAACTCCTTTGGCTCTGTGACACTACACTTGCTTTTATTTTTAAAACTAGGGAATCCTACACAATAAATCTTGGACCAAAATCTTGAGCTGATTGAAGCCCCAAGGGCCCACTCTGATCATCTACACTGACCTCCTGCATAACACAAACCCACCCAGTGATTCCTGCCTGGAGCCCTATACCTTGTGGTTGTTTTTTCTTGCTCACATTTTGGCAGGCAACGTATTAGTGAAGGTCGCACCATAACAGCGCTTTACCTGAGCATGCTGTCTCTGGCTGCTGAGTAACTAATGGTACCAACACCATGTTCCTCTTACCCAGAACGGCTCCCCTCTAAGGCTGCTAGTCACTTGGTAATCACTAGGCAAAAACAAAACAGAAGATGTTAATTACTATCCCTGAGAGCAATTAGAGGGAATTATTAAGAATGAATGGCAATCACCATGGAACAGTCTCTTCTATGGGAGATTTACGGCCAAGTCATGTTTTAATGGTAATCCATTTACATAGTAATGCAGATTTATTTAAATTACAAACAGGGCAATTTGGGTTATTGGATACAGATGTGATGCTCTGTTGGCCAGATGCAGCAGGAATGGCTCAGACTCTATCCTGAATGTCACCTCCCATCCTGATTGTGTCTGTTTTCACTCCGGTCAATTTGACTTTCACATTTTTGCAGAGCCTGTGTTAGCATCACTGATTCTGGATTCCGAATCTTTTAATTCCCGTGTGTCAAGTTGAGGCATCTTCAGTGCTTGCTTTACATATGCTAAGCTATAACCCAGGGGTGCCACGATAGACAACAAGCTTTGTGCATGGGGCCCTAGGGCGTTGAAACAGCTGACAGCTTAGTGACAGGAATGGCAGGGTTTGTTAGAATCCATTGCTGGGATGGCTGTATTAGCATTGGGAAGCTCACACTGTCTGCTCCACTCAAGGGAATGGCCATCTCTAATCCCTTTGGAAATCTGCTTTATTTGAGCAGTGCCTTTGTATGGTGCTTACGATGGTTTCCATTTCCTACGTAAAAATGCGTATGTCACGTTAAATCTGCAGTGTCAGCTGCAGGTTGGGGAGCCAAACTCACTTGTTTAAATCATGGCGGATAAATCCATCCCTTATCATTCTGGTTCCAGTTTCACATCATGCGAGTTTCTTTGTTTTGATTTCCCAACCGGAGTTACTGATGAAGAGGAAACAACCCAAGAGGGGTTTTGTCAGGTAGCACTGCTCTCAGGATTTGCCAGGTGTAATACACTTACTTCCCCGCCTGCTAGAGTAAAGTAACTAATGCTTTTAATCTTTGACTCTTATCTATATTTAACTCCTTCATTTGGAGGGGAAATCTCTTTCAGGATAGTCCAAAATTTTCCAGAAAAGTGGGGTTTGGATTAAAAGATTTTTTTCTTTATGAAAAGTGTCTGCAAAAATCAAAACACTCTCAAATCAAAATATTTTGATTTGGATATACTGCTGCAGTGCCTCATGACATATTCTCACCAGTAGCTGCATACTGCACCATAGTAACTCTAACTCAGGAACCAATCCATGCAACAAACCTCAACGCCAACTCTGCCCACATATCTATACCAGTGACACCATCACAGGACCTAACCAGATCAGCCACACCATCACCGGTTCATTCACCTGCACGTCCACCAATGTAATATATGCCATCATATGCCAGCAATGCCCCTCTGCTATGTACATTGGCCAAACTGGACAGTCCCTACCGAAAAGGATAAATGGACACAAATCGTATATTAGGAATGGCAATATACAAAAACCTGTAGGAGAACACTTCAATCTCCCTGGACACACAATAGCAGATCTAAAGGTACCCATCCTGCAGCAAAAAAACTTCAGGACCAGACTTCAAAGAGAAACTGCTGAGCTTCAGTTCATCTGCAAATTTGACACCATCAGCTCAGGATTAAACAAAGACTGTGAATGGCTTGCCAACTACAAAACCAGTTTCTCCTCCCTTGGTATTCACACCTCAACTGCTAGAAGAGGGCCTCATCCTCCCTGACTGAACTAACCTTGTTATCTCTAGCCTGCTTCTTGCTTGCATATATATATATCTATATCTATATCTATATCTATATATATATATACACACACCTACCCCACCTGCCCCTGGAAATTTCGAAGTGGGTATTCACCCACAGAAAGCTCATGCTCCAATATGTCTGTTAGTCTATAAGGTGCCACAGGACTCTTTGCTGCTATGGGCAGTTGTAGTTCAGTTACCTCATAACCCCATTTTCCTTGATAGGCAAATCTGCTGAGCCAGACTACATTTCCCATGATGTACCACAATCAGGGACTCTCATGATGCAACTTCCTCCCCCCAGCCTGAGGAGAGATCTTGGTGCACCATGGGAGATGTAGTCCAATCCCAATGAGAGTTCCCAAAGTTGATGTACTTAAAGGGCCATCAATACACCCTTTGCATGCGTGGCTTCCGAACCTAGCTGGCCACACTGGGCTGTGAAGAGTAGGAGGGGGTTGGCATCATAGCACTCACTGTGTTAAGCCCTTCTGAAAATCAGGCTAGGTATTTTGGTGCTTCAATGGGAACTGAGCTCTCTGCAGTATCTGTCCCTATAGCTAGACTTGCTATGTGCACACTGTGGTGCAGTGAGATGCTTCAGGTCTCTATAAATGCAATTTCATTCTGGGAACACTAGAAGAGGGTTTCATGGCATGTTTCCCCCATAATCAGTGATTTGGGCATGTAGTGTAAGAAGTATCTTGAATCACATTCTACACTGAGATGGGCTAGTTAGCTGGCTCCGTTCTCCCTGCAGTTCTTGTGGAATTTTTGGATAAAGCATTAAAACGAGTCTCTTATGCAAATCCAATGAAGTCAGAGTGCCTTCCCATCCCATTTCCCGTCCACCAAGACACAACTCTCTCCTCTCCCAAATCTCAGTTTTTCTCATGATGCCCAGAAGAGTCAATCCCCCAAGCTGTTCCCTCTTGCGGGCTTCCTGGCATTTTTTGTCTATTCTGCACCTGTCTTGTCTAATCCCATCTCTTCAAGGCAGGAGCTGCTTGTAATTAGCATATTGTACAGCACCAAGTACACAGTAGGTTTATAAACTCAGAGTATTCATGAGCAGAAAGGACCATTGTCATCATCTTGTCTCACCTCCTGCCTAATACGGGCCATAGAGTTTCACCAGTGATTGCTGAACCAAGCCCGGAACTTCTGCTTGAACTAGACCAGATCTGTTAGAATGGCATCCCGTTTTGATTTAAAGGCTTGATGGAGAATCTATTGTGCTCCTACAGAAGTTGTTCCAATGGTTAATTACGCTCTCTTTTAAAAACGCTTGCCTTATTTCCAGCCTGAATTCAGCTTCCAGCCATTATAGCTTCTTATCAAAGCTGGGTAGGAGATGGTTTTCCCATTCCCTGCTATCAGAAATCTTTTTCATACCTATGAACCATGGTCGAGTCACCTCTTAACCTTCTCTTTGTTAAGCTAAATGGACTGAGCTTCTTTAGTGCCTCACTGTAATAAACAATGATTAATCAAGGTTGATCTTGTTTCTTCCTAAAATATGGGGCATGCTGGGAAACTCAGGTACAAGGGAAGAGTATCTCTCTAACGGGGAGGAGAAAGTAACAAGGGGAGGCATTAATCCCCCAGGAGCAAACATGCAGGGCCGGTTTTAGGCCTATTCCACCAATTCCCCCGAATTGGGCCCCGCGCCTAAGAGGGCCCCACACCCAGTGAGAATCCCTTCCCTGGCTAGGGGTGCCTTTTTAATTCTTACTCACCTGGCGGCACTCTGGGTTTTCAGCAGCACTTCGGCGGCGGGTCCTTCAGTGCTGCCGAAGACCTGGAGCAAGTGAAGGACATGTCACCAAAGTGCCGCCGAAGACTCGGACCTCCACCCGGTGAGTACAAGCCCCACATGTTTTTTTACATGTGTTTTTTTTTTAAGTCATCCCTGCCGGGGCCCCGTCGAAACTCTTCAAATTGGGCCCCGCACTTCCTAAAGCCGGCCCTGCAAAGATGAATGCATTTGTTATATTGAAATATGTCACTGACCCAAGGCCGGCCAGCAGCCAGTTATGTATTGTGAATATCCTCTAGGCAAAGGATTGTGCAGCTAGTGTCTGAGCTGACATACTGAAAATCTACAGGGTAAGATGACGTGAAGGCTGGAATAGTTACAAGGGTCACGACAGAGACTAAGATAGGAACTCCCATTGTGCGAGGTGCTACACAAATGCACAAGATACATTTACACTGCAGCTGGAAGTGTCATTGCCAGCTCTGTAGACAGATGCACTAGCTTTGATGGAGCTAGTGCTCTGAATATGGTGGTATGGCTGCAGTGGCCTAGGCAACGGCATCGGCTAGCTGCCTGAGTACTCACCTAGGGTCTCGCACAGGACTGTGCCCAGGCGGCTAACTCAAGCCACCACTCATGCTGCCGTGGCCACACCTCTGTTGTTTAGGCACTAGCACAATCAGAGCTAGGGTGGGGATGTCAACCAGAGCTGGGAATCATACCTCCAGCTCGAGTGTAGATGCATCCATCATTAGAGACAGTCCCTGCTCCCGCTCAATAAAATGAATGAGGGGAAACTGAGGCCACAGAAGGTGATGAGACTTACCCCAGGTCTCACAGCAGGTCAGTGGCAGAGTTGAAAAGAGAACCCATGGCTCTGGCATCTCAAGCCTGAGTCGTATCCATTGGACCACACTGCCTCTCATTAGCAGGGGAATTCCGCTGCCCTTCCTCCTGTGGAGTAAGGTGTTTCCCAGAGGTATAAGAATCACCACAATCGGGAAAATTAAAAGGCAGTTTCAGTACTGGATTCGGAAAAATCTATTTGCATTGAAAATGATCTTGTTCTAGCTGCAGGCCTAGCAACTAACTTCTTTCGTAACAGGAATATATTGCACCTTTCCTCCCAAGATCTCAAACAACCTGATGAGCATTACCTAGCTAAGCCTCACAACAACCCTGTGACTTAGCTAAGGTCCTCCTCTAATGGAATTATGACCCCTGCTTTACAGATGGGGAAACTGCAGACCAGAGGTGACTGAAGTAAGACAGTGGTAGACCCAGGAATATACTTCCAGTCAAAGTCTACAGCTCCTTCTCCTTACAGTCACCTCTCCAAACTCACCTCTGCCCGGGTACACACAGGAAACTGCTTGCTGATAGCAGCTAGGCAAGTGGCTAGTTGCAATTACGGCTCCAAACTGGCTAAGAATTTTCCACATTCTATTACTTTTATTCCCTTCCTTTCCCCAACCCTCTTGTTTCTTCCTTATCCATCTTCTATGCCCTGTCCTTTAGATTGCATAAGCACATTGGGGCAGGAACTATAACTGATGATGCATTTCTACAGCACCTAGCACAATGGGCTCTCATCCAGTTTCAAGTTGTTTGGCACTAGTTCAATATATATATTGAATAATAACAAAGAAATCCTGATGCCCAGCTTCGTGATGTATCCACCGGCCACCACACCTGCCCTTCAAATAATTTTAATCAGCTGAAAGATCTTGCTTCTTCTACTCTGGTAACAGGCCCATGCATATGGAAAAAATCCAGCGAAATATGTTCTACAAGAGAGAGTCTCCTGAAACCTGGATGCCACCCAGTTGTTGTTTGTTAGCCTTTGTTTCTTTAAGTGGCGGCAGTGGGATTCTTTAGCTCACAAAAATATTTCATTTTTTGCCCTCTAAGACATTCATTTCAGGGAGGGGAGGGACACAATAATAATAATCTTCCCTTGAGTTCCTTGCTATCTGTGACAAATCCACTGTGACATTTGGTTCTCCTTGTCTTTTTGATGCCACTTCTAAATAAATATTGATGGCTTGTCATTGCACAACCATAGCCAGATGTGTTTTCATCCAAAAATTCAGATTTTAAACAAAACATGATGGGCAGTAGACAAGACACATTTTCCCACCGGCTTTTAGTTTTCACAAATACTTGTATCCGTCACGTCTCAAATTGTTATGGCTGGAGCAAGCCGGTGCTCAGGACTGAAGGCAGTCTTGCTTTTATTTGCTGTAAAGGAAGTAAATAGAGAGGGTTCTGGAAAATGCAAGTGGGCCTCATGTATGCTCTGATACCCCACCACAGATGGGATCACATCAGATCTTCTTATCACACCATCTGCCCAAAGTTTGGGGAAGTTTAGGTCTCTGGGGCAGCACTCAATTTTGTGGCTGTCCACAAAGGAGCCTAAGGAGTTAGGCACCTAAATCCCATTGAAATTGGGCTCAGTTCAGGAGTAATTGAATGAATTTCTCTGGCCTGCGTTATGCAGGAGGTCAGGCTAGATGACGTAATGGTTATTTCTGGCGTAATGGTTATAGTGTGTGAAATTCAGGCCCTTTTGAAAATCCTGGATCCATTTGAAAATCCACAATCACAGAATCATAGAAATGTAGGGCTGGATGGGACCTCGAGAGGTCATCTGGCGCTGCCCACCACATTGAGGCAGGACCAAGTAAACCTAGATCATCCCTGACATGCGTTTGTCCAAACTATTCTTAACAACCTCCAGTGATGGGGCTACTACAGCCTCCTTTGGAACCCTGTTTCAGAGCTCAACTATCCTTAGAGTTAGAAAGGTTTTTCCTAATACCTAACCTAAAGCTGTTTGCTGCAGATTAAGCCCATTACTTTTTGTCCCACCTTCAGCGGACATGGAGAGCAATTGATCACCATCCTCTTTCGAACAGCCCTTAACAAATTGGAAGACTGTTCTCAGGTCCCCTCTCAGTCTTCTTTTCTCAAGGCTAGACATGCCCAGTTTTATTAACCTTTCCTCATAGGTCAGATTTTATCATTTGTCGGTCTCCTCTGGACTCGCCAATTTGTCCACATCTTTCTTAAAGTGCGATATTCAGACAGGGTTGTTAATTTTGGTTGGACGTATTTCTGGAGCTTTCACCACATGACATAGTCTTTAATTGAAGATTCATCTTTAATTCCTGGAGACTCCAGGACAATCCTGGAGCGTAGGCAACCCTTTGGCCAGAACTGGACACAGTACTCCTGCTGAGGTCTCACCAGGGCAGGTGCAAGGATATTTTGCACCCTAGGCAAAACTTCTACCTTGCGCCCTGCCTTCCCCTCCCCCCCCAGAGCATTGCTTATTATAAACGTTCAAAAATGAATACTGCATAACGTGGCGTTGTTCGTTAGAATTAATACAAGGGGGTCAGAGGAGATGATCACAATGGTCCCTTCTGGCCTGGGGAAACCTATGAGCAAGGAGAAGGCTGAGAATGCCCCCAGCTCACAGGGTTTCTAAACATTCCCAGGCTCTGAGTACTTCACCCTCCGGGGGGGGACCCAGGGGCAAGGAGGGCAGAGCCGGGCTCTCCCAGGGAGCAGGTGAGGATCTACCTGGGGATCAAGACCGGCTCCCCGCATTGGCACAGTGCCACTGGGGGGGGGAGGGGGCATTGGTGTTTGTAGGTGGCACCTGAGCCAGCCCTTTCCCCTCCATTGTGCTGTGGGGTTTAGTTTCACTTTCCCTCACACCAGAAGGTGGCTGCGGCCGGCCCCAGGCGCAGTGTGTTGGAGGATGAAGTTCACCTGAGCCCAGGACTGTCCTGCCTCCCCCAACGGCTCCGTCCCTCGGCTGCGCTGGTTGCTGCACCCAGCGGCTGTCTCCCCCTTGCTCTGCTGCAGGCTCCCACTGACCGTCCTGCGTGGCACCCCTCGCTGCAGGGGCGAGTTTGTTATAGAGGTCTTGCTCCCTGCCCCGCCCCGCCCCGCTCAGCTGACTCCCGTGACGCCAGACACTGCTTTTTGGCGCCCCCCAAATCTTGGCACCCTAGGCGGCCGCCTAGTTTGCCTAGTGGTTACACCGGCCCTGGATCTCACCA
Source organism: Gopherus flavomarginatus (assembly GCF_025201925.1). NCBI lineage: Eukaryota > Metazoa > Chordata > Testudines > Testudinidae > Gopherus > Gopherus flavomarginatus. The sequence goes on along the minus strand of NC_066622.1, from coordinate 70,906,715 downwards.
GTGCAGAGTAGAGCAGGACAATTACCTCTTACATATGACATTCCTGTTAACATGCCCCAGATTAGCCTTTTTCATAACTGCATCACATTGTTGACTCTATTCATTTTGTGACAGGGCCGCCTGGGGGATGGGGGCAGGTTGGGCAATTTGCCCCAGGTCCCGGGCCCCTCAAGCCCTAGCCAAGAATCCCTTCCCTGGCTAGAGGTGCCTTTTTAATTTTCACTCACTCGGTGGCAGCCCTAGTCTTCGGCAGCACTTCAGCGGTAGGCCCTTCACTCACTCCGGGTCTTTGGCAGCACTTCGGCAGCAGGTCTTCAGTGCTGCTGAAGATGCAGAGCGAGTGAAGGAGCCGCTGCCACCGCCGCCAAAGACTCGGATCGCTGCCCAGTGAGTATGAGTGCCACAGTGGGTGGCGCCATTTTTTATGTCCGCTCCCTTGTTTTGCCCCAGGCTCCCTGAGTCCTCTGGGTGGCCCTGATTTATGATCCGCTATAACCCCCAGATCCTTTTCAGCAGTACTGTCACCTACCCAGGGGGAACCTGAGCTGAGCTGGGGCCTCTAGATGCTACAAACAACAAGCATGAGTTGGGAAATCACATTTGTTGGAAGACGCCAACATTTCTGCTTGTTTGTCCACAGTGTCTCCTCCATACTGTCTTAATGGCTGGATCCTCTGAGAAAAGCAGATTCCCGTAGCAGCTCCAGCAGGGACATGTCTAAGCTGCCATCTGACCTGGAGCAATGGATCCAGGAAAAGAGAACAGGGAGGCAATAACAGCTTCCTTTTCAACAAGATCAGGAGCCACTGAGTGGCAATAGCTAAGCATGGTGCTACTCTGTGGGGGAAATTTCTGCCTTGATAACGTGCCGTAGTAGAGCTTGATCTCTCACCTGGAGGTCTGTGCTGCAAGAAAGAGCAGACTATTAGAGCTGGGTTGAGTTGTGCTGGGGAATGGGTTCCCAGCTTGTGAGCCACAACCCCCAGAGGGGTCATGAACATTCTCCATTTATTTATCGCTAGGGAGGGAAGGACCCAAAAACTTTTCTGTCAGTATGGCCTAGTGGAGAGTGCATTGGACTGGGCTCAGGAGCCCTGGCATCTAGTCCTGATTCTACCACAGGTATAGTCTGTGATCTTGTGTAAGTCATAGCCCTGCTCTGTGCCTCAGTTTCCCCATCATACTAGCCTTCTTTGTAAAGTGTTTTGAGATCTAGGGATGAAACATGTTGTACAGGAGCTTGGTATTATTCTTCTCTACCATAACATGGAGCAGGTTGAGAGCCATCTGCACCAGGGAAATCCAAGATGATGTCTTTGTTCAGCTTGTTTTAGAAGCTCTGCAATAAAGTGCCATGTTCTTTTTTCCCCTCTATGTCTCACATATAGCACAATTTTTATATCACTTACTTAGCCAAAAACTAGTATGTCCCCATGTCTGCATTTGCAGACTGTTCCATGCCCAGCCCCTGCTCCACACAGAGGTGTTGAAGTTAAATGGAAAAGCTTCATACTTGCCACACAGGATTTTTTAAAATGAATTAGACCTTATATTATTTTTAAGCAACTCCTTCTAATTCATGCCAAAATATTTAACAGAGACAGCAGAATCCATTTATGGGACCCTCTGCTAAATGTCCAGCCCATTTAACTCTTACAGCATCGAGCATGTGTATACCAGGCCGATCCCTCTACCCACCCTCTTCCCTGAACATTGCATTGTGAAAAGAACATAACAGTCATACTGGGTCAGAGCAATGGTCCATCTAGCCCAGTGTCTTGACAGTGGCCAATGCCATATGCCTCAAAGGGAATGAACAGAACAAGTGATCACTTTATCATTACCTGTTAGGTTCACTCCCTCTGGGGCATCTGGCATTGGTCACTGTCTGTAGACAGGATACTGGCTGGATGGATCTTTGCTCTGACCCAGTATGGCCATTCTTATGTTCTTATTGCACCACCTTCCTAGGTAACCCATTCCAGTGCTTCACCACCCTTCTAGTGAAATAGTTTTTCCTAATATCCAACCTAGACCTCCCCCATTTCAACTTCAGACCACGGCTCCTTGTTCTCTCATCTGCCACTACTGAAAACAGCCTAGCTCCACCCTCTTTGGAACCCCCCTTCAGATAGTTGAAGGCTGCTATCAAATTCCCCCTCACTCTTCTCTTCTGCAGACTAAATAAGCCCAGTTTCCTCAGCCTCTCCTCATAAGTCATGTGCCCCAGCACTCTGATCATTTTTGTTGCCCTCCGCTGGACTCTCTCCAATTTGTCCACATCCCTTCTGTAGTGGGGGCCCCAAAACTGGACGCAATACTCCAGATGTGACCTCACCAGTGCTGAATGCGGGGGAATAATCACTTCCCTCGATCTGCTGGCAATGCTCCTACTAATGCAGCCCGATATGCCATTAGCCTTCTTGGCAACAAGGGCACACTGTTGACTCATATCCAGCTTCTCATCCACTGTAATCCCCATGTCCTTTTCTGCAGAACTGCCACTTAGCCATTCGGTCCCCAGCCTGTAGCAGTGCATGGGATTCTTCCATCCTAAATGCAGGACTCTGTACTTGTCCTTGTTGAACCTCATCAGATTTCTTTTTGCCCAATCCTCCAATTTCTCTAGGTCAGTCTGGACCCTATACATACCCTCCAGTGTATCTACCTCTCACCCCAGCTGAGTGTCATCTGCAAACTTGCTGAGGGTGCAATCCATCCCATCATCCAGATTAATGAAGATGTTGAACAAAGAGGGCCCCAGGACAGACCCCTGGGACACTTCTCTTAATACTGGCTGCCAACTAGACATTGAGCTGTTGATCACTACCTGTTGAGCCCGATGATCTAGCCAGCTTTCTATCCATTCATCCAATCCATACTTTTTTAACTTGCTGGCAAGAATATGGTGGGAGACTGTATCAAAAGCTTTTCTTAAGTCAAGACATATCACATCCACTGCTTTCCCCATATCCACAGAGCCATTTTTCTCATCATAGAAGGCAATCAGGTTGGTCAGGCATGACTTGCTCTTGGTGAATCCAGGCTGATTGTTCCTGATCACCTTCCTCTCCTCCAAGTGCTTCAAAATGGATTCCTTGAGGACCTGCTCCATGATTTTTCTAGGGACTGAGGTGAGGATGACTGATCTGTAGTTCCCTGGATTCTACTTCTCTTTTTTGAAGATGGGCACTATATTTGCCTTTTTCCAAACATCCTGGACCTCCCCTGATCACCATGAGTTTTTAAAGACAATGGCCAATGCCTCTGCAATCACATAAGCCAACTCCCTCAGATGCATTAGATCTGGATCCATGGACTTATGCATGTCCAGCTTTTCTAAATAGTCCTTAACCTGTCCTTTCACCACTGAGGGCTGCTTACCTCCTCCCCGTGCTGTGCTGCCCAGTGCAGCAGTCTGGGAGCTGACCTTGTCTGTGAAGACCAAGGCAAAAAAAGCATTGAGTACTTCAGCTTTTTCCACATCATTTCTCACTGGATTGCCTCCCCCATTCAGTAAGGGTTCCACACTTTCCCTGAACTTCTTCTTGTTGCTAACATACCTGTAGAAACTGTTCTTGTTACTCGTCACATCCCTTGCTAGCTGCAACTCCAGTTGTGCTTTGGCCTTCCTGATTACAGCCCTGAATGCTAGAGCAATAGTTTTATACTCCTCCCCAGTCATCTGTCCAAGTTTCCACTTCTTGTAAGCTTCCTTTTTGTGTTTAAGCTCACCAAAGATTTCTCTGTTAAGTCAAACTGGTTGCCTGCCGTATTTGCTATTCTTTCTGCACATCGGGATTGTTTTTTCCTGCACCCTCAATAAAGCTTCTTTAAAATATAGCCAGCTCTCCTGGACTCCTTTCCCCCTCATATTAGCCTCCCAGGGGATCCTGCCCATCAGTTCCCTAAGGGAGTCAAAGTTTGCTTTTCTGAAGTCCAGGGTCTGTATTCTGCTGCTCTCCTTTCTTTTTGTCAGGATCCTGAACTCGACCATATGTTTCTGACTCATTGACTCTGAACAATGGATATGAGGCACATGTCTGTTTAAAAGGCACACTGGCTGCATACTGTTCATACTGCACCAGAAGTGAACTGGTGTTGATGGAATGATTAGTTAAATTAGAGACAATGGGGATTAATGTGAGAATTAAAAGGTGGATAAGGAACTGGTTAAAGGGGTTACTACAATGGGCCGTACTGAAAGGTGAACTATCAGGCTGGAGGGAAGGTTACTACTGGAGTTCCTCAGTGACTGGTCTTGGGGCCAAACATATTTAACATTTTTATTACTGACCTTGGCACAAAAAGTGAGGTGTAAGCTAATAAAATTTGTAGATGACACAAAGTTGGGAGGTATTGCCAATACAGAGGAGGACTGGAATATCATACAAGAAGATCTGAATGACCTTGTAAACTGGAGTAATAGAAATGGGATGAAACTTAATAGTGCAAAGTGCTAGGTCATGCACTTACAAACTAATAACAAGAATTCTTGTCATAAGCTGGGGACTTATCAGTTGGAAATGACAGAGGAGGAGAAAGACCTGAATGTATTGGTGGATCATAGGATGACTATGAGCCATCAATGGGATGCAGCTGTGAAAAAAGCTAATGCAGTCTTAGGATGCATCAGGTGAGGTATTTCCAGTAGAGACAGAGAAGTGTTAATACCATTATGCAGGGCACTGCTGAGATGTCATCTGGAATATTGTGTGCAGTTCTGGTCTCCCATGTTTAAGAAAGGTGAATTCAAACTGGAACAGGTGCAGAGAAGGGTTAATAAGGCAATCCAAGCAATGGAAAATCTGTCTTATGAGAGGACACTCAAGAAGCTTGGCTTCTTTAGCCTACCCAAACATAGGCCAAGAGGAGATATGATTGCTCTCTGTAACAAGGCAGAAACTCACCCCCGTGGCACCTCCTGTCGGTCGTTCTGGGAATTAGCTCTTCAAACCAGGAGTGCCCTCTGCAGGTCAGTGTGCCGCTTCCCACTGGGTCCTGAGTCCCTCTTGGACCCCAGTGCCCCTTTCAGACTGGGGTGCTGCCCCATGCAGTACCCCACAGTCTCACTGGGGCTCCTCTCCCCAGGGAACCCCCACCTCCTATCCCCACCTCACCTCAGTCATAGGCTACTGCCAGTCACCAACTAGCCCCCATGCCCTGGGGAAGACTGCAGTGTCAGCCACTCATCACAGGCAAAAAGGGGTTTGGACCTGCTGCCTCAGCCTAGCCTTGGGCTGTCCTGTACTACCCCAGTACCTATTTTGTCTTATACTAGGCTGCAGCCTGGGGGCTTCCAGGCCAGAGCTCTCCAGCTCTCTGGGCCTTCCCCCAGCCCTGCACCACTCAGGTACCTTATCTAGCTCCCCAGCAGCCAGGCCCATCTCCCTCTACAGCCAGAGATAGACTGTGTCAGCTCCTGGCTTCACTGGCCTTTATAGGGCCAGCTGGACCCTGATTGGGGCATGGCTCCCAGCTGAGGCTGCTTCCCCCATTCAGCCCAGCTTTTCCCCTGCCACAGCCCTTCCCAGGGCTGGTTTTGACCCCTCTGGGCAGGAGTGGGGTGACCACCCCACTACACTCTCTATAAATACATCAAAAGGATAAATACCAGGGAGGGAGAGGGGTTATTTAAGTGCCAATGTGGATACAAGAACACCTGGCTATAAACTGGCCATCAACAAGTTTAGGCTCAAAATTAGGTGAAGGTTTCTAACCATCACAGGAGTAGGGTGGCTAGACAGCAAATGTGAAAAATCGAGACAGCGGGTGGGGAGTAATAGGCACCTATATAAGATAAAGCCCCAAATATTGGGACTGTCCCTATAAAATCGGGACATCTGGTCACCCTACACAGAAGTGAATCTCTGGAACAGCCTTCCAAGGGGAGAAGTGGGGGCAAAAAGACTGGCTACAAGACTGAGCTTGATAAGTTTATGGAGTGGATGCTATGATGAGGCAGCCTACAAAGGCATGTGGCCCATTGGTGACTGTCAGTAGCAAAAATCCTCAAATGCTGGAGACAGGACACTGGATGAGGAGGGCTCTGAGTTACTACAGAGAATTCTTTCCCAGGTGTCTGGCTGGCAAGTTTGGCCCACATGCTCAGGGTCTAACTGATCACCATACTTGGGATTGGGAAGGAATTTTCCCACAGGTCAGATTGGCAGAGACCCTGGGGGGGTTTCACCTTTCTCTGCAGCATGGAGTATGGGTCACTTGCAGGTTTAAACTAGTGTAAATGGTGGATTCAAGGTAAATCAAAGTCTTTAAATCATGGTTTGAGGCCTTCAGTAAATCAGCCAGAGGTTAGTGGTCTATTACAGGAGCAAAGGGGTGAGGTTCTGTGGCCTGCAAAGTGCAGGTCAGAGAAGATGATCATGACGCTTCCTTCTGACATTAGAGTCTGTAAGTCTATGAGAGAAGCTCTCCCTGGTGCTGTTCATTTTAGGAACAGTCCATGGAGTAAACCACATACAGCATCTGGTCAAACATCTTATGAATGAGCTCTCGACAATGTGGGTCCAGAATGCCAACCTCTCATTCCTCCAGTGTGCAATCATTTCCAGGAGTGGTCCCACTGAAGTCATTATTCACCCGTGTGAGGGAGGGGTGCATATCCTAGCACAATGGGGCCCAGTCCTGCTTGACTGCGCAGCACTACTGTAGTACAAATGTTAAATAACAACAGTTAACAGCCTGGTGCCTAGCACTTTTCCAAAAACTGCAATGCGAGTCATTTGTGATTTAGCCATTAGGAATAACAATTAGCTCTTATGAAACACTTTTCATTCACAGACTGCAAAACACTTTACCAAAGCGGTAAATATCACCGTCATCATTTTACGGGTGGGGAAACCAAGGCACCCAAAGGTGAAGGCTTGCCCAAGGTCATCCCACAGGCCATTGGCTGAGCCAAGCACAGAACCTGGATTTATTGAGTCTGGTGTACTATCCTTTGGTTGCCTGTCATAGATGAGATCTATTGCTGTTTCTAACCATGCCGAGTATAATTAGACTTACAAATGGATTTCTTTCTAACTTCAGAATGGAGCCTACAATGGTAGAGCATCTACTGTGGGCTGCACAGTATAGCACTGCAGAACGTAGTCTTCCCTGCACAGACATGAGTATTAACAGACTTAATTGCACCTACTCGTGTCACATTTTCCTTAAGGAATTATAAAGCTATTCCTTGCAGAGGAAAATGAAGTGACCAGCCAATCATAATACAGAATGTTGAGAAGATTACAGAAGTGCAGTTTATGCTGAATAACGAACAGGCAATTGTGAATTATGGGGCCATAATTCCACAGAGACGTTCTCATGACAACATAAACCCTGAGTGCAAAGTTGAAGTCATCAGAACCTCCAGATACAATTATTGCCCCATAATTCACTGTTGAGTTTCAGTTTTATACATGGATTATGTTCTGATTTCTGTCTCCATTCCTCCCACTCTCCAAGCTGAAGCCAGAGCAGCTGGCTCCAAAACAGAGCTGCTTTGAGTCCTTCCTCGAGACACCTCAGGGGGTTGATGGGCTTGAAGAATCATTGAAGCAGTTGTTGTTTGAGTGGGAGCAACGCTATAACCAGGAGAGACTCTAGTTCTCATTGGCTGTATTTTTCAATTCATGGGTGTGACGACTTTTTTTTTTGTGCAGCTTTCACTGTGTTTATCAGTTCAGTTCCCACGTTTTATTAAATTAATCAATTTTTAAAGCCAGAAAGATGATTATGGAGTCTGACCTCCTACATAACACACACCACAGAATTTCACCCACTTATTCCTGCACCCTGCCCACACCTTGAAGCTGAGCTAGAGTTTATTTTTTAGAAAGAGACATCCTATCTTGATGTAAAGACTCCAGGTGATGGGAATCCACCACTTCCCTAGGTTAATTGCTATGTTTCAAACTAATAATTCAGTAGTACCTTACATGCAAGTATAATGGCATTGCTGGAGTGATAATCTGTGATAACTGAACCTGTACTAGATGTAAAAGCATAGCTCTCTCCTGCCTGAGTTCAAGGACCAACCCCTTCATCTCAGGGGCAGTAGCAGACTCAGAAGCACATGCTCTAGTGAGTGTAGCCACTAGAGGGGGACAAAGAGCCACTTGGGTTACACAGAGAACTTTACAGCCTGAGCGACCTTCACATGAAAAGGAGAATCTCTGCATTCAGCTTTTAAAACAGCCCTCACTTCCTGGTCTTGGTCCTGGTGTGGTAGCATTGGCAGTGTTAACGAATCAATGAGCTTAAGAGCTGGTCACAGGTTTCCCCTGAAGATCACAGGCTATTCAGCTGAGCTCTGGGGCCAGGGAAACCATGACCAGTTAATGAGGAGGGCCCCAGAAGAGTTTGTGGCTATACAGAGAAGTCCCATCCAGGATGGCACTGAAGATACGTGTGTTGCTGCAAGCTCCCTCCTGCTTTCTGCAACTGAACCAGCAGATCTGGTCAAAAATGGGACCTTGTTCACAGCTGTTTGCAAAAAAATCCAATTTTCCATTGAAAAATATGAATTGGAAATTTCTCACCCAGCTCCGTAGCCAGTTGGACAATAAGATGAGTTTTCATGAAAATGTTTGCAAAAAGAGAGGCTCTTTTTTCACCAGATAATTTCACAGTTCTTTGAGCAGCTCTAGCGATGAGCAGCAACTGGGGACACACAGGAACCGGCAATAAGACTTGTACCACCTTCCCAATGCACTGAGCTTTCCACGCCTCTACAGACAATTGCATTTTCCCCAGGAAGAATCTCTTCCATGTCTCTGCGTGCTGGAAATCTGCTAGCGAGGCTGTGTGATCTTGTGATTAGTGGACTGGACCTGGGGTCAGCTGACATGGAGGAAAAACTCTCCTTGACTCATGGCAAAACTCTCATTGACTTCAGTGGGGCCAAGATTCCACCCCTGGATTCTGCCACTGACTTTCTGTGTGAGCCCAGGGCCCGTCTTTGTCTGTGTTGTCTATTTAGATCACAAGAGCTTCAGGGCAGGGTCTGTTTCTAACTATGAGTTTGTACAGACCCTTGCGTAATGGGTTGCTGAATTCAGCTAGACCGCCAGGCCCTATTGCAATACATGACAGAGGTAGTCAATTAGGCTGCGGGTAAGAAGTTTCTCTATGCTTTTGCAGTTCCATCAGTAACCTTTTGATCGTGGCTAACTTCCACGCCTTTCGTGCTTCCACTGCAAGCCATGCTCTTGACACATGTTTCAGCACCATGTTTGTCCTGGAAAGGTTTTTTTTCATGGCTGGCTGTTAGGGGAGTATTTACATTGGCCGCAAGAGACATCACTTCCTAAGAGGCTTTTCATTAAAGGAAAATAATTTTTCAAAAGCTGAATCCTGCTGATGTGCTGTCAGTTTGCTGCTCCCCACCACAAACACACACACGCCTGCACCCCGCTGGAACCACCGTGGCACTGAAGTGAGAACTTCCAGGGTCAGAACAGGAGGGAGGCTTCCCGAAAGATGGCTGATTCAGTACCAAACTCTCTAACTCCTGGAAACTGACATTTCAAACCAGCTTTCAGACTCAACGCTCTCTTTATGCTCCCAGAAAACAGGTTTTTCTAATTGAAGGCTATTGTGAAATCTAACCAAGAGCAGTTTGCTTCTCTTCTGAAATGCATGGGGAGAAGGGGAGACTAGTGGCTAAAGGGAAGGACAGAAGGTTAGGATGCCAAGGTTTTTTTCTCAGCTCTACCACTGACTCAGTGGGTGACCTTCGGCAAGTCACTTAACTTCTCTGGGCTCAATTCATGGCTGCCCTGCAGACACTTTGTGGCAGCCATGCTAAGGTTGCTCTGTAGTCTTCAGGAATTAAAGGTTCATTTTTAATTAAAAATTACATCATGTGATGAAACCTCCAGGAATATGTCCAAACAAAACTGGCAACTCTAGGCCCTGCCCATGCAGTGACCACAAAGAATATCCTGGCACAAAGGGTCTTCTCTGAAGGACCCTGGATGGAGGGGGCATTCTGTGCTTTGTCAAGCCAAGAGCAAGACGGAGTGTGGCCAGGGAGATCCTCTGCAGAAGCTTTGAGTAGCTGGGGACCAGTTAAGGCAGCTCCGAGATTGGTGGAGGGGACACAAATCCCACTGGGCTGGACAAGATGCACCATCTGTGCCTTGATTTACCCATCTACTAACATGTACTCTATAACATGTCAATTCCTGTGATTTCATGGCACAGGGTAGCAGGCAGCACAGGCTTAATGTCTGCACAATGCTTTGAGCCCCTCATGCAACAGGTGATTGTGAACGAGTGCGACCGGGGATCGACCCTCTCCCGGGTGGGGGAGGAGGGGAGCCACACCAGCTCACTACACACCGGTGGGTCTGGGGAAATAGTCCAGCGGTCCTCACGGCAATTGCCTGCTCTGCGGGGCAAGGGGGCTCAGGCCCGGGGCAGGGCTGAGCAACAATAGCAGTTCTAATAGGCTTTGGTCTCCCTAGGCCAGGGAGAGGGGGAGTCTGTCACCCAGGAGTTGGGTGGCAGGGGGGACGCAGGCCCTCCCACTCCACTGCATCCCAGCCTGAGGCCCTAGCAGCGGCTGAGGATCCACTGCTTAGTCAGTGGGGATCCTGGCCGCAACACACTGACATAGGCTCCAGTAAGGCTGCAGCCAGACTGGGGTCGACTGCCCCCGGGCTACTGCCATACTCCCCCTCGGGGCCTACCTGGGTCCTGACATCAGCCTCTGCAGGGTCCAGGAGCATGTGCTCGTTGCTGCCAGGGCTGGTTGGTAGATCCGGCAACTCCTCCTGATAGTCGGCCCAGGGTAGCTCTGGTGGTTCCTCTGGGTAGCAGGCATGGGGAAGCTCCGGCAGCTCTTTCAGGTAGCGGGGTCGGGGGAGCTCAGGCCAGGCTGAGCGACTGCCCTGGGTCGCAGGGGGTTCCCAGTCTCGAGCTCCCTGAGGGACGTCTGCTCACTCCGACTGCTGGGGCATGACTGAGCTCTGAGGGCCGGCTTTTATAGTTCCGGGTCGCTGCCTGACCCTTTGAGGGGCGGGCTCAGAGCTCCATAGCTCCGCCCACTCTGGTCTCCGGCCGGGGTCTTCCTCCTCTGGGCAGGAGGGGCGCCACACGAGATCACTACAGTGATACATAAATGCACAGTGTTACTTACGGAGGACACCAGAATCTGCTTTACATATAGCAATCCAAATGTAGCCATTCAGTCTCTCTGCTGTATGTGGGAAAACTGTCCTCTTGTCCGCATCAGATGAATGGCAGAACCTCTCGGGTAGGCACAGAACCTTAGGATATGACAAATCCATTTGTTTCTCATGTGCCTCTTTCCCATATTCAGTATGGAGTCCTCCTACCAAATGGTCTCGGATTGGCTGGTTTTAATTCTTGACTGACCAATCAGGATTGGTGCCTTGACATGGCAACAGGTGACAATCATGTGACCACAGACATGAAGTCGGATGATACAACTCTGGGGTTCCAGATCTGAATAGCTGAAAATTGCCCAGATTGAGGCCATGTCCCTTTTCCATCTGAAATCCAGCCTAGGAGTGCATAGTGCAAATTAGAAACTTTGGAATGCCAATCTGAACTTTGGCCATGTTGAGATTCCCCCACTAATTGGTCTATAACCAAGCACAGACCCATTTATTGCACTCAGGAGAAGTCTTGCCATACATCTAGTTATTCAATCCGGTTTGGTTCCACGGTCAACTGAGTCCCCATCCAATGTGCTAGCCACTGGACCATGCCTCCTCTTGACTGGGTTGTGAGAACACAGCTGAACAAGTAATGGATATGTGGATAGGACCTTTAGTGTATTATGTTTGATTGTATGTTGTTGTATGTTGGGGAATTACAAACCAGACAACGACCATAGTCTTTGCAGCACTGTTACGAGACTCTTGACTGCATCTCACATTCTGAGTATTGGCATGTGACAAATACCACAGTAAAGTCAATGCTAAGTGCCACATTTTTAGGAAGGGCTGGGCCATAGATTTCTCTGTCCTCTCTGTATCCTCTTTAAAAGGAAAGACGCAATGCAAACAAACCTCTTTTCTCCTTAGGAAGGCGCCTGCTATGACGCCGTTGTAAAATGCTTCTGGGGCCGAGATCATTTGAGATTTCCAAGGTGAATTTGATCAGTAACTGGAACCAAAGCTACATCAATTACATCACAGAGAGATTTTTCTTAGTTGACACAAAATATAGCCTATTGAATGGTTACCTAATATTCTTCATGCTTTCACAGGAGCCATGGGGTTTGGACAGCTGCAGAAGCTCAAAGGGCTCTTAACACTAATTATCAGGCTTTAAATAAGATTGGGATTGTAAAACAATATCGGTGAAGAAGGGGAGAATGAAGAAGTGGGAGGCTTTTCTGGTTGTTTCAGACTGCCCTGGATGAGTGGGTGGTCTGGGCCAGGAAGGCCGTGACACGAGGATCAATTCAATCATGCCTCTACAAAACTCAGCTTGAGGCGGGTGGTAACTGATCATGGGTAAGCTGGGAATGAATACATGGAAGAGGCAAATCCTTGCAGAGCTAACCGGGAGAGTTCATAGCATAGTCTTTCTGGAATCCACGGAAGCTATGTAACCGCACAGTCCCCTGGGCCATAGTATATGGACTATTGTAAATAACCAAATGTCATCTGAACAGCTTGGGATATACTACCATGTTGCAGGAGAGGAGGCTGGGATTCAGGCTGACTCCAGGCACCAGCGCAGCAAGCAGGTGCTTGGGGCAGCCAACAGAAAGGGGCGGCACGTCCAGTTCTTTGGTGGCAATTTGGTCGTGGGTCCCTCAGTCTCTCTCTGAGAGAAGAACCTACTGCTGAATTGCCACCAAAGAATGAAGCGGCAGTGGTAAAGCTGCCGCCAGTTGTGGCTTTTTTTTTTCCCTCTGCTTGGGGCAGCAATAAAGCTGGAGCCGGCCCTGGCTGGGATGGCCTGAACCAAAGCAAATGCTCTTCACTCTTCTGGCTTTGGGAGTTTGCCCGTGTTTTTTTTCTCTAGAGACAGCTCCCAGAGCCCCTTCCAATACCCCGATACAGCAGGCTACATAAGCCCACACCTAACTTTAAACATGTGAGTAATCCCAGTGCCTTCAATTAACCGCCCTTCCATAGCCTGCAGCCACGAGCAGAGAAGGACGAAGGGCCATGGTCAGCTACAATGGGCACAGCGGTTAGATACCACCATGACTGCTAGTGCCTTGTCTGCACAAGAGAGAACCAATCAGGGAGGGAAACAAACTGAACTTTTTTGTACATGATACCTGCTGACGTTGGGGTTCGGTTCAAAGAATGTGGGGGAAGGATTCCTTATTTCACCCAGCCTGGTTCCCCCACCAGGCACAGAGTGGGGGCTGAACAGACAGCGCTCATCTCCCAGTAGGTGCATGGGGGAAGCACAATCATTCTCGCAAATCTTCTCTTTCCGTGGCTGATTCCTTTCCAAACCTCCCTGGCATTCCCCACGGCTGCTCATTCACATGGCAAACCTATTGCCTTTCACATACATCCCGGCAGATGGTGCAATGGCCAAGAGGCAGAGCTTGGCAGTGGGAGAGCCCAGAGCTGGAACTGGTGTGATGTTAAGAGGGGAAAGCTGGTGGGGCTAGGTCCTGTCTTAAGCAGCATGGGCACTTTGGAGCAGGTGTATAGGGGCTGCACCAAAGGTGGAGTCCCCAGCCGGGATTCTGGATGATTCAGATAGAATTCCACTGGGGGTCATGCCTAGTGTACCAGTATTCTCAATTCTTTCTATTGTGGTAGAGCCAAGAAGTTCTGGTCAGGGACCAGGACCATGTTCTGTTAGATGCTGTACAATTATGCTTCCCTCTTCAATCTCACCACCTCATCCACTCCTTCATGCCCACCCCTGACACTTAGTGCCAGCAGGGCCCTGTTCTGGGAAAAAGCAAGCACACTAGACCCTACTGGCATTCTGCACAAGCCCTGCACCTTCTTCCCACTTGCATGGTGGGAACCAGAATCAGGCCCTTGGGAGGGAGTTTATGCCTGTAAAATGTCCTCTAATAAACAAGCATTGAAGTGATGGCCAGGAGAATTTCCAGTTGGGAAATGACCATGACTGAAAGTCAGGAGAAGCAGGAGTGTGTTCTCGCCCAGAATGAAACTGGCAAATTCTTTGCTGCTCCCCAGTTCCACTTAGATGCAATTATGTCTGGCGTTCTCAGCAGGAAGCAGCTTTGCGACCAAGGGGAAACTAAACCCAGCTTTAATCTGAAACTGCCTTTACCACGTGGCAGAGCAGACTCCGTAGCCCTTGGGAAAGCATCATTCTCTAAGGGGAGAGTCTTCAGCTCCCATCAGCTGGGCTGTGTAGATCTCCAGCTCCTCAGTGGCCTGGTTGGTGCCTCCCATAGGCAGGGTACAGCTATGCAGGGCAATGCACTGCAGCTTCCATCAGGCTGGGGTGACACAACTGCATTAGGGCTGGCTCTTTCCAGTGCTATTTGTCCTTCAATTTCACACACAGCACGTTCTCAGATTTTAAACTAAGCAACTAGGTTCAGAGGGAGTCTATGACGCTGAGCCTGCAATGAGCTCTCCATGGGCACTGACTTCATGGGGTCACACACAAGTCAATACATGGGCTCAATACAAGGGTAACTGGGTGAGATTCCATGGCCCATGTTACACAAGAGGTCAGACTACATGACTGAATGGTCCCCACTGGCCTAAAACTCTGTGAATCGGCTGCCACACAGAGGCAGGCGCCAAACTATGCAAAGATCATTGCAAGATTGGTGCTTAGTATAACTTATACCTTCCTACAGCCCCTGTGACACACATATTACAGCATCTTAGACTCCTTCACTCACTTCCTTGGATTTTCTTTCTTACTCACAGCTTCTTACCAACATGTAACTAGACTCTTGTTAGACAGCACCCCTGAATTTGGCAAGGGCTGTAAATGGATCAAGAGTCTAAAAATGATCAGCTCACTACAGTTTGTCATTTCACCAAGATTTTCATATGTGGGTGTTTGGGTACCTGAAATAATATTATTTATTAGAAATGGTCAAAAATGCTGATTATTTTTGTGGGATTTTTTAAAAAATTCTTTTTATTTTAAATTCCATAATATTTTGTTTTGTTTTGTTGTTTGGTGAAAAGTCAAACCCCAAAACTGAAATGTACAGATTTCAAAACCTATTTTTCATTTAAAAAAAATTTAGTGTCAAAAATCAAAACAAAAACTTTTACCGAAAAAAAAAATATTACTATAAAAATCTTGGGTTTGGTTTCTAGTTTTTCACTGAAAAACTAAAAAATTTCAGCTGAAATGAATTATTTCTATTAAATTTTTCAGTTTGGTACAAAAGACATTTTTTGTTTTAAAAATATCAATAAAAAGAGTTCACTAGTTCTAGTGTTTGTATTTATTTGCAAAGAGCCACCAGTAACTTAGATGCTTTACTGACAGATTTGTATTTACCATCTTTGTTAGTGTAGACAGGCCCTGTTAGTTTGTGACAAGCTGGGGCGTGAATCTATTCTGCCGTGGACTAACTGTCCATGTGGACCTTGCTAACGCACATTAACAGTTGTGAAGGAACTCAGATATGATATTGCAGAACTACTAACTGTAGTGTATAACCTATTGCTTAAATCAGCCACCCTATCAGATGACTGGAGGATAGCTAGTGTAATATCTATTTGTTAAAAAGCTTCCAGAGGTGATCCTGGGAATTATAGGCCAGTAAACCTAACTTCTTTACTATCATTTCAATCAATTTGCCTGTTACTGAACAGAATTATCAGACACATAGATGAGCACAATATGTTGGGGAGGAGTCAACATGGCTTTTGTAAAGGGAAGGCATGCCTCACCAACCTATTAGAATTCTTTGAGAGGTTCGACAAACGTGGTCAAGGGTGATCCAGTGGATATAGCAGAGGTGGGCAACCTTTCGGAAGTGGTGTGTCTAGTCTTCATTTATTCACTCTAATTTAAGGTTTTGCGTGCCAGTAATACATTTTAACATTTTTAGAAGGTCTCTTTCTATGAGTCTATAATATATAACTAAACTATTGTTGTATGTAAAGTAAATAAGGCTTTTAAAATGTTTAAGAAGTTTCATTTAAAACTAAGTTAAAATGCAGAGCCCCCCGGACCGGTGGCCAGGACCCGGGCAGTGTGAGTGCCACTGAAAATCAGCTCTTGTGCCACCTTTGGCACCCATGCCATAGGTTGCCTACCCATGGGATATAGGATACTTGGACTTTCAGAAAGCCTTTGATGAGGTCCCTCACCAAGGGCTCTTAAGCTAAGTAAGCAGTCCTAGGGTAAGTGTGAAGGTCCTTTCATGGATCAGTAACTGGTTAAAAAAAAATAGGAACCAAAGAGTAGGAATAAATGGTCAGTTTTCACAGTGGAGGGAAGTGAACAGAGGGGTCAAGATAGTAAAGTACAAAACATACTATGAAGAGTTACAAAGACATCTCACAAAACTGGGTAACTGGGCAACAAAATGGCAGATGAAATTCAAAGTTGATAAATGCAAAGTAATGCACATTGGAAAACATATCCCAATTATACATATAAAATGATGGGGTTTAAATTAGTTGTTACCACTCAAGAAAGAGATAGTGGATAGTTCTCCGAAAACATCGGCAGTCAAAAAAGTCTAACACAAAATGTTAGAAACCATTAGGATGGAGATAGATGATAAAACAGAAAATATTATAGTCCCACTATATAAGACCATGGTACACCCACACCTGGAATACTGCATGCAGTTCTGGTCACCTCATCACAAAAAAAAGATATATTAGAATTGGAAAAAGTACAGAGAAGAGCAACAAAAATGATTAGGAGTATGACACAGCTTCCATATGAGGAGGATTAAAAACACTGGGATTGTTCAGTTTAGAAAAGAGACAGATAAGGGGAGATATGCTAGAGGTTTATCAAATCATGAACAGTGCAGAGAAAGTGAATAAGAAAGTATTATTTATTCCTTCATATAACATAGGAACGAGGGGTCACCCAATAAAGTTATAGATGGCAGGTTTAACACAAACATAAGGAAGCACTTCTGCCTACAAAGCACAGTCAGCCTGTGGAACTTGTCTCCAGGGGACATTGTGAAGGTCAAAAGTATAACTGGATTAAAAAAAGAATTAGATAAATTCATGGAAGATACATCCATCAATGGCTATTAGCCAAGATGGTTAGGTATGCACCCCATGCGCTGATTGTCCCAAAGCTCTGATGGCCAGAAACTGGGAGTGGATGACAGGAACGGATCATTTGATAATTGCCCTGGTCTGTTCATGCCCTCTGAAGCACCTGGCACTGGCCACTGCTGGAAGACAGGATGCTGAGCTAGATGGACCCAATATGGACATTCTTTATTATCTCAGGTATGAAGAGAAGGTTATAGTTGCAAAGAACTTCCTGTGTAGACAGAAAATGTAAACAGGCAATATACAGAGGTAGGAGGAGGGATGGAAAGTGACAAAGCAATTTGACTGAGGAGAGAATTTACAACTTCTTTTCCCAGTTGGACTCCGTTTCCCATGATGCACCATGGCCATGATGCAAGGCCTCCCCTGACCAAGAGGAGAGACCATCGTGCATCATGGGAGATGTGATATGACCAGGGAGCCCAGCCTGGGAATTCTTTCCTAGGTGTCTGGCTGGTGGGTCTTGCCCACATGCTCAGGGTCTGATTGCCATATTTGGGGTCAGGAAGGAATTTCCGCCTGGGTCAGAGTGTCAGAGACCCTGGTGCGGGGGGGTTGCCTTGGAGCAAAACCTCTGCCATGGAGCATGGGTTTTTTACAGGTTTAAACTAGTGTAAATCGTGGATCCTCTGTAACTTGAAGTCTTTAAACCATGATTTGATGACATCAGTAACTCAGCCAGAGATTAGGAGTCTATTACAGCAGTGGGTGCGTGAAGGTCTATGGCCTGGGATGTGCAGGAGGTCAGTTTAGATTATCACAATGGTTCCTTCTGGCCTTAAAGTCTATGAATCTGAAGAAGAGAACAGTAGCATGCGACACCTGAACTACAACTCCCATGATGCACTGCAATGGCATGTCAAAGTAAAAATATTTCAGGTTTCGATTTTGCATTGAAAAACTTGACATTTCCATGGTGGTGGGGCCACCTTTTCTGACCAGTTGAAGTCTGAATCCTTTAAAAATCTCAACCCACAATTGTAATAGTGTCTACTGGATCCATCTGTACAATGGCTGATAGAGAAACACTGGAATTTTCCTTTGAAAAGAATGCAACCAGTGACATTCTTATTAAGCCTCCCTTATTATGCCTGTTACTTCTCTCGTCAGCAGCAAGCACGTTTTCCTAATCCGTCTGCCCAACTCTGGGGCAATAGTTCAGACTCCTAACAGCTGCAACACTTCAGTCTAATCCAGGTTATTGGGCTCAATACAAAGGTAACAAGGTGGGATTTAGAGGCCTACACTATACAAGCTGGGCCAGATGATCTGGTGGATCCTTCCAGCCTCGAACTCTATGGCTGTTTGGTGCAGTCAGATTTCCAGCCACTACCACCATCTGAGAAGCCAGAAATGTTGTAACAGAGGGTCCATTCATTTTGGTGGGTTATTACCATCTATGCCAGGCTGTGTTACAGCTGGGGAAAGTGAGATCTGTTCTCTGTCTCTAAGTCAGCAGCTTTCAGCTGTTGGCACACACTGAGTACAGTGGCAAGGAAAGCCAACGGTGGTTTCAGTGTACGGGAGTTCAGGCTGCAGATGTCCCTGGAATACACTTAGTATGATAGTGAATAGAGCTAGTACAGTCATCTGAAAAGCAAGGTTTGGGATTTGCAAAGTAGTCTAAGGAATTGGTCTCCCAACTCACATTTAAATTCAATGGGATTTGAATGCCTAAACCCCAGAGGCCCCTTAGAAAGCACCAGCCTCAATAAATACACCTCCAGTGAGGGGGAAATCTGACTGTCAGAGCCTGTCTCCAGTTCTAAGAAGTCTGTGTCCATCCAAGTCGCTGGTGCACAGAGACATGCTGCAGCCTGTTTGTATGTGTTTGCTTACCGGAGTGGGCTACCAGCATAAATACAGCTTGATCCCATATGCTGGCATTTGTGTGAGTGTCTGTGTGTGGGAACATGTGTGTCCTTTTCTGTGTGTGTGTGGGTAAGTGTCTGCCTGGCTGGCTGGCTTTTGGAAAACAAAGGAAGAGGAGCTGGAAAAGGGAGGTTGGGCTCGCTCCTTGCAGAGTTTAACTCTTTGGCACTGGGTGTGATTTCTCTGGCACGGGGCCACTGCTGCCAGCAGCGGAGGGCCCAGCCAGTTGTAGTGGGAGAGAGGCAGAGATGCCCACGGCTCTCTGCACCTCCACAGAGGGATCAAGCAAATGGAACAGGGAGGCCCCAGTGGTCACCCCGCTGCCAGCCACACCCCACATTCCCCCAATCCCCTTTGCAGCAGACATACCTCTCATTGAACCATTGCTTGGTTTATTTGAAGCACAAAGAGAAAGAGAAGAAGAGATGCCTCAACTCATAATTCCCTTCCCATTGGCCATGCTGAGCCCCTGCCCTCCAGGCTCCAGCAGGAATCTGGAGAGCAGGTTGCTGCTGGAGCCACATCACCCCCCATCCTCAGACAGCTCCACTTATTCCCTGTTCATTCCTGGAGCCAGGTCAAAACCCGCCTCCTTGTGCTTAAAGCCTTCCAGAGTATGGCTGCATTAGCCTGCTCCAGTTCTGCTGCCCTCTCTGCTTCTCCAGCCTTGGCTCTCCCTCATCGCACAGTCTCATCACAGATGGGTCAGGAACATGCTCCTCTGCAGCACCTGCCATCGGGAATAAACTCCCGGTGTCCTCCTGCCTTGTCAACTGCCCCTCTCGTTTCACATCTGAAAGCCTCTTTTTCATATCCCTTTGCTGTCATTTAAAACCCCAAACTGAGGGATGACTCCTGTGAGATACTGAGGCAACTCAACTCTATCAACCAAGAAACATATATTGGAGATCAGCTGACATTAGGGATGGTGAAATCAGTAGACATAGCTTGTTGAAACATGTATTTTATATATTTTATTGTCTATGAAAAATGTCAAAAGGTTTTCCATTTCCAAAACCAATCAAATCAAATTTTAAAAATTTTGTTCAAAAACCAGTAACCCGGACAACAAAAATGATTTTGTTTCAGTAACCCCAAACCAACATTTTTTTTGATGGTCAAACCTTGAAAATTTTCAAACGTTCAATGAAAATCCCAAAAGTTTTGCCAAAAACAGATATTTTCCTCACAAAATTTTCTATTTAGCCAAAAAGCCAATTTTATACACACTTTCTCTCTCTCTCTCTCACACATATACACTCTCTCCCCTCCCCTCCACCTCACAAATGGCTGATACTCCAGAGCGAGTCTGAAACCATTTGATGCAGTAAAATCGAAAGGCCAGATTTACTACTTTTAAAATTAAGAGTTTGGTGTGGAAGCGTCATGTCAACACCAAACAGAACAACATGCTGATGCTGAAAGTGGTTTGTCACATCACCTCCTCTACTCATCATAATCAAACTGAACGATGAGTCTGAATCAAACCTAAACATGGAATCTGAATTCCTCTAAACTCTGTGGCTACAATGGGCCAAACCAAAAGCCCGAATCTAAACTTAGACTTTGGAGAAGTTTAGGATTCAATGTGGCTGCTCAGCCCTGTCTCTACTTGGCACTTTTTCATACATGGATCTCAAAGCACTTCCAATCCATTCATTCAGCCTCCCTGCCACCTGCCCCCGAAGCAGGGAAGCATTATTATTCCCATTTTACACATGGGCAGACTTAGACACAGAGAGACTGAGTCACCCAAGATCTCACAGCAAGTCAGCGGCAGCGCCTCACATCCATGCTTCTGCTCGACCCACTAGACCAAACTCCTTCTTCTTGTCAGGATTGAAAGGATGGAAGCCAATTAGCCACTTGTTTCATTGTCAAACGTTTTCAAGGCATCTGATGAGTGCTAAGTGAAGCAGTGAGGTACACATGTAATGCCACCTCCTGCTACTGGGGAATGGCTGCGGCGTCACACCTGACTGGGACCTTTCACTGTGTAACATTTCTGCTTGTATTAACCATTGCAGACTTCGGTCTGCATTCTGTTGCACTGGGAGCACTGATTCCATTTCATTCAGTTGTTTCTGATTTCCTCTTGCTGTTCCCTTCCTTTCCACTCTTCTCCGAATGCTGGTGCCAACATACTGATCACCCCCACCCCTCCCACACACACAGGTCATGGTTGCTAGTAGCCAATTGGCAGGTGGTGGATATTTTTCTTGCAGCGTATGAATGTGTGGATGACTGCTCTTGCTGTGTGACTGACTCGGCTACTGGCAATGCTTCTGGCTGGGGTGAATGGTCTCTGGCATTATTTTTAGTTCCAGCTGCTTGATGGATTGACTTCACTGTTTTGTCCTCCTGAACACACTTTTCCTCCAAGTGCTTTTTCATCAGGAGCGAGTGACATGCTCAATCACTGATGTCTGTCTCTGTGTGTCCGGCTCTGGATGTAGGCGTGTAGGTGAGTACGTGCGCATGGTTGTGTGGCTTTTTGCCCCAGTTTGTGTGCTGGTGGACGTGTATTACATGCATAGGAGTACGTACAGCTGTGTACTTTCTGCCTGTGTGTGCGTGTTGGGGTCTTGGTGTGGAAATTTGTCGATGTGTCTCTCTGAATGTGTGCATCAATGTCTGTGCATGAGCCTTTGTATATGTGTCCACACTTCTGAGTGTGTGGCTGTGGCTGATACTTGTTGCACGGTATGTATTGTGACAAAGTTCCTCCTCTATCTTGGTGGGTCCTGCGCTTATTGGCAGATTTGCTCACCTCAGTGATCTTCCCCACAGTCTGGATCAACTCCTCCTGTGTCTGATCAGGAGCTGCGAGGTTTGGGGATGAACCCGGGCCTGCCCTCTACTCTGGGTTCCAGCCCAGGGTCCTGTGGATTGCAGCTGTCTATAGTGCCTCCTGTAACAGCTGCATGACAGCTACAACTCCCTGGGCTACTTCCCCGTGGCCTCCTCCCAACACCTTCTTTATCCTCACCACAGGACCTTCCTCCTGGTGTCTGATAATGCTTGATTGTCTGATAATTCCTCAGTCCTCCAGTAGCACACCCTCTCAGTCTCAGCTCCTTGCGCCTCTTGCTCCCAGCTCCTCACACGCACTTCCTCTCCTCTGGCTTCTCCCCACCTGACTGGAGTGAGCTCCTTTTTAAACCCAGGTGCCCTGATTAGCCTGCCTTGATTGGCTGCAGGTGTTCTAATCAATGTAGCTATCTCCACTGCCTTCTAGAAAGATCTTAATTGGCCCCAGGTGCCTTGATTAACCTGGAGCAACTGCCATTTGGTTACCATGGTACTAGGGATTTGTTTAGCCTGGTGCTAACATACCTGTTCCTCACTACTTTACTGTAGCCATCTGGCCTTGCCCCATCACAGTATGTAATACTTTACTATAGGTTTCTGTGCGTGTAGTGTTGCAAAGTCAAGTATCCAAAGATTAGGAAATACCAGTATTAAGGATGTCTGTGCAACCTTAATCCAGCCCCCTTGTGCCTATGCATTATGAGACAATCTTTAATTACATCATCACTTTCTATTTTTTCCACAGAGCCCCTGCCTCATTCAGTGCACAGACTGGACAATACTCAGGGAATGAATCTGGGCTGTGTAGTGAAAAAGACTCATGTCTGTAGGATCCCTTCTAACAATAGAGTGACCTGCTTTCGATCCTTACTGGCTCATGACTGAGAGAGCAGACCCATAATTCATATAATTCCTGGAGGGATTTTCAGATGATACCTAGCAGGGCTAACAGAGCTCCTCTATTTTTGGAGTGAATCAGTAAAGATCCAGTACAAGCCCAAAAGCAGGGCCGGTACAAGGATATTTTGCGCCCTAGGCAAAACTTCTGTCTTGCGCCCTGCCTTCCCCTCCCCTTGCCTCCCCCTGGAGCATTGCTTATTATAAACTTTCAAAAATGAATACTGCATAACGTGGTGTTGTTCATTAGAATTAATACAAGGGGGTCAGAGGAGATGATCACAATGGTCCCTTCTGGCCTGGGGGAACCTATGAGCAAGGAGGAGGCTGAGAATGCCCTGAGCTCGCAGGGTCTCTAAAGGTTCCCAGGCTCTGAGTACTGCACCATCCTGGGGGGGGACACAGGGGCAAGGAGGGCAGAGCCGGGCTCTCCCAGGGAGCAGGTGAGGATCTACCTAGGGATCAGGACAGGCTCCCCTCATTGGCACAGTGTCACTGGGGGCGGGGACGTTGGTGTTTGTAGGTGGCACCTGCGCCAGCCCTTTCCCCTCCATCGTGCTGCGGGGTTTAGTTTCACTTTCCCTCGCACCAGAAGGTGGCTGCGGCCGGCCCCAGGCGCGGTGCATTGGAGGGTGAAGCTCACCTGAGCTCAGGGCCGCGTCCTGCCTCCACCAACGGCTCTGTCCCTCGGCCGCGCTGGTTGCTGCACCCAGCGGCTGTCTCCTCCTTGCTCTGCCGCAGGCTCCCACTGACCGTCCTGCGTGGCACCTCTTGCTGCAGGGGTGGGTTTGTTATGGAGGCCTCGCTCCCTGCCCTGCCCCACCCAGCTGACTCCTGTGACACCGGACACCGCTTTTTGGCATCCCCAAATCTTGTCACCGTAGGTAGCTGCCTAGTTTGCCTAGTTGTTACACTGGCCCTGCTCATAAGAAGAATGACTCAGTGGAGAGGATGACAAGCAATGCACCAGCCCGGAGATGGCGTAATCAACCTGCAGAAAATGCTTATGAACTAGAGCTGTGCAGAGAATAGTGGGACTTATTTGTGACTTGTTTTATTAGACAATCAAGTATTATGCTACTGGCCCAGCAAGAGGGTAGGTTTGCTGCGGGTAACGTCAGTGTGATTCTGGCTGGCTCCTATGGAAATGATGCCATGTGGTACTGGATGCTCACAGAGCAGTAGGGGAAAGGAGTGCAGCAATACTGAGTCTGTGAGGGATGTATTTAGATGCACACCCTGTGATGTTCAATGGAAATATGAGGTCTCAGGGCATCAGAGAAAGCAAAACCCCCATGCTGGGTCTCTGGGGACACGACGGTCAGGGTCACTATGCACCAGCAGAACCCCTAAAGCGGTAAAGAGAAAGGACCTACCTCATAGAATGTAAAAGTCCGGGATTCACCACTTGATCAGGAGTGTAACTCCCTGGGGGGATGAGATGATGCTGAAGGATGTGCAGGTGTCATTACCTGGCAGTGGACACACACAAGGGGCCAACCTTCCTGATGGCCATTCTTGACTTTGGAGTGCTGAGCCATGCAATCAAAGAGCTCTTTATATTCAACACCCACTGAAACAAAAGCAAAAGCTCTCAGTGTTGGATCAGGCTCACAATTTTTGTACAGAATACGCACACACCACAGATCAGTCCTACATGCCTTGAAAACCCCAAACTTGCACCCATATCAAGTGGTGTTTTGAGTGTGCAAGACAAAGAGCATCAGGCTAGGCCTGGATGCCCACTTGCACTCACCATCCCAGGGGATGGGAGCGTGCCTCTTTCAGGGAATGGCTCTGCTCATCCATCCGGCCCAGGGCAGGGCAGTGACTCATGCACACTGACCAATACGTTATAACTGGCAGCACAGTGTCAATGCTCAGAAAGTATGGGGTTCACTGTAGAGAGTGATCCTGTCTGGGCCATGCCAGTGCCATCTAAAGAAATATTCCAGCTGATCTTCTGGGGAAAGTACTCCTGTTTACTTGGGAAGGCTTTGTAGCAGCTTTGTCTTCTCTCACACTACTGCCCAAACCCTCTTGAGTCTCATACGACTCCATAATGGGCCATTTCACTTTATGCACCATCTGCACTAGCAGTATTAACCATTCATCCTCTGCCCTAGATTTATGAGATGCCCAGTGATTAATTACAATAGTTCTGTTTGTGACAGATATTGCAACCACATGCAGGATCTTTGGGGGAACATATTGTATGATGTTAATGAATGGTTGGAACTAAAAGCAGTGGGGGAAGGTGGGGGGTGGGCACGGAATTAAGGTGAATCATTCAGGTTATACCTGGGGAGTACCACCCATTAGGAAGGCTTGTATATACTGTTCAAACTGAGTTTTCCAGAAATCAACTGACAAAGAAAGGCCTTTTGGCATAAAAAGGCTGAGTTTTAATGTGACTTAAGGCCTCCTGTCTGATCCAGAACTTTCTATCTAAGGGGGCCCCCCAACCCTTGCAGAAGGGTTAGAAAGAGTTAGGCTTATTAGGACCCTGTAAGACTGATGGGTGACTACTTAGCGTGTGTTTAAAACTGTTTATTGCTTGTATTGTGTTTTTTCTGTAATGCTTTTACCTTAAAAATACATGCACTTGCTTAGGGAGAGCTAGGTGGTAACTTGTAACTGTTGGCAGTTTTTAGGCCTCAGAGACAGAGAGCAAAGCACAGGTGCCAGGCAGTAAGCAGACTGGCTTGCTGTGAATACCAGTGTAACGCAGAGAGATGTGTAGCCCTGGTCAGATGAGAATAGGACAGAGATCCCTGCCCAGAGTAAGCTGGAGATCTGAGACCTAACTAGGCGCTCCTGGCGTGGACCAGGGAAGTGGGATATGGGCACAGTTTACTCTGGAACTATGACACTGACTTGTTACTAAAGGTTTGTCATTGTTAATTCTTGCTGTATTGGTTAGTTATATACGCAATCAGGTAACGGAATCAATACCTTATGGTTCATGTACCTAAACAGTCCAGCCAGAAATGGTGTTAAATATACATTCCAACCCTCATTTCCTATGACTATGCAAAGTAAACATTTGTTTTTCATGTCTACTCTTGAAAATGAAACTCAACAGCTAAGACGCCAGCAGAATGCAAATACAAAAGTGTTGTGAACAGAGCTAGATTCAGTTTTGCTTTCAAATTCAAATGGGTCTTTGCAGATTTTTCCCCCTCATCATTCATTTAGCTGTAATAATGATACTTACCTACTTCATATGGGGCTTGAGAGGGTTAATTAATTCAGGTTTTTAACCCTCAGCCACATTCACGCGGTAACATTGTACCCTACAAGCATATATGTTGTGATAATTCATGGACTATTGGCTGTTTTAGGACATTGTCACTTAGGCAAATGTACACAATTCAGCATCAAAAAAATGTGGGTGTTTTTGCATGACAAATATTTTTCCTGAGTCCAAAAAGGATCTGGGGTACAAATTGTACCCCAAAAGTGTTGTAGAGTTATCCTGTATTTTAGTAGTTCTATGTACCTGATCTAGATAAAGAAGTTGCTTGTTCCTTGCCAATCCAGAACAATGACTCATAGATGTACATATACCGAGAGGAATCCTTGACACCCGTCATCTCACCATGCCCACCAAAGAGCACTCTCATCTCTTGGCTACCCTTGAAAAAACACAGGAGCACCTAACAAACCTGGCAGTGGACCCTGCCATATTTGCCCAAGGTCAGCTGACCAAAAGAGCTGCAAGCCATGTGAAGAATGCAGTGAATTTTTATGCCCTGACCACTCCACATTGAAGGTGATGTGTGAAAATTGCATATAGGCTCACACTGCATGAGACTTGCTAATTCTTTCAATTTGCTAGTTAAATAATGTTTTCCCCCTAAAACATTAAAGAATTGTTCTTGGTTCCTGAATGCATTTGGGGGACATAAATCCCCCATAACCCAGTTAATGTAACTTTTTTCTCTACCCATCATCCAGTGTCAAGTAATTTATTTGATCCTAGCATTAAAACTACCTTAGTGCAAAGTATTATCATTATCTGCCTTATATTATATTCTCTTTTAAAAAAAATTTGTGTCAGTTTAATCCAGTTGAAAGAAGCTGGGTAAGCACTGGAAACAAAATGCAGGCAAGTTTTGACACATATCCTGCTTCCTTGTTAATTTAATTGAGATGTTGACAAATCATCCAACTATTAAACATTTCAATCATCTGCTCAAAAAACTGGGGAGGAAAAAATAGCAAAAACATTGTCAACTTTCCCCTCATTTTTTTCATTAAAATTTGAAATGTCAATGAAAATTTTCATCAAAATAAACAAATGAAAACTTTGAAAATATCCTGCTGACTCTCAGCTGGATGGCTAGTGCTGGAGTCTTTTCCATAGCAGATCACAAGCCAAGCAAGTGTCCCTCATTCCTACCATGCCTCATCGCTGAGCTACAGGGGAGAGTTCAGTCTCCTTGGTCCAGTCAGTCTTTGGTTTCTCTATGAGGGAGTCAATTATTAGTAGTATGTAATTATCTGTATTGCTGTCATGCCCAGGAGACCTAGTCTTAGACTAGGACCCCAGGGTGCTAGGTGCTATGCAAACACAAACACAGAACCAAAAGACAGCCCCTGCTGCAGTGAGCTGACAATCTCAGCATAAGACAATGGACAGCAGGTGGATATAGAGAGACTGACAGGGAGGCACAAGGAAACAATGGGACAGTAATGGGTCAACATGGCAGGCAGTGGTCTCTGCACACCAGTGGACTAACCGCTGTCAAGTTTTGTGCAGACGTCACAGCAAAGGAGCATTTTAAGGAGGGATTTGAAGGTGGATAAAAAAAATAGTTTTGTGGGTCTTTAGGGCCAATTGTCCACCTTCCTCTGGGGATGCAAAGGGCTCCTTGGTATAAGGACTTGGGCAGCTCTTCTGACCAGGCAGGCATTGAGGGGAATCAGATGTGGGTGAACCCTGCACAGCATGAAGCAACTCCCTGAGCGCTGACAGAAGAGGGTAGAGAGGACAGGTTGATAGCAAAACTGGACAATTTGCTGATATGTGGATTGTCCTCCCACCACAGAGGGAGCAGGGCTGCTGAGCCTCAGGATGACAGGGGTAGACAGAGCAGCCCCACAGTCACAAGTCCAGAAACAAAGCCTTCTCTCCACCTCCCAGCAGCCAGCCCAGTTACTCAAAGGCGGTGCTGGGCTCAGGACAGGGGCCTTAAGTGGATGTACAACAGTATCCAAGCCAGCGCATTTGCAGACTGGCATGATAGGTGGTGGTGTGTTCGTATGGAGACACCTGTCCATCGGGGACAAACCCTTTGAAAGCCAGAAGTTCAACACTCAGGAGATCAGTTCTGGCTCAGCCCACATCTAACCCAGTGGCAACAGCAATCAGGGGCTTGTAATGGATTACATAGGTGCATAACGGGCATGGGTGTGTACCTCCTTCGCTCCACTTGTTCTTCATCAGTCACATAGCCTTACTACTCACTGGGCTGGAAATGGCTTAGCAAAGCAGAGGCACAAACTGTCATTGCAATGCACAAGTTTTATGCATCTAGATCCCAGTTCAATACAGTATCAAAAAAGGTGTCTAAAAGCACATAAGTGCTCACTTAAGCATATGCTTGGTAACCTTGCAGAAATGGGGCCTTAGGACCTGAATGAAAGCCCTCTGAAATCAATGGGGGTCTTTCCAGTGAACAGCCCCCCAAGACATCTTGCACCTTTTTGCAATTGCTGAATCTAGGGATGTGTGTAACCAAGATCAAAGAATATATAAAATGATGAGAGAAAAAAATGGAAAAGAAAGGAACTGTAAAATACAAAACTGGGCACATGGCTGTTTGGACTCCTTGTAGTATGGTCTGGTATGTTTAATATAAGAAAAGAATATAAAAAGAATGGGTGAAAAGTTAAAATGACATGCCAGATAAAAAGATACCTTGTCCCAAGAGCAAGGACTGTAGTGATCAGTTACATCTTAAATCCCAGGAACAAAATTAACCAAGTTGATGGAAAGCACCACATTGCAATAAAAGATATTATATACAGATGAACAGGAATAGAGAAAGCTATTTATTTGAAACAGCAAGTATAATATACTGCACCTCTATACCTCCTGATGGAACATTTCTGAAGGGGCTACCCATATTTTGCAGCATGACTGCACTTTGATTTATGGAGCCAAAGTAAATGATATGTTTCGCCAATAAAAATTCCTCACAAATGCAGCTTTTTCCATTTCATTTTAAAGTGAATATGAAAAGAAACACATACAGAATCTTTTTTTTCCATATAAACATTGCTATGTTAAATGCATGATCCAGGTATGAAAGTATTTTTGTGTATCTGGGGCTACTTTCTGTTTTGAAAGCGAGCTTTCACCCAACAAAAATGGCAAATCACTTTCTATGTGTGAAAGTTATGCGAATGGCATTCCCTGACTGCAAGATGGGAATAGTCAGTGTAAATAATGTATATGACTTCTTTTATATATAAATTAATTCTACTCATGGAGTGTATCCGTTAGACTTGATATTTTTAGGAAATCACTTATTATTATTGTTCATAGACTGCATCACTTTGGAGCCCCAACCAATGTGAGGTCCCCATTGCGCTGGGGCTGTGCAAAGTTATGGTAAGAGGCAGTCTCTCTTAGGTTGTATTTGCCTGATCTAGACTGTAAGCTCTTGGGGGGAAAGGTGACTGATCTTGTGTATTAGAGCTTATGAGGCACATAAAACAGGTGATGGAATTTGCATTGATTTTGTAGGTAGCGCATGAGATTCAGCAAATGCTGTCTCTGTTCCATTTTCAGTGTTGCCATTTACATTGTGAAAGTGGAAGATGGGTGGTCATTAACACAATAGGTAATTGAAATCTTTGAGAAACTATGTTGCATTTTGTGTAGCAAAAAGAAAAATATGAATCAGAACTGCAAAATAAATAAAAGATTCAATGGGACCCCTTCCACCATGGGGCTCTTTCCACCACTTGGTCATAGTCCACTTTTTAGCATACATTGCAAACTCTCTGCCTCAACATATGGAAACGCTCTCATCTTTGGGAAAAAAATTCAGACAAGGTCCTTACCGCTGGGTTTCTTGGGATGTGCAAAGCCTGGCTGCATTTAAGACGTTGTTGCAGGGAAATCATAGCTTTATGAAGCACCAATAGCTAGAGAGTTATATTAATGTGCTAACAGTCTACAAAACACTTCATGCGAATAAAGGACTGCCTGGACTCAATATGCAGCCCAACATCTATGCAGTCACCACCCACTACATCCAAATTATAGTTTCATAGAGTTTAAGGCCAGAAGGAACCATTAAGTCTGTCGACCTGCATATCACAGGCCATGAATTTCACTCCATTCCTATGTTGAGCCCAATGACTTCAGTTAAACTAAAGCATGTCAGTCCTCAGAAAACTAAACTCTTGTGTGCCGCAGGCAAGGAACATGAGAGACTGAGGTGTCCTCAATGCTCAAGGCTCCTATGATGGCAGGGAACTGATTAGGTGAGATATACGCAGGTGATGCTAGCCAGCGATCCAAGCCCTATGCTGCAGAAGAATCTCTAATGTCCCTGCCAATCTTACCTGGGGGAAATTCCTTCTCAACCCCAAATCTTGCCCTCAATCTAACCCTGTGCACACGAGCAAGACTCACCAGCCAGGAATCTAAGACAGAGGATTCCAAATCAGAGCACCGGTATGCCCCAGTTCTTCAGGAATTCATCTCACAACCCACTGAAAGCACCCCCCACACACACACACTTAGCCCTTTGCTTGTTATACACAAGTAAATCCTGCTGTCCTACCATTGGTTGAAAACAGATATGCTGATGAGGCAATGTGTTTCTACTGTTGACTTCATCAGAGATCAATGATACTGAACAAGGGTAGCCTATTAGATTGTATATCCAAATATCTGTATAATGCTTGGCCAAGTGAGTAACAGTTTTCCCTGAATTAATTCAAGAGACAATCACATCACATATGAAAATCTCTGCTACCAGATTGGTTTACCAAGGGTCAATATCAATTTTGTTCCCAGGACTTCTGCCTCTAACTCCTGTCTGGAAAGTTTAAAGGAAAAACTGTTACACTTGTAAAATTCATGGTCATGATGGGGAGCCGGCCAGATAAAGGTATGGTATTCATAAAGCTAAGATTTTGTCATGGGTATTTTTAGTAAAAGTCACGGAAAGGACACGGGCAATAAAGAATATATCATGGAAAAATGAGCCCCGGCACCCGGGGTTGAAATCGTGGAGAGCATGTAAAATCACGGAATCCGTGACCGATTTGTAGCCTTAGGTATTAATATAGAGAGTATGTTAATTTAATGTTTCGGGTAAACATCAAGCCGTGTTAATCCTTGAGGTAAATATGGATCAAGATATTTTCCCCACAAGTCAATATTAATGATAAAAATAACTAATATCTAGCTTTTAGATCATGCTTTCAACCAGATCTCAAAGCACTGTACAAAGATCAGTATAAATATCCCCACATTAGATATGGGGAAACTGAGGCACAGAAAGGGGCAATGAGTTGTCTAAGGTCACTCATCAGCCCGGTAGCAAAGCTGGGACAAGAACCCAGGTCTCCTGAGTCTTAGTCCAGTGTTCTAGCCATAAAAGCACTGGACCACCCGGCCTGAAATCTAGATACTCCTAGTAACAGAACTCAATATCTGATTGTTCTCTCCTGAAAACATCTGACTGGGCAGCTGATCACCTTTTTAATTCCCACTTAGGTTACACGAAGCAAATGAAGCTCTTTAGAAATTAGGTCAGATTAGATGATCAGAGTGACCCATTCTGAACTTGGAATCTGTGAAAAAATTCAGTGGTTGAATCCAAATATTCCTCCAAAATGGCAGACTTGTTAATAATTTAAGTTGTTTCCATATCACTGATGGCTTCCTGGTCAATAAACAGATTATAATTAATATCAAAAGGAAATATTGGCCCTGATCCAATGCTCACTGAAGTCAACCAAAAGACTCATTGTCTTCAGTGGGCATTGGATCAGACCAATAATAAATACATTATCATTGATATAAAATGAAACATTGCCAATTTAAATAGCTTCTTCAGCTCCCCATTACATGCAACTCAAGGGGAGATGCACATGTATTTCCATGAGAGAATCTAAAAGAACAAACCTCATGGGTTTCGTAAGAGAGCATGAAAAAGCAGGCAAAGGGTATGGAACATTATGGAACAACTTCCTTATGAGGAGAGATTAAAAAGACAGGGACTTTTCAGCACGGAAAAAAGATGACTAAGGGGGGATATGATAGAGGTTTATAAAATAATGACTGATGTGGAGAAAGTAAATGAGGAAGTGTTGTTTTCTCCTTCTCATAACACAAGAGCTAGGGGCCACTAAATGAAATTAATAGGCGGCAGGTTTAAAATAAACAAAAGGAAGTATTTCTTCATACAACACACAGTCAGCCTGTGGAACTCTTTTCCAGAGGATGGTGTGAAGGCCAAGACTATAACAGGGTTCAAAAAAGAACTCGATAAATTCGTGGAGGATAGGTCCATCAATGGCTATTAGCCAGGATGGGCAGGGATGGTGTCCCTAGCCTCTGTTTGCCAGAAGATCAGAATGGGCAACAGGGATGGATCATTTGATGATTACCTGTTCTGTTCATTCCCTCTGAGGCACCTGGAATTGGCCACTTTCAGAAGGCAGGATACTGAGCCAGATGGACCTTTGCTCTGACCCATTATGGCCGTTCTTATGTTCTTATATTATGTAATGGGACTGAATTCTTCCTGAACTACTCTACAGAATGGCACATTGATTTGACCAGTCTGTTGAGATGGTGAAAACCATCACATCTCTCAGTACCATGACATCCATAAATATTCCGCAGACTGTGTCACAGCCCTGGGGGTTGCTTGTATGCTGCCATTGATTGTTGGCATTGTTGTAACACTAGCCTAAGCTGATCTGTATTTGTGGCGAGAAGTTGACTACTCCTTCAAATCCGAACCCCCTCCATCTCTTTTCCCTGGGAAGCCATTGCCTCTGCTTTGGAGCGTGCCATTTACTCTTTGGGAATCTTCCCTGGGGAGAACAGGTCAGAACACCTGAACAATCTTCCAGGCGGGGCGTCTCTAGGTTTTTTGCCACCACAAGCATGGCAGGCAGGCTGCCTCAGGTAGTTTGCCTGCTAGAGGTCAGCCGAAGCCACGGGACCAGCGGACTCTCCGCAGGCAAGCCGCCGAAGGCACCCTGCCTGCCGCCCTCTCAGAGCCAGCAGAGCGCCCCCCACGGCTTGCTGCCCCAAGCATGCGCTTGGCATGCTGGGGCCTGGAGCCTCCCCTGCTTCCAGGGATGGGTTATAATAAGTAGGTTCCCCCAAAGAATGATTGCAATCCATCTGGAGCTAGTGTCTACAAAGGGCAAATCTTCCTCTTCTACCAGGAGTTGAGATACAGACTCCTCTGTGAATCTCAAAGTCCTGGCCCAAGCCTAGAACTGACACAAAACTCTGAACATCAGGTCTATGCTACCCGTGCAATTCATGCCCTGCGGAGAAGGCAGAGACCTTTACTGTGCAGAGCTCTCAGCACTTAGGCACTTCTGAAATGTTACCCTAAGTGACTTAGGAGCCTGTGCCCTATATTCAAAAGTGACTTAAGCACTAAGGCCCAGGTTTGGAGAGGCCTTTAGGCTCATGAAGATGCAGATTGGTGCCTAGTGGCATTTTCAAAAGTGCCAAACTCCCATTCATTTCAAAACCTTTACAAATCTGGCCCTTGGGAGCCTATGTCCCATTGGCTTTCAATGAGCCCTTTAAGTGTCCAAGTCACTTTTGAAAATGGGGCTTAGGAGCCTTTGAAAGTTTTACCCTTCATGCTTTTTCTTTCACTTTATTTTAAACATGAGGGGAGAGTTCTAACATTTTGACAACTTCAACCTCTTTTGCATTTGATTAAGGAGATAAACTAAGACACAGAAAAACAAAAGGAAGACCCTGCTGATGATTAAATAGCAGGAAGAAACTCTAGGAGGAGAGAGAGTATTATGGGTATGATTTTAAAAGGAACAGAGCGTCAAGGAATCTCTGTAATTCAGTCTCATACTGTACCCACTCCTGGCTGGGTATACATGAGTAGCACCCAAAGCTTGCAGAGCCCATATGTTTCCACACTACAGGCACATTTCAGGGGATTTCTCAGATAAGAAAAATCGTGTTGATCAAATAAGCATAACAGTTCCTCAATCAGTATAGCCAAAGTAAACTCAACCAGTCCCTGTGGCTGCCTACGTTCTCCATTCACCATGCTGATCAGATCAGTGTGCACCCGTGCAACTTAAATTATCATCTCCCCAGAAGTAGGCTAACAATGTCCAGGTATTTCAAGGCTGTAAACACTCAAGACAGAGAGAGAGAGAAGAACTTTCTGGAGTGAACCTAGCTATAATGTGATAAAACTGAGCAAAGGAGAATTTATGCTAGGGATTAGGACAATATTCCTACCAGTGAGGTGTCCTGATGAGAAAGTTCTTGCATTTATAAAGCACCTTGCAGTCACATGGTTCTCTAGTTACTTTACTAATCAATCATACATGGGGGGAGGAACAGATCAGTGGTTTGAGCATAAGCCAGCTAAACCCAGAGTTGTGAGCTCAATCCTTGAGGGGGCCATTTAGGGATCAGGGGCAAAAGTCTGTCTGGGGATTGGTCCTGCTTTGAGCAGTGAGTTGGAGTAGATGACCTCCTGAGGTCCCTTCCAACCCTGGTATTCTATGATTCTAACAATTACTTAACCAGCTGCTGCCTCTACAGTAAAACATAACACCACTAACCAACAATTTAGGACAGGAAGTGAAGACTCTCTGATTCAGTTCTAAGAGGAAGGGAATTTAGATAACCAGAATAAAATAACCCATATTGGGATCTGGCCAGGACCACTAAGTCTTATAGAAAGTGTAATAAAGTACCCCTTTAAAGGCAACATGTTGCCTGGGCCACAATTTCTTCAGGTTCAATACAGCCTCCAGAGAAAAGCACCTATTTCCAAATTGGTAGTATCCCTTCCTGCAGCACACGAGAAACCTCCCATACAAGTCTGGAGCCAGCCAAGCACTGCTAGAGTGATCCGATCACTCTAGACCAGCCCAAGTGGAAGCAGGGTGAGACTGGATAAAACAGACCCCTAAGGAGAGTAACCCAAGTCTCATGGCATGAGTCTTTGAAAGCTGAACTGAAAAACCCCTGGAGAACTCTGCATGGGGCTGGAGGAGCCAAGGGGACAGATGTAAAGAGTCTTAGACATAAGCAGGAGCATTAGATCCCTCTGGCAGACCAGTCCCATACCTGACACTAATGAAAGTCCCAACATCTCCTCTGCAATGCTCCCAGAAGGCACCACAGTTTGTGAAAAATCTGGAGTGGACTCCTCAGGGGGCTGCATGGAACTCAGAGCTGGCTGATTCCTCTAGGACAACCCAGGCCTTTTCTCTGGAAGAGAAGATGAGAAGCTTTTGGAGAAGAGCATGCTGCTGGGTGCCGACTAGAAATGCAGCTGCCAGTAGCGACACCCAGAACTGCCACAGCTTCATACTACTGGGAAATCATCCCCATTTCTCTCCTCTTGCTTTATTTGGGACATCACAGCAGGCTCCCATTCCTATCCCCTGATGGGTCATTTGACTTACTTACCTCACTGAATTATCACATGGACTTCCAATGAACTCCCATCATGTGACTGTTGCACTGCCTTTCACTAAATCACCCTCCCCTTAAAGATCCTTCAGCCTTCCACCCCCACTCCCTTCCCATCCTTCCTCCACCCTTTTATACCCCCTCCCCCTCCCTGCTCCTTTAGCCTGTGTGCACTGACACATCAAGTCTCTCCTCAACATCTATCCTTCCGTCACTCAGTCCCCATGCTCTGGTGGTGAGAGTTGTAGGGCTAACCTCATGTTCTTCCCACACTATCTAATAAAATCACAATTAGTAAAGAAACTCAGTCCCAGGCAACATGGTTCATCCCCTAAAACATCTTGATAAAGTTGCAGCTCAGGTTGAGAGCCCATATCTATATTTAGTATCTAGGGCCAGATCCACAAAAGCACTTAGGTTCCTAATTTCCACAATGGAAGCTTAACTACCTTTGGGGATCTGTGCCCCGGAGAATAACTAGCTAGACAGATGGATTAGATGAGATGGCTGAGGGCTTGTCTACACATAAATCGCTACAGCAGCACCACTGTAGTGCTTTCATGAAGATGCTACCTACACCAACAGGACGGGATTCTCCCGTTAGTGTAGATTCTCCACTTCCTCGTGAGGTGGTAGTTGCATCGACAGGAGAATTCATGCATCGACCTAGTGCTGTTGAGTTGACTAGAAATGTAGTTATATCCTCCTAATTTCCTAGTGCAGACCAGGACTAGGACAAGGAGGATGTGTAAGATGACCATGCCCTAATAATATGCAGTGTTGTTTTAGCCATGCTGATCCCTGGATATT
Source organism: Gopherus flavomarginatus (assembly GCF_025201925.1). Lineage (NCBI taxonomy): Eukaryota > Metazoa > Chordata > Testudines > Testudinidae > Gopherus > Gopherus flavomarginatus. Next base: position 70,870,424 of record NC_066622.1, on the reverse strand, counting down.
AGAGAGACGAGGTGTGTGAGGAAATATCTTTTATTGGACCAACTGATGATAGCTTCAATAGCTTATATTCTCCCACCAAAAAGCCATTGTAAACAGGCCTTCAGGGCACTGTCCCAGGCACGCTGGAGTCCAGGAGCGAGTGCTGTCTTAGACCTACCACTATCCAGGCCCAACACCACATTATCCATTCCCTCAGAGCTCCAGTGCCACAACTCCATCACCCAGTGACAATGATCAGACTCACACCCACTTCTCCATTGTCTTGGGGCTGCTGTCCAACCCCACTTCACTAGTGGTGACCTGAGAACCTCAAGGCCCCAAGCCAGAATGAATCCTGAATTCGTATCACTCTCAAGTTCCCTTGGGCTGCTGCCTGGATCCAGCAGCATGTTCTTCTGACTAAAGATCCCAGGGCAGCTCTCTAGACCCAACCCTTTATTCCCTGTCGCCTGACCTTCCTGGTGCTACTGATCAGAACCACTGCTCCTCGCTTGACTCCCTGGCCTGAGGCTCTCAATCCTATGGCCCAGAACCAGCACCACTTGGTCTATTACATACCATGTCTTTCAAACATGTCCCCACTGATCTCCCTCCTTTTCTGCAGCATTTATCCAGAGTGACCATCTCACTCCCTGAAGGAGTTAACAAGGGGGTGTGAATTCCAAACCAACTTGTTCCAAGAGCTTTGAAGCCAACTAACTCAGCCTGAGATTATTTTTAAAACAGAAAGAGCCCAAAAAGAGAAAAGTTGACAGGGAAAATATGAGAAGCACCGTATGGAGCTGGCCTTTGTTCTTTAGTATTTTCTAGAGACTCACACTGCACATAGCTAAGTGCTGCTACCGAGTGCGGAAATGAGCCATGGCAAGATTTTAATGTGCTTTGTTCTGCTCTAATAGTCAAACCCATTAAACCATAAAAACATAACGACGCCCATAAAAACCTAACACTGCTCGCTAAAGACAGGGCGGCTGAAAGTTGCTTTTGCTCTGGCACAACTTCGCCAGGCCGCTTTACTAGCTCACTGACTCCAGGACACGGCGGCACCAAGGCTGCTTTCGGCTCCCGGAGAAGGAGCCTGCCCACTGAAGGACACAAAGAGGGAAAGATTTGGAGATTTGTTTGACTGAATGTTTTATTGTTTGCTGCAGAGCTCCGCAGACCTTCCCAATTGCAGAACATGTTGTTTCACACCCCCTACTGCCACCTCCCTCAGCAGAACCACTGGGGACACAGGCTTCACAGGAGCTGGAGCTGTGTAGATGGTCTTTGTCCAGCTCACTTGAACCATTTTACTAGGACAGGTTTGCTTCTCTAGCAGGATACGAGGGTTTATTGAGATGCAGGCTACAAAAACCTGGTGTGTGTGTGGTGCAGGGTACAAAAACCTGGTGTGTGTGTGGAGAACCTCTGCAGATGGCCCTGTGGCCATGGGCCACAGACTTCTCAGATCTAACTAGTCACGTCAAGATGGGCTGGACACAAGTAGGCTGGGAGGCCTCTGAAGGACACTTACATCTGGCAAGATTGGAAATTGAGGAGTTGTCACTCTTTCCTCTGAGACTGCTTCCAGCATAGTGTACAGCACTGAGCTGCTGAAGAAGCCATGTGCTGAACATGATGTAAAACTACAGTCATCACTAAAGATGAGCTGAGGGCAGAAGTTCTGTTTTGCAAACAAGTTAGAGATCTGGCTTTGTTCTGAATCAGAAAGAAAATGTCCAAGATCTCGACAAAAGAAAATTCTGAAAAAAAATGTCCGTTCCGGCCAGTCAAAACCATTCTTATTTTGTGTGCTACAGTAAAAGACGCAGTTTATAAAAAGTCAAAACAAAAAAAATAAATAAAAACATTTCATTGTAAAAATGTCAAACCAAGATGTTTCAGCCTGATTGGAACATTTTTCCTTAGTTTTCTTCCCAAGCAAAATTGATCTGTGAAGCATTTCAGTTTTAATTGGACAATGTGTTCCAATAGAAATGGTTTCTGCCATCTGCTCTAGCCCTGATCACTTGTGGTCAGTAAGTTTCCCGGGTGACTTTTCATACTAGGGGTCTTAGCATTAGTGCGCTACCCAAATTCCAAATCAGCTAATTATGTTCAGCCTTCTTAAGCCCTCTGCAGTTTATTTGGACAGAGTGTTCCTCTTCACTTCCTGTCCTTACCTGACGTGCAGAGTTGCTGTGTGCTGCTAAACAGCTGGGCGAAGCGGTCCCTCTGCATAGTTTGCAAAGCGCTTCAGCATGAAAGGTAGGAAATAATGGCAAGATCATAGAGCTGTGCTTGTTATGCATGGTTCTATCATTGTTTCATTGGGTTCATGTCAATATCTCCTATCCTTCCACCAAAGAACCATTGCAAACATGCCCTGGAGGAGAAGCTTGAGGGCCCATTGGTGACGACACTGGCTTGGAACAGGGTTCAGTTCTCTGCTTTGCCATAGATTTCCTGTCTCACCTTGGGAAAATCACTTAGCTTCTCTGTATCTCAGTTCCCGCTCTAAAGTGAAGATAATAGCACTGCCCTACCTCACAGGATGGTGTGAGGATAAATACAATAAAAGATAGTCTGGTACTGGCGTTATGTAAATACCTTAGCTAGGATTTGTAACCTGGGTTTCTACAATGCATGGTGGTGTCTACAAAGGCCAACAAGCTATTGCTATCATAGAAGGGGCAGGGTGTCCCCTATGGAATTATTACCGTCCTTAGCAGATCCACCTGTAGCCCAAGGAGCTGCTGGTATTGTAGGAGAGGGTAAGGCTCACTTTTAGGAACTACTGCTCTGCTAAGAGGAGCAGAATTTGTGTGAAGGAAGCTATAGACGTAATCTCTGTTGCATTGTGTATGTAAAGGCATCTTTTAAAAATAGTAGTTTAGAGTTCTGAACAGACGACTCCAGAGATAAGGAATCAAGAGCACATTCCAGCTGTAAGGGGATTTCTCCCCCCAGGTCTTGGAAATCTCTGAGCCAGCACTTGAGAAAATATTCATCTAATGGCTAGAGCTGAGTGAAATTAAGAATTACCATCATTTCAAATTTGTCCCAAATTGGAACATAAGTTTATATTCCAAATATTTGTGGAGACCAAAAATTCTGAAAATTTTTATTATGAAATACCAAAATATGTTGACATTTTTAATGGAAACAAAAACATTTCTACATGCTCAAAATAAAAGTATTTTATTTCAGTTTATTGGATTTTCTCTAAACACTTCATTTTGAGCCAGTTCAATATTAAACTGCATTTTGTTATAGTGGGGCCCTGCCTTATAAGGGTTTTAGTTCAAGCCCCCATGGTATATGGACCATGCTCCCTGACTAGACTTCATTTCCCATAATGCACTCTGAGTCATGTGACTGCATCACATTTGTTGATTCACATTGGCTCATAAATTGAATATGAGCCAACGTGATGCAGTTGCAAAGGGGTGTATTAACAGGAGTGTTGTATGTAAGACACGGGAGGTAACAGTCCCGCTTGACTTGGCACTGGTGAGGCCTTGGCTGGAATATTGTGTTCACTTCTGAGCACCACACTTTAGGAAAGATGTGGACAAATTGGAGAGAGCTCAGAGGAGAGCAACTAAAGTGACAAAGGGTTTAGAAAACCTGACCTACGAGGAAAGTTTAAAAAAACCTGGGCATGTTTAGTCTGATGACTGAGGGGAGACCTGATTATAGTCTTCAAATATGTTAAGGGTTATTTATAAAGGGGACGGTGATCAATTGTTCTCCATGTCCACTGAAGGTAGGACATGTAATGGGCTTAATCTGCAGCAAGGGAGATTTAGGTTAGATATTAGGAAAAACTTTCTAACTCTAAGGGTATTTAAGCTCTGGAACAGGCTTCCAAGGGAGATTGTAGAATCCCCGTCACTGGAGAGTTTTAAGAACACATTAGACAACCACGTGCAAGGGATAGTGTAGGTTTACTTGGTCCTGCCTCAGCACAGGGGGCTGGACTTGATGACCTCTCAAGGTCCTTTCTAGACCTGCATTTCTATGACCGTATGACTTCCATGATGCACCATACAGCTCAGTCAGAGAGCTATACCCATTGCATTAAACGAGAGGTAATCGTCCAGGGAGCCCAACCCATAGAAGAGAATGGGGGCCTGAATACCCATAAGGCAATGCACTGAGAGAAATGCAGTTTAATGTTTTGTTAAATTGATTCAAAACAATATTCTGGGTCTCTTAAAAAAGTGAAATATTTTATTCTGATCAAATTGCCTTAAAATGAAATATTTTATTCTGATTTTTCCTGATGGAAAAAATATCTTTTTTTGGCATAGTTTAAATTTTCCTCACAAAGTAAATGTTGATTTTGGAGAAACAGCAGCGCTACTCAGGGCATCCTCAGAAAGTTACCTGTTACACTTCTCTCACTGAGAGCTTTGTCTTATTTCTGCCAAACTAGAAGAGTCTAGGAGTGGTTCTAGCAAACGGCTTCTTACGAGGACCAGTCAGTCACCATGATTGATTTTATCAAACCCAAACTGGCTGTTCAATTGTCTGTGCCTACATGACTTTTCTTTTCAGAATCACTGGCTGCCGGTTTATAAGAATCAAGCAACACTGTGGCTGTGCATCTCATTCAGAACAATGGCCACTTTTGTGTGCTCAGGGCTAACTAAACTCAAATAAACAAGCAACTCTCTGGCATATGATAAGTCGCTGCTTCAGGCCTTCCAGGGGTATAAACAAAACCGTAATCAGATTTTCAGATGCCATCAAAATGGAAGGGCAGCAAATGCAAAGACCACCCAAACCAAAATGCAAAGTGATTCCAAGGGACAACAACAGCATGGGCTGCAGGCAACCAGGGGAAGTTAGGTCTTACCAAGTGTTGAGTCCTGCAGTCAGGGAGGAGAAATAAAGAGCATAAATACTAAAGGGGGCGGGAGCAAAGTGCTGCATTTTATTAATTAAAGAATTTATTTTCACCTCCTCTGCTCTATACTGTCTCATGTAATCATGGGCTGGTTGGTGATGGGAAGGTAGGAGGTAGGTGTCCCTGAGAGGATCACTAGGGGAAGAAGTGGTCCACAATGTTAGTAATTTTGAGAACCCCTCACCTGATACAAGCCAGATTCTGGCTCAGATCTTCAGAATCCCTCAGTCTACCCCCAAAGCAGCAAATAAATTGTCTCAAGTTTCTGGCTACCCAGTGACAGCTCAGATCACAGACAGAAGAGGGAGGGTAAGGAGCCAGACAGGAATTGGCACCATGATGATGGATGCCCAGCATTCCACTTGTTCCATGTGATTTTCCAGGCAACTGTTGACCCAGAATAGCAACAGTTTTGCAAAAGAAATAGGTGATCAGAGTTTACAGTAGCAGAAGCCTTGCTTACCTATATCTCAGGGTCGCCTGCTGGGCCATATTGTACCATACCACACTTAGTGCACACACTGAACACACCAACACGGTCTTCACATGCTAATACAGCATGGAACTGGAATAACATGAAGCAAAAAAGGGTGAATTATCATCTTCTTTGTGACACTGCTTTTAGACCACATGAACAATTATTGAATAAGGTATGGCCTTGAAAAGAGTCTGCTGGGATATGTTAACGAATGCCGATCGTGTTGACTAAGACAGGGTGGTGGGATCATTTTAATAAGAATCAAAGGACATATTGCCCAAGTTCATTCTGATCACTGAGTTCCACTTCGACTACAAGTGCAGATGAGGTTCATTTCTAAGGATTTATCACATAGCCAGTTTGAGGATGCTCTTCCCCAGTGTTGCAGCTAATCCTAGTCCCAGAGTTAGTCTCAAAACAAAATCAAAGTAAAGGAAAGAGAAAATTATTGATGCCGGAAAAAAAGGCTTCAGAGTGGAACTCTAGTTTGATAAGTGGCTATTTTAAAATGGTGTTTTCTTCTGACCTGGTCCAATGCTCACTGAAGTCAACAGAGGTCTTTCCATTGAAAGTAATGAGCTTTGGATCAGGCCCTTGTTCCCTGCCTTTACTATCTTCTGACTTTAGTAACAAAAATAAGCGTGTCCTGCTTTTGTCTCCTGTTTGCCCTGAAGAGCCAAGAGAGCAAGCTGGACTCTATACCTGCCAAGGAGTCAATAAAATTGTTTACCAGGTTCCAATTGTAAGAGAAATCAGAGAGGCCTGTGAAAACTCACAGATGCCAATGGGGTGGCACATGTTTTCCTCAAGGGCCCAGAGCAGCCTGCAGAACTTCTATCACTGTTGCTGATGCACAATGAGGAAACAGCCCAGCTTGATTCTCAGATCCCAGGATGAGTTTTCAGAGTTGGGAGCTAAATAAAACCATCACAAAGAGAAAATGTTTGATCTGGAAATCTTTGTCCCACAATAAACGTTGCACCACACCATACCATTTTGAGAGAACAGAGTAATTACCACATAAGCGGCACATTTAATCCAGTATCCTGTCTCTGACAGCGGCCAATTCAGATGGTTCCAATAATACTGGTTCCCTTTTATCCATTGTTTTCTTTCTGTGCTCTAAGAGGAGCCGTAGTAAAGGGATTTTTCAGAGTAGATGCTCATTTGAAAACACACGGGATTCAATTCTTTAGCACCTATAACCTCAGTTTCATGATTCTGCATTTCTGCCCCCTATACTCTTAGGGTTCTACTACCACCCATCAGCATATCGGACAGCCTTCCACATAAAAATCAATAGTAATTGCGAAAGCTCTAGTGAACTTCAGGGAATCTCCCTTTTGGGGCTAAACATTCTGCATAGGATAGGGGATTTTTGTTTATTTCTAAATTTTATTTTATTGTGCTGGGGTGGAGTTGTTTGGTTTTGTTTTTTATGATTGATTGGCTCCAGAGTTGCCTGGGGGAGGGGACTGGGGTACCAATGGTTTCTTTGTGTGTCAATGTTTGAGTGTCATTCTTATGGAGGACCTGCCTTTCCCAATCTTCAACAGGCACGTGATGATAACAGGTTTGTGTAGGGCTAAAGCTGAAGCTGAGTTTAAAATAAGCAATTGCTGAAATTTATGAACCAAGGCTTCAGTGGCAGGCAATGGGGACCAGGAGAAGATGACAGCTATCAATTTGGTCCTTCATTTAGTGTGATGCTCTGGTTTTCTCTAGTCAAATAATCCTGTCCACTCTATCTGGTAATAGGCCCTTCTTAATAGCCTGAGAGTTATATAATGTTAATGAAGTGTTAGTGTGAGGTTGGAGAACAAAACATTCTAGTTCAAAGCCTCATTTTTCAATTTGCAGAGAATGAGGACTATTGCAGAGTTTCAAACGATTATTTCTGTGGTTGTCATTCTGGCATGATCTATTTTAGGGAAAGGCTGTGATCAATCTAGCAAAAATGTTTAAAGTCACGGGGCCAGATTTTTCCCACGTATAATTCCAACAAAATCAGTGGTGTAAGACAGGGAATTAGTTTGGCCCACAAAAGTCATGGTAAGAAAGAAAACTCACAAGTCCCCATAGAAGTGTTTGGCAACAAGCAAAATACCCATATGGACCCAAGCCGCCTAAGGTAAAAATTGGGTTTTTTTGGTATGAATAGATGAATTCAGACAAGAATTAAGGTGCAAATGGTGAACAGTGAGAACAATTAACCCCCCGGAACAACTTACAAAGAGATGGGATGGGTTCTCCATCCCCTGCAGTCTTTAAGCCAAGGCTGGATGTGCTTTCTAAGAAATCTGTTAGCGATCAGACAGAAGTTATAGCCTTTATTCAGAATTTAGTGGGTGAGGTTCTCTGGCAGGAAGTCATCTAGATGATCATAATAGTTCCTTCTGGCCTTAAAAATCTATGAATAGCCCCAAATGGAGGCTGGTCAGGCTTCCATAACAGAACTGCTCTTTCGGGGTGAGGCAGGGGGAAGTATTATGGAATCTATTTGAATGATCACAACCCTCATCCTTAACCATAGCATGGAGCCCTGAAACATGCTGACGGAGCATTGGGTCAGTATGGACTCAGACACAAGAGTGTCATGCACATCCTCAAAAGTATTTAGGCACCTAGCTCCCATTGAAACCAGTGGGAGTTAGGCACCTAGATATCTGTGAGGATCTGGGCCTTAGCACTCACCATGTGTCTAGATGCTCCCATATGCTTTTTCTATTCCAGGCACCAGTGAGTGCACTCTCCCTATACAAGTGGAACTTGTCCCTTTCATCTTTGGTACAGACCAGAAAGCAGCAAACTGCTGCAGAGACCCCAGGCCTGTCTGCAATGGGACTGTGGTCCCCAGCTGCTGCTGTGTAATTTTTTTCCCCTTGAAATTTCACTTTAGAGCAGGAATCAAAAGATACATATTGCAGCTGGCCATTAAGTACATAATGCCTCAGACCAAGCCAAAGCTTTCACCCCCTAACCCTGCTTGCTCTCATGAAAAGCCCCAGTGTTTATATTGGCGACTGTTGCTCAGCAGGTATTGATCTTGCCTGTTAACTGCATCAGGCTGTGCTCTGAACTTACACTGAACACTGACCTCAGTAAAGTCTTTGCTGACTAGAGAACTAGCTGACTCAAGGGACTGGCAATGGGATGTAAGGCCTCTCTCCTGTAAACTGCTGGCTGGTATCTAGCCAGATTGGGTGGTAGGACTTTTTGCAATCTTTTCATCAAAACTGTTTTTCAACAGAAAACTGGGTCTTCAGCTAAACAACATTTTAAAAAAATGGGGGTTTGCAGGTTGATTTTTCACCAAAAAAACCCAAAAGTCTGAAAACGAAAATATTTCAGCCAAAAACACAATAGTTCAGTTGCCTCATGTCCCCATTCTCCTCTATGGGCTGAGCGCCTGCGCTGGACTACATCCCCCATCATGCACCATGACCAGGGACTTCTATGTTGCGCCACCTCCTGTCTCCCAATAGGGAAATGGCCTGCAGAGAATGGAACCAGGAGGCACTCAAACTACAATTCCCACCATGAGGACTATGACAGTATTTCCATAGCAAAATATTTTGATGTTTGGCCAACATTTTTCAGTATTTGAATTTCCAGTGGGGAAAAAAAATCAATATTTTCCACACAGCACAATAATATTTTTCAACAAGCTCTAGTTGGTGATGACATGACGGTTGCAATCTGATGGCTATTTGTTGTCCTAAGTGAACTGAGTTTGCATTTCAGTCCAGCTCCCAGCAAAGAGTTGTCTAGATCAAATAACCACTACTACAGCTGGCAGTAATTGGGATCCCTGCTAGAGAGCATAGCTGAGAAGCAAGGGACTGAAGAGTAAATTCCACCAGAAGAAGATGGAGGCTTGTGAGTGGTGGCGGCATGAAGGAGTCATTGCCTGTGCTGTACCCATTTTGTGCATAAAGAGAGGACTACAGGGCAGACACACAGATCCAAGCCATCCACGTTTGAGGCACACCCTTTGGCCTTTCCTATGGGGAGAAGCAAACTCTGGCCCCACAGTGAGACAATGTGGAAAAGCTCTGCAATGAGATCTTGGTGGACATTTCCTTCAGAGGCTCCTTCCCTCCCCTCCCATGATCTGGGCCATACCCTTGACATTACACTGAGCTGATGGAGGCCATATTTGGAGCCCAGTCTTACAAGACACTGAGATGAATGGTGCCCTCCTCTCCATTGAAACTGATGGGAATTGAAGGTGCTCGGCACCTCAATCAGTCAGGTGCCTGATGAATGCTACAAGGGCCATTGATTCTCTCTAGCAGAGGGGGATCTGGTTATTATTTTAAGATGGCTGGTTTCCTGGGAATGCTCTAAGAGAGGACACACGCATTGATTGTTCTGAATGATTATGGACGTAAGGAATGGCCTTGGGTAATCCTGGCTAATCATGCAGCATTACACAGAGCAAGATATTTTTGCATGTGAGAAATGAATGACCTATGCTAGGTCATAACCAGAAATTTGGGCTAAAGCCCAAACTTGGTAATAATTCATGTTTTAACGGCTTCCCTGGAGTTTTAACCTTCATTATTCTGGCTACTGGCATTATTATAAAAAGAAAGAAAGAAAGAAAGAAAGAAAGAAAGAAAGAATTATTTCAAAAAGATTTTAAACTCTTAGAAACAAAAAGGACTTTAAAATGCTGCTTTATTTCAGAACCAAAAAAAGGAGATTCACCCTATATTTCCTGCATTTATTACTGTGACAATGCACATGTCCAGGTCAAAACAGTTCCTTTGTACAGGTGTCTCTAGTTCCATAAGAAACATTGTTTGCTGTTTCATATTTGAATGTTATTAAACGGTGTGCAACATTATTTACAGAATGTTGGTTGTGGAGGAAGCGATCTGCAATTTAAAATCTTGAATGTGTGTTCTAGCTATAGTGAGATTTCCCCCAAGTCCTTGCTCACAAAGCTGTGACTTGAGCTATTTTAAAAAAGGCTCTTTACTTGGCAAAGGCTTTAATTAGTAGAAATTTCCACGCTAGGAATATTATTCTGCATGAGCAGAAATTGCATAGCTCTTGTCTGTAGATGCCTTAGAGATGCCATTGATTGGCCATATTCAGAACAGGGGAATTATGTGACCCAGTGCTAATTTGAATTCCTTTACCAGACACATTTTTATTTCATCATCTCAGCTGCATAAAAGAGTCAAAGTACCAGAGCTGTAAAGACTTTGAATTCCTGCTGTTCTGCAATAAAATAAGGCAAGAAATATTAGCCACCCCTGGTTGATTCTTTAATTCTTTCCCAACAATGTCAAAGTATCAGTGTCCTACAGGTTTTAGTGCAGGTTAAAGACTGATACAAAGCGTAGGCTTGACGAGGAGTTTGGAGTGAGTTAAGGGGAGAGAGAAGATTTTAATAGGACATTGGTCCAAAATAGCCCAGCTTGTTACTACCTCCTGCTGCCTCATCCTCCTTTTCACAGGACCTTGATTGTATAGAAACACTACAGACAAAAACCACAAACAACAAAAGGTTTGCTCATGCCCCCAGTGGAGGTCATGAGCATGCTACCATGGAGAAGCAGAAAAAGCATCAAAGGATGGTCTGGATTATTTATAAGCAACGATTAATTAATGGGAGGTTTGATACTTTAGCAACTTACTTGGAGCAAATTTGTATTTGCAAATTGTTCATTTCGGACATGGAAGAGGACCAGAGCAACTGTAGCCTGGTGCTAATTCTAAAAATGAATCAAACCTTTCTTTGCGCCGGTCCAAAAACGACAGACTTGTGGTTCAGAGGCTTTCAATAGTATCTGCTCCAATCTGACACTCCAAGGTTAGAAAATCACAAAAAGGTTGTGTTATACACAGCAACAGGAGCTTTTTCCAACAATTTTTTCAATTATTGCATTGTGTACTCTCCAAGAAAAGTAACTTGTCTTGGCTTTGGGAGGAACAGCTCTAAAAAGAGAGGCAGAATGAACTAATTCAGTTCAAATACACCCCTCTTCCTCACAGATCAACTTGAAAACTGCAGTTCACGTAACTACATTTATATCCACTGGGCAGCTATGACCCGTAGTTCAGAAAAACCTGCATCACATGACGACTTGGCCATGATGCAACATACACCTAACTCAATTCCCAGCCCAAGTAAACCCTTCAGAAATCCCTCCTGCTCTTCCCGCTTCAGATCCCACTCAGAAATGCTCCCAGTGCTCAAAGTCCAAGCCTTTCCTCCCCCTTCAACCCTTGCAATTTAAATACCTGCTTCAGAATTAGCAATGAGCCTTGTTTCATGGCAGGACAGCTCAGGTTAGCTCTCCCAAGAATACATAACAATTGCTAGCTGATTGCTTCACGTCTTTTACATTCTTGCAGCAAAGAGAGAGGGATAATACCTTTTGAGATTGCACGGTAGGTTTTGCTTTAATCCAGCCAAACAATCCCTCTGTTTCTTTCGGCATCTATCAGTGTATCCCCCTTGCTTTGTGAGTAGTTCTGCTCCTATCTACCTATCCCACTCTACTTGCTTACCAGAGCGGCTTCCTCCTAGCTGTCCTCCTATGAGTATGTTCTAATCTCTCCTCCCTCCTTCCCCTGGCTTTACGGAACCCAAGGTGCTCCCCTGTTCAGGTTGGGGCCCCAGCCGCGGCTGTGACATGTGTCTCCCATCCGTGGCTGAGCTCGAATTAATGCAGACGCTGTATTGGAAACAGAGGGAACTAACTGTAGCGCTCCCTGCAAACTTTCCCAGCCCCCGGAAACCCTCGCCCCCCGGCGAGTCAATTTCAGAGCCGCGCATGGTCGGGTGTGTGTGTTCCTCCCCCCGTGCCCCCAGCCCAGCCCGACCTCCCCCAGCCCCGGTGCCAGCGCCGCTCACCTCCCGGGCTAGGGGATTGGCCGAGCGGGCTCGGCATCAGCAGCGCGGAGGGGTCGCTCCCACCTCCCCAGCCCAGCCCGCATCCCAGGGCACCAGGAGAGCGGCTGCAGCAGGGGGAACCTGGAGCCCCAACCAGCGGGCGCCGCTAGCCAGGCTGCAGCATCCCCGAGCCGGCCGGCGCGCGGCTCCGCAGCTCCCCGCGGGTCTCGGTGCAGCAGGATCCCCCCGATGGCCAGCCGCCTGGCGTGCTGGCTGCTGCTCTGGGCGCTGGGGCAGGGGGGCTGCCACACGCTCCCCGCGGAGGAGGAAGGTGCCAGCCGCAAGCCCAGGCCCCCCGCGGCTGCCCTGGCCATCGCCTCCCCCAGCAGGGACCCCCCGGGGGGCTCGTCGCCTTCCCCGGCGCTGGGCAGCCTAGCTCAGGACGCGGTAGCTGTCCACATGCTTAAACTCTACGAGAAGTACAGCCGGGAAGGCAGCCGGCCTGGGGACGGCAACACGGTGCGCAGCTTCAAAGCCAGGCTGGGTAAGCCCTTGCGGAGCTCCGCGCGCCCGGGGGTGGGGGGATCAGAGGCACTGCGGGGGTGGAGGGCCCCGGGGTCGGGGGCAGGGCTCCCGTCCTCTGGTGCAGGCTCGCTGCAGGCGGACTCCTGCGAACCTGTCCCTAGCTGTGCGGAGCGTCGGTGGCGGGGGGGGGAAGGCTCCCCTGCTTAGATGGGCAATGCTGGATGCTTCCCTGCTAACACCTACGCTGCCCGTCCCCTTTGCTCTGGGAGCCACGTCCAGTCTCCATGCGTGCCCAGAAGCCGACAGAGGACGCATTTGTTTACCAAAAAACTACTGTCCGCCTTTTTAATAGCAGCCCTTGGCGTGGCAGAAAGCTATCAGCCAGGAGAAGCCATTTCCCAAAGGGCCTCCCACTAGTTTAGACAGGTCTCCTCGCTCCTAAGATAATTAAATAGCCCCCAAGAAGTACGATGACAACTGTGCAAACTTCATCCCTTTTTTTTGTGCTTCCAAGCCTTTCGAAGAATCCCAGAAGCCTCTTAGAAACAGCGCCACCTATGGGACCTTCTAAAACGTCTCTCTCCATGGATTATGGTACCTAGTATTAGCTCTAAAAAGAATAGAGTGGATGGAGGAATCTGTCTTCCTTTGCTGCCTTACATTACTGGGAGACCTACTGCATCCCAAACACTTTATTCTAAAATGTGTTTGTTAAATCCACCTAGGAAACCGTCCCTCACTTAACTGAAGAAAAGCTATGTTCAATATCTAGACTGAGGCTTATTTGGCACTTTGTTAAAAAAAATTACAGCATTGGCATTAGTGCCTGGGCCAGTGGCATCTTTGGGAAACCCTTTTCAGCACAGGGTTAAGATATTGTTTAGGCTAATTAGGAAAGATTAGCAAAATAAAAAAAAATCCTCCCTTTTGGAATTCCAATACATGTATCATTTTTTCTCGCTTCAAGAGAGGCTTTTTATTTTAGTGCATTCAGGATGTTTTAGATAAAAACATTAAAAACTTGAATTGTTGTGAGGATTGCTTACATTTTTAAAAACATTTGCATTCTGTGAAGTGCAATGCAGTATGGAATATTTTATAGTAAGCCATTATTAGTAAGTCATTTCTATAACAATGCACGTTATACTTATGATGCTGAAAAGTAAGTTATATAAAATGTAGTTTAAAATGGACAACATTTTTTGCACAGAGTTGATGCTCAGCTGAATGCATGTAAGGTTAATGTGCACATCTAGAGTTTTATTAAAAATCCCAGACATTTGGAAGGGAGATAAACCCTCCTATATCAGAGCATTAGCCAACCACTTACTGATGGGGGTTAGGAAGAAACTTCCCCAATGGCAGATGATTCCCTATCGTCCTACTACAGCATTTCTTGCACTTTCTGGTGAAGCAGTTAATACTGGCTACTGCCTGAGACAGGGTCCTGGACCACTGGTCTGACCTGGTAAGCCAGTTCCTTCTTTCCTATGATGTAAGCTTACTCATACTCCGGTTTATCTGTTTTAAAAGTAACTTGAATACACTTGGGTGGCTGAGTTTATTTTAAAATGTACACTCATGCTACTTATTGAAATGTAATAGTACTTAGCATTTAAGTAGCAGCATTTCTTACCCACAGGCTCACAGATCAACATAACTTCACAAAGGCGAGTATTTTGATATCCATCTTATTGATAGTTCAACTGAGGCACAGAGCATTGGAAGTAACTTGCCCAAACTCACACAGTGAGTAAGCTGCAAAGTCAGGTCGCAAACCAGAGTTCTGACTCCCAACCTAGTCTATTCTCTTCTCTTTTCTTTCTTCAGCAGCCTGAAAGAGGAAAGCCCCTCCATCAGGCCCCTTGTGGCCAAATTATTAAGGAAATAACATTCTTTTCTCATTATTGGCCGTGGTAATTTACAAAATATGGATCACTATTTTCCGAGATTAACTATAAAGAGCGTCCAAAACCAGTATGGGAGAAATGATCTGATTTTTCCTTCCGTTCCTTCATGATATTCTAGAGTTCTTGGGCGAGGTGGAATTTGGGGGGCAGGGAAGCATCACTTTCTTTTAGCAACATACATGAAATTTCTGTACAGATAACACCTGTGGCAATCCTTTATTGTGATAGGCATAACAATGTGGCAGCTATAAAATCTGTAAATTTCCCTCTTCCAGTGATAACTCTAGATTTACAAAAAATAGTTGGGTACATTCTTCCTAAGATTCCAATGATCGTCTGTAACATAAGGCTGTTTGCATTAGGATTTATCATATTACTTATTTAAAAGACAGTTGGATCAAGCACTCTGAAGTTAAGAAATGCCAGAATTAAGGTTGCCCATGCAATCTTACTTTGTCCCCCAGTAAATACTGTGATGGGGCAAGGCCAGATGGCTACAGTAAAGTAGTGAGGAACAGGTATGTTAGCCCCAGGCTAAACAAATCCCTAGTACCATGGTAACCAAATGGCAGTTGCTCCAGGTTAATCAAGGCACCTGGGGCCAATTAAGATCTTTCTAGAAGGCAGTGGAGATAGCTACATTGATTAGAACACCTGCAGCCAATCAAGGCAGGCTAATCAGGGCACCTGGGTTTAAAAAGGAGCTCACTCCAGTCAGGCGGGGAGGAGCCAGAGGAGAGGAAGCGCGTGTGAGGAGCTGGGAGCAAGAGGCGCAAGGAGCTGAGACTGAGAGGGTATGCTGCTGGAGGATTGAGGAATTATCAGACAATCAAGCATTATCAGACACCAGGAGGAAGGTCCTGTGGTGAGGATAACGAAGGTGTTTGGAGGAGGCCACGGGGAAGTAGCCCAGGGAGTTGTAGCTGTCATGCAGCAGTTACAGGAGGCACTATAGACAGCTGCAATCCACAGGGCCCTGGGCTGGAACCCGGAGTATAGTGCCGGCAAATCTGGCCCCAGATGTTTCACACTGGGCATCCAGAAAGCCGGATGCACAATTTATGACCTCCTGTGACTCGCTGAGAATCACCTACACTTTTGCGGCGGACAGAATTCAGTTCTCCCGGGTGGTATTCAAGTGTGTCTAAACCACAAGACGATCCTTTCTGTTCATGTCGCATTACTACACGCTTCCCAACTTCGTGAACAAACAAAGCAGTGATCCAACAGACACCAGCCTCCTTTGCTACACAACCCTTACTTCCCTGAGTACCTCCATCTTATGCACTGGATGAGAGGGGGGTCATGCAGATGCGGGAAAAGCAATGCAATCATCTACTTAAAGACTGCATCATAATGCACAAGCCCAAGAGAGCCTAATAAAGGCTGCATAGGCAACTTGATCTCCTGCCACTTTGCCCACCTGGCTTTTCCAGGGTCCCATTCCATTTTGTGGAGAACATCAACATTTTTGATGTTTTGTTCTGAATTGGAACGAATCCAAATTTTGAAATGTTGAAATCCTCTGCAAAATGCAGCCTACCTCTAGTCTGAAGTCATGCAACTGCTTTGGAGCCCCCTAGTGGACTGTCTGCTGAACAGCCGGGCTCCTGCATCTGGATCATGGACCTCTATATTGCTAAAGCAATGGCTCAGAGTCATCACAGAGACACTTATTTTCCATGCTTTCCTGAGTGGAGCAGTGACCACGCCTGGTGTCCAGCAGGACATGGAAGTGCTAAGAGGCTGCTTCTGTTTCTGCTCACAGTTGGCGGTATGGGAAAGCTTGTTGAGATGTTCAGCCGCACTTTCCCAGTCTCCAGAGGCTTGGATACGCTACGGCTACCCAAATCAAACCTGAACACTGACCCTTGGGAGGGCTGCCCGTCACTAGACTCCCCCTTGTGATTGTGTGATTAAACTTAACCCTTGAGACTAGAGCTGGCTGAAAATTTTCCAGTGGGAAAACTGTTCAGTCAGAAAATGCTGATTCAACAGTGGGACACTTTCTCAGGGTGCCCAGGAGTATGAGTCACCTTGTAAACACCCCTGCCTCCCTTCCTTTAGGAGCGAGATTTGCTGATGCTTACCTGGGTGTCAGGTCCCTGACAGCATCAGTCTGTTAGCCACCTAAACAATCTTCCCAGGGCTCTGACAGCCCTTACTTTGCTTTGCAGGTTAAAGGTAGGTGCACCCCAACTGCTTAGTCCTCTTGGATCATTCCCCTGAAGTCTCCCACCCTTAACCATGGGACACTCTCAGAAATTATCAGCTAAGTTGTCCCCAGCTTGTCTGGTTCAACTGAGGATCAGCTCCAATATCAAATCACAGCACTGAGCTCTATTCACAGGTAATCACACGTTTATTATCAAAAGCTAAGGTTTAAGAGAAAGTGAATGAGCACAGTTGTCATAACATTTTTTCCCAGATCTGGACCTTAGCGTCCAAAATATGGGTGTTAGCATGAAAACCTCCAAGCTTAGTTACCAGCTTGGACCTGATAATTGCTGCCACCAGCTAGGAATTATACAGTGCCTAGCTCACTGTGGTCTCCCCAAAACCTTCCCTGGGGGACCCCCAGACTCAGATGCCTTGAGTCTTACAACAAAGGGAGATAACCCCCTCCCCTTGTTTCCTTGTTACTTCCTCCCAGGCTCCCCTCCCTGGACGACCCTAGGAGATTCCCTGCTTCCAGTCCTGGAAACACAAGTACCGAGAGATCTAATCTCTCTTCCCCCTCATCCAGAGGGTATGCAAAGTCAGGCTTAGTAAATCTAACACAAAGAGATTTTCCCCCTGACTTCTTCCTCCCACCAATTCCCTGGTGAGCTGCAGACTCAATTCCCTGGAGTCCCCACTAAAGAAAAACTTCAACAGGTCTTAAAAAGAAAGCTTTAAATAAAAAGAATGAAAAAGACATTAAAATAGTCTCTGTATAACGGTGACAATATACAGGGTCAATTGCTTAAGAAAAAAAGTGAATAAACAGCCTTATTCCAAAAGAATACAATTTAACACATTCCAGCAACTACACACATGTAAATACAAAAAAAACAATATAAACCTATTGTCTTACTATCCTTGTACTTACAACTTGGAATTAGAAGATTAGAAAGCCTGGAGATAGACAAATCACTCTCAGAGACGAGAGGCACAGACCCAAGACAAAGAACAAAGAACTCACACCCAAAACTTTCCTCCACCCAGATTTGAAAAAGTCTTGTTTCCTGATTGGTCCTCTGGTCAGGTGTTTGGTTCTCTATGTTAACCCTTTACAGGTAAAATAACATTAACCCTTAGCTATCTGTTTATGACAACAGTGATGGAAAGAGGAATGGTTACATATCAAACAAAGTATAATATGCTCCCTAGAATCTAAACTTAACTGGAATGGGCTAAACCTTTGTCTAAAGTAGTTTATCTCACGGAAAGCAATCTTCCAGTGTCTCCAACCAACAGGGCGGGGGTCCCCCTTTCACAAATGCAGAAAGCACTGACCTTGCTTCCTCAGCGAAGGATGAAAGGGTGTCTTTTTACCTTCCCTTCCCTTTACGTTCCCCAAAGTTTTGTCCCCAGAGTCAGGATGACCCCATGGTAATTCCCTGGTGAGCTGTTTCCATGTTGCCTTCACATCTTCATGTTGATATTGTATGCAAATGGATTTCCGTTGTGTTGACTTACAATGCTTATTTACTTTACATGTGAACCAAGGCAGGGGAGTGAATATATATCCTTTGTCTGGTCAAAACGTGCTCATCAACCCCGCTTTTGACTCAGACTTTAAAACCTACTTTCCAGACTATATACATGACTCCTTAAATAGCCTCAGTACATACAACTCTCAGCAATTATGAGGCTCAATAGGACACAAGCTTTTACTAGATACCTCACTTGAATTTCTTTGGATAAATACTATAAAAGCAATGTGTTGGGTGTAGTGAGTTCGTCAGGCCTGTCAGGAGCTACTGTTACAGACCGGTGAACCTTTTTGCCAAGTGGTCATTTTGACAGATTCTTAGAGGCACAGACTGAATTGAAATGTTCTATGGGAATGTGTCAATTCTGTCAACAGGTTCAAGAGAAAACAGCCAGCCTCATTTCCAGCCTGGCAGATGGATGGGGCAGGCAGGGTGGCTGGCTGAAGGTATGTCACCTGGTAAGCCAACACCAAAGTGAATTGTCCCATTCATTGGATCGTGCCATTTCAATGGAAATTCCACAATTTCAGTGTCTTGTTCTGCCTTGGAATGAAGTGTCACCATTGTGGAATTTCCAGCTAAATGGAAATTCCCTTTTCCGGCCATCTCTGCTTGAAGCACTGTAGCCTTTGGACTTCTTTAAGGCACTGGGCTGAAACTTGGGAGTCCAGGTTCAGTTCCTGGCTCTGCCACAGATTTTCTGTGTAACCTTAAGCAAGTCATTTAGCTTCTCCATGTCTCCACCCCTCTTCTATACAATAGGGCTAATAATTCTTCCCTGGTCTCTTTCAGCTGTAAGTTCTTTGGGGCAGAGACTGTTTCTTACTCTGTGTGCACTACACCCAGCACAATGGGGCTCTGAGGTTGGTTTGGGCATCCAGATGCTACTGCTGATTAGATGCCTATACTGAAGTGTAAGAACAAAGGAGATGCTTTGGCTAGCTAACATCAACAATATCAACAATTAAAGGCCTGTTTTTCAGCCAGACCAACTGATGTCAAGGCAGATGTCAATATGATAAGGGTGCCAATGAACCACCACTTCACAGACTATTGTAAGGCTAATGGCATTTTAGGGGACGCCATGTGTTCTAGGAGCAAGTAAAAAGTTGGTTTTAGCAGGTAAAAGTATTCATTTTGCTCTACATAGTGCCAGAGACATCAGATGGAAATAAACTGATTAGGGAGTTTAGTCCATCAGCCCTACCCCAAGACATGGCATTATACTCTACAAGACATTCCAGTGTAATGCCCAGTCTTAGGCCATGTCTACATCTAAAGTTTTGCAGCGCTGGTTGTTACAGCTGTATTAGTACAGCTGTATAGGGCCAGCGCTGCAGAGTGGCCACACTTACAGCAACCAGCGCTGCAAGTGGTGTTAGATGTGGCCACACTGCAGCGCTGTTGGGCGGCTTCAAGGGGGGTTCCGGGAACGCTAGAGCAAACCGGGAAAGGAGACCCGCTTCGCCGCGGTTTGCTCTCGCGTTCCCGGAGCCACCCAGCAAACCGCAGGGAAGGAGACCTGCTTGCTCTGGGCTCCGGGAACGAGAGAGCAAACCGGGAAAGGAGACCCGCTTCGCCGCGGTTTGCTCTCGCGTTCCCGGAGCCACCCAGCAAACCGCAGGGAAGGAGACCTGCTTGCTCTGGGCTCCGGGAACGAGAGAGCAAACCGGGAAAGGAGACCCGCTTCGCCGCGGTTTGCTCTCTCGTTCCCGGAGCCACCCAGCAAACCGCAGGGAAGGAGACCTGCTTGCTCTGGGCTCCGGGAACGAGAGAGCAAACCGGGAAAGGAGACCCGCTTCGCCGCGGTTTGCTCTCTCGTTCCCGGAGCCACCCAGCAAACCGCAGGGAAGGAGACCTGCTTGCTCTGGGCTCCGGGAACGAGAGAGCAAACCGGGAAAGGAGACCAGCTTGATTACCAGAGGCTTCCTCCTTCCACGGAGGTCAAGAAAAGCGCTGGTAAGTGTCTACATTGGATCACCAGCGCTGGATCACCAGCGCTGGATCCTCTACACCCGAGACAAAACGGGAGTACGGCCAGCGCTGCAAACAGGGAGTTGCAGCGCTGGTGGTGCCCTGCAGATGTGTACACCTTCAAAGTTGCAGCGCTGTAACTCCCTCACCAGCGCTGCAACTTTCTGATGTAGACAAGCCCCATAATGTCTCCCAGGAGGACAGAGTGGAACCTGGACTGCTTGAGGCTATTGCACAGCCTAACAGATCTAATGATTAACAACCAGCCAAAGCTTTCCTGTGCTTGCTTTCATCCTGCTCCTTTTATTTATACTGCCTAGATCGTCCTAATTCCTGCTCTCCTTGGCGCGTTACATTCTGTTGTCAGCTGTGTCCTTGGTTTCCATTGTCTTCAGTGGGAACCCTATGGGGGATCCAAGGACAGACTTTCCCTGCAGTGTTTACATCTTTCAGATCTGTGCAGCTCTTGACAATGTAAATGCTTTACACCTAGGGCTATGGATAAATTAGATGGGAAGCTACCACTCTTCTGAGCCTGGAATGCCATTGCGACTGTGTCACAAAAGTAAAAACACCAAGGTTTCGTTTTGATATATAACAGATCGAGGGCACCGTCTGCTGAGTCTGGTGCCATTTCTAAACGGCCCTCTAAAACTTGAATAATCTGTACCTTATGGGACAATTCAGGGGATGGTATGAATAGCTACTTGCTCCATGATTACACGGGTATTTTGCATGCAGAATGAAATGCTTCAAGCTTAAGAGTCAGGTTTGAATTCTAAGGATCAAATCCTGGGCAATAGGAGACTTACAACTGACTACGGTAGGACCAGAATTTGGACCTATACACAAAAGCAAAGTAGATAACCCCCCCTTGCATTAAACTAGGCCCCCAAATGCTGCATACAAGGGAGGAAGCATGGTCTACTGGTTAAAGTATAGGATTAGAAGTCCCACTGTGCCATAGGTTTGCTGGGTGACCTCAGACAAGCTTTATAGGTGAAAATCTTCAAAGGTTAGGGATTTACATCTATTTTAGTTCCTAAATGTAGAAGTAAACTCATTTACAGACATGATGAGTTCCCACTGCCACAGGTCAAGACAACAGGAGCTGTGGGTACTCAGCATCTCTGAAAATCAAACAGCCAAGTTTGAAAACATTGGTCTTAAACAGAGAAACAGAAATGAGAGAATGTATTTGTAAAATAGGGAAACATACTAACCTGACTTATAGGAATATTAGTCTTAGTTCCTATCTAAAGTACTCTGGGAACCTCAGATGTGTTTTCTGTTGTCAATTGCCTTCCCAAAACAGAGAGCAATATTCCACACCCTCCCATATTCTGCATTGCATCTTCTTTAATCTCCGGTCTGATTATTTCCTGGAAATAGTCATATTAATTACCAGTTAATTTACATACTTACAAGTAGGCCTAGATGAAGGTGTCTCTTCCATTCTGTATTGCAACTGGTGGCTCTTTGGATCAACTGGTCCTACTGGGACTCAAATCCAGAACCTTGCGCATGTAAAGCAGACATCAGCACTATGCTGTGTGCTTGCAGCTGATGGCACCTTACCCCCAGATAGTGAGTTCCCCTGGGAATCAGCAGCTGATGTTCCCCACTGATCACAACTGCTGGGGTGGGGCAGAAGGGGAAAGGTAGCCTCAGAAAATAACTGGGTCCCAGGTAGCTTGCATAGGAAATGAACTGGCAACCAGCCCTGTGATCAGCCTGGCCTGGTTAAAAGTCTAGGAGCTTCATTTCACATTAGCTAAAGCTGTTGAGGGGCCTTTACCTCTCAAATCCATTTCACCTGGCTCTCTTGCTACGGCTTGGCCACTGCAGAAGGACATCCAGCATCTCTTCAGCATCAGTTGTGTGCTTGATTGGTGCGATTATGAATTAGTTTCTGGTGGGGAAGAATTAGCAGAGCTCTGATTTCATGTCCCTATCCCTAGTAGTTGGGGGGTGGAGAAAGGGGGTGATGGGGAGAAGGGATATGAGACTGTATTGCACTGAAGTTCTGTGTGTACCTGCACCAACGGCTAGCAAAGCATTTTGTAAACATTTGCAGCAGAGTCTAGCAGATACGGAACTGGACTGTGAATACAACCTGGCTACTAGTCTCAGCTCTTGAGCTACTGTGTGACTGTGACCAACTCACTTCTCTTCTCTCTGCCTCTCTTCTCCCCTCTGTCAAACAGGAGTAGTTTTACCAATCACTTGTGTAAAGCGCCTTCTGATCAGTGAACGAGAAGAGCTATATAAGAGCATATAAGGGCTGAGTATTAAGTCCTGGGAAGCAGGTAAGCCCTTCTCTCTATTATAGAGATAGGGAAGCTGAGGCAAGGAATATAAGTGACTACGTCTACAATACATTTTAGGAGTGCGATTCCCCAGCCCACATACACATACTTGCGGTAGCCCAATGAGAGCTAGCAGCTGTATGAATAGTGTAGCTGGGGAAGCACGGCTTAGCCACATCGAGTACAAACCCTCCTGAACCCTGTGTCAGAGTAGAACCCATATCTCCTGATTCCCAGTCTTATGCTCTGGATCTGTGGATTACTTTCTTTGCAGAAGTGGGAGCATGGGAAGAGGGGGAGGTTAGAACCTCCACATCCTTATACCCCTACGACTGAGTGTTCTAGGGTTACACACCTCTGATCTGTTGTCATTGGCCTCTTTCCCCTGTGCATCTCTCACCTCTGACTCCCTCTCGCTGCCTTGGCCCTCCTCTGCAAAGAAGCTGGAGTACAGGCAGGCCTCTCCTGCAATGAAACTGGTAGCCTTGTGCTGCTGCCTCACCTGTTGTGGCCGCCACAGCCCTGCCCCCACTGAGCTCTACACGCATTCCTCCTCAGGTGGGTTCTGCTTGTTTCCTGTTGGGAACTGGCATTGGGGTGAGGGGGAAGCAGACAGGCAGACACGTTGCCTGGAAAGGGGAGGCAGAGCTGCTAGAACTCACAAAGGGCAAAAATCCCTGCTAGCCCCACTTCCCAGCAGCCACAAACACTTCCTCCTTTTTGGCTTGACTCTGGTGGCTTCTCCTTAATGCCACATAACTGATGATCCTCTAAGGTACACATGGCCTACGAACTACCCAGCGAGTTGCCATGGGCAAGCCCCAAAGCTTGGAACTGGCTCCCAATCTAAATATCCTCAAATCTCACAGGGGCTGATTATGGCCCATCTCCAGTTAGAAGCTTCTCTATTGCCTCAGTCTCAGAGCTCTGTGGGACTTTCCTTGCTCGAGACAAATAGTCCCTTCTTCCCTGCTCAGGGTGCCCAGAGCAGGGGGAAGGGCATCCGAGGAGACTGGAGCATCTCACCTAGCAGAAGCAGTGGGGACAAAGCCAGGGGTGTCTGAGGGGAGTCAATGGGAATGAGAGGTCCTCAAGACCAGACTGGGGGAGGGAGCAGGAGAGCATGAAGAAGGTCAAAAGGAGGGATGGGAAAGCCTGAAGCAGCCACCCCATCCTGTCTCTGCTTTGCACTCCCCCTCCCTTGTGCCCCATCCTGTTAGTCTGTCCTGTCCCCACTACATTAATACTGAGCTCTACCTAGTACTCTCACCCATAGGTCTCAGAGCAGTTTGCAAAGCAGAGCAGTATCCTTATACTCATTTTACTGGTTAAACTGAGGCACAGAGAAATAAAGTGACTTGTGCATAGTCACCCAGCAGGGTAGTGGCACAGCTAGGAGTAGAACCCAGGTCACCGGTCACTGCTCCGTTCGCTATGCCAGTGGTTCTCAAATTTATTTGATCATGCCCCTCTTCTTTGTGTCTGTAGTAGCTTGTGCCCCCGTTGGCTGGCCAGCCAGCAGCCACTGCTCTCTGCTCAGCTTTTAAGGCAGAGTGGAGAGTGTCAGCTGCTAGCTGGGCACTCAGCTCTGGTATGGCATTGGAACCATGACTTCTCTGCTGCTGCTGCTGGTAGCATTGCCTTCAGACCTGAGTGCCCAGACAGCAGCCGCTGCTCTTCAGCTGCCCAGCTCTAAATGTGCGCAGTAAATTTTTTTCATAATGCTTTTTGCATCCCCCCCAGAATACATTCTATACCCACTGGGGGCGCATGCCCCCCCAGTTTGAGAACCTCAGCACTATGCCACACTGCAACCATCATTCAGGTTGGGTCCTCCTCCGTGCTAGCTGGGCACTCATAGAGGGTGCATCATGAGCACAGGAGACACTGTCTCCCTGCTCTCAGCGCTAGCATCAGAGTCCCTGGTGACTGGGAGGAACCTGCTTGGCTCCAGCACAATGCACAAGGGGAGGGGTAACTGTTATGGGGGACATAGCTGCTTTGTCACAGCCCGTGGGTAGATGGTGACTCAGCAGCAGAACAACCCCTGCATCTGTGTGTGTTCGCTGAAAGCAAATCCTGGGTGCTGGCTTCCTGAGCTCTAGGCTTGTTGAATGTCGAGGCTGTTCCTTCTACCAGGATGGGGGAGAGGACCTGTGGGAGGGACATAGGAAAGAGAGCGAGGGAGGGAATGAATGGGAATGAGCAGGGCTGCCCAGAGGATTCAGGGGGCCTGGGGTCTTCGGCAGTGGGTCCCAGAGCGGAAGGACCCCCTGCCGCCCAATTGCCGCCGAAGACCTGGAGCGGAAGAAGCTCTGGGGGCCCAGGCTCCGCGAGTGTTTTCCAGGGCCCCTGGAGTGAGTGAAGGACCTTGATCCAGGGCCCCCTAAAAACTCTCGTGGGGGCCCCTGTGGGGCCTGGGGCAAATTACCACCCCCCCCGGGCGGCCCTGGGAATGAGGAGGAGCAGAAGGAACTGGGAGGAAGGCTGGTCTTTTGGTTAAGGCAGTGGGCCAGAATACAAAAGGTCTGGATTCAGTCCTGTGGGAGTCTTTGCCACACACTCTCTGTGACCTTGGGCAAGTCACTTAATTGCCCTATGCCTCTGTTCCCCATCTATATAGCAGGGATGATCATCTTCCTTTTGGTTGCCTAGACTATCAACTCTTTGGGAGCAGGGAGTCCTGGGTGTTTACACAGAGCCTAGCACACTGGGGCACTGACCTTGTTGGGGTCTCTAGGTGCTTTGAGTCTCCTCTCACTGAGCCTGGTTTTAAGCTGGTGTAACGCCATTGAGCCCAGTCACTCTTGGCCTGCAGTGAGGTACATAAGAAGAGCATTGGGTCTGTAAGCCCAACTATTTAGCCACTCTTGGCATTCATGGTTAATTATATATTGTCCCCTGAGTGTTGATCTGTTGGTCTCTCTTCACTCTCTTGCAGAGCTATTGGACCAGAAGCCCCAGTACTGCTTCAATCTGACATCCATGCAGGACTCAGAGTTGATCCTTACTGCCACATTCCACTTTTACTCGGACAAGCGCCCCCGGCACCGGGAAGTGTTCTGCAAACGCTCCAAGAACTCATCCTGCCGCCTCCTCCATTTGCCCCAGATCCCACGGCTCAGCCTCTTTTTCCGAAGCATTCTCCAGAACTCCGCCTATGGGCTGGTGAAAGGCAATGTCACGGTGTTCCTCCACAGGCGGGGGGCTTGGCAGATGAAGGACATCTCACACATCATAAAGGAATCTAAACGGGATGGTGAGCTCATCCTCTGTGTGGAGCTTGACTCTGGAAAGAAATACCAGGGCTTCACCGAACAGCAAACCAGTCACTTACCGTACATACTGGTTTATGCTAATGACCTGGCCATATCGGAACCCAACAGTGTGGCCATGACTCTACAGCGATATGACCCATTCCCTTCCAGTGATGGGGATCCCAGCCTATCCCCCAATGCTTCCACAGACACCCGGGTCAGGAGGGACATATTTCTTTCCAGCTCTATCCAGAACAACGAGCTGCCGGAGGTGGAATATAACAACAACAAATACAACAAACATGACATATGGGAAAGTGCCTACAAGTCCCTAAAACCCAAAACCTCACGCAAGGACCGGAGGAGGAAAGGGCAGGAAAACACAGAGGTGCTCTCAAAATCTCAGATGCTAAATTTTGATGAGAAAACCATGAAGAAAGCCAGACGAAAACAATGGAACGAGCCCAGGATTTGCTCTAGAAGATATATGAAAGTGGACTTTGCCGACATTGGCTGGAATGAATGGATCATATCTCCCAAGTCATTCGAAGCATATTACTGTGCTGGGGCTTGCGAGTTTCCAATGCCCAAGGTAGTATGAGTCTCTACTGCTGATGCACTTGTCTTTATTTGCAATATGTTGATTTAAGATTACTTACTCTATCCAACTGCTCCTGCTATTGTGGGATTTTTCCCTTCTTCATAATGCTCAAGGGCTCTACTCAATCTAGTTTAATGCAAATAACTAGCTCTTAAATGGTGCTTTTCATCCACAGATCTCAAAGCCCTTTTTAAAAAGAGGTCAGTATCACTATACCCATTTTACAGTTGGGGAAACTAAGGCACAGAGAGGTGATATGACTTGCCCAAGGTCATCCAGCTGGCTAGTGGTGAAGCCAGGAAACAAACACAGGTCTTCTGAGTTCCAGTCCTATGCTCTGTCCTCTATGGGGTTTCCACCAAATTATTTCAGAGTCTATTCTGAAGCCTAACAGATATTGCCATTAAGAAATTTTTCTTAATATGGATCTTCAACTTACATTTCAGCCCAATATTTCTAGTTTTAGGACCTCAAACCACAGCACACAGGCATACACAATGGATTAAACTATTATCACACGCACTAAATCTTCAGCTTGCATTTGGATGGGAGGGAAGATTCTACATTAATGGGGCCCAACAATACAATACAATAGTATTACTGCTGTGTTTTGAATCCCTTCTATAGAAGTAGATGAAACATATTAATAAAGTTCCAAGATGAAGTCCTGTGGGAGCTTTGCCTTCTAGATTTACCCCAGATGTACATTATGGTTATTATGATTTCCTGCTTTTCTTTGCTGCTAAAACCTGTGTATGTCAAAGCAATCTTATATCTAACTCCTCATTCAGCACTACCAGACAAATGAGTTTTCTACACTCACTGGAGATGTCCTTCTACATTCAAATGTGTAGATATCATCAGTGCTCTCAACAGAGCACGATAAGAAATAGCAGAAAATACTAGAAAGGATAATCTATGGAGTTTTTGTAAGATGTGGAGATAATTTTGTAGAGACTTGGATTTTTAAACCACATACTTTCAAAGCAGGGCACAACTTATACAGCTTCAGAAATCTGACAAATGTGCATTTGTTGGGGAAGAGTCCACATGTTTTTTGTAAAGGGAAATCATGCCTCCCCAATCCAATAGAAGTCTTTGAGGGGGTCAACAAGCATGCGGACAAGGGTGATCCAGTGGATATAGTATACTTAGATTTTCAGAATGCCTTTTACAAGGTCCTTCACCAAAGGCTCTTAAGCAAAGTAAGCTTTCGTGTGATAAGAGTGAAGGTCTTCTCCTGGATCAGTAATTGGTTTAAAGATAGGAAACAAAGGATAAGAATAAATGGCTAGTTTTCAGAATGGAGAGAGGTAAATAGTGGTGTCCCCCAGGGTTCTGTACTGGATCCAGTCCTATTCAATATATTCATAAGTGATCTGGAAAAAGGGGTAAACAGCGAAGTGGCAAAATTTGAAGATGATACAAAATTACTCAAGATAGTTAAGTCCAAAACACACTGCAAAGAGTTACAAAGGGATCTCACAAAACTGGGTGTCTGGGCAGCAAAATGCCAGATGAAATTCAATGTGAATAAGTGCAAAGTAATGCACATTGGAAAACATAATCCCAACTATACTTATAAAATGTTGGGGTCTAAATTAACTGTTACCACTCGAGAAAGAGATCTTGGAGTCATTGTGGATAGTTCTTTGAAAACATCCATTCTGTGACAGTCAAAAAAGTGAACAGAATGTTGAGAATCATTAGGAAAGGGATGGATAATAAGACAGGAAATATCATATTGCCTCTATATAAATCTATGGTATGCCAACATATTGAATTTTGCATGCAGATCTGGTCACCCCATCTCAAAAAAGATATATTAGAATTGGAAAAGGTACAGAAAAGGGAAATGAACATGATTAAGGATATGGAACAGCTTCCAAATGAGGAGAGATTAAAAAAACTGGGACTTTTTAGCTTGGAAAAGAGATGACTAAGGGGGATATGATAGAGGTCTATAAAATCATGACTGGTGTGGAGAAAGTAAATAAGGAAGTGTTATTTACTCCTTCTCATAACATAAGAACTAGGGGTCACCAAATGAAATTAATAGGCAGAAGGTTTAAAACAAACAAAAGGAAGTATTTCTCCACACAACACACAGTCAACCTGTGGAACTCCTTGCTAGAGGATGTTGTGAAGGCCAAGAGATCAAAAAGGAACTAGATAAGTTTGTGGAGAATAGGTCCATCAGTGGCTATTAGCCAAGATGAACAAGGATGGTGTCCTTAGCTTGTGTTTGCCAGAAGCTGGGAATGGTCAACATGGGTTAGATCACTTTATTATTATCTTTTCTGTTCATTCCTCTTGAAGCACCTGGCATTGGCCGCTCTTGGGAAGACAGGATACTGCGTTAAATGGACCATTGGTCTGACTCTGAATGACCATTCTTATGTTCTTACATAGAAAATGCAGGTGTACATGCAAACTGCTCAGATAAGCAGTTGAGCATAATGCATATACTGAGGATTTTTGAGTAGCAAGGTTGTATTACCTCTGTATTTGGCGACCACTATTGCAATACTGTGTCCGGTTCAGGTGTCAACAGTTCAACAAGGATGTTGACAGACTGGAGAGGATTCAGAGAAGAACCAAGGGAATAATTAAAGGATTGGAAAACCTGCCTGACAGTGAGAGACTGAGGGTATGTCTACACTACGGGATTATTCCGATTTTACATAAACCGGTTTTGTAAAACAGATTGTATAAAGTAGAGTGCACGCAGCCACACTAAGCACATTAATTTGGTGGTGTGCGTCCATGGTCTGAGGCTAGAGTTGATTTCTGGAGAGTTGCACTGTGGGTAGCTATCCCATAGCTATCCCATAGTTCCCGCAGTCTCCGCCCATTGGAATTCTGGGTTGAGACCCCAATGCATGATGGTACAAAAACAGTGTCGCGGGTGATTCTGGGTAAATGTCGTCAGTCATTCCTTCCTCTGTGAAAGCAACGGCAGACAATCATTTCACGCCCTTTTTCCCTGGATTGCCCTGGGAGACACCATAGCACGGCCATCATGGAGCCAGTTTAGCTTTTTTTTACTGTCACCGTATGTCTACTGGATGTTGCTAACAGACGTGGTACTGCAGTGCTACACAGCAGCATTCATTTGCCTTTGCAAGACAGCAGAGACGGTTATCAGTTGTTCTGTACCGTCTGCCATGCCATTGTAAATTGGCGATGAGATGACGGTTATGTCATTCTGTACCGTCTGCTGCTGTCATGGGTGCCCCTGGCTGAGGTCAGCCGGGGGCGCAAAGACAAAAATGAGAATGACTCCCCGAGTCAATCCCTTCTTTATGGTATCTAAAAATAGAGTCAATCCTGCCTAGAATGTGGTGCAAGTGTGCTACAGAACCAGTGTACCAGAGGACCAGAGAGCACAGCCACTCCGTGTCAGATCCTGCAGAAATGATGAGCTACATGCCATTCTAGGGGGTGCCCCTGTGTGATAACCTTAGTCCCAGATTTGGACCTTAGCGTCCAAAATATGGGGGTTAGTATGAAAACCTCCAAGCTTAGTTACCAGCTTGGACCTGGTACCTGCTGCCACCACCCAAAAAATTAGAGTGTTTTGGGGCACTCTGGTCCCCCTGAAAAACTTTCCTGGGGACCCCAAGACCCAAATCCCTTGAGTCTCACAACAAAGGGAAATAATCCTTTTTCCCTTCCCCCCTCCAGGTGCTCCTGGAGAGATACACAGACACAAGCTCTGTGAAACTACACAGAGAGACTCCCCCCTCTCTGTTCCCAATCCTGGAAACAAAAAGTACTTTCCTATTCCCCCAGAGGGAATGCAAAATCAGGCTAGCAATCCAACACACAGATCTCCCCGATTTCTTCCTCCCACCAATTCCCTGGTGAGTACAGACTCAATTTCCCTGAAGTAAAGAAAACTTCAACAGGTCTTAAAAGAAAGCTTTATATAAAAAGAAAGAAAAATACATACAAATGTGCTCTCTGTATTAAGATGATACAACACAGGGTCAATTGCTTAAAAGAATATTAAATAAACAGCCTTATTCAAAAAGAATACAAATCAAAGCACTCCAGCACTTATATTCATGCAAATACCAAAAAAAAGAAACCATAGAACTTACTATCTGATCTCTTTGTCCTTACACTTAGAAACAGAAGACTAGAAGTAGAAAGTACTTCTCCAAAGCTCAGAGAAAACAGGCAGACGAAAAACAAAGACAAAGACCTCAGTCACAAAATTCCCTCCACCCAAAGTTGAAAAAATCCGGTTTCCTGATTGGTCCTCTGGTCAGGTGCTTCAGGTGAAAGAGACATTAACCCTTAGCTATCTGTTTATGACACCCTGCAACAACCCCACCCGTTGCTTCCCTGCTCCCCCAACCCTCCTGGGCTACCGATGCAGTGTCCCCCCCATTTGTGTGATGAAGTAATAAAGAATGCAGGAATAAGAAACACTGACTTGTTAGTGAGATAAAATGACGGGGAGGCAGCCTCCAGCTGCTATAATAGTCCAGGCAGGACAATAAATGGTGCGAGGGAGAAGAGTCCAGCATCCCGCTGGTATGATAGTCCAGGCAGTACAGAATCTTTTCTTTACACATGAAAGGGAGGGGGCTGATGGAGCTCAGTCCCCAGTTGTTATGATGAAGACGGTTACCAGCCATTCTGTACCATCTACTGAGAATGACTGGGAGTCACCTGAGGCCAGCTAGGAGCACTCATGGGATGATGACGAGGATGGCTACTAGTCCTACTGCACTGTACCATCTGCCACCAGGAAGGGGAGGGGAGAGGATACTGCTGTTCACTGCTGCAGCATCGAGTCTACCAGCAGCATGCAGTAGACATACGGTGACATTGAAAAAAGTCAAGAAACGATTTTTTTCCCTATTCTTTGATGTGGGGTGAGGGGGGTAAATTAACGAGCTATACCCTGAACCACCCCAGACAATGTGTTTGACCCTACAGGCACTGGGAGCTCAGCCAAGAATGCAAATACTTTTCGGAGACTGCTGGGGACTGTGGGATAGCTGGAGTCCTCAGTACCCCCTCCCTCCCACCATGAGCGTCCATTTGATTCTTTGGCTTTCCGTTATGCTTGTCAAGCAGCATGGTGCTGTGGACTCTGTATCATAGCCTGGAGATTTTTTTCAAATGCTTTGGCATTTCGTCTTCTGTATCGGAGCTCTGATAGAACAGATTTGTCTCCCCATACAGTGGTCAGATCCAGTATCTCCCGCATGGTCCGTGCTGAAACTCTTTTTGGATTTGGGACTGCATCGCCACCCATGCTGATCAGAGCTCCACGCTGGGCAAACAGGAAATGAAATTCAAAAGTTCGCGGGGCTTTTCCTGTCTACCTGGCCACTGCATCCGAGTTCAGATTGCTGTCCAGAGCGGTCACAATAGTGCACTGTGGGATACCGCCCAGAGGCCAATACCGTCGATTTGCGGGCACACTAATCCTAATCCAATATGGTAATACCGATTTCAGCGCTACTCCTCTCGTCGGGGAGGAGTACAGAAACCGGTTTAAAGAGCCCTTTATATCGATATAAAGGGCCTCGTTGTGTGGATGGGTGCAGAGTTAAATTGGTTTAACGCTGCTAAAATCGGTTTAAATGCGTAGTGTAGACCAGGCCTGAAGGAGCTCCATCTACTTAGTTTACAAAGAGACGGTTAAGGGGTGACTTAGTTACAGACTATAAGTACCTTTATGAGGAATAAAAATTTGATGATAAGGGGCTCTTCAATCCAGCAAACAAACAAGATCCAAAGGCTAGACAAATTCATACTAGAACTAAGGCACAATATTTTAACCATGAGGGTAATTAATCATTGGGGAAAAAATTACCAAGAGTTGTGGTGAATTCTCTATCACTGGCAATTTTAAAATCAAGATTAGATATTTTTCTAAAAAGATCTGCTCTAGTTCGAATAGGAATTAATTGAGGGAAATCCTATGGCCGGCGTTATACAGTGCGTCAGACTAAATGATCACAGTGGACCCTTTTGGCCTTAACCTATGAATTACCCAACCTGCACACAAATAACGGATAATGATTTACATCAGGGACTCTCCACAAACTGAAATAGGTGTCATCCCTTTCTACAGATGGGAAAACTGAGGCACAGAGATCACCCAAGGCCACTTGTGAAGTTTGTGGCATAGAATCCACATCAGACTCCCAATCCTGTGCTTCAGCCGTAAGCCCCTTTGCTCCAACAAATCTGGGTTCTTGTGAACAAATTGATTATGTCAGTTTTTCTGTGTTAAAACCTGCTGTTCCACACTGCACAGGGCCAAAAGTGAGTGAAGAATTCTTAGTTGGAATACAAAAAAAATCTTAAATCTGAAATATATCATAAATAGGCTAAGTTGTTTCTAAGATAAGGAACAGCAAACTATAGACGTACTTCTCTCTAAGTATTCAGGTGTCAAAATGAATCCAGTTTTCATGCTGTCACTACTTGGCCTTCAGAAGTATTAGGCATGTAGATGCATCTGAGCCACAGAGTTGAAATTTTGATAGATGCAGCTCCAAAATCTGTGTGGGTTCAGATCTGTGGTTTTGGTTTGGGCCTGTCTTTTGTTATGTCCCACTGTTCTGGAAAGTCTGCTTGCTGGCTGCTCACAACTTGTATTTCAGAGAAAATAAATACAATACTGAGATATAAAGCCAAATTTTCTGTCATTGCTTCTAAGTTTGAGCACTCACAATTTGAGCACAGAGAAGGAAAACTAAATTCTTGGATACAGTTTTCATTTATCCACTTCCAAGCTACTTAATCTCTAGGAGGTGGGTGGGGGGAGAAAATGCTATTTGCAAGGGCAAATACAAATGTTGGGACATGTAAAAATGTGGTCACTCGAAATGAAGTGGTCAAGAATGTGTGCATGTGATTTTGGATGTCATAAAAGTTAGAGGTCAGGTTCAGGCTGCTCTGAAAACTTGTCCTGGACCAACCAACATGGAAATGGGAGCTTGATAGGCTGTAATTAAAGAACAAAGGGCTCTCTTTGCGGGATACAATGCTGGAGCCATGTGATACATCTGGGATGCTGAGCATTGACAAATCAGGAGAGAAGTGTTTTCCTTTCTGCTGGGATCTTAATAAGAAACTGACTAGAGAGTGAAGTCTTAAATCTATGCCCAAAACACAGGAATCAGCACTGCACGCTGATACACCTTGCCCAATGCCTCTCCCCTGGCTCAAAGAGACTACCTGTGAAGTAAGGGATAAGTCCCATTTCCATGGCCTGTCTATCACTAGCCTGGCTGCTGGGATTGCCAAATAAGTGCCACTTCTGATGGTGGCCAGTTTTGATAGTGTGGATGCCTGTCTGCTAGGAATTGAGTTCCACTAACCAGTTCACTTAGATCCCCCCAACAATAGA
This sequence comes from Gopherus flavomarginatus, assembly GCF_025201925.1. Taxonomy (NCBI): domain Eukaryota; kingdom Metazoa; phylum Chordata; order Testudines; family Testudinidae; genus Gopherus; species Gopherus flavomarginatus. The sequence goes on along the minus strand of NC_066622.1, from coordinate 70,836,538 downwards.
ATCATAGAAATGTTGGGCTGGAAGGGACCTCAAGAGGTCGTCTAGTCCAGCCCCCTGTCCAGCAGCAGAACCAAGTAAACCTACTTCATCCCAGAGAGATGTTTGTCTGGCCTGTTCTTAAAAATTTCCAGTGACAGGGATTCCACAACCTCCCTTGGAAGCCAATTTCAGGGTTTGACTATCCTTAGAGTTAGAAGGTTTTTCCTAATATTAAACCTAAATCTCCCTTGCTGCATATTAAGCCCATTACTTCTCATCCTAACTTCAGTGGACCTGGAGCATGATTGATCACCATCCTCTTTACAACAGCCCTTAAGATATCTGAAGACTATCGGGTCCCCCCTCAGTCTTTTCTCAAGACTAAACATAGTCAAAAAACATGTCCAGTTTTTTTTAACCTTTCCTCAGAAAACTCCTCAGGTTTCCTAAATCTTTTATCATTTTTGTCACTGTTCTCTGGACTCCTTCCATTTTCTCCACATCTTTTCTAATGTGTTGGACCAGAACTGGACAGAATACTCCAGCTGAGACCTCAGCTGTGCCAAATAGAGCAAGACAATTAGCTCCCATGTCTTACATATGACACTCTTTTTAATACACTCCAGAATTATATTAGCCTTTTTCTCAAGAGCATCACGTTGTTGACTCATATTCAATTTATGATCCACTATAACCCCCCACTCTCAATCCTTTTCAACAGTCCTACCACCTACCCAGTTATTCCCCATTTTTCAGTTGTGCATTTGATTTTCCTTCCTAAGTAAAGTACTTTGCACTTATCTTTATTGAATTTCATCTTGTCCAATTCAGACTAATTCTCCAATTTGTCAAGGTCATTTTGAATTCTAATCCTGTCCTCCAAAGTGCTTGCAGCCACTCCCAGCTTGGTGTCATCTGCAAATTTTATAAGCATCCTCTCCACTCCATTATCCAAGTCATTAACGAAAATATTAAATAGTACCCGGACCCAGGACTGAACCCTGAAGGACCCCACTAGATATACCCACCCAGTATGACAATAAACAATTTATATTGAGTATAGTCTTTCAACCAGTTGTGCATTCACTTTATAATAAATTCATCTAGACTACATTTCCCTAGTTTGCTTATGAGACTGTCATGTGGGACTGTGTCAAAAGCCTTACCAAAACAAAGATATATCACAGCTACTGCTTCCCACCTATCCTATCCACTAGGCCAGTAACCCTGTCAAAAAAGGAAATTAGTTTGGTTTGGCATGATTTGTTCTTGACAAATCCATGCAGGCTGTTCCTCATAACCCTATTATCCTCCAGGGTGATTTCAAATTGATTGCTTAATAATTTGTTCCAGTATATTTTCCAGTATCAAAATTAGGCTGATTGATCAGTAATTCCCAGGGTTCTTTTTGTTCCACTTTTTAAAGATTGATACTATATTTACCCATCTCCTGTCCTCTGGGACCTCCCCCATCCTCCATGAGTTCTCAGAGGTAATTGCTAATGGTCCTGAGATTACTTCAGCTAGTTCCTTAAGTACCCTAGGATGAATTTCATCTGGCCATTCCAATTTGAGTACATTGAACTTATATAAATAGTCTTTAATCTTTTCTTTTCCTGTTTTGGCTTATGTTGCTTCCCCCTTGTTGTAAATATTAATTGTGTTGAGTATCTGGTGGCCATTGACCTTTTTAGTGAAGATTGAAGAAAAATAGGCATTAAATACCTCAGCCTTCTTGATATTATCAGTTATGAGCACACCTTCCCTACTAAGGAGAGCAATGGTTCTTAACCAGGGGTATTTGTATCCCTGGGGGATGCAGAGGTCTTCCAGGGGGTACAGCAATTCATTTAGCTATTTGCCTAGTTTTACAACAGGTGAAATGAAAAGCACTAGCAAAGCCAGTATAATCTAAAATTTCGTACGACTTATTTATACAGCTCTATACATTATACACTAAAATATAGGTATAATATTTATATTCCAATTGATTGATTTTATAATTATATGGCAAAAAATGAGAAAGTCAGGACTTTTTCAATACAGTGTGCTGTGATACGCTTGTATTTTTATATCTGATTTTGTAAGCAAGTAGTTTTTAAATGAAGTGGAACTTGGGGGGTAAGCAAGGCAAAGACTCCTGAAAGGGGTACAGTAGTCTGGATAAAGTGAGAGCCACTGAAGCAGAGGACCTACACTTTTTGTCTTGCTCTTGCTCCCAATATGTTTAAAGAACTCGCCTTACTGCCTTTTATGTCCATTGCTAAGTGTAACTCATTTTCTGCCTTAGCCTTTCTGATTTTTTCCCTTTGTTCTTGTGCTATTCCTTTGCACCCCTTAGAAATTTGTCCATGTTTTTACTTCTTGTAGGATTTCTTTTTGATTTTCAGGTCATTAAAAAGCTTCTGGTGGAGCCAGAATTGCTTTTTATTATTGAAGCTATCTTTCCCTCATATCAGGGTAGTTTGCAGTTGTGCCTTTAATGTCTTCTTAAGAAACTGCTAGCATTCCTGAACTTCTTTTTCCCTGTGATTTTCTTCCCATGGGACCTCATCAACCAGTTCCCTGAATTTGTTGAAATCTGCTTTTTTTGAAGTCCCTTGTCCTTATTTTGCTGGTCTCACTCCTTCTTTTTGTTAGAAGAAGTCATAGATGTAATGCATGATCACTTTCACCCAAAATGCCTTTCACCTTCAGACAGGCCCTGCTGACAGCAACTCCAAGCCCCAGGGCAGAACAATCAACGGGCCCCCATGCATGCACAAGCCATGCCTGCGTGGACACGGGCCACTTGACATTTGGGCAGTGCTGCACCTATGCTGGCTGATGCCTAGCAAGCTGCCAGCTGTGCCGCTGGTGCCCAGCGAGTTGCTGGCTGTGCTGCTGGGTGTGCTCTTCTGGCATGGCCAGGGCTTTCACATGCCCACCTGGTAGGGTTGCGCAAACGCAAAGACCTTTACCCTGTCCCCTGCCCTATTCTTTCCCTGAGACCACGCCCCTGTCCCACCCCTTCTCTGAGGCCCTGCCCCCTGCTCATTCCATCCTGCCCCCCACCCTCACTCACTTTCACCAGCCTGGGGCAGGGAATTGGGATGTGGGAGGGGGTGCTGGTGCAAGCTCTGGGAGGGAGTTTGGATGTGGGAGGAGGTGCAGGGTCAGACTCTGGGAGTTTGGGTACAGATGGGGGGGTGGGCTCTGGGAGGGAGTTTGAGTGGGAGAGGGGGTGCGGGGTCGGTTTGGGTGCAGGAGGAGAGGCAGGCTTTAAACTTGGAAAGGGGCTTGGGGTGCAGGAAAGGGCCAGAGAGTCAGTGCTTATCTCAAGCGGCTACCAAAAGTGACTGGCACACACCTCTGGTACCGGGTCCTAGGTGGGGGGATCAGGGGGTCTCCATGCACCACTGCCCACAGGCACCACCCCAACAGCTCCCATTGGCTGCAGTTCCCAGCCAATGGGAGCTGCGGAGTCTGCGCTCGGGGTGAGGGCAACGTGTGGAGATCCCCTTCCCAGGGGCCACAGGGACACCCTGGCTGCTTCTAGGAGCAGTGTAGAGCGAGGATGGGAAGGAAGCCTGCCTTAGCCCTGCTGCGCTGCTGGCAATGGTGGCTGGGGGCTCCCAGGCCTTTTTAAATCACCCGGGCCCCTGGGCAATTGCCCCCTTTGCCCCCCATCAGTGGGCTTGCCTTCAGATTTGTTACCAATTTCTCCCTGTTGATCAGAATCAAGTCTAAAATGGATGTCTGCCTGCTTACTTCCCCCATTTTCTGAAACAAAAAATTGTCCCCAGTGCATTCCAAGAACTTACTAGAAATGTTGTGTTTCCCATAATACTTTTCCAACAGATGTCTGGGTAGTTAAAGTCCCCCATTACTATCAGGTCTTGTGTTTTGAGTATTTCTGTTATTTGTTCTAAAAAGGCCTCATCCACCTCATCTTCCTGATTTGGTAGGCTATAGTAGACCCCTATCATGATATCACCTCTATTTTTCCCCCTTTTATCTTCACCCAGAGTCTATCAACTGATTTTCCTCTCACCTCCTTCTGGACCTCAGCGCAAGTGAATATATTCTTGAAGTATAATGCAACAAACATCTCCTTTTTTATCCCACCTGCACCAGTATTCCAGTCATGAGACTTATCCCACACAACTGGAATCGTTCCTCATGCTGGCAAGCAACCTCTCAGTAGGACTACTCACATAAGTGTTCACCATCATCAGTGAGAATTTCACAAATGAGCCTCATGACTTTTAGTCACTACTGGATTCTACTACACTAACTAATGGGGAGCAGCTCTGTAGCCACTTACCATCTCCTGAGCCATCCAGTTCCCTCCAGAGAGGCATGGTTAATGTCAGGGAGGACATATTGCTAACAACATCTCCAGGACCGTACCCTTGTCAATATCAATCATCTATATCTTCTGGTGATGTAAATCATCACTGCTGCATTGACTTCAGTGGAGCTATGCTGACTTACACCAGCTATGGATCTGGCTCCATGTCTACGAGCATCTATCTAGCATTGCGTCATTGTGGAAAAATCAGTGCTGTAGTGCGAGAGTATGAACACAAAGAGCCGTGCTTGAAGCAGCAACTCGAGAACTCCTGGGAAATATTGAAGATGAACCCGATACCTCTGTAGAAGTCCTTTTGGACTCTCCTCTAGGTAGGATCGAGGAGTTTCTGCCAAGTTTCAGATGTCTGGATGCTTTTGTTCCACACTTTGTTCCCTGGTCTCCGTTCAGGTAGTGCTTTTGTTATGTGTTGAACACTGACATTTTGTTGCTGCTGAACTTTTATTTCAGCATCTTATTTTCAAAATTCCTTCAGGTCATGCCACTTAGGTTTAAGGTAGAGGCATCCTCCGTCATCTTCCCAGCAGAACTTCTGCTGGAGATAGTTCAGATGTAAGTGGTGGTTGACCAAAATGCCGAGTGCTTTATATGGGTCCACTGATTTTGAGTAAGTCTTGTGAAACTCTCACTGCTCTCTCCTCCTTCCTGTTGCTCTGGGTTATTATGGACTACTAGTATGTTGTTCAAACTCCTGTGAAAATGCTAGGAATGTCTCAAAGGTAAATTGAGGTCCATTATCTATTATGAGGCCTTCAGGAATTCCATGCTAGCTAATATTGACTTTCATTTCTGGATGACCTGTGCTGATGAAGCCTGTGAAACTACAGCCAAGTCAATATATCTGGAGAAGTAATAAACTATAATAATGTATGTGTGGCCTTTCCAGAAAAATGAATCTGTGACTACCTGCTGCCAAGGCTGGTCAGATAGCTTTGTAGAGAGGAATGGTTCTAGTGATTATTTTATTTTGTTTTGTTTTTCTTGTTTCATATCTTGCAGCCCTTTACTAAGGTCTGAATTTGCCTGCTCAGACCAGGCCTCCATATGAATTGTTGTGCTCATGCCCCACATAAGTTTATACCTTGGTGTCCCTTATGGATTTTGAAGACCACCTCTTTCTGAAGTACCAAGGGATAAGAATGTGCTATCCTTTCAGAAGCAGGCAATCAGCAATGTGAAGGTTGTTTTGTTCCTGCCAGTACAGTAATAGGTCTATTGGAAGTTGCCTCCTTCCATCCCACCCTCTTTGGCAGAATTGAGTCAGTTTCTGGCAAGTTTCTTCCTTTAGTTGTTCATCTCTAATTTGCTGAAGTCAGCTAACAGATGCTGAAATTGCTGCCAGAACTAGATCAATGTAGACTTTGAGATCTTTCTCTAAAGCCTTTTCTTCTTCCATTGGTGGCTGCTCAACTGGGGCTCTAGATAGAAATTTCTGTCCCATCTCCAGTTTTCCTAGGAACTTAGCCACAAAACATCCAGTATACTAGCCTCACATAAATTTTATTTGGTCTTTGTCAGAGGTGGGCAAACTACGGCCCGAGGACCACATCCAGCAGGACCATCCTGCCTGGCCCCTGAGCTCCTGGCAAGGGAGGCTGCCCTCGGCCCCTCCTCCGCTGCCACGCCGCCACGCAGGCAGTGCTTTGTGCAGCGGGGCTGCGTGCTCCTGCAGAGCAGCATGGCAGTGTGTCTGGCTCTGGCCAGGCGGCACGGCACGGCTGCCAGACATGCTGCTCTGAGTGGCATGGTAAGGGGGCTGGGGCTGGGGCTGAGGGGTTGGATAAGGGGTGGAGGTTGGGGGGGGGCAGTCAGGGGTTGGGGAATGGGATGGGGGTTGGATAAGTGTGGGAGTCCCGGGGGGCCTGTCAGGGGGCGGGGGTGTGGATAGGGGACAGGTGGGCAGTCAGGACGGGGAACGGGGCGGTTGGATAGGAGGTGGAGTCTCAGGGGATGGTTAGGGGTGAGGGGGTCCTAGAAGTGAGCGGTTAGAGGACAAGGAGCAGTGGGGGTTGGATGGGTCAGGGATTCTGAGGGGGGCAGTTAGGGGATGGGAAGTGGGAAGGGGCAGATAGGGGGTGGTGGCCAGGCTGTTTGGGGAGACACAGCCTTCCCTACCTGGCCCTCCATACAGTTTTGCAACCCCAATGTGGCCCTTGGGCCAAAAAGTTTGCCCATCCCTGGTCTTTGCAGATCTCCATCCTGGGATCAATTAAAATTTGTATTTGGAATTGCAGTGACTGTTGCCCCAGTATCAATAGTAACTTTAAGAGTTTGACTGTATATTTATGCTTATGTACGAAGGCGTTGTGTGTTCTATTGGAGATGAAGTACCTAGAAGGTTGGATTCATTGTCGTCTGATGAATACACTTGCTCTTGGATCATTACCGCTACTCTTGGTGAACTTCACACTATTGCAAAATGTCCCCTTTAGTCGCATCTCCCGTGTTCTTCCTCTTTTGCTGAACGTTGTTGCCATTTGTGGCATGGTGTCTTTCCATACCTTCCACAACTTTTCCAAGCTTCCCTCCTATGGCAGTTCTTTGGCCTCTCCCCGCGGCAGTTGTGCATTGTTCTTATGTTGTACATTTGGTCTGACTGCTCCATTCACATATGTCCTTTTCTGTTTGCTGTGTCAATGTTTTCTAATGCAGTCTCCCTGTGCTGCTAGCACATTGCTGTTTCTTTATGTTTTCTTGCATTCTCACTTTTGCTATAGCTTTTGCTAGTGTGAGATCAGGATCTAACTGAAGCTGTGCTGATAAATTGGTCTTTCTTATACTAACAACTATTCTGTGTCTTATTAGTTCTTCTAACCTTCCATATTTGCAATGTTCTGCGAGGCTATGAACTACTATTACTCCAGTAATATGTCTTAGCTGTTTCCCATTGTTCCGGGCACCACCTATTACATTTGGCCCTTTCATATATAATATTCTATCTGCCTAAGAAATGGACATCAAAAGCTTCTTTCACTTTGGAGCACTTTTTCTTTTCCTCATCAGTGACTGATAAGGCACATAAGTTATCAGCAACACCCATGGCAAATATCAGGGCATTTACCTGGTACTCTTCTGTCTTCTCTATTAAACCAGAAATTTATTGGAATTGCTGAAATCTCCAGCTCCAGCCAGGCCAGCTGCCTGAGTTGACAAAATCAGATGTCTCTGATGGTGCCATTTGCATTATGGGTTCCATTGCTGAGATGAGATAAGGCTCTGCCTCCTTTTTGCTGCTGCTTTCAGAGATCTCCTCTGATTTTCCAAGTCTCTTTTCTTTCCTCTACTCCTTTAACGAGATGGATCCACTGCTGACACCATGTAGGGTAAGGATGTAAACACAAGAATCGTCCTTTCAGCAACAACTAGAGAACTCCCTCTACCAGGAAGTTCCTATATTTATTAAGCTCCCTGCTGCAACACACCCTCGTCCTGTCTGGTAACTGTGGAGACTGTGCCACAAGTGAGAGCTATTTTCACTTTCAGCCATTGCAAAATTTCAAACCCATGAGTTTCACTTTATCCAAGGCTCAGAGCCAACAAAGAAACTTTCCTGAAACTAATTAAGTGTTGCCTGGTTTTTCTTTTTTCCCGTGGAGGGAGAAGTCAAAGCCATGAGATAACACCCAATTCTTAGGGTGGTGTAAGTCAGGAAATTGGCATAAGTAGGTATAACTTCTCATGTGGTGAGATTGTAGGAGAGGAAAGCAACTAATTAGGGTCTGAAGGTGTAAGATAAAAGGTGTGGGATGGCTACTTTATCTCACACCTCCTGGCTGTATTTTTTCCTGCTTCAGCCCCTCCCTTCTGTACTCTTAGGACCAAATTGCTCCTGAAGTGGGACTGGATAAGGAGTAAAGTAGGACAAAATTTGGCCTGCCGTGTGTAGCTTAAACTCACTACCATGTAACATGTGGCCCATGATTATACCATGCCTCAGCACCATCCCTGCTGTGCCTTCAGCTCCAAGTCTTGCGAGCTTTCCCTTAACAGCATGTATTGGCACAAAGATAAAGCAAAAGCTAGCCCACGGTTCCTCAAAACTTGGGCCGGGCTTCCTACAAGACTGGCAAAATTCTGAGCCTGGCCTGAATAAGCATAAGGCACTAGACAAGACTTGTTGTAAGGACACTGTCTTGGAACCCTGAAGAAGCAGCACATAGCATATCCTCATAGTGGTGCCAAGTTCCTTGGTTTAGGTTGAGAGCATTTGGCTGAGTTTGTACTGATGTGCTGCTGTCACTAAAAAGCAGCAAGGGATATTATGTTGTGATTGTTGAAGTAGGAGGATCAAACCTGTTTCTCCTAAAACCCTCTCCTCTATATAAAAAAATCAAGCGCATGCCACGTATTTCATTTCAGTGAAAGCAGCAATGTTCTTGTTATCGCAGGGAAGAACTGACTCTGCCTTGTTAAATCATCCTACAGTTTCAACTGCATATGGTGTTGTTTCTATCCTAAATAGCTGCGTAATGCTGCTGTGTGCTGTTCAACAGCTGCCATGTTCATCCTAGAGGCTGCTGCATTTCAATAGTGGGTGAAGGGACTTCTTTCATATGCAACCCTGGATTTTCAGATCTGCAGGCATGTGTTTGCGGAAACTGTGTGCACAGATTTGGTACACAATTGTTCGTGGCAAATGTTTCCCCATAGGGCCAGATCAAGGTTTGACTATCAAATTTAGTGCTAACTAAGGTATAAGCATCCTCAAGTTAAGACAAGCCCGAACAAGAAAATGCTGAAACAATTAACTATTGTTAGTAAACAAGGGAGGCAGAAACTAACTAAACTAACTATTGTGGGTATGTTTATAGTAAGCAGAGTAGGAAGGAATACCCTGAGAGGATGAGCTTGCCTCAAATCTGCAAAGCAATTGGTCCTTACATGCAAGAAGTAAGATGTTAGTTGCCAAGGTAGTTGTATGTAAATTGGGTAGTGTATGACATGAATTGGAATTGTGGTACCACCCTGTACCTAAACCGCCTGCAGCTGGGCTTGGCCAGCATGGGCGAAGAGCTGTTACATGCCTAATAACATAACTGAGCAACAAGCCGGAGCTGAACTGCATTTTTTGGATTGCAGAGTACTGGATGAAGTGTGCTTTCAGTACCAGGATCCAAATACTGAGAACTTATTCCTGGCTTAATTTGTTATCCTGTACTAAACTATTTCCATTGGGCATACCTTTTTAAAGTCTCCCCATTGCTGAACAGCATTGGTCTGTTGCTATTAGAAAATCAGTAGTAAAAGTAACATGAGCTATGTATTGTTTAAGGCACCACTGTTGCACCAGTTGAACTGCAAACTCACTTCATACCACTTTTCCTTTTGTTCCAATGGTTTCCTCCAAGCATCATGTTAGGCCTCTGGGTGCCAGAGGCCTGCTGAGGTGGAGGAAAAGGGAAGCAGGCAGGGGCTGGAGGCAGTGAGATCTGTCTACATAGCGGGGATAGGGAAATGCCTCACTCCAGCTGCAAGCTGTAGTAGCCTAGCCATGCCTTCTATCCTAGGGCATGGAGTGCTAGCTTTACTGCCAGTGCTCTCCTATAGGCATAAGCTAAGAGAGTATGAGCACTGCAGCATGACTGATAGCACCCTCTTGGGTAGGAATCCAGTCCAGGTAAGGGGGCGGGGGGTGAGGGTGTCTCTGTGCTTTGCACCCCTCTGACTCACTGGCCTGGGAGAAGCCTATGGTCTGGGCTCATATTTTCATTTGTTCAAAAAAGAAAAAAAACCCTGCTGTTCTTTTCCAAGCCCATGGGAAAGTGACTTCCCATAAATGAAGAGGTAATTTATTTCCTTCTCTGTTTCAGATTGTCCGGCCATCGAATCATGCCACAATCCAGAGCATTGTAAAAGCTGTGGGAATCATTCCAGGCATTCCCAAACCCTGCTGCGTTCCTGACAAGATGAACTCCCTCAGCGTCCTGTTCTTAGATGAGAACAAAAATGTGGTTTTAAAGGTGTACCCCAATATGTCTGTGGAGACCTGTGCCTGCCGATAAGTGTATGCCAATGCTCCTTTAAGGAGACCAGCACCCCCTGCCCGGCTACACTGGGAAAGTTGTGAATGGGAAATCAATTGGCCTGTGTTTATGAATGAATGCAGGTGTACAACTCCATCCTCAGAAAGAATGAGGAGACTCTAAAGTAATACACAAGCTCCCCTCAAAAGATCTCCCTTAATGTCACCATGTGTCTTGCAGATTAACAGGGATTCAGCAGCCAGAAATTCCCCACTTTAAAAAACAAACAAACAAACAAAACCTGGCTAGCTAAGAAATCTGGTATTCAGTGTAATCACTTCTACTTAAACAGTTTGCCATAAACTGAGGACTAAGATACATTTGTACGTGCTATTTTCTTGACTGTTTTATCTCTTCAGCTAACCAAGAAGGTGAAAAATGGACTCTGCAAAGGCAGGCTTACTCTAGAATCATATTTTTTGTACAAAAATTGTAATTTTTTTTGCCTAAACACTCACTTATACCTTTTAATCCACATATTTATACTGAAAAAGAATGCTGTAATAAAAGGCTTAATATGTACATTTTCCTTTGGGATTCAAATCTAGTGTACTGTATAAGCTTTTATATATACAGTATGTTAATATAACCACTTTTGGTTACCTTTCCCTAATATATATATTACAAAAGACGTATGTAACTCCTTCCCACAGTCACTAGTTTGCTGGTTAATTTCAGATTGTTAAACATATATATTCGCTGAATAACACAAACTATATAGTAATATGTTTAAGTACTAAAAATAACCAAGATTTATATTTTTGTAAGTTATACTTTATATCCTCTAGATCAACTGTTAAATGCTTTTAACAAAAGCTAAATAAATTAAAGGTACAGTAGTATCTAAACTAGTTAAAATGGTTCTCTAAATCTCATGCATGTTTCATGTCTCTAAATATAGATTATTGCATTGTGCTAATTAGAAGGAAATCAAAGTTATCTTACTTGGAAAAGCCTAGTTATGCTTGTCATAATAATTTGTATTATCTTAAGCTAGAAGGGACTGTTTTGATAATCTCTTCTGGCCTCCTTCATAATGCAGGCCAGAGAACCTGACCCACTAATTTGTGCATCAAACCCATAACTTCTGTTTGGAGCTAGAGCAGGTCTTTGAAAGATATCTAACCTTGATTTAAAGCCTTCAAATGATGAAGAATCTATCTTCTCCCTAGGCAAGTTGTTCTAATGTTTATTTGCCCCCATCCCTTGTTAAAACTGTGCCTCATTTCTAGTCTGAATTTGTCCAGCTTCAAATCACTGGCTCTTATATCTTTTTCTCCTAGATATAAGATGTCTACTATGAGAAGTTTCTTCCATGTAGGTACAGTAGAACCTCAGAGTTACAAACACCAGAGTTATGAACTGACCAGTCAACCACACACCTCATTTGGAACTGGAAATATGCAATCAGGCAGCAGCAGAGACAAACAAACAAACAAAAAATCCAAATGCAGCACAGTACTGTGTTAAATGTAAACTACTAAAAATAGATAAAGGGAAAGCAGCATTTTTCTTCTGCATAGTAAATCTTCAAAGCTGTATTAAGTCAATGTTCAGCTGTACATTTTTGAAAGAACAACCATAATGTACAGCATTATGAACAACTTCCATTCCTGAGGTGTTCGTAACTCTGAGGTTCTACCGTACTCATATACCATGATCAGGTCACCTCTTACCATTCTCTTGGTTAAACCAAATAAAGTTTCTTTAGTTTCTTGCTAAGTAGTTTTGAGGTCTAGAAAAATCTCTTTCATGGCTGTTTTCTGAACTCTCAAGTTTAATATCATTCTTTGGCGAATGGACACCAGAACAGGACACTGTATCCAGTAGCGGTCTCACTAATGCCTTATACAGAAGTAATACCACCTACTTGATATTCCCCAGCTCCTACATCCAAGGACTGCACTCAATCTCTTAGGGTATGTCTACACTACGAAATTAGGTTGATTTAATAGAAGTCAATTTTTTTTTAAATAGATTTGATACAGTCAATTGTGCATGTCCCCATTAAGTGCATAAAGTCGGTGGTGTGCGTCCACAGTACCAAGGCTAGTGTCGACTTTCAGAGCATTGCACTGTTGGTATCTATCCCACGGTCCCCTCAGTCTCCCTAGCCCATTGAAATTCTGGGTTGAGCTCCCAATGCATGATGGGGCAAAAACATTGTTGTGGGTGGTTCTGGGTACATGTTGTCAGGCCTCCCTCTCCCTTCCCTCTGTGAAAGCAACGGCAAAAAATCATTTCTCACTTTTTTTCCTGGGTTACCTGTGCAGATGACATACCACGGCAAGCATGAAGCCCACTCAGCTCACTGTCATTGTATGTTTCCTGGGTGCTGCTGGCAGACGCGGTAGTTCAGTGCTACACAGCAGCATCCCCTTGCCTTGCCTTGCCTTGCCTTGCCTTGTGGATGGCAGACGGTGCAATATGACTGCTAGCCATCATCGTCGTCCAGTGGGTGCTCCTGGCTGACCTTGGTTAGGTTGGTCGGGGGTGCCTGGGCAGACCAGGGTACTCCTGGCTGGCCTCGGTGAGGTCGGTTGGGGGCGCCTGGACAAAATCGGGAATGACTCCAAGTCATTCTCTTCTTTAAGTTTTGTCTAATAGAGATTCAGTCCTGCCTGGAATATCATGCCAGCTGGAGGCTTCTGCCTCAGGCTGCTCTCCCAGTCGGCACTACTGCATGGTCGCACCTACCCCAGCCCACTCCTTGCTCCCATGGCTCATGAAGCCTGGACAGTAGTAAGGAGCAATTCAACTATAGGCTGAGCAAATGCAGAATGGTGTTAGAATGTGCCTTTGGACGTTTAAAAGCTCGCTAGTGCAGTTTACTGACTCGGTTAGACCTCAGTGAAACCAATATTCCCATAGTTATTACTGCTTTCTGTGTGCTCCACAATATCTGTGAGAGTAAGGGGGAGACGTTTATGGCGGGGTGGGAGGTTGAGGCAAATCACCTGGCCACTGATTACACACAGCCAGACACCAGAGCGGTTAGAAGAGCACAGCAGGGTGTGCTGTGCATCAGAGAAGCTTTGAAAACCAGTTTCATGGCTGGCCAGGCTACGGTGTGAAAGTTCTGTTTGTTTCTGCTTGATGGAAACCTGCCCCCTTGGTTCGCTCTACTTCCCTGTAAGCCAACCACCCTCCCCTCCCCCCTTTGATCTCCACTTGCAGAGGCAATAATGTCATTGTTGTTTCAAATTCATGCATTCTTTATTAATTCATCACACTAATGGGGGGATAACTGCCAAGGTAGCCTGGGAGGGGTGGGGGAGGAGGGAAGCACCAGGGTGGGGTAGTTGTAGGGGCACCCCCTAGAATGGCTCATCATAGAAGCGGCATGTCTGGGGCTCTGACCTGGAGTGGCCGTTTGCCTCTCTGGTTCTTTGGTAGGCTTCACGCGGCACTGCTGCAGGTCCCTGTTATAACCTCTGTCCTTCATGCCTTTGGAGATTTTTTCAAATATTCTGGCTTTTTTTTTTTTTTTTTGGAACGGAGTTTGGATAGCACAGATTTGTCTCCCCATACAGTGATCAGATGTAGTACCTCCCGTTCGGTCCATGCTGGAGCTCTTTTGTGATTCTGGGACTCCATGGTCAGCTGTGCTGATGAGCTCTGCTTGGTCACCTGTGCTGATCCGCTTACTACGCTGGCCAAACAGGAGATGAAATTTTAAAGTTCATGGGGCTTTTCCTGTCTACCTGACCAGTGCATCTGAGTTGAGAGTGCTGTCCAGAGCGATCACACTGGAACACTCTGGGATAGCTCCCGGAGGCCAATACCATCAAATTGCGTCCACACTACCCCAAATTCAACCCAGCAAGGCCGATTTCAGCACTAATTCCCTTGTCAGAGGTGGAGTAAAGAAATCGATTTTAAGAGCCCTTTAAGTTGAAAAAAGGGGCTTCATCGTGTGGACGGGTGCAGGGTTAAATCGAGGTAACACTGCTAAATTCGACCTAAAATCGTAGTGTAGACCAGGCCTTAGATAGAAGGGTAAGATCCAAAGGCTTTTGTTTGATGTGAGTATCTACATCTTAGGCCAGGGTGCTGATAAGAGTCTTACTTAAAAGTACAGGGCCTGCTTCTGAGGCACAGACTTGCTCACCAAATCACAATAATGCAGGCAGCTGTGAGCAACAGCTAACTGATCCACATAAGGCCTGTAGTCTGCAGGTAAAAAATCCTCCCCTGTACACAATGGGTGCATTTAAAAAGCATAAGACCTGGTCTACACTTACAAGTTATGCCTGCAGAGCTATGTCAGAAGCATGAACAAAATAAATCTACCCCCCCTGCCCAGCATAACTATGCCAGCAAAAGCCCTAGTTTAGGCACAGTTGGATACCTTGCTCAGAGAACTGGTGTCAAGGCTGAATCCCCACTCTGGCACCTCGAGTGCAGGAAGTGGAGGGCCTGCAAGGATTTAAAAAATTAATACTGGGCACTCCAGGCTTGTATTAAACTCCCAAGTTTACAGTTTCTCTCTGACCTTGGCTTGGTAAACGCTGTCACCTCCCACATGCAAAAAACCCCTTTGAACCCAGGAAGGAGCACTTGGGAATTCCTCCCTGTGGGACTGGGACTGGGACTGGGACTGGGACACACACACACACCCAACCAAGAGCTGAGAAAAAAACAAAGGAAATTAGCTGTGGCTTTCAACTAATCAAACAACATGCACAAACCCCTTAGGACACCAAAAATCCAATCCTGTTCTTAAAAAAGGTAAATTGTATTAAAAATTAAAAGGGAAAATATACATCTGGAACTTAGGCTTTTTGCTAGATCTTAAAAGAAACAATTACAAGAATTAAGCACCCCAAATAGTTTTCTTGAGGGTTCAGCTTAAAGGTAATAAGCAAACAAAAGCATCCGGGGTAAGCACAGAGGAAACCCACAAGCCAAAATAAAAAATAAAACTGATAGCATCTAACTAAACATTCCCTATTCAAATTATTTCTTCTAGGTATGGAAAATACTTTTTCATAACTGGTTCAAATGAGAGATGGTTCGATCCTTGAGGCAGTTGACTTTGCTGTAATATGACCATTTTAGCAACTGCACTTGCTCTTAACTTAAGATGTCATCTCTGGTCCATTTAAAATCATTCTTAATGGTGCAGATGTCACCAGCTGCAGTTAGGGGAATGACAACCTTGCTCCTGTTTCCTGTGTCCGATCTTCTTTTGAAGTGGATTTGCTCAACCACTTCCGTTCAGGTTCTCTTCTCTTGCTAAAATCCTTCCATAACCCATTTCACTGATGACCAAATTAACTGAGGAAATGCTTTCCAGTCTGTTACTTACTGTGGAGAATATTAGAAAATATCTCCAAGGGGTAAACATTTTTTATATCAGCAGGCCCTGCAAACTTGCACCAAGTATATGAAAAGAGTTGGCTGAGGAGATCCATTGATGTTCATGTTTAATAAATTGTAGAATACCTGAGCAATTCCAGAAGACTGGAGGAGAGATAAGGTTGTGCCAATATTCAAAAAGGGCAAGTGAGATGACCTGGATAACTGTCGGCTGGTTAACAGGAAACCAGTCCTGGACAAGATAATGGCAAAGTGATCTGTGGTTCAATTCCTAAAGAACAAAAAGATGAGAATAAAGTTATGCCAGTTTATGTGGCTCTATGGAAAATAGGTCTGGTCAAACAAACCTGATTATATTCAGATGAGAAGTTTGGTCGATAAAGGTAATTGCATAGATGTGATATACTTTGCCTTATCTAAGGTATTTGACCAAGTACCACACAACATTCTGATTTTAAAAAATTCTCACTATACAAAAATCAATAGAGAATGTGTTAAATGGATTAAGCTCTGGCTATCTGACAGATCTCAAGTAGTAGTTATCAATGGGGAATCAGCATTGAAAAGGGCTGTTTTACAGAAATTGTTATTAGGCCTGATGGTATTCAACATTTTCAATGATATCTGAATAAACATTAAAAAAAATCATTGACAATAAATTTGTGGATGACAAAGGTTGGTGGAGCGATTAATGATGAGGAAAAGGCAGCCAAACAGAGCAATCTGGACTGCTTGGTAAAGTGGGCTCTTTCAAACAAAATGCATTTTAGTACAGCCAAAAGCAAAGTTCCACTTCTAGGAACAAGCCATGCAGTCTATATGTACAGAATGGTGGACTGTGTCCTGACAGTGGTGAGTCTGAGAAGGATTTAGCAGTCAGAGAGGACAAAGAACTGACCATGAGCTCCCAGTGTAATGCTGTGACAAGAAAGGCTAATGTATAGTTAAATGCATAAACTAGGGACTAGTGAGTAGGGAGGTGATTTTCTCTATATATACAGCATTGGTGAGACTAATACTGAAATACTGCATCCAGTTCTGGTGTCCATATTTTAAAACAGATGTTGAAAAATTGGAGAGGGTGCAGCAAGAAACCACAAAAGTTATCTGAGGGCTGGAGAAAATGCCTTGGGGTGACAGACTTAAAGAGCTCAATCTGTTGAGTTTATCAACAAGATTAAGAGCTGACTTGATTACAGTGTCTAAGTACCTTCACAGGTAGAAGATACCAGGTTCTAAGGGGACCTTTAATCTATCAGAGAAAGACATAACAAGAACCAATGGCTGGAAGCTGAAGCCAGACAAATTCAAATGAGAAATTAAGCACAAATTTTTAACAGAAAGAGTGATCAACCACTGGAATGAACTCTCAAGGGGAGAATAGATTCTCCATCTCTTAGTGTCTTCTGATCAAGACTGGATGCCTTTCTGGAAGACATGCTGTAGTCAAACGCAACCCACTGGGCTTAGCACACAGGTACATGGGTGAAATTTAATGACTTGTGATAAACAGGAGATCAGACTAGGTGATAGAGTGGTCCCTTCTGGCTTTAAGCTTTATGAATCTATGAACCTTCTAGGAACTGCTGCAGAAACCAGAACCAAGGATTCTAGGTCGCCTTTGAAGAGAAACAGGTGGAAGCAACTGAATTACAGAGAGCTTGCATTATGCAGTGGGCTAGATATGCCCTGCGAGAAATCTGAAGAATGATCAGCAATGAGACCTAGTTAGAGGCAGAAACTTTCATGAGTCTTTGCAGTGAGATATTTTGTTTAGGTGATCTGAGGTCTCATAGTACCAATGAGACAACATATCACCAGGACTAGGGGTTAATTGGTGCTCTAAAAATAATACACAGATAGATTAGGTAAAATGATTATGTACACTTAGATTAGAGCATTAGAATGATTATATTAAATTAGATTAAATATCAGGCAATATTTGTAATATTTTAACTGGAGTTTGTCCTCCTTAAGGCACACAAAAGTATGTCATAATTCTTATTTTTTGCCTTGGCCTATATTCACATGGCGCACAAAGATACTCTTGGCTAGTCTTCAGTGTCTTCATAGGGACTTTATGTTTCATTCAGGCTTAGTAGGCCTGGCTTTATCTTCAAGAACAAACAGTTATTGTTGCAGTGACATAGGAGTGAACTAGTTTAACCAACGACCTCATGTACAAGAATCTAGGAAAATACATTACATAACATATGCTAACGACAGAATTTTTTTACCCCCTCCACCAAAGGATGTAAGCTAAAAATGGACAATTTGAGGCAAACAATTTGAGGCAAACTTGACACAAAACAGATATTTCACTGTGTACAAATAATAGCTCTTGGCTGATAAATGGAAGGGAATTTTAAGGCTGTTTTCATTGTCATGAGATCACAGCTTGCAGAACAAGGTTCCACCGGATGACTGATTTTTGAAGGACATGCATTAAGGGACCAAGGTATAGATTTGAGGGGTGATATTTGCTCCCTGCTAATAGAGCTGTTTGTTCTTACTCCCTATTATTTTATTTTTATGGGGGACTGGGGAAAACCAGAGTCTTTTTCCTTCCCCTGTCACCCCCCCGAAAAAAATTCCCCTGAAGCCCTTTCAGTGTTGGCAAAGAACATAATTAAGCAATGACACTGAGGTGAAATGTGAATTCTTTATAGTATACAGTGTCCAGCCTGTTTTTTCAGATGTTTATAGAATCTTCATTAACTTAAGAGCTTTGCTAGATAACAGAACTGAAGCATGGCATCAATGGCTAAGATAAGGCTTGACAACTGACAAGAGGCTGGGGTTTGCAACAGACTGGAACAGAGCTCAAGTTGTTTGCCTTCTGTTTCCCTTTCTTCTGCCTCTAAATGAAAGGAGAGCGCTAATCAACTGGAATATCCCTCTCTTTTTTCCCTTCTCCACTGGAAAGTGAACAGATGAAAAATGCACTATTTTGGGGTGATGGCTGCATTGTCTGTTTTCAACATCATCACTTGTTTGGCAAGAGGCAAGCCCTTGGAAGCCTGGGGCAAATTATCAGCTATGGAGAACTCTGATAAATCCTTTGGTGATCCCGGAGAGGTGGAGGGCGAGACCCATTTCAACTTTAAAACCTTCCTGGAAAACATGAAAGCTGATTTCCTGAGGAGTTTGAACTTATCGGGCATCCCTTCGCAAGAGAGGTCTAGAGAGGAGCCACCACAATTCATGATTGACCTGTACAACAGATATGCCACAGACAAGTCTTCCATCCCTGCATCCAATATTGTGCGGAGCTTCAGTACTGAAGGTATGAGATGTTTTAAGCATATAGGTTGGGGTTTTAAGAGACGCATGAGAGTCAGTTTCAAATCCAATTGAAATTCAAAGGGAGTTGGGAACCTAATTCCCTTAGGTTTCTTTGAAAATCCTAGCCATAGTCTGTTTTGTTATCCTTTCCACTGCTCCCTATTTTATTATAATTTTCAAGGTCTTAAGTCCTTTTCTCTGATTTCACATTGTACCATTTCCCCTTTCTTTTCATACCAATTCAGTTGAATCACCACAACTTGGTAACCCGGCACTTGTTTCTCAAAGCTAGAGATTTTGGGCTGAGCTGCACAATTTGGGTCTAGATTTTGGAACATTTGAAGATGTTTGGCTCCAGGGTGTTGCTCCAGCCCTTTGCAAAGAAAGAAGCCGAGCGGGAAATATGGCTCCAGATTTCAGTTATGAACATCTGCCCTCACCCTCAGAGTTCTGGAGTGTTTGGATCTGGCCCAAAAGGTTCAGGCCCTGCTCAGCTTAGCCCATCAGTAAAATGTCCATCCATCCAGTGCTTAATCTGTGCCAGGGCTTGCCAGGGCTCAGCCCCAGCACGTCTGGGCTTGCTGCATTAGTTATGAATGTAAAAAAATTTGCTTGAGCCCCGGGACGTAATTGCTTGAGCTCCAGCACCTCTTTCATTATAAATTAAACACTGTGTCCATCTAAGATAACATACAACTAAAAGATTTAAAAAGCCCCATCAAAAGAAGCAATAAAAGCAGGCGGTGGGAGAGCTTAAGTGAATTTAGTGCTGGCAAAAGGAACCAGCCAAGAAGAATCCAAGCTTCCATTTATTTACAGACTAGACCCCTTACAAATAGCACTATAGCCATCTCCACGTTCCCCCACAACCATCTCCAACACAGAAGGACCCTTATAGAGTGCAGTCTCCATGGCTGCATCCTCTGCTCTCATTGGCCATTGTGAAGATGCTTTTGGCAGGATGGACACTTGTCCATTAGATTGGACTGACACCCATCCACTCATCTTACATAGATCAGTACACAGCTATTAGCTGGGGGTAACTTCCCAAAACACAACCAGCCTGATCTTTCAGACATGCCTAGCACCTCCAGCTCCCATGGACTTCAGCAGGAATTACAGGTGCTCTACCTACATCTGAATATCAAGCCCTACCAATCTGGGCTGAAACAGAACCAGGGACTTAGAGGTGAGAAGCTCCATATCCACCAAGCTAGCCAGAACCTGGAGCTTCTAATTCAGACTTTTAAAGAATGGATTGTCTTCTCTAATTCTTCCCCAGTGCAAGATGCTTTTGTGCTAGCGGTATTGGGGAACTCAGCTAAGCTGGCCCAGGAGAGCATAAACTAGAGATATAAATTACAGCTCCCTACACCTGAGAGGGGGGTTGGAGGGGGATTCAACCAAGGCCAAGGTAATGGCAGTGGGATTTGTATTACAAACCTCCATGGAGGTTTACAGCTTTAATTCCTGCCAGTGCTCTTTAGAAAGGCCACATGGCAGAGCCTCTATGGGAAGCCACTACGTTTGCACACACCCCCGCTGCCCCGGTCATGTCCCCATTACAAGCCAACACCACCTACTTTCAGGGCTATGCTGTCTCCTTATGTGTGAGCACGCCACACTCATGCACATACAGAGCATAACTGAAGGTGTGGTTACTGTGGACCTCTGCAACTTGATCCCCAGTGGAGTTGCCACCATTAGGGACTGCCATCTGGGTTTTAAACCTATAACTCTGGAGTGAAGCCAGTCCATTTTATTTAATGCTAGTGGCCATGGTGTAACTTCACACCCAGCAGCTTCTAGTAGAGGGTGGGCATTTCTTTTGAAATATAGCATGCAGCTTGCTAAATGCTTTTGTCCTCATTGGGTTCGCCTCTCTCATAGGAGGCAGGGTGACAGCGTTTCTTAATTTCCTGTTGCAGATGTTGTTTCTATGGCTTCCCTGGAAGAACACCCAATTCAGAAACACATCTTGCTCTTCAACGTCTCTATCCCACGGCACGAAGATGTCACCAGGGCGGAGCTGAGAATCCACATATCCTGTAATAGGGACATTGGGCCTCTCTCTAGACTGGAAGGCAACATGGTCATTTATGATGTTCTGGATGAAGACCTCTGGGAAAGTCCAGAAAGCACCAACTCGTTCCTTGCCACCCAAGATATCCAGGAATGTGGATGGGAAATGTTTGAGGTGTCCAGTGCTGTGAAAAGATGGGTCAGGGCAGACAAATCAAAGACTAAAAACAAGCTTGAAGTTGTTGTTGAGAGGAAAACTCTGGGTGACTTCGCTTGTGGGAAGCTGGACATCAGTGTTATGCCCGACACTAAAAATTTGCCCTTGTTAATAGTGTTCTCCAATGACCGCAGCAACGGGACCAAGGAGACCAGAGTGGAGCTCCGGGAGATGATTCTTCATGAGCAGGAGAGCGTGCTAAAGAAGTTAGCAAAGAACAGCACTTTGCCTGAAGAGGAAGAGGAGACAGAGGAGAAATCCTTATCCGTCCCTGGACTCCACCAGCCTTCATCTAGAAGCAAGAGAAGCACTGGTACCAATCACTGCCGGAGAACCTCCCTCCGTGTGAACTTCAAAGACATTGGCTGGGATTCCTGGGTCATTGCTCCAAAAGATTACGATGCATTTGAATGCAAAGGGGGCTGCTTTTTCCCTCTGACGGACAACGTGACCCCTACGAAACATGCTATTGTTCAAACCTTAGTGCACCTCAAAAACCCCAAGAAAGCTGCCAAGGCCTGTTGTGTTCCTACCAAATTGGATTCGATTTCCATCCTCTACACTGATGATGCTGGGGTACCCACTTTGAAATATAACTACGAGGGGATGAAAGTAGCAGAATGCGGGTGCAGGTAGTACAGGGCAGCAGCTTTGACAGCAAGATCCAACCTTTCTGCTGTTGTGTAAATCTGTACATTAATGATGTAAATGTACATCCACACAGGCAAGCTTTTTTGTTTTTAAAACCAAAACTTTCCAGAATGGCAGTCACTGTAAATAAATTGCACGTAACGGGGAACAATGAAACCCATGTTACAATATTGTGCAATTGAAAGCCCAAAACATTATTTAATAACAGACTGCAATTCATTCTGCAGAATCTGAGTATGGTTTTCTGTTAATTTAATTAAACTTTGTGGTTGCAAATCGCTGGATTTGCCAGCCTGGTTCCTGATTGTCAGAGCAGTCTAAGGGATTGAGAAGCCCAGTTGATTGTAATGGGAACTGAGGCTCTAAGGCCCAGATCCACAAAGGTACTTAGGCACCTACAACCCAGTGCCTAAGTCCCAGTTTCAGGTACCACCATGATCCTAAAAAACCCTGCTCAGCTGCCGCCTAATGCCATAGACCCCTAAACTCACTTGGCACCCAGGTTTTTGCCGTTAAGGTTTCCTAGGTGCCTATCTCCCACCTAAGCCCCAGAGCAATCCACGAGCCAGCAGAGACAGGGGCCTCCCTGAAGTCTGGCCTTTGTCACTGATCTCCACGAGAGCACTGGGAATTAGGACACAACCTTCTTGTCAGGATCTCTGATTGGCTGGCTTCATGGGGGAGCTTAGGCAGCCTATTGTGCTGGCTTTTGTGGACCACATTCTAAGATGCCTTCCCCTACCCAGATTGTATAGGAGCCTTTCTAACCATAAGTATAGTTAACACTGGAACAGGTTGTCAGGCTGCCTACATCACTGTAGTAACCTCAGGGCAGACTGTTAAGAAGCAGGGCACAAATCCCAGAATGCTTGTGAGCTCCATCCTTAGATTTCACCAACCAATTATCAAGTGTAAACTGCTCAAGCACTGCAACAGCCTTAACATGGAAACAGACAGTGCCCTTGGATACTCCAATCTGTCTCACCAGCCAGGTAAGACTGCATTTGTGATAGATGGTCCCTTACACCAAGAATCACAGCAATATTCAGGTTACTCCCAGTCCGAGGTCTAGTCACTTATCCCAGGTCAATTGCAGCTTAGATCTTACACCAAAGACAATGCTTGTAGCCAAACAATATACAGATGTATTAATAGGGAAAGGAAATGGGAGAGTTTACAAGATTAAAGTAGGTAAACAGATACACAAATTATCAAACAGATAATTGAAGCTTCTATAATCAGCAAGTTCTAAGGCTAACCCAGACTAAACAACAGGGGACCTCTTGCTTATGCCTAGAAACCTTGCCCTGCAGGGTCAAGGCGACATAGAGATACTCAGTTCCTTCTGTTTGGGGTTTTTATTCCCTTCCTGCCATATGCGCTGAGCTGCAAATTCAGCTGATGGGCAGAATCCACTTGCATGACATCTTCATGGTGGGGGGAGGGCAGAGCAACAAAGCCTTTTGTCCTGTTTAATGTTGCACAGTATATTCAGTCTGGTGTTGATGGGCTTTCCCTGTGGGGCAGGACATAACACATTTGGTTGCCAATCACACTAGTTAACATCTCCCTCCTGTCTGGTGGTTTACATAATTACAGAGGTTTATAATGCCAAGGCAGAAGTATTATCTTACAATAGGAGAAACAGATGTTGCAAGTGAGATTAATGCAGGCAGCAACTCACAAGCATTACAATGAAGATTAAACTCTTATCATTCTCCTACCGATTTTGACACACAGGCGAGCCAAACTGATCCCAGCTCTGTATTTGGCAGTGTTCAGGTGAGACATGGTGACCTTGGCATGATCTGCCAGCATCAAACAGGTTAGCAAGGGCAGTTGTGGGAACCCCCATCACTGGAACTTTTTAAGAACAGTTAGACAAGTGTAATCCTGCTTTAGCGCAGGGGATGGACCAGATGACTTCTGGAGGTCCCTTCTAGCCCTATATGTCTATGATTCTGACTTACTCCTTGTAAGTGATGGTTTGCAGTATTCTAGCTGAGCTTCTCAAGTCTTAATCCTTTCCAGTGGCTCCCTTCTGCATGTGGCAGGTGCCTTTCTTCAGCTTTCTTATCCTCCATGACCCTATTTTTACCCCTTTAACACACGTCCTTGAATGATAAGAAGTGCAGCCTTCCGCCTCTAAGACACGGTTTCTTCGGAGGAGCTGCATCCCTTCTTATCTCCACACACAGATAAAGAGCCACTTGGACCTGCTGTACATTCTTAGTACTTCCGCAGGAAAATATGCAGGCAAACGAGATTAATAATTAGAAGCTGCATCCGGCTCCCACTGACGTCAGTAGAAGCTGTGGAGCATTCAGCACTTTTGAAAAGCAGGCCATTTTCTTTGGTGCCTAAGAGTGGACTTAGAAGCCTAACATTATCCTGCTGTTTTTTAAAATCTATGTCATTTTCTAAACATCCATTCAGTCCTCTCTTCCCTGGGTAAAAGCTGAACCATGTTTGGTAAGACATGGCAGCATAAGGGAACGTCTCATCATACAATTTTCCTCCAGTCTTTAGGTTTTTGTCCACTAATCCAGGACCCATTTGTGATGCCTTTAATCAAACAAGACTTATTGAATTCAGTGAGTGTCTTCCCTGAATAAAACTAAAGGTGCTTTTAATTGGGCCCAGGTGGTTGGTTCAAACACTGCACAGGAAGCCATTATTTCCTCTCCCCCCACCCCACCCCCAAGCGCTTCTGCTTCTTGTGCAAAGCCTCCCAAGAAAATCCTAGAGTACAAAATTCTGTATCTCTAGCCCATAGCAAACAAGCCAACAGTTCAAACCGATGTAGCTATCAAGGAGATAAGAATCTGAACAGTAGCTGAATGTATGGCAGGCGATGTGATTTAAATGGATATATGTGTTTTAAATCAGGGCAGCCTGAGGGTAAGACACATTCATTTGGCAAGAGCCATTCCACTCCGGAATCTCATACATGGTTTATTTACTATTGTTAATTTGATACAGAGCAAATTACAGCCATCTCTATCATAGCTGCCTGCTATTCTGTCAAGAGATTCTGGTGACATCATAAGCCACGAGAACAAAGTTTGAGTCACTAGAATGCTGGGACTGATTTAGAGCCCTTTCATTCAGAACTGGCTTGCAAGACATAGATTGGGGATCTGACGCCATGCGTGCCAATCACCCACCTTCCACCTCGCCCCTATCTGGGTTTCCATTGTTTTCCATTGGCTCTTTTCTGCTCCCTCCCCATCTCCTGCTATCTTCACTCCCATTCATTAATGCCACTTCCCTCCCTCTAAGCGCCCACTGTTCCTGCTGCCTCGGTTTCCCTACTGTCTCCTAAGAGCCTGATCATGACAGCAGCCTTTCCTCTCCCCAGTGCACACTTCCAGAAACATGCCGCGACACGTCAAGGAGCTGGTAGCTGATAGCTCCCATGTGGTTCAAACACAAGGCCTGATTCCATTCCCATTGCAACTGCAGGATAGTGTCCAGAATCAGATAAAAAAGGGGAGAGAAAAGCCATTGTTTTCCTGATACTTGCTGGGAGAAATGTAATGAACCTCAACATTCCTACTTTGTCTAGCCTGACGTTATATATTGATATTTGTTTACAGAGCTCATTGGGCCCAAAAGTCAAAATACACATTTTTGGACCCCTAGTCAAATCTCAGCCACCCGAGCCTAATTGCAGAGTAACTCCACTGAGCACTCTGGATTTCAGTGAAACCAGTTCATCAAGAAAGTCCCAGAGCCAGATCCTGGCCTCTAATAAGGCTGCTAAAGTGATGCAAAACAGCTGAAAGCTGGAGATTCTTTAGGCATCAGGCAATTCCAGACTGGTGAGGAACTGATATACAGCCAATGGAGTGGAGGATAGGGGGCATGACCAGGGTGATCCTTCTCTATAGGAATGGCCCCCTGAGAGCTTTGCCTGAGTAAAAACCTCAGGATTTTGTAAAATAATTAAATAAAATAATTAATTAATGACTGACTTTATTAGCATTTTTTCTGGAGGCTCCTTGAGGCATTTGAAAACAGACATGGTAAAGCGCAGAACTGTGTCCTCATTGTTCCTATAAAATCACTTTCATCCCAATGTCCTATAATGCTAAATGCGCTTTAAAAACCAATTACCATCTCTACTGAAATGCAGCCACCTCGTTGGCAGAAAGTGGCAAGTAGTTAACAGTGCACAGGAACATGGGGCTACTAATTTTAGGAAGGGAAAGGAAATGTACCATATCCAAAGGAAACCATGAAGGGCAGATTTATGTTGGAAGGATGGCATCACCCATTTCAGATTTGGCCAGGACATCCCTGGTCTAGTGAGTGCTATGGAGTCTTTTGCATCTTTTTACACATCACAACATTTTGGGAAGTGGGAGTGGGAGTGGAATTCTTCTACCCCTAATTCATGGCACATGATTAAGTTTAGATTATATACATTGCTTCTCCACTAAGTATAAGGGAAAGAGTTTTGCCAGCTTCAGAAGCTGGTTTAAAAGGTTTGCCTAGCCCTTAATACTGCTCATTTCCAAGCTTCACTAATCCATCTGTTTCTATGTCTATAAATCCTCCCCCCAAAAAAACTTTGATAGCTAGCAGCCAAAGTTGACAAAACTCTAAGCAAGACATCACACAAAGCTGGAGCAGATCCTGGGCCATGTCTGCGCAGAGTTTAACACAGCCTACCAAAGAGTGCTGCAATTGTGACACATTTATGCCACTCTGATTCTAACCCAGCCTGGGGCAGTTTACAACCTCAGGGCTGCTCTCAATTAAATTCATCTCCTTCCCAGGGTGCTCTGGCATCCAGGGAGCACTGGAGATTAGGAGTGCATACCCCATTCCTGTAGGGGGCTCTGCCCACTTCCAGTGGTGGGTAGGCCCCTTGGAGGTTGCTAAAGATGTCATGCACCTAGCTAACAGAATGGGGTGTTTACTTCTCAGTCAATAGCAGTTCATGTGCCTAGAACCAGAGGTCTGGGGTTCAATTTCTCCAGGGCACAAAGGCTCAAACCACATCCCCAGTGTCATTTTTCACATTAAGGTGATGAAAGCTTGTGTTAGACAAAGAAGCTCTTTTATGCATAACTTTACATCCACCTAACAGCTCACAAACCTGAGCCTGATCCAGCTCTGATCAGCATTCAGAACCCTGCATGCCTGTGTGAGCAGTGACCCTTGGAACTCTCCAGCCATCTCACACACACACCCTTGCAGAACTGTTACTCCATAATGCCCCCACGCCTAGGCCTGGCTTGGAGTTCAGCTTAGGGTGACCAGGTGTCTGGTTTTTGACTGGAACACTTGGTTGAAAAGGGATCCTGGCAGGAATCCTCGCCCTTGACAGTCCAGTTGGCGGCACCGCACAGCAGGGCTGGCAGGCTCCCTGCTATCCTCCGCGCCGTGCAGCTCCCAGGAAGCAGCCAGCATGTCTGGCTCCTAGGCTTAGGGCAACCAGGGGGGTCCGCATGCTGCCCCACCCCCAGTCTGCCTCTCATTGGCCGGGTCATGGCAGGGGCCAAACTAGTGCGACTCGTGAGCGCTGCTTGGCAGGCAGCTGTTGAGGGGTCGTGGCGCGTGCCTCTCCCGCTGCTGCCAGCCCCCTCCTCCTCGCACTCCTACTGTAGCTGGGCTCAAGCTGTGAGACGTGCTCCTGCAGCGACCCTGTGATCTGTCGCCCCATCGCCAGCACCTTGGAGGCGGAGGTATGTATCCCCATCTCCGAGTTCTGGGAATGGGCCTGCTGGAGAGAAGGGGAGGAGAATTAGATGAACCCAGTGCCCAGTCTGCCCTGGCCATCTCAGGGAGTCAGGGGCAGGCCTGACCTGGCAGCACCAGCCGCACCAGCTCCACCCTGGCAGCATCAACCCTTCAGCCCAGGACAGTCCTTCTGAGTCCGTTGCTGGCCCCACCTGCCCTGGACTCTGGGCAACTCCTCCCCCGCAACCCTGCACCCCCATCAGTGCATCCTTCCCCATCCCAACCGCCCCTACATCCCCATCCCCCTCACTGCATCCCTCCCCATCCTAACCCTCCTGGAGGGTGGGGCATCGGGAAGGGGCGGGGGTGTTCGCTTTTCTGGAATCAGAAAGTTGGCAACCCTAGTTGAGCTGCCTCACCTGCTCTGTGCCACCTGTGTGCTTTGTAAAGCATTCTGGCTGATTGGCACTGCCAGAGCAACCTCAAGGAGCAGCAGCATCCAGGGGAAATCAAGACCATTGTTTTTCTGAAAAACCCACATGTTCTAAACTAGGGAAATAGTAGCTAAGACTAACATATACAATGCTGATACCAAACATCACAAACCATTCATTAATGCAACCCTCTATGCCCCCCTCAGCCTTCCTCCTGTCCCCCTATGCCCCTGCACCCCTTCAGCCTCCCTCCTGACCCCCTCACCCATCCCACTACCCTCCACAGCCCCTGCACCCACCTCAGCCTCTCCCTACACCCCTACCCAACCCACTGCCCCAAAAATCGTTCTGCACCTCCTCAGTCTTTCCCTGTCCCCAGCCACCTCACAGCATCCTGCACCCTTTCACAGGGTCTTATGCTCCCCACATCCCATGTCCTGTCCAGCACCCTGAGACCTAGACTTGCAGCCAACTTGCCCATATGCAGCTTCGGTCTTGCTGAAAAACAATGGGACGTGGCAGCCAACTGTACTAAGGGTGGCCTCCGTTCCCCATGCGGGCAGGCTGTAGGGGATGACACCCGTCACGCTGGCTTCAGCTCATAGACAGTGCTAGGTGGTGGCCATCTTGAATAAGGGAAAAATTCACATGTTGGTGCCTTTCACCATGTTTTCACAAGGCAGCAAAAAACTGCCTGGATTGGCTGGAGTTGCAATAAAATCACAAGCATTGGTCATACTGCATCACGTTCTCTTTCCCAGGCAGGGCCACTGCTTCCTGGAGAACAGGCCCCAACTCTCCCCAAGCTTGGCACCTTCACCCCCAAGCTGAGTGACTCACTTTTTCCCCTCTCTGGAGCTGTTTGCCCCTTAGCACCCCTCCAACAGTCCCCGGCTTCCTGGGAGCTGCATCTCTGCCTGCCCTCTCTGCAAAGGCATGGGTCTGCTTTATATAGTCCCCAGACCCATCCACCCCAGCAGACTCTTAAGAGGAATCAGCTGACTGGTTGGTTGTTTTCTCCCTCATGTGACAGGTCATGTCTCACACACACCTGTGCTTTGTCATCAGCCCAGCTAGCTAGCTGCTGAGAGCTAGTGATGTCACAGAGGCCTGTGCTTTGTCATCAGCCCAGCTAGAAGTGCTGAGCTAGTGACATCCCAGAGATCTGTGCCTTGGCTGGTCTAGTGATGTCAGACAGGCCTGTCCTATGACATCAGTGCAGTGCACTGGAGTTTGGGAGCCAATAACCTCTCAGAGGCCTACTTCCTGATACCAAACCAACTAGCTAGAGAGTCTGTCAACATACATTGGGCACGTTCCTCCTATGCCAGAGTGATGGCTAACAGTTGCAAGGTATGTTTGACCTGGGTTCAAAAATGGCAGGCTTTCAGCATCACATGCTCTTAGAATCTGTTAGGCAAGTCATTTGTGAGTTCTGGCAAAAAGACCTGAAGAGTATTGGGAGTCACTGGAATTCTAATTGTTTCACGTAATAAGCTAAGAAAGAACACTTTATGGAGGTTTTAATAATTATTATTTGGCTAACTCTGGCAGTGTGCACCAGATGTTTATGACCTAAACTGAACAAACAAGGGATTGGAAGGTGCACACCAATACATGCTTATTCCTCAATTTAATTGGAGAATTACTTGCATCAGGCCCATAATTCAGCATATTGGTCCAAAATTATTCCTGGTTGTATTGCTGCAATGCATTTTACTTGAAAGCCACTTAGAGGCTTCTATTTGTGAGGTATATGGCAGCTCACCTGCTAGGGTTGCCAACAACTTTCTAAAGGCACAAAACTGAACACTCCTGCCCCGCCCCCCTGCCCTGAGGCTCCACCCTTGTCCCATCTCTTCTCCGGGGCCCCACCTCCACTCACTGTATCCCCCCTCCCTCCATCGCTCACTCTCCCCTACCTTCACTCACTTTCACTGGGCTGGAAGGGGGTTGGGATGCAAGAAAGGGGTGAGGGCTCCCACTGGGGGTGCAGGCTCTGGGGTAGGCCTGAGGATGAGGGAGTTGGGGTGTGGGAGAGGGCTCTGGACTGGGGCAGGGGGTTGAGGTGTGGGGGTGTGAGGGCTCCAGCTGGGGATGCGAGATCTGGGGTGGGGCTGGGGATGAAGGGTTTGGGTTGCAGAAGGGGGTTCAGGGATGGGGCAGGGGGTTGGGGTGGGGGAGTGCAGGGTGAAAGCTCTGGGAGGGAGGTTGGGTGCATGAGGGATCTCTGGGCTGAGGCAGGGGGTTTGGGGTGTGGATGGGGATTTGGAGTGTGAGGTCCTGGCAGTGCTTACCACAGTTGCTAGGAAGCAACTGCCAGGTCCCTGCAGCCCCTAGGTGCATGGGCGACCAGGGAGGCTCTCTGTGCCACCCCCACAGCTCCCACTGGTCACAGTTCCTGGCCAAAGGGAGCTGTGGAGCTGGCCCTCAGGGTGGGGACAGCGTGTGGAGCCTCCCATGTGCCTAGGTGCTGCAAGGACCTGGCAGCTGCTTCCAGGAGCTGTGCAGAGCTAGGGCAGGCAGGGAGCCTGCCTTAGCCCCGGGCCCCTGTTGCACCACCAACTGGAGATGCCAGGGATCCTTTTTGACATGGTATTCTGGTCGAAAAATGGACACCAAGCAACCCTATCACCTGCTCACGGGAGTAGTTTGGCATGAGCTTGTTATATCTGTGCTATCTGGGTGGCCTACCACTGCTCAAAGGAGTTTACAATCTATGTATGAGAAGAGACAATAGATGGATCCAGACCACCAGGAGAGTGCAAAGAAACAATGGCATGATATTGGTCAGTGTAATAGGCAGCAGTCTTAGCACACCAGCTAAAACTCTTCCCTGAGTATGTGGGAAGTATGAAGTTTTGTGTAGGCATCGTGGCAAAGGAGAGCTTGAAGGAGGAAAATGAGGTAGTTTTGTGGATGTTCATGGGTAGCTCCTCCTCAGCATGAGTGGCAGCATGGGAGAAAATTAGGAGCCCAATTAATCTTGCCTCCTATTAGGCCAGTCCCCTGGTGATTTCTTTTGCTGTTCCTGGAATTGCATCACTTTGCAGTGTTGTACCTGTGTTGGTCCCAGCCTATTAGAGAGACATGGTGGGGGAGGTAATATCTTTTATTGGACCAACTTCTGTTGGTGAAAGAGTCAAGCCCTGAGCTGTTCTTCAGAGCTTCTTTTTCAAATGGTACATGGCAGAAGCTTGTCTCTTTCACCAGCATCACTCTTGTCAACATTTGACCACTATGGTGGCCCTATAAATGATCATATCTGACCCATAATCTACTTTTCTTCTATTTGTTGCATTATGGAAACTCTCACTGCCTTAAAATGACTTCCAAGCACATTTCTGCCTATGACACAATACTCTAAATATAGCTGTGTTCATTTTCCCAAGCCAAAATCAGTTTGTGTCAAAGGTTTGCCTTTAGCCTCTTGACATGTACAACACAATGCGGAAAGTACCAGATGGAATCAGTGACTGATCTTTATTGATGACAAAGCTGCTCTTTCTGCCACCTTCAGATGACTCTCTTGCTACTGCAGCTTTGGAATGACCTGCGGTCTTAGGTTTGGCCTTATAAGAAAAAGGACAGCAATGTTTGCAAAGAGAACGAAAGTTTACAGGTGCTGAAAATGAATAAATTTGCCCATTGTGGAACCAGCTGAGTGCATGGGCTGAGAAAGTTGGGACAGGTAAAAGGAAATAATTCTTTTCTGAGTATGTGGGAAATTCATACCTACAGGAGGTCAGAGGGTGAAATAAAAGTGTCACATAATTTTATGATCTCTGAAAACTAGAGCTGAGCTTGAGCTGTAAAGTTCAGATCCAAACTAGATTAGTTCAGAACTGGGTCTTTGCTTTAGCTTATCATAGACATCAGGCTCAGCTCGGAAGTTCCAATAGTGGCATACAGAGTTCCAATAACGGTATGGAAAGTACACTTATAAAGTTTGCAGATGATACCAAGCTGGGAGGGGCTGCAAGTGCTTTGGAGGGTAGGATTAAAATTCAAAATGATCTGGACAAACTGAAGAAATGGTCTGAAGTAAACAGGATGAAATTCAATAAAGAGAAATGGAAGATGACTGCAGAGAGGAATCTGGGAGTCATAGTGGATCACAAGCTGAATAACACTATTGCAAAAAAAGTAAACATCAGTCTTGGATGTATTAGCAGGAGGGTTGTAAGCTAGAAACAAGAAGTAATTCTTCCACTCTACTCCGCACTGATTAGGCCTCAGATGGAGTATTATGTCCAGTTCTGAGTGCCACATTTCAGGAAAGATGTGGACAGGTTGGAGAAAGTCCAGAGAAGAGCAACAAAAATGATTAAAGATCTAGAAAACTTGACCTATGAGGGAAGATTGAAAATATAGGGTTTGTTTAGTCTGGAGAAGAGAAGACTGAGAAGAGACATAACAGTTTTCGAGTACATAAAAGGTTGTTACAAGGAGGAGAGTGAAAAATTGTTCTCTTTAACCTTTAAGGACAGGACAAGAAGCAATAGGCTTAAATTGCAGCGAGGGTGGTTTAGGTTGGACATTAGGAAAAACTTCCTGACTGTCAGGGTAGTTAAGCACTGGAACAACTAGGGAGGTTGTGGAATCTCTGTCACTGGAGGTTTTTAAGTACCGGTCAGACAAACACTTGTCAAGGATAGTTTAGTTCAGTGCAGGGCTGGCTCCAGGCCACAGCGCGCCAAGCGCGTGCTTGGGGTGGCATGCCATGTGGGGCGCTCTGCCGGTTGCTGGGAGGGCGGCAGGCAGCTCCGGTGGACCTCCCACAGGCGTGCCTGCGGAGGGTCCGCTGGTTCCGCGGCTCCGGTGGAGCATCCGCAGGGATGCCTGCGGGAGGTCCACCAGAGCCGCGGGACCACCGGACCCCCTGCAGGGAAGCCTGTGGGAGGTCCGACGGAGCCGCGGGACTGGCGAACGGTAGAGCACCCCCAGCGGTGTGCCGCCGTGCTTGGGGCGGCGAAATTGCTAGAGCCGGCCCTGGTTCAGCAGTTCTCAAACTGAGGGTCAGGACCCCAAAGTGGGCTGCGACCCCATTTTAATGGAGTCACCAGGGCTGGCTTAGACTTGCTGGGACCTGGGGTGGAAGCTGAAGACTTAGCCCCATCACTTGATGCCAAAGCCAAAGCCCAAAGGTGGCGGGGCTTGGGTGGGCTCAGGCTTTGGTCCCCACTCCTGGGGTCATATAGTAATTTTTGTTGTCAGAAAGGGGTCGTGGTGCAATGAAGTTTGAGAACCCCATGTCTAGTTATTACTCACTCCTGCTTTGAGTGCAGGGGACTGGACTAGATGACCTCTTGAGGTCCCTGCCAGTCTTATACTTCTATGATTCTGGATCAGAGTGCTCAGAAACAGGGCTTTGGTTCAGGCCTTTCTCTAATATTATTAGAGAAAGTATTAGTAAGGTGCATATGTTAAGAAAAGAGTAAGTCAAATTTTGTGCTTCCTGACCACAAGTGTTCCCTTGGGGTCAGGAAAGATTTCCCCATATAAGTGGCTATGAATATAATGGGTCATTTCACCTTCCTCTTAAGCATCAGGTATTGGCGACTGCTGGGGTCAGGGCAATGGAATTGGATGGACCAATTGGCTGATCCAGTCTGGAAAATCTTCTGTTCCTGTGTCATGGCTGTTGAGTTGTGCAAGCTGGGGAATTTTTCATCACCCATTATGTAGAATTTTTATCGCATGCCCTGTGTGAAACTAGTTCTGCCTGCATGCTGTTACACTCTAATGTCAAGGGAGGGGACTATGATCTGAAATGAAAGAATGAAGCAGACTGAGATGACAACAGTGTTGCCAAGTCTTGAGCTTTAGCATGAGTCTCATGCTACCTGGTATGTTTCTTAAAGTCCCAGTGCCTGGAGTCATGTGAATATGTGAGACTCTCAGCTTCCACTTTTTTTAAGTAACTTTCTAGCCTTGATGGTTGCCCAGAAAAGCTTTATACATAACCCAAATGCACCCTAAAGGTTAACGGAAGGAAAATAAAAGAACCTCAAATGCTTTTAAGCCAATCTTACAAGTTTTTGGTTCCTGACTCATGATTTTTAAAGACATAAGAGTTGGCAATGCTGGATGAAGGCATTCAGAACCAGGTGAGACCAGGCCCCAAATGGATACAGGAAACTAAGTAATCAGTTTAACAGTGGATAGACAGAGATCATGTGGGTTTAGGATGGTACACAGCCCTTTTCTGCTTGGGTTCAGTTTGAAAATTCATGGTCACTCACAGAGCACAGGCCACACAACCTCCCATCTGCGTCTTGTTCTGTTCAGAGAAGAACAGGGAGAATCCGTAAACTTCTTTGCATGGCAAGCTGAAGTAGAGCTAAGCCAGGTAATGCTGCATCCATGTCATGCTACATTACCTAGTGTCCTCCTGCATCAGAGAGGCAGGAAGTGATGGAGCACAATGAGAGTAACTTGATGTGACAATGCAACACCTCTCAGAGATTGTTGAAAGCACAGTGCATTTTTTGGTACTTTGTTGTGTTTTAAATAGTGAAGAGATGGGACCTCTCCAGACACCAGGAAACTTTGAGATCCCCATGTTGTCATGGCAAATCATTTAGCCCTTGTACGGCCCACACCTGTACTGATCACCTATCCCCATATGAGCATATCTGCATTATGCACCATGTAGTAAAAGATTTTAAAAAGCCACCTCACTGTATGTAAACATACAACACAATTAATTTTTTTCTGAGATGGAAAGGTGGATGCCTGAAGCATACAGGCTAATGTACAGATGGACAGGAAAAGAGATCAGTGCTGACACATTCTCAGGGACACGGGTTATTGTACTTTTTTTTACTGATTCCTGTCACAATGGATCCATTTTGCAACCCTGCTCTGTGGCTTGTGGGCTTACCCTCCTGCAGCAGCATCACTGAAAGAAAGGAAAGAAAGACAGAAAGAAAGAAAACCTAACCCCAGGAGGGAAAGCATGTTAGATTTTCACGTTCCATGTCATTCAGATCACAGGTATTTTGTTCTTAATAATCTTTTTTTTTCTTGTTCATAATCGGCCTTGACCAATATTGTGTTTTCTTTTTCAAGTGAAGGTAATACAGGCAAACGGGGCCATATTGCCAAACCTGGAGACTGACATGCTCTGGCGATTGACAAAGACAGTTCAATTTTCCTATAGAGAGGGCCTCAATCCTGATCTGAAGGCAGGGCCGGCGCTTCCATTTAGGCGACCTAGGCGGTCGCCTAAGACACCAGGATTTGGGAGGGCAGCATTTTGTTGCCCTCGGCGCCAATTCGGCGGCAGGGGGTCCTTCCGCGCTGCAGGTCTTCGGCGGCAATTCTGTGGCAGGTCCTTCACTCGCTCCGGGACCCACCGCTGAAGTGCCCCAAAGACTGGGAGTGTGGAAGGACCCCCAAGCCACCGAATTGCCACCGATCCGCTGAAGTGCCCCAAAGACTGGGAGCGTGGAAGGACCCCCAAGCCACCGAATTGCCGCCGATCGGGGGGCATGGAAGGACCCCAGCCTAGGGAGCCAAAAACCCTGGAGCCGCTCCTGTTTGAAGGGACCACATCTAAGGCCAAGAGATTAAGTTTACCTGCCCCATTCTCTCTCCAGCCATGGCTATTGGGGCCAGCGTAGATTGGGACAAGGATCCTAGGAGTGAAGGAGACTGGGACTGGATGCTGGTGGTTGATAGACTGTGTGGGGGAGGCTAGGCAAGGAGATTGCAACCCAGGAAGTAGGAGGACTAGAAACAGTGGAGGGGGACAAGGAGTCAGATGGCCTTTTCCATCAACAAATAGCTGTGAAACCCCCTGGCAAAGTGTGTGTGCCATGCCCCTCTAGTGCCGATCCCCAGTAGATGATAACCTACTATAGCCATAATTTGGCCTCTTGTGTATATGCATTATGAGATAGTTTTAATTACATGATCATGTACTATATTTTCCTCACAGGTCCCTCTGCCTCATTCAGTACAGTTCTTTAAACATAATTTTGTGTGTGTAATTACTATTACTATTACAGAGATTAGAGGCCTATTGAGCTATGTGCTGCATATTTACCTAGAATGAGACAATCCCTGCCCTGAAGAGCTTACAAACTAAACAGACAAGACAGACAACGGATGGGAGGGGAAACAGAAGCCCCAAAGGATAAATGACTTGCCCAAGGTCATATAACGGGTCAGTGGCAGTGCTGGGAGTACCATGGCGATCTTTTGATACCCAATCCAGTGCCGTATTCACCGGAGCATGCTGCCTGGGTATGAAGGTACCATGTTTTTGCCCCATCTCTAAATGCCATTTATTAAAAGATATCAGAGAATTCTTAGTTAAAGAGCAACCTCTTCTAAGCAATCAGTTTTTGTATAGTTGCACCAGCCACTCCTGGCCCTTTGGGGTAAGAGGGTTCTGGGACAGGAAGGGTGCATGCCAGGGGTGGGAAAGAACAATGTGCTTTGATTATCATAAGCAGCAGAGGGAGCCATTATCCACCTGCACAATTTAGAGCAGCCTCCAGGACTGGGGAGGGGGTGCAAAGTGACTAAAAGCTTCCTCTGTCCCTTTCCACCAGGAGTCACCAACCCTGCTCTGGCTCACCCGGGCCTCTCCCCCTACACTATTACTAATAAAGTATCAGCAGCAGCTTTAGCCTCATCTCAGTCCTGCCTTTGATGACCCAGCTGGCTGCCTTTCTGAGAGCAGAACAGAATCCTAACTTACACTGGCCCAGCTGCTGCCTGAGACAGCAGCAGACGGAACATCCCGTGCTCAGCACTTTGGCCACAGAACGTTCCTTCCTCCAACAGTTTCCTGCTGTGGCTGCTCTTCAGGGCTGCATGTCACTTGGTTTTCCCCCTTCCCTAGTTAAATCCCAGAGGTGACACTGTATTTACAGGAGACGCATCATAACCTTTAAGGAGGGTATTTTTTTGTTAACAGCAGCATTCTCTATCAGTTTGGATAAACATGGCAGGCCCTGAGTTTCGCAAGCAAACTGAAAGTAGTCCAAAAGGCTAAACTGTTTGAGTCAGTCTCGCAGCCTGCAGCATTTCCATTAGCTGTGATTAGGATTGGCAAGTCTCTGAGTGCCACTGCAGCAATAGGCTCAGCCTGCATACTGTACATTTTAGGGCCAGGCATCAAAGGGAGCTCCTGACGCTCTTGTGCAATTGGAGATCCCATTGCTTCAGGGACCAGCCAATAGGTCCAACCTCCCAGTTCACTGGTGGGATGAACGTTAATGTTACATTTAAATAGTTAAGACCCAGAAGGGGTGAATATCTATATATTGGGTCATATCAATCTACTCGGGATCTGGCTCAATGAATCCAATGGGGCGATGCTGATTTACAGCGGCTGGTATAAATTAGCATCACCCAGTTGGAGTTAATGAGCCAGATCCCCAGCTGGTGTAAATCAGTGTAGCAATACTAAAGCTGAGGATCTGGCTATTGGAGAGTAGATTCAGGGTGGAGAGGCTTCCTCTGGGTCCAGCTGCTTGTCAGTCACAACCTCTTGAGTCTGCGAAACTGAACTGGAAATTTCATAAGAACATGCTGTCTTGCTGGATTTCTGGCACTCTGATTCTATTTGTATCTCAGGTTCTTGTCTGGCCCCCCATCACTACAGTATCTGATCACCGCACAGCCCTAAATATATTTATCCACATCGTCCCTCTTTGAGGCAGAGCAGTGGTATTATCCCCATTGTACAGATGGGGACCTGAGGCATGGAGAGACCAAATCATTTATCCACGAACACACAGGAAGTCTATGGCAGAGCTAGGAATTTAATCTGGGTCTCCCACTCTAGTGCCCAAACCACTGGACCATCTTTCCCTCAAAGGGAACAGCCTCTTCATTGTATTTCAGTAGTTTCAGGTTGAATCTATCAGTGCAGAGTCCTTAGGGGAAAAAAAAATGGCCAAAGAGTTCCAGACCTCATGCATTCATTTCTAAACATGAGCCAAGGTTCAACAGGGAGCCAAGATCCAAGCTTCCAATGACCAGAAGTGAAGCTAGACACAGTCAGACTGGAAATCAGGTGCACATTTTTTACAGTGAGGGGAATTGGACCAACTTACCAATGGTCATAGTGGATTCTACATCATTGGTGATTTTAAAATCAATATTGGAGCTTTTTGAAAAGATCTGCTCTAGCTCAAACAGAATTATTTAGGAGAGATCTTCTGGCCTGTGCTGTGCAGGAGGTCAGACTGGATGATCACACTGGTCCCTTCTGGCCTTGGGAGCTAGGAATCTATGATTAGACATGGCTGAAATTCTTTTGCTGAAAAAAAAATGGAAAGCAAAAAATGTTCAGAAGAAATTTTCAAGACTGAAACTCAAAAAATGTTACCAAACACTGATTTTTTTTTTACTGAAAACAGTTTTTTGTTTCAGTTTTTCATCAAAAAAATTATTTCATTGGAAATTCTAACAAAAATGACAACATTGATTTTTTCCCCAAAAATGTCCTGAGAGAAAATTATTGGTATTTTTAATTAGCTCAGGCTATTATTAGAAATGATCTTTGTCTATGTCTATGAAAATGATTTGCCTTTTCCCCCTCCAAACAGCTTATAGAGTGGTGGAGAACTCTAATTTGTGGCAAAAAAACCCCATGGAAATGTTTCTGCATTTTTCTATCAGCTCTGGTTATTTTATTAGCTAATTAGCTATTCTTATTAGCTACCTTTATAGCTAATGCACACTTGTGTGTGGAGTGAACTACAGTCATACTAGCCGATGGAAAATGCCTGCACCACTGCCCAGAAAGGACATAAGCAGAATATGAATCACGGGTGAAGCAGATCCCAAGGTCAGATAAGACCAGTGTGATCATTTAGTCTGAGCTCCTGTGTAATAAAAGCCGTAGAACTTCCTCAAAATAATTCCCATTTGAAGTAGTGCTTTGATCAGAGCAGAGGTCATCTAGAAGTCAGTCACCACTCCACGGCACTGAGGGGGGATGGCCAGAACCCCTATGCACCCACCGGAACATGGCAACAGGTTGATGCACATTCTTCATTTTGGAAGCAGTGTGAAAGGACTGTAGCTCCTTCTCCCTGGGCTATTCTTGCATCTGCCTCATGGCTCGGAGAATCATCACTCAGCCAGCACTTGTCTCAAAGGTAAAGCCAGAATCTGGCCCTATCGTGTGTCTTTGTTATGTCACCCTGTAGCTCAGCATGTTGACAGTTCAAATGGATGCCACCAGCAGCTGCATCCCGCTCTTGCTGATCCGCTTTCAAACCCTTAATACAATAGGGTTCAGAAGACATTGGCAAACATAGTTCTATTTTAGTATATCAAGTCGAATGTCTATTGGCTGGAAGCTGCGGCCAGACACGACCATATGTTACCCTGTGGTATTACCAGTAAATCCTCATTGAGTGCAAATTATGAAGATTAAAGTCACCTCAGATTTAGCTGCAGTATGTTGAAGCAAATGTATTTTACACAGCCCCCATTCAAAATGATGAGAATTGTCACCACTGAAATGAATAGGCTGTTTCCAAATGTTCTGTGTTTCCAATTGAGATGCCGTAGTTGCAGGCTGTAAATACAGCCTGTTGCAGACAGTGGGCTAGAAAATACCAAGGACAGAGAATTATAATCACCAGGGCAAAAATACCTAGGCTAATTCAGGCTAGGCTAATTCAGAATGCTCCAGGTATTATTTTGCCACAAGTGACAATAATAGGTTGGATAATTGCTCTTCTAATTGTGGTACTCCACCAAATGGCTCTGTATTTAAATGATTTGAGGTTGATAAGTCTGGACCAGTTTAAAATGGGCAGTGGTATACTGAAAGCAGTTAACTGTCAGAGGGAGACCTATGAGTCCAACAACTTGGAATAAACATCTCCTTGACTGTACTTCATTACTGTTTCATAAGAGGTTTGAAAAGTGGCATAATGCTGAACTTCATCTATTCGTGCACTTTGACTGATGCACTCCAGTTTAATGAGATTAGAGGTTTAATGCAGATAAAAGTCTTATCTAGTCAGTTCTCCCAGACTTAACACTGGACTTTCAGTGCTGATTCACAGACAGAGAGGGTCAGTGGAGAGCTGAACCTGTCTAGATCTACAAGCATCTCTGATTTCTTATTAAGGTGCAACTTATTTTCCTCCTCCTAATGATTCAAAATGATTGGGGGATCTGTCTTGTTGTTATCAGCTCTGATTTTCTGCAATGTGTATACTGAGGAAATCTTCCAGCCAAATCTGGTGCTGGACATGGCCAAGGTCCTTCTGGATAATTATTGCTTCCCCGAAAACCTGGTGGGGATGCAAGATGCTATTGAACAGGCCATCAAGAGTGGGGAGATCCTGGACATCTCAGATCCCAAATTGTTGGCCAATGTCTTGACAGCTGGTGTGCAAGGTGCCTTGAATGACCCAAGGCTGGTGATCTCCTATGAGCCGTTGGCTCCCGTTGCTCCAAAGCAAGAAGATGAGACTTCCTTCACTCGGGAGCAGCTCCTGGATCTTATCCAGCATGTGATCAAGTATGAACAGCTGGGGGGAAACGTGGGCTATCTGAGGATCGATCATATCATCGGCCAAGAGGTTGTGCGGAAGATTGGGGCTTTCCTGGTGGAAAAGGTGTGGAAGGCGTTGATGGGAACCTCTGCCCTGGTACTAGACTTGCGCTACAACACTGGGGGGCAAGTCACTGGCATCCCTTTCATCATCTCCTATCTGTACGAAGCTGACAAGGTGTTGCATGTGGACACGGTATATCACCGGCCCTCCAACACCACCATGGAGATATGGACCCTGCCCCACGTGCTGGGTGAGAGGTATGGAAAAGACAAAGATGTTGTCGTGTTGATCAGCCGGCACACCACCGGGGTGGCTGAAGATGTGGCTTACATCCTCAAGCACATGCACAGAGCCATCATCGTGGGGGAGAGGACAGCTGGGGGCTCGCTGGATGTCCAGAAGCTGCGGATCGGTGCCTCCCATTTCTACATGACAGTGCCCGTATCGCGGTCTGTGAGCCCTCTAAACGGGGGTGGGCAGAGCTGGGAGGTCACTGGGGTGCTGCCATGTGTAGCCAGCCAGATGGAGCAGGCCCTGGAGAAGGCCCTGGCCATCCTGTCAGTTCGCAGGGCAGTGCCTGGAATGATCAGCCGCCTCATGGGCATACTGCAGGACTATTACACCTTGGCAGAGCGGGTGCCCGTGCTGCTGCAGCACCTCTCTGCCTTCAACTACTCCTCCATCCAGTCTGTCGAGGACCTGGCCACCAAGCTTTCCGCTGAACTGCAGGCTGTGTCTGAGGACCCACGCCTCCTGCTCCGGGTCACTGCTCCAGGCGAGGCTGCTATCTCACCCGTGGAGGAGGAGATCCCGGTGGCTGCTGACCTGCCCGATAATGAGGAGTTGCAGCGGGCCCTGGTGGATACCGTGTTTCAGGTGTCAGTGCTGCCAGGAAATGTGGGCTACATGCGCTTTGATGAGTTTGCTGATGCCTCCGTGCTGGCTAAACTTGGCCCCTACATCGTGCACAAGGTGTGGGAGCCCCTCCAGGCCACTGAGAACCTGATTGTGGACCTGCGCTACAATCCTGGGGGTCCATCCTCAGGCGCCGTGCCCCTGCTGCTCTCTTACTTCCAGGACCCTACCACCGGCCCTGTCCACCTCTTCACTACCTATGACAGGCGCACCAACCGCACACAGGAGCACAACAGCCAGACTGGGCTACTGGGCCAGCCCTACGGGGCCCAGCGTGGCATCTACTTGCTCACCAGCCACCGTACAGCCACTGCCGCTGAGGAATTTGCCTACCTCATGCAGTCCCTGGGCCGCGCCACTCTGATCGGCGAGATCACAGCGGGCAGCCTCTCACACACCCGCACCTTCCCTCTGCTGCAGCCAGTGGAGGACATCACCCAGGGCCTCACCATCACCGTGCCTGTCATCACCTTTGTTGACAACCATGGAGACTGCTGGCTGGGTGGTGGTGTGGTGCCGGATGCCATCGTGCTGGCTGAAGAGGCACTAGAGAAGGCCAGGGAGGTGCTGGCTTTCCATCAGGCCATGGGAGCACTTGTGGAAAGCACTGGACAGCTATTAGAGGCTCATTATGCCATCCCGGAGGTAGCTGGGAAGGCCAGTGCCATGTTAAGCACCAAGTGGGCCCAAGGTGGCTACCGCTCAGCTGTGGACTTGGAGACATTGGCCTCCCAGTTCACCAATGACCTGCAGGAGGCCTCAGGAGACCACCGGCTGCATGTCTTCCACAGCCACGTGGAGCCCACCCCAGAGGAACAGTCCCCCAACAAGATCCCCACTCCAGAGGAGCTGGTCTACATCACTGAGGCCCTTTTCAAGGTTGACGTGTTGCCAGGCAACCTAGGCTACCTGCGCTTCGACATGATGGCTGAGGCAGAGACGATGAAGGCCATTGGGCCGCAGCTAGTGCGCCTGGTATGGGACAAGCTGATAGGCACTGACGCAATGATCATCGACATGAGGTACAACATGGGTGGCTACTCTACCGCCGTGCCCATCTTCAGCTCCTACTTCTTTGAGCCCGAGCCCCGGCAGCACCTCTACACTATCTTTGACCGCAGCACCTCCCAGAGCATTGAGGTATGGACCCTCTCTCAAGTCACTGGCCAGAGGTATGGTTCCCTTAAGGACATCTACATCCTGACCAGCCACATGAGTGGCTCAGCAGCCGAAGCCTTTGCCCACTCCATGAAGGATCTGCATCGGGCCACAGTCATTGGTGAGCCCACCATGGGCGGCTCGCTCTCGGGGGGCATTTTCCGAATTGGTAACAGCTCTCTGTATGCCTCCATCCCCAGCCAGGTCGTGCTCAGCCCCCTCACCAGAAAAGTGTGGAGTGTGTCAGGGGTGGAGCCGCACATCACCATCCAGGCGAGCGAAGCCATGGCTGCAGCCCAGCAGATCGCCACCTTGCGCGCCAAGGTGCCCGGTGTGCTGCAGACGGTGGGGAAGCTGGTGGCAGACAACTACGCCTTTGCGGACGTGGGGGCTGACGTGGCAACCAAGCTCACCACCCTCGCCTCCAAGGACACTTACAAGATGGTTAACTCCGAAGAGGAGCTGGCCAAGAAGGTGGCGGCTGACCTGCAAGCCCTGTCTGGAGATGCGCACCTGAAAATAGCCCACATCCCAGAGCACTCCAAGGATCACATCCCAGGGATCGTGCCAATGCAGGTAAGGCTCTCACATGCTCAGCTTGGGACTCACTAGCATCTGTCATGTGGGTTCTAGGGCTATGTGCAGCGAGTTAAGGACCCCAGCTACATTCCTGGCCCATATTTCTAAACCTCCCAGGTTTCCCAGGCTCTAGCACAAAGGCGAAGACCCAAAGGGGCGGAGAGCATACAGGGCTTTGTAGGGGGACCTTGCACGGTCACTGCTCTGGGGCAGCTGAGATGAGCTCTCCCATGACCAGTGAATTCACCTGTGAACATGGAGGGGTTGCCGGGGGGGGGGAGCATACCACTGATTACATGGAAGATGTCACATACCAGGTGACTTCTGACTTCTTCTCAGATGCTCTAGTTTTGCCACGCTGTATTAAGTTGGCCTCAGTAAGTACATTACTTGCATGACCTACCTTGATGGCATCGATTTTTCAATCTGAGATGAAGTGGTTGCTCTGAGGGTCTTCAACAAGAGACATGTCCTTGCATTTTGTAATCTACCCTTCTGCATGTATAAAATGACCATACCCACCATCTCATTTTCTTTGACTCCTAGGATTGTAGGGAACTCCCTTATATTGACCATGCACTCCTTACTGGCCTCCTAATCAACATTAGAGAGCTTGGCTGATCTTTGACTTGGAAATGTGGCTGGATAGACACTAGATAACCTCAATGAGAATTTGATTTTTAATAATGCACTTTTGCCCCCACTGTGCAGTTTGCCTGGGAGAGCTTCTCATACAGTGGCATGCCCCAGCAAACTCTCTTCTTTGATGTTGTGCTGGAGGGAACTCCCAGGAGTCATTTGTTAAAATTACATCTCAGATGGACTCGGTCCCTCCTTGATTATAGCTATAGCATCTCTGACCCAGACAACTTACACCTAGAGCTCTTAACGTCACCTTTGGAAGAATGCCTTATTTTGCTTTTGGAGCGGACCACATAGTCGAGCATCTTCCTGAGAAAGGAGATCCTTGGGCTTCCACCCTATGAGATCTTTGGCTTGTATGATTTATCATGGGAGGTGACCCTCTGCCATGCTCTCAGTCTCTGGCCCTGGGGATCACGATTGAGCATTTCCAGGGAAGGGTACTTGTTATAGGTTTGTTCACCCAGAGGTGCTGTCCCTTCCCTTGGCTGTGAGAAAGAATTTGTGCTAAAAACAGGGAAACCAATCAGTGGATTCTCTGTTCCATTGCTCATCCACCTCCCAGTTCCCAGGCTAAAGGGAATCTTTTGTGGGAGCTACTTGCTCCCACAAAAATATGGGCCATGCCTCACTGGCGATCTGCTGTCAGGTCCCTAAAAGTGCCATCCAGCAAGTCAATCCCGTCCTCCCCTCTACGTGTAATAGTTATTTATGAGTGGCTTTTATTGCCTGAGGTGAACCCTGATTGTTGGAAGCAGATTCATAGAATAAAAATTTTACTTAGCACCTCAGAGATGAAATTCCAGCCCTGGTGAAGCCAGTGGGACTTCAGTGGGGTGAAGATTTCACCCC
The DNA here is from genome assembly GCF_025201925.1 of Gopherus flavomarginatus. Lineage (NCBI taxonomy): Eukaryota > Metazoa > Chordata > Testudines > Testudinidae > Gopherus > Gopherus flavomarginatus. Next base: position 70,791,869 of record NC_066622.1, on the reverse strand, counting down.
GCACTCAGTAATGCTTCTGTTCAGTCCTGTTTGTCAAGGGCAGGGATTGGAAGAGGTAGGATGGCTCCTCCATAAGAGTAGAGGGGGAGAATGGAAAGGGGTCAGGAGCCTCCAAGAGGGAATGTGTTTCTTAGGAGCAGAGAAGGTCTGACAGTCAGCTAAGGGTGGGCAGCAGTCTGGGAGCAGACTCTCTTATGGTAGAGTACAAATAGGGAGAGCGATAAGTGCTGGATAAGGGGAGGCTGGGCTTAGGGAATTTTCAGAGGTGAGAGCAGGAGTGGACTAAGAGTTGGAGGCGAAAGCCTCAACCTGGAGACAGGGAGGGAGCAGTAGAGGCTGGGGATGCTATTGTGGGGAGCACTGGGGCAGCAAGAGGCCCATGAAGCTCCAGCAACTTCCCCTCTTTGCTCTTTCCATAGCCAACTACAACAGCTGGCCCAGTGCCAGCAGAAAATGGGCTCAGCCCAGAGTAACATCATTGCCTCCCTCAACTCTGAGACGGGGGCCCGGCTTCCCTCTTGACCCTCTGTGCAGGATGGAAATTGGCCTCTGCCTTGCTCTAGCTGCCACAAGGGGGTGCTGTCTATGCATTTTTCCTGAGAGCCCCAGTGCCACTCTCCAGAGAGCACACACCTCAAGGTCACCTTGAAGCTTGCATTCCGGAGTGGCAGATTGTAGTAGATGAATCTTTCCCAGGGCAGTTTCATTCACTGCCATAATAACCCCTCCAGCTTACTGCCTACATCCTTCCTAAAATGAGAGGCACCAATCTTCAGAGCCAGCCAGTCCCTCAAAAGTGAGGTTCCCTTTAGCTTGACCCTGATAATAAAACCGAACAAAGTGACAGTGTGCGGGCGGAAGAAGGGGAAGGATGCAGGTGACTTGCATGGAGCCCTGGTGTGTCCCAGCCCACCGGCATAGCCACTAAACCAGCGCTTAGCGAGTGAAGAGCTCTTCTCTGTGATAGCAGCAAGGTCAGTGCTAGCTGGAGTTCCCTGATATATAAATGCTAGTTGCCCAGTCAGGTTTCCCAGGGGCTAGCATTACGTAGGCGTCTGCTGTTCAGAACATAGCCCAAACTTTTGCTGTGAAGCAGCATCCCATATCCTCACGGATGCCCATTCAGCAACCCTCGCTCCAGGTCCCCGGGCTTATCCTCTGGGCTGATTCTCCAGTCTCTCTCTCCCCCAAACCACAAAGTCTCCTAGGACTTTTCCATTTGTGTACTGAGACATCCATGTGAATGAACACCAGGCCTTGTAAGTTACATGGGGCTGAGGCAGAAAGGACATGCTGCTTGATTTTTCCACATGTGATGCCCCAAGTTCAAATGACAAGGGTCACAGATGGGGCCCTCGACTCTAAGCTCCTACTAACCCTCTAAATTTGGGGGTTAATTTTCTGCGCATCCAACCAGGGCCAGCGCTTGCATTTAGGCAGGCTAGGCAATCGCCTAGGGTGCCAGAATTATTGAGGGGCGATATTTTGCTGGAAGGGGCAGCAGGCGGCTCCGGTGGAGCTGCCGCAGTGGTGCCTGTGGACGGTCGGCTGCTCGCATGGCTCCGATGGACCTCCCGCAGGCATGACTGCGGCAGCTCCACCAGAGCCGCGGGAGCAGCCGACCGTCCACAGGCAGGACATTAGCAGCTCCACCGGAGCCACGGCACCAGCGCGCAGGGCGGCGAAATTGCTGTGCGCCTAGGGCGCTCAACACCCTAGCATCGGTCCTGCATCCAGCTGAGAATGGGGCCCCTGGTTGCCTCCTCAATGCAAGTCTCTGGTAAGAGGATTCATTTTAAACAGTAACTGTCCTTGCATATCAAATCTTCCCTTTCCTAGGTAAATATTATGTGTGCACAGTCTCTAACCCTGGGGGTGCTTTCTGGAGTATTGTCAGTGCTTGGGGAGGAACAAGGGGGTTTATGGATAGTTCAGTGGTAGAGGTGAAGGGTTGCTTATGCTTTTGTCTTTTTGCTTGGCCACACTAACGAATAAAGGCATAGCACTTTGCTTAAAGGGACAGTGTCAAGACGGGGAAAATAATCAATACCTATTGTACTACCAGCAAATGAAAGAATTTAACTGTGGGCCCAGTTCTCATCTGGTGTGTATAAGTGTAACCCCATTAAAGTCAATGGAGCTGTGCCAGTTTACACCATCTTAGAATCTGGCTCCTATCTACTTGACTCTTCACTCTTCATGCTGTTTATTTCCTTTTGACATTTCGCTCG